>NC_134089.1:138263281-138888281 GCF_000715075.1 Nicotiana tabacum
GGGCGCGAGATCGGATCCTTTGTAGATTGCTATGCGGGTTATCATCAGATCCTAATGGACGAGGAGGATGCGGAAAAGACAGCGTTTATTACGCCATGGGGAACTTACTGCTATCGGGTAATGCCGTTCGGATTGAAGAACGCCGGGGCAACGTACATGCGAGCAATGACTGCTGTGTTTCATGACATGATACACAAAGAAATCGAGGTGTACGTCGATGATGTGATCATAAAGTCTTGGCGTCAGGAGGACCATGTAGCAGACCTAAGGAGATTTTTCCAAAGACTCCGAAGGTATGATATCAAGCTCAACCCGGCCAAATGCGCATTCGGGGTTCCATCAGGAAAGCTGCTAGGGTTCATCGTCAGTCGACGGGGGATTGAATTAGACCCATCCAAAATTGAATCCATCCGAGATTTGCCACCGCCAAGGAACAAAACAGAGGTAATGAGTTTGCTGGGTAGACTCAATTACATCAGCAGGTTCATCGCTCAACTCACAGCAACTTGTGAGCTCATATTTCGGTTGCTGAGAAAGGATGCTGTGGTAGGTTGGACGGCAGAATGTCAGGAGGCCTTCGACCAAATCAAAGGGTATCTGTCTAATCCACACGTATTGGTCCCGCCTAAGCCAGGGAAGCCCTTAATTCTTTATCTGACGGTCCTGGAAAATTCATTTGGTTGTGTACTGGGGCAACATGACGACATAGGAAGGAAGGAGCAGGCCATCTACTATCTTAGCAAGAAATTCACAGTACATGAGGTCAAGTACACTCAACTCGAGAAAACATGTTGCGCCCTAACTTGGGTAGCTCAGAAGTTGAAGCACTACTTGTCTTCGTATACTACTTATCTCATATCACGTTTGGACCCATTGAAGTATATCTTTCAGAAACCTATGCCCACCGGAAGGTTGGCAAAATGGCAAATTCTGCTCACAGAGTTTGATATCGTCTATGTGACGAGGACAGCCATGAAAGCCCAGGCGCTGGACGATCATTTGGCAGAGAATCCTGTTGATGAAAAATACGAGCCTATAAGAACGTATTTCCCTGACAAAGAAGTAATGCATACAAATGAGCTGGAGTTACCCGAGGAACCAGGTTGGAAGCTTTTCTTCGATGGAGCTGCAAATACGAAAGGGGTCGGGATAGGAGCAGTACTCATTTCTGAAACAGGACGCCATTATCCTGTTACGGCTCAACTACGCTTCTACTGCACCAACAATATGGCCGAGTATGAAGCTTGCATTTTGGGTCTACGATTGGCTGCTGACATGGATGTCCAAGACGTCTTGGTCTTGGGAGACTCGGACCTCTTGGTACATCAGATTCAGGGTGAATGGGAAACGCGAGATCTAAAGCTCATACCATATCGACAATGCTTGCATGATCTGAGCAAGCGATTTCGATCGGTGAAGTTCAAACATATCCCGAGAGTTCACAATGAGGTTGCGGATGCCTTAGCCACCTTAGCATCAATGCTGCACCACCCTGACAAAATATATGTTGATCCTCTGCACATCCAGGTCCGTGATTAGCACGCTTACTGCAACGCCATAGAAGAAGAAGCAGATGGCGAACCCTGGTTTCATGATATCAAGGAATACCTCAGAATGGGGATATATCCAGAACATGCCTCTGGAGACCAAAAAAGAGCCCTTCGGCGTTTGTCGAATGGTTTCTTCCTCAGCGGAGGAGTGTTGTACAAAAGAACCCCGGATTTGGGATTGTTGAGATGCATAGATGCCGTTCAAGCCACAATGGTTATGGCAGAGGTACATGCTGGAGTTTGCGGGCCACACATGAGCGGATATGTGTTGGCAAGGAAGATCCTTCGAACAGGGTGTTATTGGCTCACCATGGAACACGACTGTATCACTTTCATGAGGAAATGACATTAGTGCCAGGTGCATGGAGATCTGATTCATTCTCCGCTAACAGAGTTACATACGATGTCAGCACCCTGGCCGTTTGTGGCATGGGGCATGGATGTCATTGGACCTATCGAGCCGGCAGCATCCAACGGTCATAGGTTCATTCTAGTGACCATTGATTACTTCACCAAATGGGTTGAGGCTAAAACCTTCAAGTCGGTAACCAAAAAGGCAGTGGTGGACTTTGTTCACTCCCATATCATTTGCAGATTTGGAATCCCAAAAGTGATCATCATGGATAACGGTGCGAATCTTAATAGTAGCCTGATGAGAGAGGTATGCCAACAATTCAAGATTACACACCGCAATTCCACCCCATATCGTCCCAAGGCGAATGGAGCGGTCGAAGCAGCCAATAAGAACATCAAGAAGATACTGCGAAAGATGGTGGAAAGATCCAGACAATGGCACGAGAGATTACCCTTTGCTTTGTTGGTTACCGCACTACCGTCCGAACTTCCATAGGCACAACTCCTTATTTGTTGGTGTACGGAACTGAGGCCGTAATACCAGCGGAAGTCGAAATTTTGTCCCTCCGGATTGTCGCTGAAGCCGGGATTGATGATGATGAATGGGTCAAAGCTCGATTGGAACAGTTGAGCTTGATAGACGAGAAAAGATTGGCGACGGTGTGCCATGGTCAGCTATACCAGAAGAGAATGGCGAGAACATATAATAAGAAGGTGCGCCCCAGGAAGTTTGAAGTAGGGCAGCAGGTATTGAAGAAGATCCTCCCACATCAGGTCGAGGCAAAAGGCAAATTCGCCCCAAATTGGCAAGGGCCTTATATCGTGACCAGAGTATTGTCCAACGGTGCTTTGTGTTTGGCAGATATCGAGGGGAGATGTGTCGACATGGCTATCAATTCTGATGCAGTCAAGAGATATTATGCGTAATTTCTTTAATTATGGCAATTTTTGGTTCGTTTGTTTGTATCTGGTATTTATTGGATAATGAGATGACGGAGGCAATTCTTTCTTCTATCCAAACACTTTAACCCTTGCTTCCCCCTTTGAGCCTTAAGTTATTCTTTCATACCCCTCTTTTGGAATCACTAATGGAAAAGACATGAAAAAAAAGAAAAAAAGAAAAAAAAAAGAAAAAGAAAAAAATGAAAAGAAGGAGAAAGAAAAGAAAAAGAAGATAAAATCATAAGAAATACAAAACCGTGGGAACTACGTTTGACCTGATTCCTCAAAGAGGATACGTAGGCGCCTCACGGCTCGGTCATAGTGTGCATCATAGTATATATAGGATGCATAATGTACATAGTGTGCATAATAGGCACAGTGTGCGTAACGCACGCAACCCAACATAAGTGTAAAAAAATAAAATTCCCCAAGCAAGAAAGCTGGGGCAGAGGTTATGTTTTAAGCTCCAACAAAGGTTTGATTCCAAAAGTTGTAGCAGATCACCCATCAAATTATTTTCATTTTTGATAGCCTTTCTTTAGCCCCACACCGAAACCAACATCGACGTCCAAAAGACCTCCCGATCAATATCCAAGAAATACCAAGTCAGGCAAATAGAGCCAAGAATAATACACCGATCCCCAGCAAAGAAGAGGATCATAAGACGGGGAATGAATTGATGGTCAGAGGAACCTCCAGAAAAGAGGGTCGTATCGACAACACCCCGATTCCTTGATGAAGGAGTGAAATGAGAGAGTCTTATCGGTGAAAACCTTCACAGGCACCGAAAGGCGACGTAAGATGAGAAATGTAAAATGAGAGAGTCTTATTGGTGAAAACCTTCACAGGCACCATAAGGCGCCAGGAGCTGAGAGAAAAGAGAGAGTCTCATTAGTGAAAACCCCTCGAAGGGCACTATGAGGCGACAAGACAGATCAACAAAAAGCGACCACATTCGCAACGAAATGGACACTCATTTATCATCCCCAGCAAGTCAGACCATCGGGCAAATCGATTGATACGAATAGACTGGGTCGGGAATCTATGGTGCACGTCATGATCACGGGGACCAGTCATGTCCCCCAGATAAGTTCTTCTGAATTTCTTCTCCCACCAAATATTGGTTCAGAAAGATTTTCTCCTTTTTCTATCTTTTATTTCTCTTCCTAAAAATTTGTCTTGAAAAGGATTTTTCAAAGCTTACTACCAGAGACCGAAGGGGAATTCATCCAATGCAGGATAACACAAACAGTCTTAAAGGCCGGCCCCGGGCAATGCAATGATCGTGCCGTGCAGTTTTGGAGGAAGTAAGCTCCTAAAGGGAGTGGTTTCGGGAGTAAAAGCAGACTCCCATAGCATGTGCTTAAAGAGAAAGCAGAAAGGGGGATAAATTGAAAACCAATCCCCAGCAGGCCGGATACCCCCAGCAAGCAATTTTGTCCACCAACCAATTATGGAGGCATAGAGCAAGAAAAGGGGAAGAGAGAAAAATCATCCGCCGGAAAGGCACCTCCTCCCACCACGATTAAAACTAACTAAATTCTTTTGTCTGCTGCAGGAAAACGAAGGATTGATAATGGCAGCAAGACGCAACGCCAGGGAAATCACCAAAAAACCGGGGCAGAAAATTTTCTGCCAATTGTCAAAAAATTTCTCGGAAGAACGGGGAAACTATTGGAATACTTTTAAGTTCTAGGTCGCCCACCAGTAAAATGCGGGAATACTTTTAAGTTCTAGGTCGCCCACCAGTAAAATGCGGGAATACTTTTAAGTTCTAGGTCGCCCACCAGTAAAATGCGGGAATACTTTTAAGTTCTAGGTCGCCCACCAGTAAAATGCGGGAATACATTTAAGTTCTAGGTCGCCCACCAGTAAAATGCGGGAATACATTTAAGTTTTAGGTCGCCCACCAGTAAAATGCGGGAATACATTTAAGTTCTAGGTCGCCCACCAGTAAAATGCGGGAATACTTTTAAGTTCTAGGTCGCCCACCAGTAAAATGCGGGAATACTTTTAAGTTCTAGGTCGCCCACCAGTAAAATGCGGGAATACTTTTAAGTTCTAGGTCGCCCACCAGTAAAATGCGGGAATACTTTTAAGTTCTAGGTCGCCCACCAGTAAAATGCGGGAATACTTTTAAGTTCTAGGTCGCCCACCAGTAAAATGCGGGAATACTTTTAAGTTCTAGGTCGCCCACCAGTAAAATGCGGGAATACATTTAAGTTCTAGGTCGCCCACCAGTAAAATGCGGGAATACATTTAAGTTCTAGGTCGCCCACCAGTAAAATGCGGGAATACATTTAAGTTTTAGGTCGCCCACCAGTAAAATGCGGGAATACATTTAAGTTCTAGGTCGCCCACCAGTAAAATGCGGGAATACATTTAAGTTCTAGGTCGCCCACCAGTAAAATGCGGGAATACATTTAAGTTCTAGGTCGCCCACCAGTAAAATGCGGGAATACTTTTAAGTTCTAGGTCGCCCACCAGTAAAATGCGGGAATACTTTTAAGTTCTAGGTCGCCCACCAGTAAAATGCGGGAATACATTTAAGTTCTAGGTTGCCCACCAGTAAAATGCGGGAATACTTTTAAGTTCTAGGTCGCCCACCAGTAAAATGCGGGAATACATTTAAGTTCTAGGTCGCCCACCAGTAAAATGCGGGAATACTTTTAAGTTCTAGGTCGCCCACCAGTAAAATGCGGGAATACTTTTAAGTTCTAGGTCGCCCACCAGGTAAAATGCGGGAATACATTTAAGTTCTAGGTCGCCCACCAGTAAAATGCGGGAATACTTTTAAGTTCTAGGTCGCCCACCAGTAAAATGCGGGAATACTTTTAAGTTCTAGGTCGCCCACCAGTAAAATGCGGGAATACTTTTAAGTTCTAGGTCGCCCACCAGTAAAATGCGGGAATACATTTAAGTTCTAGGTCGCCCACCAGTAAAATGCGGGAATACATTTAAGTTTTAGGTCGCCCACCAGTAAAATGCGGGAATACATTTAAGTTCTAGGTCGCCCACCAGTAAAATGCGGGAATACTTTTAAGTTCTAGGTCGCCCACCAGTAAAATGCGGGAATACTATTAAGTTCTAGGTCGCCCACCAGTAAAATGCGGGAATACATTTAAGTTCTAGGTCGCCCACCAGTAAAATGCGGGAATACTTTTAAGTTCTAGGTCGCCCACCAGTAAAATGCGGGAATACATTTAAGTTCTAGGTCGCCCACCAGTAAAATGCGGGAATACTTTTAAGTTCTAGGTCGCCCACCAGTAAAATGCGGGAATACTTTTAAGTTCTAGGTCGCCCACCAGGTAAAATGCGGGAATACATTTAAGTTCTAGGTCGCCCACCAGTAAAATGCGGGAATACTTTTAAGTTCTAGGTCGCCCACCAGTAAAATGCGGGAATACATTTAAGTTCTAGGTCGCCCACCAGTAAAATGCGGGAATACATTTAAGTTCTAGGTCGCCCACCAGTAAAATGCGGGAATACTTTTCAGCTCTAGATTTTGGAATCAGTAACCCCACCTGAAGGCGGAAGGTTACAACAGAGATCCCCAAGCAGGAAACAATAAAATCCCCAGCACCAAGAAGCAGAAGGCTGCAAAGGCAAGCGCGCGATTCAAAAGGAAGAAGGAACGCGTCTCGAAGGAAGCAGTTTGGGGAACGTTATAGCATGCCCAACATAACAATTTTGATGAAGAAATCCATACCACCGAAGAAACCATTGAAAGACTTAAAGAAGAGGGCCATGTTCCCAGCAGATCAAGCGAAGTAATGAAAACTGGCATTCAGAAAGGCGAAGGACCAGTATCATCCCCCAAGTTCACAAAATAAAGGCATCGGAGGAAAGCGCTAGCCGACAAGAAAGCAAGGCAACAAGAACAAGTCGAGGATAGATGAGATATCATGATCCATAGTTTAGTTTAGCTTTTTGTTTTTCCTTTCAGAACAATGTAACAAGGAGATCGGTGAGCGGTAGCATCCTGCAGCAGCATGCAACAGCGCACAACAACAGCGAGCACTACAGTCACACGGTAGTCCCAGCTACCAAAATTTCCCGAACTACATTGACCTGATTCCTGTTCAGCCCAAGATATGTAGGAAACCTCTGAAGCAAAGGTTCGGTCAAATCTTTTTCAAAAAATGCTTCACACAGAGTACTCGGACAAGCAAAAATCGCCCGCTTTATCTTTGCGCGAAAACCCTTCGTGTCTTCGTGCAAAGAGGGGCAGCTGTAAGCACGTGATTTTTGCTTCACGGACAACCACTCCAAAAGAAAACAAAAATAGTGACCAGTGACCTCGCTGTACAAATTTTCAATTTTTCATGACATGTGCTGTTAGTCATTTGTGGTTCGGCCCAAGTTGCATTTGATCTTATCAATCAAAATACAAAGTGTGTCTGTCATGGTAATCAAACCGTAATTCGGTCGTTGAAAGAAAATTCAAAAAATATATATGCATCGTTCGTTCTAGGTTGTGATTTAACTTACTTAAATATTTTAATTTGGTGTGATAATTGTGTTGAAGTGTCACATGGTTGTTTGTTTTAATTTCATTTGTTTTATTATTTATTTTGTTATTTCATTTTTCGTTTTAAAATAAGAGAACAAAGAAAAGAGTGATTTGGGCCCAAGAAATGAAACAAAAATAGGCCCAAAACCGGCACAAGGACCCAGTCCAAGTCAGGCCTGCCCAAACACTGATTCAAACGACGCCGTATCAGCGTCCTTATCAGAACCGTTGATCTGACTCAAACAAACGGTCCTGATCAGGTTGATCACTTCACTTCGACGACGACGTTTCAGGCAGATTAATCTAAGCCGTCCAACCCCTTAATCCAACGGACCCAGGCCATTCCCCCTAAACCCGTCAAACTTTGACCCGATCCAGCCTTGCCCGGTCTCACCCACTATCAAACCCAAAACGACACCGTCTTCCTTAAGTGAATAGATCCTGGCCATAGGTCTCATCTGATCCAACGGCCAGGATCTAAACCTTTAGATCGTATATAAGCTTTCTATCGTACCCCACGCCCCCTATCCGAACCCCCTCCACTCATCGTCTTCACCAAACACTGAAACCCCCCAAACCCTAGCAGCCGCCCTAGTTTCCCTTTCACCAGAACCCGGCGGCATGAACGCTGATGACCACCTTCTGAACACCCTAGGACCACCTCACTGTCCTGAACATGGATCCGTTACCTCCTAGCCTCGAATCACCTTCTTTCGTCTCGAATCTTCATTTGAAGATTCGAGTCGAACTCTGACCTACACCAAACCTCACCATCTTCACACTAGACAGTCCCCGAACCTCCCTCGTGACCAAACCATGTTTGGTTTGGTCCGAATCTGACCAGGGAAACATGAATCCCAGATCTACTGTTTCGAACCCTAGGGTTCTTCGTGCCTATTCCGTGCCTGTTCCGTGCCTGTTCCGTGCCTGTTCCGTGCCTGTTTAAACCAAGAGTTTATGGTCTAATGGACCTTAATCGAAGTGTTTCTCAAAACACTTCGATTAAGGGTTCCTCGTGCTTGTTCCGTGCCTGTTCCGTGCCTGTTTAAACCAATAGTTTATGGTCTAATGGACCTTAATCGAAGGGTTTCTCATTTGAGAAACACTTCGATTAAAGTCCGTTAAACTTTGAGAAGGGTCTGTTCAAACACAAGTTGATTTTCCTGATCTTTTCTTTCAAAGATTTTAAGGTAAGTTTGTCTTCTCTTCTTCATTCCAGTTCGTGTGTGTGTTAAAGGTCTATTCGTATGGCGAAACATCTTGTTCAAATTGTGTTTTGAATTTTACCAACTATTTTCTCACACCTTGCCCGGACCTCTGTTATTTGATCAAATGTTTCTCCATTCACTGATAATGCGTGTGTATGTGAACTGCATAACTTACTGAATTGAAACTGTTTAAGTAATCAATCCCCAAGTTAACCTCTGTATTGACATGTGCAATCTGACCCCTTGCTGATACTGTTTGATTCTGATCCTTGGCTTTGATTGTGTATGTTGTAATTAGTATAGTCGATTCGATACATGTCGTTAAATAGTTTTAGCTGTTTGAATGGTAACAGCTTGATTTGTCTCGTTGAACATTGCTTGAATCAAAATTGAAGATCGACTATAGCTATTTACAATTGATGTATTTGAATCAGAAATACAAAGGGATTGATTTTGTTTAGTTGCAGTTAGAATTGGAGGGCATGTGCACTTGTGCACAACATGTGCATAAAGCCCTTTTGGATTAAAATAGTCTGACAGCACATGCTGTCAGATTATATTCTTGCTGCCCATGGCCTGTTTTAGTTTAATAAATGTTAAAAGGGGGCTGTCAGGGATGTCATGGGAGTCTGTTTATTTAAAATAGCTGAGTGGAAAAAAACAGCAGGGGGGGGAATTTTGAGTTGTCTAGCAGGCTGTAAAGTGCTGGGATTAGGCTATAAGAAGGGGGACCTTCTGTTAGAGGAGGGGGATTCTTTTTTGGAGCCTAAAAGAGAGGGGATTCTTTTTGGAGCCTAAAAGAGAAGGTTTTCTTTAAAAAAACTGAAAGAAAGAAAGATAAAAATTCTGAGAATATTGTAACCAAACGCTGTCTGAAAACTACAGAAGAATTCACATTGGTCAAGTTGTCTTGGCCAAGTTCTGTTGTTTGCCCTGATTGAGTTGCTTTTGATTGTTGAATTGCTGGTGTTGCTGCATTGAATACTCTGTTATTTCTGTTGGTTCATTACTCTGGTTCTGGGATTGTTTGTTTGTTGATCGACTGCTCGTGAGCTTCATCATTGTTGGTTGGTTGTTGTTGCTGTGTATCTGCTGTTGCTGTGTTTGTTGCATACCACTCAATTGATCATTCCTTTCTTCCTTTGCTTTCCTTACCAGGTACACAATTACACTACCAATGTAACTCGAAAGTTTGAGCAATGAGTGTAAAAGAGAAGATCTGCAAATGTTTTTTTATATACATGGACTGTTGTGTTAAATGTCATGTAGTGTCTAATAGCTCACATTTTTGTTTGGGATACTGAAGGTAGCTTACAAGCCTAGCTGATGTCAATGTAGGGGATTGAATGATAGTTGTATATGTATGCTGTTAGATAAAGGTATTCCCAATGCAGTAGGTTGTATCTTGGATTTAGTTTAATTGTGTAGTATAATTCTTTAATGTATGCCAAGCATGAAAACTGTACACTACTAGTTAAGTTCTTTCTCTTCCGATAAATTGCCTCATCTAACTGGTAAACTATGCTTTAGAACAAAGAACACAAAGCTTGCAATCTCAACCTCATGAAGGTCGAGACCAGGTCAAAACAGACCAAGCAGGACCGCATCGAACAAACAGTAGCCCAGGTCTGGCCCATCCCGCATGAGCTGGATTTGGGCCGTAACGTTCAATCGGCTGTTCGTGTGAGTAATCACGTATATTTATTCTGTAAAGGCATTTTGAATCCTGCTATAAATAAGCCTACAAGCATGTAATCAACTAGGACTATCTCCGTTTTCAATTAGTAGAGACAAACGCGACAAGAAACGTAGTTGCTATAGGAAATCCTTTTAAAATAAGGACGAGATGAGCCTCGACAAATAAAAACGCACAAGCTGCGGGGCCCTCGTTAAATGTATATATCGAAGCATTCAGTTTCCAAGGCTGGTCGTTTAGCAAATCTCACGACCCTCCCGGAATAATAATGCGATAGCCTCTTTAAGCGCGTATTTAATAATTTTACCTTCTTAGATTCGGGGGCGCATTTATGTGACCCAAATCCAAATCTCGACTGATTCGAGATGTGTTTCTAATCACGGGTACATCGATTGTGACGTGGTTCGAGATGCATGTCCATGACATCGCAAATTCCTTTTTAAAAGTAAGAATGAGACGAGCCTCGACAAACAAAAAATGTACAAAGCTGCGGGGCCCTCTAAATGTATGTATATATTAAAGTGTTTAGAATTCGGGATGTGCCGTTTAACGGATCTTTACGACCTTCCCCAAAATAACAAGACGCTAGTTGCTTTAGGCGCGCCTTTAACAATTTATTTTCCTTAATTCGGGTGCACATTTATGTGACCCAAATCCAAATCTCAACCGAGTCGAGATATATCGATAACTACGGGTGCACTGATGTAGCGTGGTTCGAGATATGTTTTCATGACGTTGCAATTCTCGTAAAATAATAATAATGACAAAAGCGGTTAAAATTAAATTTTGCACATAGGTTCAACATGTATTAAATCAGATAATCAAGCCGAATATAACAGTTGAGCGACCGTGCTAGAACCACGGAACTCGGGAATGCCTAACACCTTCTCCCGGGTTAACAGAATTCATTATCCGGATTTCTGGTACGCAGACTGTAATATAGAGTCATTCTTTTCCTCGATTCGGGATTAAAGTTGGTGACTTGGGACACCCTAAATCTCCTAAGTGGCGACTCTGAAATAAATAAACCCATCCCATTTCGATTGTCCTTTAATTGGAAAAACTCCCTTGCGCCCTTGCGGGTATGAAAAAGGAGGTGTGACACATATCATATAAAATATCCTCACTATTGGGTCCTCGACCCCTCTCAGTCATTTAAAAATCACAGCCTCTCGGGCATAATGTATGGTCGGGATCTCAGCCCTCATATCTCTTCCTATTTATGATTAACATTTCAAAAATTTGGTTTATATCATTCTTAAACAATTGGAAACATGACTGAGGATATAAATTCTTTAACAAAATAAGTTAGGAAAACCAGTCAAAAATCCCCTAAGGGTTCTACAGGTCGGCACAAGGCCCCAAGCATGGCAACAAGCCCAATTTACAACAATAAAGTATATGTCTCAATCAAAAATGTAGTAAAATATCATTCGGGATAGACCAAGTCCCAATCCCCATAGCATTGAACCTCACGCTTGTCACACAGCATGTATTTCAACTTAGTATAGCACTACGTTGTGCAAATCCGAGGTTTCAAACCCTCAGGACATCATTTAAAATCATTACTCACCTCAAACTGGCCAAAACTCTAGCTCGCTATGCCCTTGCCTCTCAAATTGGCCTCTGCACGGGTCGAATCGATCCAAAATCAGAATGAATAGGTCACAATATGCTAAGGGAACATAGCCCAAGCGAAAACATTCGAAAAAATATCAAAAATCTCAAAATTAGCAAAACCCGAGCCCCGGGCCCACATCTCGGTATCGGGTAAATTTCCATTTTCAGAATCCTCATACCCTCACGAGTCTAACCACACCAAAATTATCCAATTCCGATACCATTTGGTCCTTCAAATCATTATTTTACATTTTTGAAAGTTTTCACAATTTTCTTCCCAAATTCCATCCCAAATCACAAATCAAATGATGAATTCAATGATAGATTCATGTACTCTAGCCAAATCTGAGTTAAAATCACTTACCCCGATGAATTTCTTGAAAAACCCTCGAAATATCGCCAAAATATTACCTCTCTAGGTTAAAATATCAAATAAAACCCAAAACCTCGTATTTATATAGAGTACCCTTCAGGTCTTCTCACCGCGGGCCGCACCAAATCGACTGCGGTCCGCACCAATTGACCGCGGTCCGCGTGACACGTACTGCGGCCGTGTGATGCCTACCGCGGCCGCGCCCATTTTTGTGCGGTCCGCGCGATGCCTACCGCGGTCGTGCCCCTTCCGCGCAAGCTAACGCGGTCCGCGCGACGCCTACCGCGGCCGCGCCCCTGCAGTCCTCTTGGACCTGCTACAGCTGCTGCATTTTTCTGTTATATTTTTCAACTCCAAACTTCCCGTTAGCCATCCGAAATCACCCCGAGGCTCCCGGGACCTCAACCAAAAGCACCTATGCATCCAAAAACATCCTCCAAACTCGTTCCAATCCTCAAAACACCTCAGACAACATCAAAACCATCAAATTACATCAAATTCAAGCCTAAGAACTCTTGAATTATGCTTTCGATCAAAACGTCTATCAAATTTCGTCCGGATGACCTAAAATTTTGCACACACATCCCAAATAACACAACGAAGCTACTGCAACTCTCGGAATTCTATTCCGACCCCTATATCAAAATCTCGCCTATCAACAGGAAATTACCAAATATCAATTTCGCCAATTCAAGCCTAAATCTTCTCTACAACTCCAAAACCCATTCCGATCGCGCTCCTAAGTCACAAATCACCTTCCGAAGCTAACCAAACCATTGGAACTCACATCCGAGCCCTCTAACACATAAGTCAACATCTGGTTAACTTTTTCCCACTTAAGCCTTCTTAGAAGAGACTAAGTGTCTCATTTCTTACCAAAACCACACCAACCGCAAACCAATCAACCCGATCACATAAAACACGAATAACGAAGCATAAATAAGCTGAAATAGGGGAAGACAGAGCGGTAACTCATGAGACGACTGGTCGGGTCGTCACATCCTCCCCAACTTAAACAAATGTTCGTCCTCGAACGAGTCAAGAAACATACTTGAAGCCTCGAATAGGTGAGGATATCTGCTCCGCATATCCCGCTCGGTCTCCCAAGTAGCCTCCTCCACGGGCCGACCTCTCCACTGCACCTTCACCGAAGCGATATCCTTTGATCTCAATCTCCGAACCTGACGACCCAAAATAGCCACTGGCTCCACATCGTAGGTCAAATCATCATCCAACTGGACCATGCTGAAGTCTAAAACATGAGACGGGTCCCCAACATACTTCCGGAGCATAGAAACATGGAATACCGGATACATACTCGACAGGCTGGGTGGCAAAGCAAGCTCATAATCCACCCCCCCAATCCTCCGAAGCACCTCGAACGGCCCAATAAATCGCGGACTCAACTTTCCTTTCTTCCCAAATCTCATAACACCCTTCATGGGCGAAACCTTTAGCAAGACCTTCTCACAAATCATGTAGGATACATCTTGAACCTTCCGGTCCGCATAGCTCTTCTGACATGACTGAGCTGTACGAAGTCTTTCCTGAATCACCTTCACTTTCTCTAAGGCATCCTGAACCAAGTCAGTTCCCAACATCCTAGCCTCGCCAGGCTCGAACCAACCAACTGGAGATCTACACCGTCTCCCATACAAGGCCTCATATGGTGCCATCTAAATGTTGGACTGATATCTGTTGTTGTAGGCAAACTCTGCAAGCGGCAGAAACGCATCCCAAGAACCTCCGAAATCAATAACACAGGCGTGCAACATGTCCTCCAGTATCTGAATAGTGCGCTCGGATTGTCCGTCCGTCTGAGGATGAAACGATGTGCTCAACTCTACCTGAGTACCCAACTCTCTCTGCACGGCTCTCCAAAACTACGAAGTAAACTGAGTACCTCTGTCTGAGATGATGGAAACCGGAACACCATGAAACCGAACAATCTCCCAGATATAAATCCCTACCAACCTCTCTAAAGAATAGGTAGTACACACAGGAACGAAGTGCACGGACTTGGTCAGCCTATCCACAATCACCCAAATAGCATCAAACTTCTTCAAAGTTCAAGGAAGTCCAACCACAAAGTCCATAGTGATCCTTTCCCACTTCCACTCGGGAATAACCATCTGTTGAAGCAAGCCACCCGGTCTCTGATGCTCATATTTCACCTGCTGACAATTGAGACACCGAGCTACAAATCCCACAATATCTTTCTTCATTTTTCTCCACCAATAGTGCTGCCTCAAATCCTGATACATCTTCGCGGCACCCGGATGGATAGAATACCGCGAGCTATGGGCCTCTTCCAGAATCAATGCTCTAAGCCCATCCACATTGGGCACACAAATTCGGCCCTGCATCCTCAACACACCATCGTCACTGATGGTCACATCTCTGGCATCACCATGCTGAACTCTATCCTCAAGGACAAGCAAATGCGGATCATCATACTGGCGCTCTTTGATGCGATCATATAAGGAAGACCGAGAAACCACACAAGCCAACACCCGACTGGGCTCTAAAATATTCAATCTCACAAACCGATTGGCCAAGTCCTGAACATCAACTGCAAGGGGTCTCTCCCCAACTGAAATATATGCCAAACTCCCCATACTCACTGCCTTTCGGCTCAAAGCATCGGCCACTACATTGGTCTTTCTCGGATGATACAGAATAGTGATATCATAATCCTTAAGCAACTCCAACCATCTCCGCTGCCTCAAATTAAGATCCTTTTGATTGAACAAATGCTGAAGACTACGATGATCAGTGAACACCTCACAAGATACGCCATACAAGTAATGCCTCCAAATCTTCAATGCATGAACTATGGCAGCCAACTCCAAATCATGAACGGGGTAGTTCTTCTCATGGGGCTTCAACTGACGAGAAGCATAAGCAATAACTCTACCCTCCTGCATCAACACATAACCAATCCCAACTCTCGAAGCATCACAATACACAGTATATGAACCTGAAGCTGATGGAAAAACCAACACTGGAGCTGTGGTCAAGGCTGTCTTGAGCTTCTGAAAGCTCTCCTCACACTTATCCGACCATACAAATGGAGCACCCTTCTGAGTCAACTTGGTCAAGGGCGATGCAATGGATGAAAATCCCTGAACAAACCGGCGATAATAGCCTGCCAACCCAAGAAAACTACAAATCTCTGTGGCTGAGGACGGTCTAGGCCAACTCTGAACAACCTCTATCTTCTTTGGGTCAACCTGAATACCCTTGCTGAACACCACGTGTCCCAAGAAAGCCACTGTACTGAGCCAAAATTCACACTTGGAGAACTTTGCATAAAGTTTCTCCTCCCTCAATCTCTGTAACACAACTCTCAAATGCTCCGCGTGCTCCTCTTGACTACGCGAGTACACCAGGATATCATCAATGAATACTATAACGAACGAATCATGATAAGGCTGGAACACGTTGTTCATCAAATGCATGAATGCTGCTGGGGCATTGGTTAGCCCGAAAGACATAACAAGAAACTCATAATGACCATATCTGGTCCTGAAAGCAGTCTTAAGAATATTTGAATCCCTGATCTTCAACTGCTGATAGCCTGAACGGAGATCAATCTTGGAGAACACTCTCGCTCCCTGAAGCTGATCAAATAAATCATCAATGCGAGGCAAAGGATACTTGTTCTTAATTGTGACTTTGTTCAATTGCCTATAATCGATGCACATACTCATTGTGCCATCCTTTTTCTTCACAAATAGAACGGGCGCACCCCAAGGTGACACACTAGGCCGAATAAACCCCTTATCTAGGAGTTCCTGAAGTTGTTCTTTTAATTCCTTCAACTCTGCTGGTGCCATACGATACGACGAAATAGAAATGGGTTGAGTGCCCGGCACCAGGTCAATACCAAAATCAACATCCCTGTCTGGTGGCATGCCCGGCAGGTCTGCAGGAAAAACATCGAGAAAATCCCTCACAACTGGAACAGAATCAATACTAGGAGTCTCGGCTCCAACATCCCTCACAAACGCTAGATATGAAAGGCAACCCTTCCCAACCATACGTTGGGCCTTCAAGAAGGATATCACTCTACTAGGAACATAATCAGTCACACTACGCCACTCGATCCGCGGTACACCCGGCATAGCCAAAGTGACTGTCTTAGCATGACAGTCTAGAATAGCACGACACGGGGATAGCCAATCCATGCCCAAAATGACATCAAAATCCACCATGCTCAATAGCAATAGATCTACTCGGGTCTCCAGACCCCCAATAGTCACCACACATGACCGGTACACACGGTCTACAACAACAGTATCGCCCACCGGGGTAGATACATGAACAGGTAAAGCAAGAAACTCACGGGGGCGTACCCAAATAATGAGCAAAGTATGATGACACATAAGAAAAGGTGGAACCGGGATCAAATAATGCAAAGTCATCTATGTGGCAGACTGAAACAATACATGTAATGACAGCATCCGCAGCAATGGCGTCGGGTCTGCCTGGGAGTGCATAGAAACGGGTCTGACCGCCCCCTAATCGACCTCCCCCTCTAGGGCGACCCCTGGCTGCCTGACCTCCACCCCTAGCTGGCTGGGCGGGTGGTGAAGTAACTGGAGCAGAAGTCGAGGGCTGACCCCTTTGCTGATACTGACCATCGTGAAGTCGAGGACACTGCCTCCTCAGATGCGCAAACTCTCTGCACTCGTAACAACTACCCGGTGCTGGAGATGGGGACTGAAGGGAACCCCTAGCACCAGAATGGCCAGAAGAAGGACCTGCCATGGAAGAACCCTGGACTGATGGGGCACGAGATGAACTCTGAGCTGGAAGGGCGCTGAGTGATGACTGGCCCTGCTGCGACCCATGATAACTACGACTTGAGGATGCCCCATGATACTTTGGACGAGCCGACTGAGCAGGCCTAAAATAACGACCTCTACCCTGCTGGAATTGGCCCCTCAAAAGAGCAACACTGAAACTGCCAGAGCCTCGAGGCCTCTTGGCCTCCCTCTCCTCTCTATCTTGACGGCGAACCATCTCAATCTCCCGAGCGATATCAACCACCTCCTCGAATGTAGCACCCAATACCCTCTCTCTAGTCATCAAGATACGGATATGGTAGTTAAGGCCATCCACAAATCTCCTGATCCTCTCCCGATTGGTTGGAACCATCCAAACGGGATGACGAGCCAACTCAGAATACCTCACCTCATACTGTGACACAGTCATATCTCCTTGCTTTAGCCACTCCAACTGCCTACGCAGCTCCTCCCTGCAAGATTACAATACACACTTCTCCAAGAAGAGAGTGGAGAACTCCTGCCAAGTCAGGGGTGCTGCACCAACCGGCCTATGCCTCTCATACGCCTCCCACCAAGTGAAGGCAGCCCCAGTAAACTGAAAGGTAGTAAATGTCACACCACTAGTCTCAAGAATACCTGTTGTACGGAGCATCCGCTGACACTTATCAAGAAAACCCTGGGAATCCTCGCCCTCGACACCACTGAATGACGGAGGCTGGAGTTTACCAAACCTCTCAAGATGACGCTGCTCATCGTTCGGCATAACTGGCACAATAAACTCTTGAGATGGTGCAACCGGTTGAGTTGGAGGTGCCCCCAGTGTCTGTAGTCCCTGCGCTACCTACTCAGGTGTGCGAGCAGCGGGGGTCTGATTGCCTCCCCCGGCCTGTGATGTAGCTGATGCTGTGGTGGCTGAAACTGCCTGATCCAGGCCTGTGCAAACTGTCAAGATCTGTGCCAAGGCCTCCTGTAGACCTAGGATCATGATGGGCACTGCTGGTTCCTGACCGGTGCTACTGCTGGAGCCTGATCCGGAGTTGGGGCAGCTGGTGGGTCAATTGGTGCTGCCCTCGCTACTCTGCCCCTACCACGGCCACGACCGCGCCCATGGCCTCTGGTGACCTCAGTGGGTGGAACTGGTGGTCGTCCGCCTCGTCCGGTAGCGCAAGTCCCCGCCATCTGCGAGAGAATAGAATAACGGAAGTTTAGCACTCGGATCAACAACTTCGCACGACAAAAGTTTCAAGGATATGAAGTTTTCCTAAAGGTTATGTAGCCTCTCGAGGATAAATACAGACGTCTCTGTACCGATCCGCGAGACTCTACTAAACCGGCTCATGACTCGCGAGACCAAGTAACCTAGGCTCTGATACCAACTTGTCACGACCCCAACCCCGGCCGTGATGGCGCCCAACACAATGCTAAGCAAGCCCGACCAACTAACATCTCACAATCTCTTTCTTTATGATTCAATACCAATTTTCGGGATTTAATACCAATTTAATATAAATAGAAGTATGAAATTTAACAGATGAAATGTGCGGAAACCATAATCACGAAAAATCTCTGTAAAATAGCCCACTGATCCGGTGTCACAAGTCTGAGCCTCTAATACAAGGTTTCAACAATCTAATATAGAAATATGTCTAAAATGCGGAATAATAAATGGAGATAGAAGGAGAAATCGGGTCTCTGAACGCCATGTAGCTACCTCGATAACTCCGATGAAAACAGAACGGTAGGAAATCTCGCTCTATGCCTCAGGAATACCTGTACCTGCACACATGGTGCGGGAAGTAATGTGAGTACTCCGACCCAGTGAGTAATAACAATAAATAATGGCTGACAGTATGAAATCACGTAAAAGCACTAAGCAATTCTATATCAAAACAGTAAAATCATTTAAACATCAGTGAATGAGGAAATCATGTGAAATTCTTTTAACCAGGTAAAACAGATATAATCAGTATAAATCAGCTCCTCAAGCATTTTAGTTCATTTATTCGTTCTTATCCTCAGTTCTCAATTCATATACTTCTCACGATTGTCACACCTCCTTTTTCCGCCCCCGCGAGGGTGCAAGGGAGTTTTTTTCCAATTAAAGGACAATCGAAACGGGATTTGTTTGTTTATTTCAGAGTCGCCACTTGGGAGATTTAGGGTGTCCCAAGTCACCAATTTTAATCCCGAATCGAGGAAAAGAATGACTCCATATTACAATCTGCGTACCAGAAATTCGGATAAGGAATTCTGTTAACCCGGGAGAAGGTGTTAGGCATTCCCGAGTTCTGTGGTTCTAGCACGGTCGCTCAACTATTATATTCGGCTTGATTATCTGATTTTAATACAGTTGTGAACTGATGTGCCAATTTTATCTTTTTACCACTTTATTATTATTTTTAAAAGAATGTGAACATCGCTTAAGACACGTCTTTGGACTGCGTCACATGAAATGCACCCACAATCCGGAACGCGTTTTATTTGATGTTTTGGGATTTGGATTCGGGTCGCATGAAATTCACACCCGGGCTTAAGAAAGTAAAATATTAAACACGTGCCTAAAGAGACTATCGCGTTATTATTTTGGGAAGGCCGTGAAATTCACTAAACGGCCTGTCCTCGAATTCTAAGTATTTTAATATATACATTTAGAGGTCCCCGCAGCTTGTGCATTTTTTGTTTGTCGAGGCTCGTCTCATTCATTATTTTAAAAAAAAGATTTGCAACGTCATGGAAATGCATCTCAGACCACGTCACAATCAATGTACCCGTGATTAGAGTCACATTTCGATTCCGTTGAGATTTGGATTTGAGTCACATAAATGTGCACTCGAGTTAAAGGAGATAACATTATTAAATACGCGCCTAAAGCGACTAGCGTATTATTATTTTGGGTAGGGCCGTGAAATTTGCTAAACGGCCCGTCCCGGAATCTAAGTATTTAATACATATATTTTTGTGAGGGCTCCGCAATCTGCACATTTTTTATGTGGCGAAGCTCGTCTCGTTTTTTATTTATTTATTTTTTCAAAAGGAAGAGGATAAGGCTAAAATAACTACATTTTTTGCTACTTCGCGAGGTCATGGGTTGTAAATTGAACTTATTTGATGAAGCGAGTGTTTTTCCGCTGAATTAAAATTGCTACTATAATTTCGACATTACTACCACATGTATAAACAACTATTAAGACAAACTAAAATAATTAACACCTTTCAGAATGTGTACAAATCTCCTATCATGACAAATATTTGGATAACAACAATCTAAACATGAAGAAGCAAAAATGTCAAATAACTACTTAAAGCAACGAAACAAAGGAAAAGACGTTCACGGCCAGATTTCAATACCATACGGAGTTAATTAACAAAAATAGCCATTCGCAAACATCATGTATATATGTCTCGCTCAATTAGCGTACTATCCGCATGAACTAGGATGGTATCTCAAAACATCACATATACATATTACTAACAGCAAATATGAAGGACGCGGACAGAGAGGACCTACTTGAGATTAACGTCCGATGCCTTGGACCTGCGATGAAACCTCGGACAACAACCTCGACGTACCGGACCTCGACGAACAAAAACGACCTCAATAGAAACTGAAAGCTCGGCCCAAAAGTGCTAACGACACGAGATGTTGGCTGTTGCTGGTTGTCCTTCGACGCATCAGACTGATACGAGGAGATGGAGCAGAAGGGATCGTTTGGACATGAAAAAAAAGTAGACTGCTGGTTGGTGGCAGTGATGACGCAGCTGGTGGTTCAGGCGACGTGGATAATGGTCGTTTGGCCGTGCGAAGGGGCTGGATGGAGGTGGGCGATGGTCGGGGAGCTGGTGGTTTGGACAGTAGGGTCGAGGGGGCAGTGACTACGTGAGGGAGGAGGAAGAAGCAGCTGCGACGTTAGCTGGGGACGATGGCTGTTTTGGTGGAACCTGGAGCTCGCTGGCTGGGGGGATAAGGTGGTTGACGGGCCTGTTTGGTGGTGGCGTTTTGGGACGTGAGGGAGTAGGGGGCAGTGATGACAAGTGGGTGCCGGACTGGACGACGGGCAGTGACAGGTGGTGGACGGGTCTGTTTGGTGGTTCAGGCGTTGGGAGGGTAAGCTGGTCGGAGATGGTGGTCGTGAGGCTGGTGGGATTTGATGGTGGTGGTGAGCCGGAGAGGGAGTAGGGACTGTTAGGGTTTTTGTTTGTTCTTCTTTAGGAAGAAGAACATGAACAGTGCTTTCCCAAAAATTTCCAAAGTCTCCCATTTCCTCCTGTGTTTGCCCGTGCATTTGTAGCTTTTGCCAAAGAAAATGGACCCCCATGCGTGGTGGGGTTCAAGACTTGTGTCCCCCACGCGTGGTGGGGTTCCCCGTGTGTGGTGTTCCGTTGAGGTTCCCCACGCGTGTCCCCCATGTGTGGTGGACTCGGATTATTATGGGCTAGGTCCGAAAATTAGGCCTAAAAACGGGTAGTTTGAACCCGAATATTATTCTTTTGCCCGGACCCGAGAATAAGAACACGACGTTGCTCAACTAATCCTATGTAAGCAAAATAACTACCAAAATAAGACTAATATTTAAAACAAAGCTATATCTTTTTTAATATTTTTCAAGATTAAAATAGCTACAAAATATTAATAAAACTATTTTTTTTTGTAATTTTCGTTTTTATATAAAGATAAAATATAAAGTAATATTTTTGTATTTTTTCAAAGATTAAAATGACTACAAAACATTAATAGAACTATATTTTTGGTAATTTTCGAAATTATATAAAGTACAAAATTAAGGTACAGTTGTTTTGTATATTTTCAAGTTTATGAGAAATACATAAACTAAAATTCATATATATATTTTTTGTAATTTTTCTTTTGCGACGAAATAAAGTAAAATAATTAAAATAGCTATATTAGACCCAATTTCACATATTCACGCTAAAAATGTGAAAATTCTCGGGGAGGGTCAAAAATCAGGTGTCTACAGCTGCCCCTCTTTGACTGGAAACACGAAGAGTTTTCCGACAAAGAACGACTAGACATGTTTTTGACCCGACCATTACTTGGACGGACTACACTAAGGAAAGGAAGGGAATGTGACCGAGCCCTTGTATCTGAGCTGCCTACATATCCTTGGTTATACAGGAATCAGGCCCCGTGTAGTTCGGAAATGAGAGAGATGGTAGAGTGTACCGAGGTGAAGAGCCGATCGAGGTGCCGTTCCATTGAGGTTCCGGTCTGCGGTCCTGTCATTACATCAAAAATGAAAACTGAAAAAGACTAACTAAGCCTATCAGCTACTAGTTACAAGGATTCCTATCTTTAAGTCTTCTGAAACTTGGTCTCGAGTCTTGAATGGTGCTTCATACAAACTTTGAATTTGAACCTTGATACTTGCTAGTTGTAGGCGCTAGTTCTTGAGCAGACCACATATGTTCTCCACTTCCGTACTTTGGATTCATTTTTCTCTTTTCTTTTCTTTCCTTTTTTTTCCTCTTTTTTTTTGTTTTTGTTTTTGTGACTAGCTTTTGTTGATCAGCTCTGACTGTTGACTCACATTCTTGAGGCGAGCTTCTGTTATTTCTAACTTGGATTGAATGCTGGGGATTTCTATTGTAGCCTTCTGCCTTCCAATGGGTTACTGCTTGACCTTCAATCTTCTACATACAACAACCTCCGCTCTCAGGCAGGCTCCTGACAACCAGAACAAACAAAACCAATGAAATTTCCTAACCCAGTTTGCACTGGGAGGATTTGTCAGTCGTTAACAAAATCGTAACCCACTGATATTACTGATGCAACGAAGAGGGTAAACCAAAGACTAAAAACTAGGAAGTGCGTCTCCTAGGGGCGAAAAACTTCGGTGGCTAAAACTAGGAAATGCGTCTCCTATGAATAAAATCTCAATTTAGGAAGTGCGTCTCCTAAAAAACTTGAAAGACCTTAATTAGGAAGTGCGTCTCCTATGGTCGAACTTAAAAATGAATCAAACTAGGAAGTGCATATGCTAAGGGTGAAATCTCAATTCCGGAATATAACCTGAAAAAGCCAAACTAGGAAGTGCGTCTCCTATAAATGAACTATCAATTTCAGGAAGTGCGTTTCCTATGCATGAAATTAAACTTAGGAAGTGTGTCTCCTAGGGGTAAATAAAATTAGGAAGTGTGTCTCCTAGGGGTAAAATAAACTTAGGAAGTGCTTCTCCTATTGGGTAAAATGAACTTAGGAAGTGCGTCTCCTATGGTAAAATTGAACTTTAGGAAGTGCGTCTCCTATGGTAAAACTGAACTTAGGAAGCGCGTCTCCTACGGGGTGGAACTAAACTTAGGAAGTGCGTCTCCTATTGGGAAAAACAAACTTAGGAAGTGCGTCTCCTATTGGTAAAATAAACTTAGGAAGTGCGTCTCCTATTTAAACTAAGACATGAAAGTATTACACTCGTTATACAGGTGGGCGCCTATTTAAACTAAGACTGAAAAGTATTCCACTCGTTATACAGGTGGACGCCTATTTAAACTAAGACATGAAAAGTATTCCACTCGTTATACAGGTGGGCGCCTATTTAAACTAAGACTGAAAATTATTCCTCTCGTTATACAGGTGGGCGCCTATTTAAACTAAGACATGAAAAGTATTCCACTCGTTATACAGGTGGGCGCCTATTTAAACTAAGACTGAAAATTATTCCTCTCGTTATACAGGTGGGCGCCTATTTAAACTAAGACATGAAAATTATTCCTCTCGTTATACAGGTGGGCGCCTATTTAAACTAAGACATGAAAATTATTCCTCTCGTTATACAGGTGGGCGCCTATTTAAACTAAGACTGAAAATTATTCCTCTCGTTATACAGGTGGGCGCCTATTTAAACTAAGACTGAAAATTATTCCTCTCGTTATACAGGTGGGCGCCTATTTAAACTAAGACTGAAAATTATTCCTCTCGTTATACAGGTGGGCGCCTATTTAAACTAAGACTGAAAAGTATTCCTCTCGTTATACAGGTGGGCACCTATTTAAACTAAGACTGAAAAGTATTCCTCTCGTTATACAGGTGGGCGCCTATTTAAACTAAGACATGAAAATATTCCTCTCGTTATACAGGTGGGCGCCTATTTAAACTAAGACTGAAAAGTATTCCTCTCGTTATACAGGTGGGCGCCTATTTAAACTAAGACATGAAATTATTCCTCTCGTTATACAGGTGGGCGCCTATTTAAACTAAGACATGAAAATTAATCCACTCGTTATACAGGTGAGCGCCTATTTAAACTAAGATTGAAAAGTATTCCATTCGTTATACAGGTGGGCGCCTATTTAAACTAAGACATGAAAAGTATTCCACTCGTTATACAGGTGGGCGCCTATTTAAACTAAGACTGAAAAGTATTCCACTCGTTATACAGGTGGGCGCCTATTTAAACTAAGACTGAAAAGTATTCCACTCGTTATACAGGTGGGCGCCTATTTAAACTAAGACATGAAAAGTATTCCACTCGTTATACAGGTGGGCGCCTATTTAAACTAAGACTGAAAAGTATTCCACTCGTTATACAGGTGGGCGCCTATTTAAACTAAGGCATGAAATGTATTCCCTTGTTATACAGGTGGGCGCCTAGTGGTAAAAGACATGAAATGTATTCCCTTGTTATACAGGTGGGCGCCTAATGGTAGAGACATGAAATGTATTCCCTTGTTATACAGGTAGGCGCCTGTCTTCAACAACTTTGAAAATAAGATCCTATTTGAGGGCGGATGAACCCGACATATCCTATTTGAGGGCGGATGAACCCAACATATCCTATTCGAGGGCGGATGAACCCGACATATCCTATTCGAGGGCGGATGAACCCGACATATCCTATTCGAGGGCGGATGAACCCGACATATCCTATTCGAGGGCGGATGAACCCGACATATCCTATTTGAGGGCGGATGAACCCGACATATCCTATTTGAGGGCGGATGAACCCGAAATATCCTATTCGAGGGCGGATGAACCCAAAATATCCTATTCGAGGGCGGATGAACCCAAAATATCCTATTCGAGGGCGGATGAACCCAAAATATCCTATTCGAGGGCGGATGAACCCATAATATCCTATTCGAGGGCGGATGAACCCAAAATATCCTATTCGAGGGCGGATGAACCCAAAATATCCTTAAGACTTGAAAATGTCTTACCTCGAATACTTGCTGGGGATTATTTTGCTTGGGATGAATTTTCCCTTTCTACCTTCCCCATTATGGGTTGTCCGATCCTCTTGAAATTTGGTCGAAAATCCGTCGAAGATGCTTCTACATCTCGATGATCCGCTGGGGATAACTCTGCTTGAAGATAACTCTGCTGAGTAAATATGTTATCTTACTCCTTCCAGAACTAATTCCTTTTGAGTAGGATGTTTCATTCCCCTGCAAACTACTTCCCCTTTTTATTATTTTATTTTTTATTATTATTATTTTTATTATTATTATTATTAGCTTCTTCCTTTGAAGACTAACTCCTTTGAGACTCGTTTTGCCTTTCCCCGAAAGGAACCGCTGAGGATACCGATTTTCACCAAACTTGTGTTGGACTCCTCGAAACTGCTAGGGATAACATTGTTGGGGAATTATTTACTTACCTGTTGGGGGATAAAATGCTATCAGCTGGGGATAACGCTGTCGTGGATAACACTGCTGGAGGATTCTGATTCCTTCAGAATGAGTGCTTCACTGAGCTCAAGTTTCATCCCTTTGCTGGGGGACAACTTCCTCCATTTGAAACTTATTATGTTGGGGCAACACTGGTTCTATGACCACTTCCCTTGAGACTGGTGTTATCTTTATTTTTCCCCGCATGGGTACCTGACTTCCAGAAAATTTTCTAAATGGAAGGAAAAAATTTTTCCCCAGTTTGATAATATCCCTTGCGGCACGCATTTCTGTCATCAATGCCATTTCCTTTACCTGTTTCAAATCAAACAAAGTTTGTTAGTTTTGAAACATGGTGGTTGGTTGTGATACTCCTACTGGGATGGCTTTTCCCTTTCTCCTTCCTTGATCTGCGTTCAACAACTTGTTGGGGATGGTATTATTTGTTGGGGATAATCCCTTCCTGCTGGGGATATCCCTCTTCTTTTGTGGCATAGCTTGGAAACTGGCATTTTTCCGACCTTTTAGTCTAGTATGAATTTCCCAAATCCTGCTCACTGCTTTCCTTGCTTTGTTCACTGGCCTTTTGCTGGGGATATATATTTTTGACACTGGCCTCGCGCTTGTTCCTTGCTGACTATACCACTTGGATGTACTAGTCAGATCTCATTTTGTATAATTGGGAAGCTGATGGCATATTTTGAAGTCAATTCTCACTTGTTCTGACCAAACGGACTCTATTGGGGAATTTTCCTATGAAAGGAAAAAGATAAAAGGGAACAGAATAAAAAGACAAAGGAAAAAGATGACTCTTTAACAAAAGAAACTATAAACAAAAACCTATCAAACGCAGATACTGACTCTAATGGTCATGACATGCACATGTGGCCTATCCTCTACCGTCAATCATCTTTTCAAGATCTTCATTTGGAAATTCCCCATCTGATTCTCACTCTTATTCCACTTGTAGTGCCCGAAGGGTTTTCACTATCAAGCCTCTCTCATTTCGATTTTTCTCTCAGCTTTCATCGCCTTATGGTGCCCGTGAAGATTTTTACCGATAAGACTCTCTCATTTGTATCACTTTCCGGCTGGGGATTTGGAGTGTTGCCGGTATGACTCTCTCTACGAGAGATTAGAGTCCTTTCTGCTGTGGAACAGAATGTTAGGTTTGCCGGTAAGACTCTTCATATGTCTGACTTGGCATCTTTTGAAGACTGATCAAAAGGTCTTTCTTTGGACCGTAATGTGAGTTTTTGGATAGGGCTAGAAAGAAGGGTATTAAAGGCTCAAAAATGCATCGATTTTGGGTTATTAATTACAACCTTCGGAACTAGATTTATTTACAACAAACGCAACATTTGCCCCAGTTTCTTGCTTGGGGATATTTTAATTGATTTTTTTTTCAAAACTATGACCGAGCCGTGAAGCGCCTACGTATCCTCTTTGAGGAATCAGGTCAAACGTAGTTCCTAATTCCTCTGTTTTCATTTGACATTCCCTTTTTTTGTTATCACCTCTCTTTTCTTTTCTCTTTTTTTTTTCATTTTGTTGTTTTCTTTTCTTTCTTCTTTTTTTCTCCTTTTTTTTCGTTTTGTTGTTTTCTTTGTGTTTTCTAGTCGTTGCGAATGGTTCCGAACAAGGGGTATGAAAGAAAATAAATAAGGCTCAAAAGGGGTAACGAAGGATAAAGTGTTTAGGTAGCAGAACCAAATGCCTTCGTCATTCCAGTCTTCAAAACATACCAAGTGCAAACAACACAATTGAACATGGATTTATAGTCTCTTCCGATGGTGCTGGACTTGACAATTATGTTAAACATTTTATTTTTCCTTTGTCATTTCTAAAGCACCGTTGGGCGACACTCTCATTATCTTGAACGGCCCTCATGCCAATTTGGCGAATCTTGCTTTTAACGGTTTTTCTTTGTGTTTAACTTGCCCTAGTTCCATATGACTCGAGCTCCGAATATTCTCAAACCGTCCTTATTTTTCGGGGTTTTATGATTAACTTTTAAGATTAGGCCCAAAGTGTGCGCATGTCATGTCACTAGAATCGGCGCTGAACAAAAATGATAAAAGACTAAACAAACGAAACTGGACATAATAGAAGACCGAATTTTGTATTAGATTACCGATGAAATGGTTTGAAAAAACAAAAACAAACCGGAACAAAATCCTAAAACAAACTGGATAAAATTTAAACAAACTGCTATGACAAAATGGAAAGATAAGAAGGTTTGACACAAGACAAAATCCGAATTACAATCCTAATAATCCGAACAACGGAAATGACAACAAAATAAGCCACCACAAGCTTCTCTCTTGTTGACCAAGGAACGAAGCGTCCTCCCACTTTATCAAAAACTGGCATCTTGGCCACTGAGCTTTGCATCAATACTGCCAAGACTATTGCCAGCTTCAACATCATCAACCTCCGTCAACAAGCTCTCGATAGGGTTCGAGTGCTCCATGTCACTGTTATTGATCACAATCCGCCCTTCTTGGATCATTTTCTCCACTTCCCTTTTCAAAGTACGACAGCTCTCAATGTTGTGCCCTACGACATTGGAGTGGTATACGCATCGCGCTGCCGGATCAAAGTTCCTTGCAAGTGGATCTGGAGTACATGCGGGGAGTGGCTCAATCAAGCCAGCATGCCTTAGCCTTCCAAACAGACTGGCATAAGATACTCCGATAGGGGTGAGAGCCTTTCCTCGTTTCAATAACCTCTTCATTCTTGCATGTTGACAGGGCCGGAAACCTGCTCCAGATGGCTTTTGGTAGGCTTGTGTGGGTGGGTAGGCATTTCGTGGAGCCGGGTACCCGGAAAGTGAAGTATGGCTTTTAAGTTCACGGGGAAAGAAGTGGTGTTGGGGAGCGGAGAAGCATTGAGGAGTGATGGAGCTACTCGAGTAGCTGGGAAAGCTGCCATAAGTGGGTCGGGATGGAAAGTATGGGGGATCTTTCATTATGGCGTTGGGTGCTTGGGAAATGACAGTTCAAGAGGCTTGGAGGTGGAGGGGGTGGTGCTTTTCCAGTTATCCATGCTTGATACATGTCTGCCACATGCTGTCTCAGCATTTTCACTTCTTCTACCAACCCGTTGTTCCGTTCGACCAATTGTTGTCGGTCATCAGCACCGACCCACTCGGTTCTGCGGTTCTGAGCCATTGTCCTTTGACTTTGCTTTGCAGGGAAGAGTTACCACAACCAACCACTTTTCTATATATGAACACAGCAAAGGGAAGCCATCACGTTAGTGTTAGGGCATTTGGCAGACAATCGTATATCAGAGATACAATGCACCTAAGCAGTTAGACAATTGTGCCCCTCTGAAAATCTCCCACACTTTCCTTTATTTATTTTTATATTTTTTTTTTATTATATATATTTTTTTTAGTGGTGGTCGAATCTTATGGAGATTGCCTACGTATCATGACCCCGCATGAATCAGACCTTGCGTAGTTCGGACAATAAGAGATAAACAATAATAAGCATTTTTTCAATTTTCATATTAGCAGACCAGGTTTCAAAGGTTTGAAGATGACTTACAAACTCGAAAATCAAACAACTCACATTATCTAATCAAAAAATTTACAAACGCCAAAACAAATGGCCAACTTCCTTCCTCTGTTTGCTAATTTTAACCAAATTGTTGTTTTTCCAAACGTGGCCCCTTCCAACTTTCACATGAATTTTGAGGTCGGGGAGGATTATTTTATGACACTTTACAAACTTGTCCGTTCTCTTACGAAAATAACCTTTCGACAACTGAAAGATACTCTAAGGCTATTTCGGCAAGAACGGTTTAAGACGCGGCCGAAGCTGGCTCGGCTTATTATGACAAAAATTCAAACGGTATTCACCTGACCGCTGACTCTTTTTTCTTTTCAAATTATAATAAAAACCTGGTGTTGCAAACACGGCCCTTCAGCGCCTCAGGGACGAAGATTTTTAAGGCTGTGTGGGTCAACTAGACCAAATCTAAAAAATGATCCGAAGGTGGCTGTTTATGCAAAGTCAGCCTTCCGGCGTCCCTTTCGGGAACATTCGGCTATTTATGACAAAACAGCATCACCTGACTTATTTATGACTCTTTTTATCGTTTTTCGAATCAGAAAAGTCAATATTGCAAACACGGCCTTTCAACGTCTTGGGGACGAAGATTTTTAAGGCTGTGTGGGTCAACTGGACCAAATCTTAAAAATGACCCGAAGGTGGCTGTTTATGCAAAGTCAGCCTTCCGGCGTCCCTTTCGGGAACATTCGGCTATTTATGACAAAACAGCATCACCTGACTTCTTTATTAAAATTTGACATATATATTTTTTGTTATTTATTTGTTTTTGGTTATTTTAGCAAAATGGTGGGGTTGGACCCGATGAGGGTTGCCTACGTATCTCACATCCGGTGAGAATCAAACCTGCGTAGTTCGGGTAATCAAGAATAACTAGATGAACTAACTACTTTTTTTTATTATTATTATTATTTGAATTTGTGAAAGAACTACTTTAAAATAAGAAAGGAAGTATTTTTTTTTTTTTGGATTTTTGATTGATTTTCTTTTTAAAAGAAAGACTTCTAAGATATTTTTTTTGAATTTTCATTTGTTTTTTTTATTCTAAAGAAAAAGAAAATATTTTTCGGAATTTTACCTTTAATAAAAGAAATGCTTCTAAAAATGTTTTTTGAATTTTGAATTTTCTTTTCAATTTTGAAAGAAGAGTCAAAACTTTTTTTTTTAAATAATTAAAAAAAACTTTCTAAAGAAGTCGATAAGGGAAAGTATTTTTGGATTTTTTGTTTTGAAAATTGGGGGTCTAAAAAACTTTTCTAGACTTTTGGCAAGACAAATATTTTTTGCAACTAATAAAGATATATATATATATTTTGGATATTTTTTTAATTTTTTGCATTTTCATAAGCAAATAAATAATAAAAAAAATATTTTAAAAATAAGACTCTTTTTCATTTTCATTTTCATGGCAAGACAAACTATATATTTTTTCTATTTTTTTTTTGAAAAACAAAACAGAACAACGACTTTTTTTCGCTTTTAATAAAACAAACTAATAAGACATTTTTTTCTCATTTTCTTAAAATTTCGGCGGAGTTTTGGCAGTATTTGGGCATTTGGTTTTTTCCAAAAATAAACAATCGATTCCCTAACCGCTATTTCTTTTTTTTTCAATTTCAAAATATTATTCCTGATATTCACAAGCCAGTCAACACACAAGTCTGAATCAAAGTAATGCGCAAGTAGTAACAAGTAAGATGCATCAGGATGGTCATTTTCATTTTTGGTGCACCTGTCCTAGACAGACCCAACCCCTGCGTTGAGCCTCCAAAGTCAGATGCACATGATGCAGATAAGCGTTCCTACTAGGGATCCGGCATGTGGCTTTGTTATACTAGGTTCAGAACCTGGGTGTTTGTTCTAGACCTGGCTTACCCGAGCGGACAGCTCGAGCCGAGGGGGAGGCGGCAGTCCGGGAATACAGAAGCTTCACCGGCTTTGCGACTTATCCAAACCTCGTTCTAAATTGGGACTTGACACTATACAGAAACGAAGCCGTACGAAGTACACCCTTCTTCATGATTCAGAAGACTCAGAGAGAAGATGGGTTTCGGCACAGTTTATATACAGTTCAGATAAGATCAAAGCGGTAAAAGCAGTTAGTTAGCACATTAAGCACAGATCATGTAACAAAATCAGATAAAGCTAAATATAACAATTTATTCTAAGCTCGATTTCTAACCCTGAACCAGTGGTTCTGGGTCAGGTCCCCAGCAGAGTCGCCAGAGCTGTCACACCTCCTTTTTCCGCCCCCGCAAGGGTGCAAGGGAGTTTTTTTCCAATTAAAGGACAATCGAAACGGGATTTGTTTGTTTATTTCAGAGTCGCCACTTGGAGATTTAGGGTGTCCCAAGTCACCAATTTTAATCCCGAATCGAGGAAAAGAATGACTCCTTATTATAGTCTGCGTACCAGAAATCCGGATAAGGAATTCTGTTAACCCGGGAGAAGGTGTTAGGCATTCCCGAGTTCCGTGGTTCTAGCACGGTCGCTCAACTGTTATATTCGGCTTGATTATCTGATTTTAATACAGTTGTGAACTGATGTGCCAATTTTATCTTTTTACCACTTTATTATTATTATTTTTAAAAGAATGTGAACATCGCTTAAGACACGTCTTTGGACTGCGTCACATGAAATGCACCCACAATCCGGAACGCGTTTTATTTGATGTTTTGGGATTTGGATTCGGGTCGCATGAAATGCACACCCGGGCTTAAGAAAGTAAAATATTAAACACGTGCCTAAAGAGACTATCGCGTTATTATTTTGGGAAGGCCGTGAAATTCGCTAAACGGCCTGTCCTCGAATTCTAAGTATTTTAATATATACATTTAGAGGGCCCCGCAGCTTGTGCATTTTTTGTTTGTCGAGGCTCGTCTCATTCATTATTTTAAAAAAACGATTTGCAACGTCATGGAAATGCATCTCAGACCACGTCACAATCAATGTACCCGTGATTAGAGTCACATTTCGATTCCGTTGAGATTTAGATTTGAGTCACATAAATGTGCACTCGAGTTAAAGGAGATAACATTATTAAATACGCGCCTAAAGCGACTAGCGTATTATTATTTTGGGTAGGGCTGTGAAATTTGCTAAACGGCCCGTCCCAGAATCTAATTATTTAATACATATATTTTTTTGAGGGCTCCGCAATCTGCACATTTTTTATGTGGCGAAGCTCGTCTCGTTTTTTATTTTTATTTTTTTTCAAAAGGAAGAGGATAAGGCGAAAATAACTACATTTTTTTCTACTTCGCGAGGTCATGGATTGTAAATTGAACTTATTTGATGAAGCGAGTGTTTTTCCGCGGAATTAAAATTGCTACTATAATTTCGACATTACTACCACATGTATAAACAACTATTAAGACAAACTAAAATAATTAACACCTTTCAGAATGTGTACAAATCTCCTATCATGACAAATATTTGGATAACAACAATCTAAACATGAAGAAGCAAAAATGTCAAATAACTACTTAAAGCAACGAAACAAAGGAAAAGATGTTCACGGCCAGATTTCAATACCATACGGAGTTAATTAACAAAAATAGTCATTCGCAAACATCATGTATATATGTCTCGCTCAATTAGCGTACTATCCGCATGAACTAGGATGGTATCTCAAAACATCACATATACATATTACTAACAGCAAATATGAAGGATGCGGACAGAGAGGACCTACTTGAGATTAACATCCGATGCCTTGGACCTGCGACGAAACCTCGGACAACAACCTCGACGTACCGGACCTCGACGAACAAAAACGACCTCAATAGAAACTGAAAGCTCGGCCCAAAAGTGCTAACGACCCGAGATGTTGGTTGTTGCTGGTTGTCCTTCGACGCATCAGACTGATACGAGGAGATGGAGCAGAAGGGATCGTTTGGACATGAAAAAAAAGCAGACTGCTGGTTGGTGGCAGTGATGACGCAGCTGGTGGTTCAGGCGACGTGGATAGTGGTCGTTTGGCCGTGCGAAGGGGCTGGATGGAGGTGGGTGATGGTCGGGGAGCTGGTGGTTTGGACAGTAGGGTCGAGGGGGCAGTGACGACGTGAGGGAGGAGGCAGAAGCAGCTGCGACATCAGCTGGGGACGATGGTTGTTTTGGTGGAACCTGGAGCTCGCTGGCTGGGGGGATAAGGTGGTTGACGGGCCTGTTTGGTGGTGGCGTTTTGGGACGTGAGGGAGTAGGGGACAGTGATGACGAGTGGGTGCCGGACTGGACGACGGGCAGTGACGGGTGGTGGACGGGTCTGTTTGGTGGTTCAGGCGTTGGGAGGGTAAGCTGGTCGGAGATGGTGGTCGTGAGGCTGGTAGGTTTTGATGGTGGTGGTGAGCCGGAGAGGGAGTAGGGACTGTTAGGGTTTTTGTTTGTTCTTCTTTAGGAAGAAGAACATGAACAGTGCTTTCCCAAAAATTTCCAAAGTCTCCCATTTCCTCCTGTGTTTGCCCGTGCATTTGTAGCTTTTGCCAAAGAAAATGGACCCCCATGCGTGGTGGGGTTCAAGACTTGTGTCCCCCACGCGTGGTGGGGTTCCCCGTGTGTGGTGTTCCGTTGAGGTTCCCCACGCGTGTCCCCCATGTGTGGTGGACTCGGATTATTATGGGTTAGGTCCGAAAATTAGGCCTAAAAACGGGTAGTTTGAACCCGAATATTATTCTTTTGCCCGGACCCGAGAATAAGAACACGACGTTGCTCAACTAATCCTATGTAAGCAAAATAACTACCAAAATAAGACTAATATTTAAAACAAAGCTATATCTTTTTTAATATTTTTCAAGATTAAAATAGCTACAAAATATTAATAAAACTATTTTTTTTTGTAATTTTCGTTTTTATATAAAGATAAAATATAAAGTAATATTTTTGTATTTTTTCAAAAATTAAAATGACTACAAAACATTAATAGAACTATATTTTTTGGTAATTTTCAAAATTATATAAAGTACAAAATTAAGGTACAGTTTTTTTGTATATTTTCAAGTTTATGAGAAATACATAAACTAAAATTCATATATATATTTTTTGTAATTTTTCTTTTGCGACGAAATAAAGTAAAATAGTTAAAATAGCTATATTAGACCCAATTTCATATATTCACGCTAAAAATGTGAAAATTCTCAGGGAGGGTCAAAAATCAGGTGTCTACAACGATAACCGAATCAATATATATATAAATATATACTGTTGCGGCGTGCAGCCCGATCCGTATATCGCTGTGGTGTACAGCCCGATCCATAATAATAATAGTCGACTGCGCTCACTGGGGGTGTGCAGACTTCGGAGGGGCTCCTTCAGCCCAAGCGCTTTATAATTGTTGCGGCATGCAGCCCGATCCATATAAGTAATTGCTGCGGCGTGCAGCCCGATCCATAATGTGTATAATATATATATCTGCTGCGGCGCGCAGCCCGATCCATATCATATAAAATATCCTCACTATTGGGTCCTCGACCCCTCTCAGTCATTTAAAAATCACAGCCTCTCGGGCATAATGTACGGTCAGGATCTTAGCCCTCATAACTCTTCCTATTTATGATTAACATTTCAAAAATTTGGTTCATATCATTCTTAAACAATTGGAAACATGACTGAGGATATAAATTCTTTAACAAAATAAGTGAGAAAAATCAGTCAAAAATCCCCTAAGGGTTCTACAGGTCGGCACAAGGCCCCAAGCATGGCAACAAGCCCAATTCACCACAATAAAGTATACGTCTCAATCAAAAATGTAGTAAAATATCATTCGGGATGGACCAAGTCCCAATCCCCATAGCATTGAACCTCACGCTCGTCACACAGCGTGTATCTCAACTTAGTATAGCACTACGTTGTGCAAATCCGGGGTTTCAAACCCTCAGGACATCATTTAAAATCATTACTCACCTCAAACTGGCCAAAACTCTAGCTCGCTATGCCCTTGCCTCTCAAATTGGCCTCCGCGCGCGTCGAATCGATCCAAAATCAGAATGAATAGGTCACAATATGCTAAGGGAACATAGCCCAAGCGAAAACATTCGAAAAAATATCAAAAATCTCGAAATTAGCAAATCCTGAGCCCCGGGCCCACGTCTCGGAATCGGATAAAATTTACATTTTCAGAATCCTCATACCTTCACGAGTCTAACCACACCAAAATTATCCAATTCCGATACCATTTGGTCTTTCAAATCATTATTTTACATTTTTGAAAGTTTTCACAATTTTTTTTCCAAATTCCATCCCAAATCACGAATCAAATGATGAATTCAATGATAGATTCATGTACTCTAGCCAAATCTGAGTTAAAATCACTTACCCCGATGAATTTCTTGAAAAACCCTCGAAAAATCGCCAAAATTCGAGCTCTCTAGGTCAAAATATCAAATAAAACCCAAAACCTCGTATTTATATAGAGTACCCTTCAGGTCTTCTCACCGCGGGCTGCACCAAATCGACTGCGGTCCGCACCAATTGACCGCGGTCCGCACATGCCAGCGCGGTCCGCGTGACACCTACCAACCGTGGCCGCGGCCATTTTTGTGTGGTCTGCGCGATGCCTACTGCGGCCGCGCCAGTTTTTGTGCGGTCCGTGCGATGCCTACCGCGGCCGCGCCCCTTCCGCGCAAGCCAGCGCGGTCCGCACGATGCCTACCACGGCCGCTCCCCTGCAGTCCTCTTGGACCTGCTACAGCTGCTGCATTTTTCTGTTATATTTTTCAACTCCAAACTTCCCGTTAGCCATCCGAAATCACCCCGAGGCCCCAGGGACCTCAACCAAAAGCACCAACGCATCCTAAAACATCCACAAACTTGTTCCAATCCTCAAAACACCTCAGACAACATCAAAACTATCAAATTACATCGAATTCAAGCCTAAGAACTCTTGAATTATGCTTTCGATCAAAAAGTCTATCAAATTTCGTCTGGATGACCTGAAATTTTGCACACACATACCAAATGACACAACGAAGCTACTGCAACTCTCGGAATTCCATTCCGACCCCTATATCAAAATCTCGCCTATCAACCGGAAATTGCCAAATATCAATTTCGCCAATTCAAGCCTAAATCTTCTCTACAACTCCAAAACCCATTCCGATCGCGCTCCTAAGTCACAAATCACCTCCCGAAGCTAACCGAACCATCAAAACTCACATCCGAGCCCTCTAACACATAAGTCAATATCCGGTTGACCTTTTCCCACTTAAGCCTTCTTAGAAGAGACTAAGTGTCTCATTTCTTACCAAAACCACACCAACAACAAACCAATCAACCCGATCACATAAAATACGGATAACGAAGCATAAATAAGCTGAAATGGGGAAAAACGGAGCGGTAACTCATGAGACGACTGGCCGGATCGTCACAAAACTACTTGATTTACAGTCTAAGAAGGTGTTCATTTCTCGGAATGTGGTCTTTCATGAGCACATCTTCCCATTCTCTTCCAAGGAATCCATTCACATTTTCCCTAATAATTCATCAGTACCTCACCTAGATCACCCTGTTCCTTCTTCCCATATCTATCCTAAGGAACTTTCATCCTCTATAACTCTATACCTCCATCTCCTTCTTCACCTAACCTACTTGCTTATTCACCTTCACCTACTGCCCCATCCCTTTCTATTCCAATCTCTTCTAATTCTCCCTCTTCACCTATCCTACACTCTCCTTACCATACTACAAATTCACCTTTTTTCTTGAATGACAAGTCCCCTACCATCCTTGGTCATTCTTCTGAACCTATTCAACTAGCTCTTAGGACGTCACTAAGAGAACATCATCTCCCTCTCTACTTAAACAATTACATTTGTAATTCTGTTTTTCTTACTAATGTTTCTTCCGGCCGTTTCACCTCCCATGTTACCCTTCCTATCTTATCTTTTTCAGCTCTATCACACTACAATCAAACTCTCTTAAACTAAGTTTCCTATCTGTCAAAACCTTGATCCTATTATCAAGCTTCCTTACATCCAGGATGGGTTGAGGCTATGTCCAAAGAGATTCAAGCACTTAAAACTAACAAGACTTGGGAGGTGGTTGTACTACCCAAAGACAAGAAAGCTCTACCCTGTATATGGGTTTACAAGGTGAAATACAAACAAGATGGGTCGCTTGAAAGGTATAAAGCACGGTTAGTTGTAAGAGGTGACATACAACGAGAAGGCATAGATTTTACAGAAACTTATGCACCAGTGGTGAAAATGACCACTATCAGGTGCCTATTTACTGTGGCAGTTAAGAAGGACTGGGAATATTTTCAACTAGATGTTAATAATGCCTTCTTGCATGGTGATTTGCAAGAAGAAGTTTACATGAAATTTTCCGCTAGCCTCTCACCTCCTATGCCTAATCATGTGTATAGACTCAAGAAGTCACTCTATGGGTTGCGACAAGCATCAAGACAGTGGTATGCTCGACTCACAACAACCCTGAATTTCAAAAGCTTCTCGCACTTACTCAATGATTACTCTCTTTTCTTTAAACACTCAGACAGGAAAACAACTATCATTGCAGTTTATGTGGACGATATCTTACTAATAGGGAATGATCCTCTCGAAATTGCATCACTCAAATATTTTCTTGATTCTGAGTTTCGAATTACAGATTTAGGTAAGACTCAATATTTTCTTGGTTTGGAAATCATTTGGGAACCATAAGGTATAATTCTAAGTCAACGAAAATTTACCTTAGATTTGCTGACTGAGTTTGGTTGTCTAAATATGAAGCCTGTTTCTGCTCCAATTGATCCCTCGTGTCATCTGCGGATGGATGTTGGTCCCCTATTGTCTGATCCCACAATCTATCGAAAGCTCATTGGTAAGTTGAATTACCTCACTCATACCCGTCCTGATCTATCCTTCGCAATGTAGCTTCTCAGCGAATATATGCAAACTCCTCGGGTTCCTCACTTTGAGGCTACAATATGCTGCCTTCGTTATCTCCTCATTGATCCCTGTATAGGTTTGTTCTTGTCTTCTTCATTAGCATTTGATTTGGTTGCCTTTTGTGACTCCGATTGGGGAAGATGCCCTGACACACGCAGTTCCATCAGTGGTTATTTTATCTCCATAGGCGGGGCTCCAGTCTCTTGGAAATCAAAGAAACAATCTTTGGTTTCCCTATCTTCCGCGGAGGCCGAATACCGCTCAATGCGTCGCGTGGTTGCAAAGGTAACATGGCTGGTACGAGTTCTACAGGATCTCTCTGTTTCCCCTTTTTTGCCAGTTCCACTTCACTCCGATAGTCAGACGGTGATCCACATCGCCAAAAATCCCGTCTTCCATGAATGCACCAAACACGTTGACCTTGATTTTCACTTTGTGCATTAGCAATACCTCGTCGGCCTTATATCTTTGTCGTATGTACCTTCGATTTCTCAGATTGCAAATGTATTTACAAAACCCCTTGCTGGGCCATCTCACAGATCTGTTTTGGGCAAGTTGGGGATTGTTTCACATCCCTCCAACTTGAGGGGGGATGTTGGTGATATGATTTCACGATCATCAGAAGTTGAGAATGATTTGCAAAGAAACCTCAAAGAGAAGGGAAAAGGAAGTTGAATTTGTGAAGGAGAAATTTGATACAAACGAGGTTAATCAAGCTCTTGTCTGAAGAGCTTTTGATATTTGTTTCAAGCTCAATAAAATTGGGCCAGGCAGGCATTGGGCTCAAACTGCTTCTCTAAACTGCTTATTTCATCTTGGGGCCCAACACACTAAAAAGGCCTGCTTAGGTTTTCTAGAAAGAGTTAGAAGAGTCTAGTCAGAAAATAAAATGTATTTATTTCTCTTTATTTCTGTACATATCTAATATGTAGTTATAGCTTGACAAATAAGCATAGGGCAAGTGGATAGTTAGTTATGCAAAAGATTCTTTCATTCTTTGTATATATACACATAACTTGTACAGAAAGCATTCATTCAATATACTGAAAATTTCAGCTACACAAATTCTCTATTACGTCAATGATTTCTAATAGAAGAATCATATATACAATCACGGATGAAACCCAGGTGTTTGATGAAATGATTCATACAATTTCTGCAGTTAAGTGTGACCATGTCATGTTTGATAATCAACTAGCACTGCCTTGTGTGCTTTCTGCTTGCAGACACAGCCAACGTTTGGACATAGCCATATATGATTATTTAAGTGGTCCTAATTATGTTAAAATTAGTTTATCCTTGCATCAATTTACATTTGATCAATTTGGATGTGAGTTTCCACTTGATCCTGGCTCTAGTTCGCTTACCATATTCTTTAGAGTAAAAAGAAGTTGTATATTCAGTTCTACTTCGAGCGATTTAGGTCCCGATAAGTTCATATTGTCAACCTTAAGGAATTCTTGTATTGAACCCTTGAAACTTGACTTGCAAAATACTGTTGATGCATACAAATGGGTAACAACAAACCGTGTGGGCAAAAATGTTCTTCCAAGGATTGTTATTGGTGACAAAGACCTTCTATTTATAGCGTCATGTGAATGGAGCGGAGTAGACATTGGACTAAACTTTCCCTATGATCCTGGTTCACGTTTCTTTACTACATACCTTGGGGTTGAAGATGCAAAGAGGGGGAAGTTAAATGATCTTCATTGCTTATTGTTAAGTCCTTGATAAGGAAGCTGCTTCATTGCACGAGAACAGGTCCAACACCAATATTACACCACGTGACTGTCCTTTCTGATGTTAAATTGCTTATGATTATTGAGGGATCATCAAAGTCTAAAGCATTACATGACTTATACACACTTGATTTTGAAACGATGGTGTGGTCAAGAACTAAAATGTGTAGATTTCATCCTTCACCTATAGCTCTTGGTGGCTTCCAGATAACACTATTAAATGAGGTTGCAGTACTTGTGCAGGAAACCAATAATTTGTCAGGAAGTCGCAGCTCAAGCTTATGCAAAGCTGCTGGGATATTACTATCTGGGAATTGTTGGACATCTTTTAGGCCTGCTTTTCAGTCAATTAATAATGAGGTGTCCTATGCTTCTGGTCAAGACTCAAGGAACGGTTCCGAGTTTCTTAATATTGGTTTTGGTGGCTACTACTCTCAGCAGGATATTGTTAATTTGTTTCCCATGTATGAGTGTAATGGTATAATGTTATTAATGCGCTTACATCTGTAGGATTCATTTTGATGATGCAACTGCTTCAGAGGAAGATTCTAGCGTTTGCGTCAAAAAGATTTCTAGCTCAACATGACTTATATGCTCTTACTAAACTAGGAACAGAGGAGTCATCTATTTCTTCATTTTTGCAGCAGCGTGTACATCATTTCCAGCAGCTGGCTTTCACCACGTGCTCTGAGTTTAACATCTTATTGACTGGAATTCCTCCCTTGAACCTTGTCCTCAAGGTTCTGGTTGAGAACGGGGTATTGTCATGAATTACATTGGGCTTGGTCCAAATGAAAGTAGCGGGCAAGTTGGGGTTGAGGATAGTGGGCTTGGAAAGCCACTAAGCGAAAGGAAACGATCGAAGAAACCATCACAGGGGTTGGAAAGTTACATTTGGGACCCGGGTTGATGGGCTTAGCCTGTGATATGCGAAATGGAGTTCGATTAGTTAAATTGCACGATTCTATGATAGTGGGATAGGCTGAATTTTGTAGAAACTTCCCCTCTCTGGTCTCTCTCCCCCTCGACTATTTCTCTCTATGCCTCTGACTCTCCCATCCCCTTTCTTTCTGTTACTTAGTTATTGTTAATGTTTAAGTGTAATTCCTTTGTTATCAATATCAATATATCAATCTGTTATATCTGTATTTGGTATCGGATCCATAATATCTACATAAGACTGTTATGAGAAATAAGGTAAATTCAAAAAACTTAATTGCACTATAAAAACGGCAGGCAAGATTGTTTGTATTTCGTAGTTTGAGAAATTTTTTTAGCCGATTGGTCCATATAACCGGTGAGAAATCGTTGTCAATCCCTTGAAATTAGAGGACACTTTATGGCCAATCCAATTTATGGCCAATCCAATCTGCGATCTTATTATGAATAACTTGAAATATAGAGTATATTTCAGAAGTAGGAACTTAATTAATCCATTCAAAATAAGTCGGCTGACATAATTAACTCAGTTAAAGTTGCGAAAACAGAAAACAGATAGCTTCATTTGTAATCCCTGTTGGTTTATTTTCCATAATCATCAAGAGTAAACGTTATTTTCCCCTACATGTCTTCGAAAGGACGGTGACACAGATATCATACCAGTTCAAAGTTCAAACTATAATTTAAACTAATGAAAGAACAGATGACTAGGTCATATACAATAAATGAACGATAATATCATGATTTGGTCAATGAGAATTCATAATTGGACCAATTATTTAGGAAAAGGAACCAAATTTCTAACTCCAACATTTTACGAAATTCCGCTAGCATTGCCTGAAATCACTCACTTAAACTTTGTCTATCACTAGAGTTAGTGTAGGATTTGCAGATAACAGTAGCATCGTACACATGTATAGCACTTTAGAACTGAAGCTCGTTGCAAAAGCAAAGGCCTGCTAGTAAAACATGCATCCAATTTTTGTAGAGAAGCACGGAAGCAAAATAGGAGCTACTCAATGTCTATATGGAAGATTCTGCATTTCTTCCCAAACAATTTCAACCAACAAAAGGAAGTGATGAATGTTAATTCCTCCTATTTCCTTACACCTTTTTCAGATCATCCAACATCCACTAGTAGTTTTTGTAGTTATTAATCCGCTAAAGAAGATGGATAAAACTACTACTACTGGCAACCAAGTAGTATATTGCTCTATATATGGATCTTCGGATCATAAAGCGTAATGTCATTGTATTTTCAGGAATTATGGAAAACTGAAAGGTTTGTTCGATAAATTTCATCAGTTGTCAAATCTTTGCACCAAAATTTCATCAATTTTGGAGCAGGAAAGAAGCTTCAGAACATTCGAGAAAATGATTAAGTGTACGACTTTCTTATTCGATCAATTAGAAGAAAGTTAGGAAACCATAACATCAGATGTTAGGTTCTGAGCCTTTGCCAAACTTGAGTGAGTACTAATTCGATGGTGACACAAGATCAAAGGCAAGACTGTAGTGGAATAGAAGAAAACTATCTTTTCCATTATCAAGTGGGTCAAAGGCCCAAAGTAGTTAACTTTACAATGGTTAAACTATATACAAAATTTACAATTAGAGCAACTGCATTTTTTGAGCTAAACGGGATCGGCCGAGTTAACTCAGTTCACGCGCCTCCATTACGAGTCAACCCGGTCAACTCACTCCCCTTTCCCGGCGGCAACTTCTCACCACCTAAAATCGAACGGAAAACCTCCGATCTACCACCACAGCTCAGCTTTGTCCCCAGCAGTTCAAGTACATAACTTGCCGGAGCGAATCATCAGCTTGTTTCCTCTTCTCCTCGCCGTTTCCACTTCCGATGAACCCGCCGACATCAGATCCTAACATGCCGGATAACGGCCTGAGAGCGTCGGCGCCAGAAGAAGTGGAGGAAGAGGAGAAGCGTTTTTTGCTGTGGTGTAGGGATTTGAGGCCGGACTTCACTTTCTGGCCATGATCGGAGTGGCCGTTTACGACGGCGACGGTAGCGGCCACCCAAACGCGGTTCAAGTAACTCATGATTATATATTTTTATTAAAAGTAAGAACTTATTGCTAGTAGTACTATTAGTTATTCAGATGATATCAAGGAAGCTTCAGAGTGTTTGTGAGCAATAAACGATGGCTAGAAGTGAAGCTCCTTTTATAGGCAAAAAGAGGAAACGATGTTTTGGAAACCAGTAAAAGAAATGGCGGATTCGCGATATTATTGGTAGGCCATTGGGCGAAATTATCGAGGTTTTCGCCTATTTTGGACATATTCACTTTACGATATCTCTTAGTTTTCTCGCGACTTGAAAACCAAGCAGTTTATTTGGATAAAAGAAGATAAGATAAAGCCCCATGCTGTGCAAAAAATTGACGTTTTGTAATCGAGAAAGCTCCATCTTATCTCCACTAAAACTGGATCTCGTTTTAATTTCATGAAATCTCTCTGAGTTTTGATTTGAAAAAGTAAATAATTCTGAAGAGTAAAGTTAATTTTATTTATGTTTTTGTGCCATTATTATTTACGATTTAATTTTTATGTCTATGAAATTACTCGATTATGCCAATTATACTCTAGCCGGTCTCAAACTTTATCTAATAGAAGTAATACAATGTTGACTTCCTACTTGTCTAGGAAAAGAAAGTTCTTACCTCAGATACTTTCAAAATATTTTCTCGAGATGGCAGAGTCTCGTGCTGATAACGTGTTATAAAATAAAGACTATAAAGTAAAGACAAGTATAGAGAGAAACTGATATATTATTCTGATTCAAACTGATGTACATAATGAACTGAAATCTCTTCTATTTATAGAAGAAAGGAAGTTGTTGTGTAAGCTGCTACGCAAGTTGTTGTGTAAGCTACTACTACAAGCTGTTGTGTAAGCTGTTATTACAAGCTGCTGTGTAAGCTGCTGTATAAGCTGCTACTGCAAGTTGCTGTGTAAGCTGAGAAAGGAAGCTGTTGTGTAAGCTGCTACTATACCAGATATGGATAATCTTCTACTGAGAGCAATGTTTATCCATAACGGAGTACTGAATGGATAAGCTTATTATACCCGATATGGATAATCTTCTACCTAGGGTAATGTTTATCCATAACCGGGTACCGAAGTGATAAGCTTCTTCAGGAAGCTTATTTCCAATAGAGTACTAAATAGATATGGATAAGCTTCTTCAGGAAGATTATTTACAACGGAGTACTAAATGAACATCCATAATATAATATATTTATAACACTCCCCTTGGATGTTCATTAAAAGATAATGTGTCTCATTAAAACCTTACTAGGAAAAACCACGTGGGAAAAAATTCTAGTGAAGGAAAAAGAGTACACATATTTAGTAATACGCATTGCTAGGTGCCTCATTAAAAACCTTATAAGGAAAACCCCATGGGAAAAAACCTTAGTAAGGGAAAAAGAGTGCATCGCGTATTTTACTCCCCCTGATGAAAACCTTGTTTCAAATATTTAAGTCTCCGCATTCCAATCTTGTATACCATCTTCTCAAAAGTTGAAGTTGGCAAAGATTTAGTGAATAAATCTGCTGGATTATCACTTGAAAGGATTTGTTGCACATCAATGTCACCACTTTTCTGAAGATCGTGTGTGTAGAATAATTCTGGTGAAATGTTCTTCGTTGTATCTCCTTTTAGAAATCCTCCCTTTAATAGTGCTATGCATGAAACATTGTCTCCGTATAATATTGTGGGTCTTTTATCACATTCCAACCTACATGTTTCTCGAATGAATCATTGATCTCAATCATATGCACTCTCTGCTTGCCGGTTTGAAATCGAGCTTTATGGGTATCGGATAAATAACCTGCATCTGTATTACCAATACGATCTGTACCACTTTTGTTAGCATTAGCAAGATAAATAAGTGCACCATCTACACCGAAATAGAGTATTTCAGAACCAAGCAGCTCCTCATCCTCTTCTAGAGGTTGGAACGGATCCTTATTCACTTCAAGTGATTGAATATTCATTGGTGTACTTAATGAGTACACTTTGTCCATGTAAAAGTATTTTTAGAACCGATTGGTCTACCACGCTTCATGCGTACAGTAAACTCTATCCTTCAGGGACTTTAATTTTAATAGGAGCATTTGCAGCTGAAATATAATATTTAATTTTGGATCAGCAAATGCTTCTGGCATTCGAGTTGAATTATCTTCTAAGTGAGGATCATGATAATTCGATTCATATAGCATATTTTTCAACTGTTTATTCCATCCCCCAAATGTTAGAAAAACTAACATATATCCCCAATCATCTTTGGGAAATATATCTTTGTGTATTATGGTAGAGAAATTAATCATATACCACACAACAAAAGATAGTAAAAATATTTGGTTTCTGATGCTAAACCAATTGTGAAGGGAGGACTTATCATATATTGTTGATCTGATGCATACAAGTGCTGCTATATGCAATTTAGAAAATCTTAGACCAACACATGAAGCTTTGTTCTCATAAGCAATGGTTTAGTCATTAATAAGAGGTATTCAATGCTAAACCAGCTTGGATATAAACCAGCATTATCAAGATGAACTGTCTTGATTTCATAATCTGAAAATTATGCTCTTAATCGAGAAAAGCAATTCCAAATGCCAAACTGCAGGTTGACAATAATTACACATGTAACCATCTCATATATGCACCTATAAGTGGTTCACATGATAGGTGAACGATCCCATATTCACCTTTTATATATTTCAGAATCAGGGGTCTTAGTCCCAACTTTAGCTTGTATAATCAATTCATTATGAGAACAAGCAACACATGAGAATTCCTGAAGAATCTTCTAGTTCTTTAGTATATGCTTATCTGAATTCTCAAATAGCTCATTTAAAAATGGCAAATGATAACTTCAAGTTTATCATGTCATGTGCTATCTCTTAGTAAACTTCTGGTTTACTATGGTATAAACTTTTGCTTTAGTAAACTTATGGTTTACTGTGATACATGATATAGTACAAATTAAAGAATAAGACGGGTAACTTCTCACATACATATTATTTTACTCCCTATGATTGTGGAAACATGAAGATTATCAATCTTCCAATCATTTGTAATCTCAATATGATAGCCATTTGTATTAGTAAACTTCAGGTTTACTACAACATATGTTTTGACCATAATCATATAATATGAATGACATATTTGTATATAAGCTCTTCGAGAGCCTTCATTTATTATCCACAATCTAATATTTATCTGGCACTACTGGTGTCATGTATTCTTTAGGCAAACATTTAGCTCTTCAGGAGTTGTTGATACATTTTGTACTATCAAATATTGCTCAGACACTGCTGGTGTCATGAGAGAAAATCACAATCAAATAAATAATGTAAAACAATTGTTTAAGTACACGAAAACTCCTCTTCATAATATTTTTCCACTTCATGAGGCAATTTCAATTATGTTACTTCTTCAGGAGCAAATTTAAAATACGAAATATTGAGTATATATTCTCTCAATTATATTAACTCTTCTAGAGGTGAATTGTAATGTATTCACATCAAGAGCGCGTTCATATTTACCCGACTTATTAGTATTGTCACATTCACTTCAGGGAATGGATTAATATTATCAAAAGTTCTCATCCTTCAGGAAATCGAACATAATTATCTGAATGCGCATTAATCACATCAAATTGTGATGCCTCAACCTCTTTTAAAATATTTACTACTTCAGGAGCAAATCGAGACGTGCATTTAATATAGAGAATATTTATGTTTATCTTCAATTGTAACCATAGAAAGCCTAAATTATCACTTCTGGTGATCATAGGCATATACCACTTCTGGTAGTTAACAAAATATAATTACAATGAGATATACGAAATATAACCACTTTTTGTGGTTGTATATTTCTTGCAAACTCTGCTAGAGTTTAAGTTGATCTAATAATGTTATCCATATTCTTCAAAATGACATAAACAAGATATATTATAGTAAACATCATTATCAAATCATAATTTTTCTTTATGTACAACAATTACATAACCATACTATCTATTACAAATAACAAAAATTAAAATATTTACATTTCTACAGATTCACCACCGAATTACATGACTTGTTTCTCCTTCTGGGAGTGCAAGGTAATCAGTTACATCCAAATGCATGAAGTCTAAATTATCTTCAGAAATAAAATTTGCTTCAGCATTTTTCTCTGTCTTCTTTAGGAAGACTTGATAAAGCTCAACCAGGTGCTTTGGCGTACGACAGGTACGTGACTAGTGCCCTTTTTCTCCACATCTATAGCATGCATTTTCTGTATTTGGTGCTTGCACCGCTTCATGCTTTTGTTCCTTCCTTTTCCACTGCTGGTGGTGAGGAGTGTTCTTTGGTGCTTATTATTACCATGATTAGAGTTTTTTTCCCGACCACGACCATGACCACGACTGGGGCCACGACCTTTTCCACGTTTAGCCTGGTGGAAGTTCGTCTCATTCACTTCAGGGAATGGACAAGAACCAGTAAGTCGACTTTCATGATTTTTCATTAATAGCCCATTATGTTGCTCGGCTATAAGAAGATGTGAGATAAGTTCAGAATACTTTTTAAATCCTATCTCTCGATATTGCTGTTGCAGGAGCATATTCGAGGCATGAAAAGTGGTGAAAGTTTTCTCCAACATATCATGATCAGTAATATTATCACCACATAACTTCAATTGGGAAATAATTCTGAACATAGCAGAATTATACTCACTGATAGATTTAAAATCTTGTAGCCTTAGATGAGTCCAATCATATCGTGCCTGTGGAAGAACAACCATCTTCAGGTGGTCATATCTATCTTTCAAATTATTCCACAGTATGACTGGATCTTTAACAGTAAGATATTCCATTTTCAGGCCCTCATCAAGGTGATGGCGTAGGAATATCATTGCTTTGGCACGGTCTTGGTTTGATGCCTGATTTTTGTCTTTGATGGTGTCTGCCAGACCCATCACATCAAGATGAATTTCAGCATCAAGCACCCAAGACATGTAGCTTTTGCCCGATATATCCAGGGCTACAAATTCAAGTTTAGAAAGATTTGACATTATTTAGGAAAAGAAAGTTCTTACCTCAGATACTTTCAAAATATTTTCTCGAGATGGCAGAGTCTCGTGTTGATAACGTGTTATAAAATAAAGACTATAAAGTAAAGACAAGTATAGAGAGAAACTGATATATTATTCTGATTCAAACTGATGTACATAATGAACTGAAATCTTTTCTATTTATAGAAGAAAGGAAGTTGTTGTGTAAGCTGCTATGCAAGCAGCTACTACAAGCTGCTGTGTTAGCTGCTATTACAAGCTGCTGTGTAAGCTGCTACGCAAGCTGTTGTGGAAGCTGCTACTACAAGTTGCTACTACAAGTTGCTGTGTAAGCTGCTACTACAAGTTGCTGTGTAAGCTGCTACTGCAAGCTGCTGTGTAAGCTGCTACTATACCAGATATGGATAATCTTCTACTGAGAGCAATGTTTATCCATAACGAAGTACTGAATGGATAAGCTTATTATACCCGGTATGGATAATCTTCTACCTAGGGTAATGTTTATCCATAACCGGTACCGAAGTGATAAGCTTTTTCAGGAAGCTTATTTCCAATAGAGTACTAACTAGATATGGATAAGCTTCTTCAGGAAGATTATTTACAACGGAGTACTAAATGAACATCCATAATATAATATATTTATAACAGTAACTTTAATAATTTGAAATGTCTCTAATATTTCTAATACTCCGAATCTTACGGTCATTCTGAGCCGAGGGTCTATTGGAAACAACATTTCTATCCGCACAAGGTAGGGATAAGGTCTGCGTACACATTATCCTCCCCAAACTCTACGGTGTGGGATAATACTGGATATGTTGTTGTTGTTGTTGTTCGAATCGTACTGTCATGTTATTACTTTCTACTAAAATTAAATGTTTGATTTCTTAAAGACAAAATCTTGAGAATATTATTACTACTTCAAAAGATAAATTATGCTAACATAACCCTAAATATAGACAAAAAAGCATCAACATGTCTAATTACGAGTACATGTGCAAGATAATTTAAAATTAACACAAAATATTTATAATTATATTGATATTCTTTTTTCTTGGATATTCGATATGTCGTTACAATTGAAAAATATCTCGAGGTGTCTCAAAAATATGTGACAAAAACCTTTTTACATAAATGTTCAAATAAAATAAAAATTAAAAGTTAAAAAAAAAACAGGTAGATTAAGAAAACTCGTAGAGACAGATTAATAGGAGATGGTGGAGTAAGGGTAATTTTGGGATGTTTAGGTTGTTGATTTGGTCACGACTAGAGGTTGATTAAGTATTTTTTTTTTTCAAAGTACATACAGGTAAAGTGTATATTAATACAACTAAGGATGAGAGTTTTATGGTGTGCCTCACACAACTGACATTAGTTGTGTGAGGTCTTTTTTTATTTTATAAATTTATGGACTCATATAGGGGTGTACAAAGAAAACTGATAAACTGCATAAACCCGACAAATCAAGTCAAATCGAGAAAAAAAATCCGATTGTGGTTTGATTAGATTTGGTTTGTTGTTGGAAAAAAAACCGACGATAATTAGTTTGGTTTGGTTTTAACTAAAAAAAGTCAAACCGAAACCAAACCAACCGACATTACATTTATACAATTTTAAAAAATATTTTATGCATAAATATATTTATTGTAATATAATTTATAAATATTTCTTAAACTTGTTCACATTTTTATCTTTAAAAGTATTATTTAAAGTCTGGACTTAACATTCTTGAAAGATCCAATAAATTTTATAGTTTATAAAGGTAGTAAGTCAAATAAAGTTCAAATAAATACTAATGCTAATAAAAGGAAATTTGATTCAACACTAGGAATGACAACAATATTGGATATCTATTTTTTAATTTTGCATTGATTTATAATGAAGATGTATAACCTAGTTTATCTTCTTCTTTTTTTATGCTTAGTTGTGTAATTAATAGTACTTATTAGTTGTACTTATTTTAGCACGACCTATATAGTATTTTTAGATTATGTTAATTTTTATTATGGTGTATTAATTAGTAATATTTTCTTTGTGCGATTTTATTATCTATGTTATTGAATAGTTTAGTAAATGTTATGACTCATCTCATATTATTATTTTATTTTCTTAAAAAATATATTATATAGTTTTATTCTACTAGGACTAAAATAGATATTTGGAGCACAAGTTATATATTTTGTGCTATTAAGACTTTACCGAGAAAAAATCCGAAAACCCGAAAAAAATCGAAAAACCCGAGAAAAACCGAGATTGAAAAACTCAATTTTATTGGTTTGGTTTGGTTTATAAATTAAAAAACCCGACCTAACCCGACTTATGTACACCTCTAGACTCATATCCTACACTATTGAGTCCACAAAATGATGACACAAAAAAAGAGGTCTCCCACAACTAGTGACAGTTGTATGACGCACAAAATAAAAAATTTCATTCAGTTATTCTGGTCTTGACAAAAGAAAAAGATCGTACTTATTCCTAATTACTCTCTCTGGTCTATTTTAATTGATTTTTTAGCCTTTTTTTATCTGTCCATAATATTTGAGGAACTAATTTTTTTTTAAAGTTGCTCTTAGAGTAAAAAATCTAGGAGTAATTATTATATTTTCAATGAACAAATGAAGGTTAATATGGTAATTTTTATTATTAATTAATGCTAACATATAGAGTTCTTAATATATGTTAAACATCCAAAAAAATTTAATTAAAGTGAACCGAAGGGAGTAATATATTTCTTAATTACTCCCTTCGTGAACCGGAGGGAGTAATCATGAAGTAAGAGTTCGAAACATAAATAAGGTATTTTGGACTCAAAATACCATTATACAGTTAAAAAAAATCTAAAACGCAGTATTATACTGCATTTTACTTTAACGGAAAGTTAGCAATTAAAGTAAAATGCAGTATAATATTACGTTTTATTTAATAACTTATTTTTTTATAGGAACACACAGTATAGTACTACGTTTTAGGAAAACGTAGTATTATACTGCATTTTCCTATAAAAAAGAAATATAACCCATTCTTCTTCTCCACGACAGAACCAGTGTTCAATTTTAATCCCCCCCCCTCATTTCTGCTGGTCCCCCCCTCCGATTTAAAAACAAATTCCTCGGGTCCCACCCGTCACACAAAAAGTGAAGAGCGTAGGTCCGCATATAACCCAAACCTTCGATTGTTGTGGATTCCTTCTTTCGGGCTCAAAATTTCAAATTTCCAACATTTCAAAAAACGTAAATCGAGGCATTCCGATTTAGTTTATGTCGAAACTCGTAGAGCATATGCATATTTGTTTTCTTGAATGTGTTTCCACGTTGATTTGTGTTATGTTTGCGATTAAATTTGTATGTTATTTTTACCCGAATTAAATTATTAGTGTTTTAAAAGAATAGTTAAAAGTTGAAAAATAATTTTTATTGTTAATAAAAGTGTTCACAAATATCTTTTACTGTTTTGTATGTAATTTCCTGAATGTTATGTTCATACGTTTATTGTTTTTATTTAGTTTAGATTATTTATTTGCTTAAATAATAGTAGTCTTTTAGCGTGGTAAAATATAGAGCCTTTTAGCGTAGTAAAATATAGAGCCTTATAACGTAGTAAAATATAGATTCTTTTAGCGTAGTAAAATATAGAGCATTTTAGCGTAGTAAAATATAGAGCCTTTTAGCGTAGAGTCTCTGTAGTTTAAGTATCTACTAACTACAAACTATATCCAATTATACTTTACAAAATTAATTATTTAATTTATAAAATAAACTTACAAAACTAACAAATTAATATATGTTGTCAAATTAAATATCGAGCGTGGAACTCATAGTTATATACCCTATCCAATTAAAAAATTAATTATTTAATTTATAAAACTAACAAAATTTTAAAAGTATTGAAATTGACATACATAAGAATTCAGGATAACTTGGTGCTACTAGGCCTCAAATACCGAGCCTGAAACTCATAGATAATTACTTTGTCCAATTAAATAATTAATTATTTAGTTGGACAAACTAACAAAATTCTAAAAATTATGAAATTGACACACATAATAATTGTCACGACCCGGATTTCCCCACCATCGAGAGTCGTGATGGCGCCTACTAATGGAGCTAGGCCAGCCAAACTTTAAACATTCTCTGATAACTTCTCAACAGTAACCATATACGAAATCAATTAAATAAATAAAAAAAAAACGGAAGACTTTAAGTTTATAAAACTGAAATTCAAATGCGGAAGTTTAAGACAAATCTCTACCCAAAATCTGGTGTCACTAACTCACGGACTGCTAAAGAGTGCTACAAACAAGTCTGAATGGAAATACAAAATATCTGTCTCGGTACAATGAAGACAAACTAAACATGGAGAAGGGCTTCGGCCTGCGAACGTCAGCTAGGATACCTTGAAGTCTCTGGACTGAAGTCAGCTCCCGATCAATACGCTACTGCTGTGGTCCTAAAGTTGCTCCGGTACCGTAATCTGTGCAAAAAGCACAGAAGTGCAGCATCAGCACAACCGACCCCATGTGCTGGTAAATGCCTGGCCTAACCCCGGCGAGGTAGTGACAAGGCTAGGACCAGACTCCAAATAAACCTGAGCAGATATATAATATGTTGTGGTAAATAAACAGGAATAAGCAGTTTAAAATGGGAGGGGTACATGCTTTGGGGAAATATATCAAGACCAACAAAAGAAACTTATTAAAATAGGAAAGGATAACTCAATACCTACAACGATACAATAACAATACTGTTGCGGCGCGCAACCCGATCCCTTATCATTAAACATTGTTGCGGCGTGCAACCCGATCAACATATATATATATATATATAGATGTTGCGGCGTGCAACCCGATCCAATATAATATCTATTGCGGCGTGCAACCCGATCCAATTCATTATCTTGTGGTAGGCGTACCACCCGCTCCCATTTCATTATCTTGTGGTAGGCGTACCACCCGCCCCCATTTCCTTATCTTGTGGTAGGCGTACCACCCGCTCCCATTTTAGTTCATCAATATCGTCGATGAAAACAATCACGAACAAATCCAAATAGGGAACATAAGGAATATACTAACTTCCCGGCAAGGGACAGCTATAACCAAACTTGTTACCACATCTAACTACTTTAGCTATAACTAAACTTATTACAACACCTAACACAAAGAATCATCAACCTAAGCATCCGTAATATCAAATAAGAACACAATGCAAGGGAACCACAACTCAACAATAGCCCGTCAAGGGTGCAACGTGATAATCTCTTCCCTTTCTCACTTTTACTTCACAACTCCCTTCACCACTCGAGCCAATACTCTAGAGTTTCAATTATCACTTATACTTTCACAATTCGTTACACAACTGGAGTCAACGCTCCTCAATGTTCATAGGTCACAATTCTTTCCACAACTTTACACAACAAAAATGGAAATCTTTATCAAGGCATGAATAATACAACAAAATCATGGAAATCACAATATAAGACTCACGGTCATGCTTGACACCAACGTATAGATACTCGTCACCTTGCCTATACGTCGTACTCAACAAGAAGCAAGTAGCAGATATGACTCAACTCCTAATCCCTCAAGATAAGGTTAGACCGAACACTTACCTCGAATGCTCCAACTCAAGTCTCGATTATAGCTTTACCTCTCAAATTCACCACCCAACCGCTCGAATCTAGTCACAATTTGCTTGAATGCATTAATAATTACTATTGGAACTAACCCCAATGCATAAAAATAGTTTTTACAAGGTTTTTCCCAAAAGGTCAAAAATATCCCCGGACCCACGTGGTTGAAACTCGAGGTTCGGACCAAAACCTGATTACCCATTCTCCCACAAATCCAAATATATGTTTTGTTTTGAAATCAGACCCCAAATTGAGGTCCAACTTCTCAATTTGTAGAAAACCTAGGTTCTACCCAAAACACCCAATTTCCCCATGAAACTCTTTGATTTGAAGTTGAAATCATGTTAAAAGATGTTAGAAGTGAAGAAATTAAGTTAGAAATCACTTACCAATGGTTTTGGAGAAGAAAAGTTGTTTGGAAAATCGCCTATTAGGTTTTGGGTTTTTGAAAAGTGGAAAAATGACTGAAAGTCCCGAATATATATACTTTTGCTGGGGGCTGGCGCGGACCGCGCAGAAATGTACCGCGGTCGCGGTGAGGGAGGGAAGAAGTGAGCTTTCTCTGAACCTACCCAGCGCAGACCGTACTGATTTGGTGCGCGGCCGCGCTGGTCGACCCTCTGAACTCCACCACGCGGACCGCACAGAAAAGCACCGCGGCCGCGTGGCTGCCAGCGCGGACTGCGCGAAAATGACCGCGGCCGCACTGGGGCCTGCAACATCTGAACCTGCATTTTTTTAAGCCTAAGACCTCCCGGGCCCCACTCAAAACTCACCCGAGCCCTCGGAGCTCCAAACCAAACATTCATATGATCTCGAAAACACTTTACAGACTTACTCGTGCGATCAAATCGCCAAAATAACATCATATACATAGGATCAAGCCTCAAAACTCATGATTTTCTTTCAACTTTCATAAAACTCAAATTCCCCATTTTAAGTCTGAAACATGTCATATGACATCCGTTTTTAGCCAAACTTTACAAATAGTGCTTTAAACATATTTAAGACTTGTACCGGGCGTCGGAACCAAAATATGAGCCAGATACCACAGTTTTCTGATAAATTTTCTTCTTCATTTTCCTTAATAAATTTCAGGAAACAATTTCACACAAAAATTCATTTCTCGGGCTTGTGACCTCGAGATTTGATTCCGGGCACATGCCCAAGTCCCATATTGTTCTACGGACCCTCCGGGACCGTCGAATCACAAGTCCAGGTCCGTTTACCCAAACTGTTGACCGAAGTCAATATTATGCATATTAATATCAAAATTCATCAAATTTCTCACAAAATTTGCATATTTCAACAAAAAAGCTTTCCGGCTACGCGCCCGGACTGCGCACGCAAAAGCGAGGCAACTAAAAGCGAGGTTTTCAAGGCCTCGGAAGCACGGAACAAGGAAGAATTACGGTGATGACCCTTTGGGTCGTCACATTCTCCTCCTCTAAAACAACCGTTCGTCCTCGAACGGACAAAAGAAAGAAGTACCTGAGTCGGGAAATAAATGAGGATAACGGCTCCGCATATCGGACTCAGACTCCCAGGTCGATGCCTCAGGAGGATGACCTCTCCACTGAACACGCACCGAAGGAAAACTCTTCGACCTCAACTGTCGAACCTGCCGGTCTAGAATAGCCACCGGCTCCTCCTCATATGACAGATCCTTGTCCAATAGGATAGTGCTGAAATCTAACACGTGCGATGGATCGCCGTGATACTTCCGGAGCATAGATACATGAAACACTGGATGCACAGCTGCCAAGCTAGGCGGCAAAGCAAGTCTATAAGCCACCTCTTCCACGTGCTCAGTGATCTCAAATGGGCCAATGAACCTAGGGCTAAGCTTGACCTTCTTCCCAAATTGCATCACGCCCTTCATAGGAGACACACGGAGCAACACTCGTTCACCAACCATGAAAGCAATATCTCGGACCTTGCGGTTTGCATAACTCTTCTGCCTAGACTGAGCTGTCCGAAGTCTATCCTGAATGATCTTGACCTTATCCAAGGCCTCCTGAACTATGCCTGTACCCAATAACCGAGCCTCTCCAGGCTCAAACCATCCGACTGGGGACCGACACCGCCTACCATACAACGCCTCATACGGAGCCATCTGAATGCTGGACTGGTAGTTGTTGTTGTAGGCAAACTCTGCTAAAGGCAAGAACTGGTCCCACGAGCCTCCAAAGTCAATGACACAGGCTCTGAGCATATCCTCTAATATCTGAATAGTCCTCTCGGACTGACCGTCCGTCTGGGGATGAAATGTTGTGCTCAACTGAACCTGGGTGCCCAACTCTTGCTGAACCGCTCTCCAGAAATGCGAGGTAAACTGTGGACCTCGGTCCGAGATGATAGATATAGGCACCCCATGAAGGCGAACGATCTCCCTGATATAAATCTCAGCTAATCTCTCGGACGAATAGTTGGTGGCAACCGGAACAAAATGCACTGACTTGGTCAGCCTATCTACAATAACCCAAACCGCATCAAACTTCTTCCGAGTCATCGGAAGTTCAGTAACAAAATCCATAGTAATCCTCTCCCACTTCCACTCGGGAAGCTCAATCCTCTGAAATAAACCACCGGGCCTCTGATGCTCGTACTTAACCTGCTGACAGTTCAAATAACGAGCCACATATGCAACAATGTCTTTCTTCATTCTGCGCCACCAATAGTGCTGCCTCAAATCCTGATACATCTTCGCGGCACCCGGATGAATAGAATACCGAGAACGTGGGCCTCCGCTAAGATCAACTCTCGAATCTCATCAACATTCGGCACACAAACTCGCCCCTGCAATCTCAATACACCATCGTCATCTAAGGTTAATTTCTTGGCACCTCCACGCTGCATCGTGTCTCTCAAGACACACAAATGGGGATCTTCGAACTGTCGATCACGGATACGCTCCAATAACGAAGAACGAGCGACCGTGCAAGCTAATACTCGACTAGGCTCAGAAATGTCCAACCTCACAAACTAATTGGCCAAATCCTGAACGTCCAAAGCAGGCGGTCTCTCACCGACCGGAATATAAGCAAGACTGCCCATGCTGACTGACTTCCTACTCAAGGCATCATCCACCACATTGGTCTTTCCTAGGTGATATATGACAGTGACGTCGTAATCTTTCAACAATTCCAACCACCTCCTCTGCCTCAAATTCAACTCCTTTTGCTTGAACAAATACTGAAGACTCATATGATCCGTGAACACCTCACACGTCACACCATATAAATAATGCCTCCAAATCTTCAAGGCATGAACGATGGCTGCCAACTCCAAATCATGCACTGGATAGTTCTTCTCATGAACCTTCAACTGCCTCGAAGCATAGGCAATGACCTTGCCATCCTGCATCAACACTGCACCAAGTCCAATACGAGATGCATCACAATAGACTGTATAGGGCCCTGAACCGGTAGGCAAAACCAACACCGGTGCCGTAGTTAGAGCTGTCTTGAGCCTCTGAAAGCTCGCCTCACACTCGTTTGATCATCTGAACTGGGCACCTTTCTGGATCAACCTGGTCATCGGGGCTGCAATAGATGAGAAACCCTCTACGAACCGATGATAGTAACCTGCAAATCCCAAGAAACTCCGAATCTCTGTGGCTGATGCTGGTCTAGGCCAGTTCTTGACTGCCTCAATCTTTTTCGGATCAACCTGAATACCCTCTACTGAAACAATGTGACCCAGGAATGCAACAGAACTCAACCAGAACTCGTACTTCGAAAACTTGGCGTATAACTAACTATCCTTCAGAGTCTGAAGAACCACACTGAGGTGTTGCTCATGCTCCTCCTGACCGCGGGAGTATATCAGAATATCATCAATGAAGACTATCACGAACGAGTCCAAGTAAGGCCTGAACACTCAGTTCATCAAATCCATAAAGGCTACTAGGGCATTGGTCACCCCAAATAACATAACCAAGAACTCATAATGCCCGTACCGAGTGCGGAGTGCTGTCTTAGGGACATCGGATGCCCTAATCCTCAACTGATGGTAGCCAGATCTCAAGTCAATTTTTGAGAATACCTTGGCACCTTGAAGCTGATCGAACAAATCATCAATCCTCGGCAGTGGATACTTATTCTTAATTGTAACCTTGTTTAGTTGCCGGTAATCAATGCACATTCTCATCGAACCATCCTTTTTCTTAACAAACAACACCGGTGCACCCCAAGGCGAAACACTAGGACTAATGAAACCCTTCTCAAGCAAACCTTGCAACTGTTCCTTTAACTCTTTCAACTCCGGCGGGGCCATACGATATGGCGGGATAGAAATGGGCTGAGTGCCCGGAGCCAAATCAATACAAAAGTCGATATCCCTGTCGGGCGGCATACCCGGCAGGTCTGAAAGGGAAACCTCAGGAAACTCCCGAACAACGGGCATAGAATCAATAGAAGGGATCCCCGCGCTAGAATCGCGAATGTACGCCAAATAGGCCAAACATCCCTTCTCGACCATACGCTGAGCCTTCACATACGAGATAACACTGCGGGTACAATGACTAGAAGTCTCTCTCCACTCTAAACGGGGTAATTTCGGTAAGGCTAAGGTCATGGTCTTGGCATGGCAATCCAAGATAGCATGGTACGGGGACAACCAATCCATCCCCAATATAATGTCGAAGTCCACCATATCTAAAAGCAATAAGTCAACACAGGTCTCAAGACCCTCAAATACTACTACACATGAACAATGCACTCGGTCGACCACTATAGAATCACCCACTGGTGTAGATACATATACAGGAACACCCAAGGCATCGCTAGGCATAACCAAGTAGGGTGCAAAATAGGATGACACATACGAATACGTAGACTCAGGGTCAAATAGCACTGAAGCACCTCTATCACAGACCAGAATAGTACCTGTGATGACAGCATCGGAAAACTCAGCCACTAGCCTGGCTGGCAAAACATAACACCGGGGCTGAGCCCCACAACCCTGAACTGCCTCTCTGGGACAGCCTGCTGCTGGTTGGCCTCCACCTCTAGGACCTCTACCTCCACCTCTAGCACCTCTGCCCCCGCCTCTAGCTGGTCGGGCGGCCTGCGGAGCCTCTAGTGCTTGAATCATAGCTCGAGGACCCTGCTGCTGCGGCTGTGCACCCCTCAATCTCGGGCAAGCTCTCCTGATGTGACCATACTCACCACACTCATAGCACCCACCTGACTGCTGCAGCCGAGAGGGCTGAGGCTGCTCCTGTCGACCTGAATGACCTCCTCGAAAGCTATGAAGCGGTGGTGCACTAATAGGCTGCTGATCTGAATAGCGCTATTGAGAACCACTACCGCTCGAAGTACCATGTGAGACCTGGAGTGCTGACTGAAAGGGTCTAGGGGGATGGTCTCTACCATATGAATCTCTACCTCCAGACGAGGTACCACTGAATCTGCCTGAATGACGGGGCCTCTTATCCGACCCATGACCACCTCCCTGTGACAGAATTGTCTCAACTCTGCGGGCCACATTGGCCGCCTCCTGAAATATGATCTCGCTCCCGGCCTCCTTGGCCATCTGAAGACGAATCGGCTGAATAAGACCATCAATAAACCTCTTCACCCTCTCTCTCTTAGTGGGAAGTATGATGAGAGCATGGCGAGCTAGATCGATGAACCTGGTCTCATACTGGGTAACAGTCATGGAACCCTACTGGAGGCGCTCAAACTGCCTCCGATAGGCCTATCTCTGGGTAACGGGGAGAAACTTCTCCAGAAACAATACCGTAAACTGCTCCCAAGTCAAAGAAGGCGATCCGGCTGGTCTCGCTAAGTAATAATCCCTCCACCAAGTCTTGGCGGATCCAGACAAACGAAATGTAGCGAAATCAACCCCATTGGTCTTAACAATACCCATGTTCCTGAGAACCTCGTGGCAGCTGTCTAGATAATCCAAGGGATCCTCAGTAGATGCTCCGCTAAAAGTAGAAGGGAATAGCTTGGTGAATCTGTCCAGTCTCCACAAAGCATCGGCGGACATAGCCGCTCCATCGCCAGTCCGAGCTATGACACCCGGCTGAGCTACTCTAACTGGCTGAACCGCTGGAGTCCGAGTCTGGGGAGCTACCTGCTCCGGAGTGCATGTAGCAGGAGTCTGAGCCCCTCCTCCAGCATAAAAAGTGGTTGGTGCTACTTGAAGCAAACCCGCTCGGGTGACACTCTCCATGAGGCCTACCAATCGGACCAGAGCGTCCTGAAGAACAGGAGTGGCAATAAAGCCCTCTGGGACCTGAGCTGGGCCCACTAGAGCTGCTGGTGCTGGAACCCCCTCATCATAGTCAACATGAGGCTCCACCTCTGGGACTGCTGCTCGGGGCTGGGCTCTGCCCCGGCCTCGGCCTCTGGCACGGCCTCGCCCTCGCCCTCTGCCCCTAATAGGAGCTGTTGCTGGGGGCTCAGGCTGCTGCGCAGTAGAAGGGGAAGCACGTGTTCTCGCCATCTGCGAAAGAACAGAGAAGAACGGCAATCAGTGTTGAGAAACAGAATTGCACGACAAGAAAGAACAAGGTGAAATGTTTCCTAACTCTGTAGCCTTTGGGGGATAAATACAGACGTCTCCGTACCGATCCCTCAGACTCTACCGAGTTTGTCCATGAGTTGTGAGACCTACACAACCTAGAGCTCTGGTACCAACTTGTCACGACTCGGATTTCCCCACCATCGAGAGTCGTGATGGCGCCTACTAACGGAGCTAGGCCAGCCAAAGTTTAAACATTCTCTGATAACTTCTCAACAATAACCATATACGAAAGCAATTAATTAAAAGAAACAGAAGACTTTAAGTTTATAAAACTGAAATTCAAATGCGGAAGTTTAAGACAAATCTCTACCCAAAATCTAGTGTCACCAACTCACGGACTGCTAAAGAGTGCTACAAACAAGTCTGAATGGAAATACAAAATATCTGTCTCGGTACAATGAAGACAAACTAAACATGGAGAAGGGCTTCGGCCTGCGAACGTCAGCTAGGATACCTTGAAGTCTCTGGACTGAAGTCAGCTCCCGATCAATACGCTACTGCTGCGGTCCTAAAGCTGCTCCGGTACCGTAATCTGTGCAAAAAGCATAGAAGTGCAGCATCAGCACAACCGACCCCATGTGCTGGTAAGTGCCTGGCCTAACCCCGGCGAGGTAGTGACGAGGCTAGGATAAGACTCCAGATAAACCTGAGCAGATATATAATATGTTGCGGAAAATAAACAGGAATAAGTAGATTAAAATGGGAAGGGTACATGCTTCGGGGAAACATATCAAGACCAACAAAAGAAACTTATTAAAATAGGAAAGGACAACTCAATACCTACAACGATACAATAACAATACTGTTGCGGCGCGCAACCCGATCCCTTATCATTTAACATTGTTGGGCGTGCAACCCGATCCACATATATATAGCTTTTGTGGCGCGCAACCCGATACAATATAATATCTGTTGCGGCGTGCAACCCGATCCAATTCATTATCTTGTGGTAGGCGTACCACCCACTCCCATTTCATCATATTCTGTGGTAGGCGTACCACCCGCTCCCATTTCATTATCTTGTGGTAGGCGTACCACCCGCCCCCATTTCCTTATCTTGTGGTAGATGTACCACCCGCTCCCATTTTAGTTCATCAATATCGTCGATGAAAACAATCACGAACAAATCCAAATCGGGAACATAAGGAATATACTAACTTCCCGTCAAGGGAGAAACAACTATAACAAAACTTATTACCACATCTAACTACTTCAGCTATAACTAAACTTATTACAACACCTAACACAAAGAATCATCAACCTAAGCATCCGTAATATCAAATAAGAACACAATGCAAGGGAACCACAACTCAACAATAGCCCGGCAAGGGTGCAACGTGATAATCTCTTCCCTTTCTCACTTTTACTTCACAACTCCCTTCACCACTCGAGCCAATACTCTAGAGTTTCAATTATCACTTATACTTTCACAATTCATTACACAACTGGAGTCAACACTCCTCAATATTCATAGGTCACAATTCTTTCCACAACTTTACACAACAAAAATGGAAATCTTCATCAAGGCATGAATACTACAACAAAATCATGGAAATCACAATATAAGACTCACGGTCATGCTTGACACCAATGTATAGATACTCGTCATCTTGCCTATACGTCGTACTCAACAAGAAGCAAGTAGCAGATATGACTCAACTCCTAATCCTTCAAGCTAAAGTTAGACCAAACACTTACCTCGAATGCTCCAACTCAAGTCTCGATTATAGCTTTACCTCTCGAATTCACCACCCAACCACTCGAATCTAGTCACAATTTGCTTGAATGCATTAATAATTACTATTGGAACTAACCCCAATGCATAAAATAGTTTTTACAAGGTTTTTCCCAAAAAGGTCAAAAACACCCCTGGACCCACATGGTCGAAACTTGAGGTTTGGACCAAAACCCGGTTACCCATTCTCCCACGAATCCAAATATATGTTTTGTTTTGAAATCGGACCCCAAATTGAGGTTCAACTTCTCAATTTGTAGAAAACCTAGGTTCTACCCAAAACACCCAATTTCCCCAAGAAAATCTTTGATTTGAAGTTAAAATCATGTTAAAAGATGTTAAGAAGTGAAGAAATTAAGTTAGAAATCACTTACCAATGGTTTTGGAGAAGAAACGTTGTTTGGAAAATTGCCTCTTAGGTTTTGGGTTTTTGAAAAGTGGAAAAATGAATGAAAGTCTCGAATATATATACTTTTGCTGGGGGCTGGCGCGGACCGCGCATAAATGTATCGCGGTCGCGCCGAGGGAGGGAAGAAATGAGCTTTCTCTGAACCCACCCAGCGCGGATTACACTGATTTGGTGCGCGGCCGCACTGATCGACCCTCTGAACTCCACCACGCGGACCGCACAGAAAAGCACCGCTGCCGCGTGGCTGCCAGCGCGGACCGCGCGGAAATGACCGTGGCCGCACTGGGGCCTGCAACATCTGAACCTGCATTTTTTTAAGTCTAAGACCTCCCGGGCCCTACTCAAAACTCACCCAAACCCTCGGGGCTCCAAACCAAACATTCATATGATTTCGAAAACACTTTACAGACTTACTCGTGCGATCAAATCGCCAAAATAACATCATATACATATGATCAAGCCTCAAAACTCATGATTTTCTTTCAACTTTCATAAAACTCAAATTCCCCATTTTAAGTCCGAAACACGCCATATGACATCCGTTTTTAGCCAAACTTTACAGATAGTGCTTAAAACATATTTAAGACTCGTACCAGGCGTCAGAACCAAAATACGAGCCCGATACCACAGTTTTCTGATAAATTCTCTTCTTCATTTTCCTTAATAAATTTCAGGAAACAATTTCACTCAAAAATTCATTTCTCGGGCTTGGGACCTCGGGATTTGATTCCGGGCACACGCCCAAGTCTCATATTTTTCTACGGACCCTCCGGGACCGTCGAATCATAGGTCCGGGTTCGTTTACCCAAAATATTGACCGAAGTCAATATTATGCATATTAATATCAAAATTCATCAAATTTCTCACAAAATTCGCATATTTCAACATAAAAGCTTTCCGGCTACGCGCCCGGACTGCGCACGCAAAATCGAGGTAACTAAAAGCGAGGTTTTCAAGGCCTCGGAAGCACGGAACAAGGAAGATTATGGTGATGACCCTTTGGGTCGTCACAATAATTAAGATTAGCTTGGTGCTACTGGGCCTCAAATATCAAGTCTGGAACCCATAGTTATATACTCTGTCCAATTAAATAATTAATTATTTAATTTATTAAACTAACAAAATTCTAAAAATATTGAAATTGATACACATAAGAATTCAGGATAACTTGGTGCTATTAGGCCTCAAATATCGAGCTTGGAACCCATAGATAATTACTCTGTCCAATTAAATAATTAATTATTTTATTTGATTAAACTAACAAAATTCTAAAAATTATAAAATTGACACACATAATAATTAAGGATAGCTTTGTGCTACTGGGCCTCAAATATAGAGCCTGGAACTCATAAATTAATTATTTAATTTATTAAACTAACAAAATTCTAAAAATATTGAAATTGACACACATAAGAATTCAGGATAACTTGGTACTACTGGGCCTTAAATATCGAGCTTGGAACCCATAGATAATTACTCTGTCCAATTACAATTAATTATTTAATTTACTAAACTAACAAATTCTAAAAATTATGAAATTGACACACATAATAATTAAGGATAGCTTTGTGCTATTGGGCCTCAAATATCGAGCCTATAACCCATAGTTATATACTCTGTCGAGCTTGGAACCCATAGATAATTACTCTGTCCAATTAAATAATAATTATTTAATTTATTAAACTAACATAATTCTGAAAATTATGAAATTGACACACATAATAATTAAGGATAACTTGGTACTACTAGGCCTCAAATATCGAGCTTGGAACTCATAGTTATATACTCTGTCCAATTAAATAATTAATTATTTAATTTATTAAACTAACAAAATTCTAAAAATATTTAAATTGACATACATAAGAATTCAGGATAACTTGGTGCTACTGAGCCTCAAATATCGAGCCTGGAACCCATAGATAATTATTCTGTCCAATTAAATAATTATTTAATTGATTAAACTAACAAAATTCTAAAAATTATAAAATTGACACACATAATAATTAAGGATAGCTTGGTTTTACTGGGCCTCAAATATCGAGCATGGAACTCATAGTTATATACTCTGTCCAATTAAATAATTAATTATTTAATTTATTAAACTAATAAAATTCTAAAAATATTGAAATTGACACACATAAGAATTCAGGATAACTTGGTGCTACTGGGCCTCAAATATCGAGCCTGGAACCCATAGATAATTACTCTGTCCAAATAAATAATTAATTATTTAATTTATTAAACTAACAAAATTCTAAAAATTATGAAATTGACACACATAATAATTAAGGATAGCTTGGTGCTACCGGGCCTCAAATATCGAGCCTGGAACCCATAATTATATACTTTGTCCAATTAAACATTAATTATTTAATTTATTAAACTAACAAAATTTTAAAATTTTAAAATTGACACACATAAGAATTAAAGATAGCTTGGTGCTACTGTGCCTCAAATATCGAGCCTGTAACCCATATATAATTATTATGTCTGATTAAATAATTAATTATTAATTATTATAACACAAACACACAATTAATATTGTTTAAATTACAGTAGACGATATGGACTTGCCGCCTGTGCATCCTGGAACAGCCCCGGATCAGATATTAGTGTTACAGGGTGATCATAAGTCCGCCTACGTATGGGAGGGACATCTATTGGATCAGACTCTCCGCGCCAGGAGACCGGACGACTTGTGGGACTTTTTGAGGGAGAGAGATTTCCATCCCCGCATAGTCCATCACCTGCGTGCTACGGGCTTCCTTAGGATTTTTAAGATTGGGGGTTGCAGCTCGACTGGTCTCTCGTCACAGCGTTGATAGAGCGGTGGCGACCGGAGACACACACTTTTCACCTTCCCACTGGAGAGGCCACCATCACGCTTCAAGATGTTCAGGTTTTATATGGGTTGTATGTTGATGGACTGGCCGTTGCATTGCCCCAGTATATGAGAGCTATGATGCGTGCCCAGTATTTGAATTTGATGGGGCAATATACGGGTTTCATGCCACAGGGTGAGGCTACAGTTAGAGGGGGCAGTCACATTTTTGTGACAGCTATCAGACAACATATGGAGGTATTGCAACCCGACATTACCGGCGAGACAGAGGATCTCCATATTCACCGATACACGAGGTTGGTGCTGTTCCTTCTTTTTGGGGGTGTCTTGTTCCCGAACACTTCGGGAAATCTAGTGAGTATGTGTTTTCTTCATCATCTTCGGCAACTAGATGAGTTACCCCAGTATAGCTAGGGTGCTGCTGTTCTCGCCTACCTGTACAGGAGTATGTGCCGGGCTAGCATGGGCACCCAAGTGGACATATGTGATTTTCTGCCTCTTCTACAAGTGACAACATATTCGAATACTCTGTTCATTACTTCGAATTCTATATAGTCAAAATGACTCTTAAATTTTACGTCAACCGTTTATCTTAGGTTTGGGCCTGGCAGCGTGTCCTGCCGTTTCAGCCACCTCTACCACCATTAGAGCCGGGTGAAGCACCTCCGATTCTCCCTCTAGCTATGAGGTGGGTTCTCCGGTGTGGGAACTATCAAGGCAGTGATGCTCATCATAATCTCCTCTTTGTCGGGGATGTCTTGGATTTGCTGGAGACCGCACAGGTAAATATGTAGCTACACTTACTTTTTATAAATTCACTTGTGTTGCGCATACTGACTTTTATGTTATTATTTTATAATTCATTTGGATGCCATACAACGACGAGTTGCTAGCTGATCTGCCTGATTATTGCTCGGTCTACCGACTGCTTTGGAGCACTTTTGTCCCGCTGATGTGCCTTGATGTTGTGGAGCATCATGCCACAAAGCGTGTACTTCGCTAGTTTGACCGTCCCCAGACTATAACGAGGGAGCCTGCATGGGTGGCTACACATTATCAGCGAGATGATCGTTCGAGGATGGACGACACATTTGTAGGATAGCTAGAGGCGTAGGTCCATATTTGGGACCAGCGAGAGGACTTGATTCCGCCACCACCTTCATAGATCCAGGAGGCGACTATTGAGCATTATACGTCATGGTACTGCCGTCACACCCGATTGATGATCGGGAACCCCGTTCATGTACCTGGCGGTCAGTTCAGACCATACGCCAGGAGGCACGAGGCACTGGTATATTTTTGTTAAAACCCATACTTATAACTAAGATATAGCGTTATGTAATTAATATTTTAAATGTTGTGCAGGCTATTTGTGATGACCCAAACTTATTTTAAAATGAAATTCTACATCTCGAGGTCTTAAAAACCTCTTTTAGCATCACCTCGATTTATGTGTGTAGAACGGGTATGTAGCCAGAAAGCCTAAATATGGAAATCTATGAAAAATAATAAATATTTTGACTATAAAATGAATTAATTTGACTTCGGTCAATGTTTTGGGAAAACGGACCCGGACCCGTAATTTGACGGTCCTGGAGGGTCCATAGGAAAATAGGAGACTTAGGCGTATGCCCGGAATCGAATTCCGAGGTCCCAAGACCGAGAAATGAATTTTTGAATGAAATTGTTTTCTGAAATTGTTTATAAAGTTTGGAAATGAATTTTGATTAGAACATATTGGTATCAGGCCCGTATTTTGGTTCCGACGCCCGGTACCAGTCTTATATATGATTTAAGATGATCCTGTGAAGTTTGGTAAGAAACGGAATCCGTTTGACGTGATTCGGACCTTAAATGCAAAATTTGATGTTTAAGAAGTTTTGATAAATTTCATTGATATTGAGGTTTAATTCGATGTTTCTGATGTTATTTTGGTGATATGAGTACACGAATAAGTCCGTGGGATGTTTTTGAGGTTGTGTGTATATTTGGTTTGGAGCCCCGAGGGCTCAAGTGAGTTTTGGATAGGCCACGGGGTGCATTTTGAACTTAGAAAAGTTAGATTTCAGCTGTGCATAGTAGGCCTGCAGGCTTCGCACAAATGCGATATCGCAAATGCAAAGGAAGCCAGGCCAGCTCAGTCTCGCAAATGCGATATTTCTTTTGCAAATGTGAAAATCCCTGTCCCAGCCTTGAGTCGCAAATGCGATGAAGTTGTCGTAATTCCCAAGTCGCAAATGCGGCCAGCTGTTCGCAAATGCGAACATCCTATTTTCCTGATTTACGAACCCTATTTCGCATTTTCCAGCTTAGCAGAGGTCAGGGTTTGCAATTCCCATACCTGCGACCTGCAACTTTTATACTTGCCGATTTTAACCCATTTTTCATATCCTCTCAAAACATAAACATATTAGGGCGATTTTTCAAAGGTTTCTTCTTCTCCAAATCAATTGTAAGTCATTTTTAAATAGTTTTCTTCAATCATTAACATCTTTTAACATGATTTCAACTTCAAATCAATGATTTTCATGGGGGAAATTGGGTGTTTTGGGTAGAACCTATGTTTTTCAAAAATTGGGGATTTGGACGTCGATTTGAGATGCGATTTCAAAACAAATTATATATTTGGGTTCTTGGGGAATGGGTAATCGGGTTTTGGTTCGAACCTCGGGTTTTGACCATGTGGGCCCGGGGGTAATTTTTGACTTTTGGGTAAAACTTTAGAAAACTCATTTTCATGCATTGGGGTTGACTCATTTAGCATTTATTGATGTACTTAAGTAACTTGTGGCTAGATTCGAGCGAATTGGTGGTGGAATCAAGGGGTAAAGCTATAGTTGGATCGTGAATTGTGTTCGTAGCATCGAGGTAAGTGTTTGGTCAAACCTTAGCTTAAGTGATTAGGAGTTGTGTCTATTTGCTACGTGTTAATTGTGGAGTACGACGTATAGGCATGGTGACAAGTATCTATACATCGGTGTCAAGCATGCCCGTGAGGTTTGTGTTATAATTGTTGTGTCTCCGTTGTGGTTTATTGTGCCTCATATGCTATTATCATCATTGTTCCCTTGAGGGGATGTTTGTTTTGATGTTAATGTTCCCTTGCCGGAATGTTTGTTTGATAGTATTGTTCTTTTGCCGAGATGTTGTTGAAATATTATTGTTCCCTTGCCGGGAAGTTATTATGCTGCTTTTGTTCCCTTGCTGGGATTCCTTGTGATTATTGTTGGCTTGTAAATGGGAGCGGGTGGTACGCCTACCACAAGAGTTAATGAAATGAGAGCGGGTGGTATGCCTACCACAAGAGTTAATGAAATGGGAGTGAGTAGTATGCCTACCACAAGATACATAAAATGGGAGCCGGTGGTACGCCTACCACAAGATATAATGAAATAGGAGCGGGTGGTACGCCTACCACAAGAGTTAATGAGATGGGAGTGGGTGGTATGCCTACCACAAGAGTTAATGAAATGGGAACGGGTGGCACGCCTGCCACAAGATATGAGAAATGGGTTCGGGTTGCACGCCTGCAACAAAATGTGAACGGAAAGTGAAATCTGCCTTTGTTTTTCTTATCCTTGTTAGTAGTTGGATTTTGGTTTCTTATAATTCTCTTGATATCATGTTTTTACCTGTTATTCCCCGAAGCATGTTTTTCCCCTCCCATCTTTACTTGTTTATTTTCGTATTTCTTTTCCTCTGTATATATATTTGAACTGCACATGTTTATGTGGTAGTCTGGTCCTAGCCTCGTCACTACTTCGCTGAGGTTCGGCTAGGCACTTACCAGCACATGGGGTCGGTTGTGTTGATGCTACACTCTGTACTATGTGCAGATCTCGGAGCAGCTCTTGGACCGTAGCTTGGAGGCTTCCTTCAGTCCACCCGGATATCCAAGGTAGACATGCAGGCGTCCGCAGGCCCTGTCGTCTCCCTCTATCCTTATTTTCTGTTTCATCTTCTTATATTCCGAAACAGTGTATTGTTGTTTTTCTTCAGACCCTGTATGTAGTTAATCCTAGTCCGTCTGTGACACTGTGACACCGGGTTTTGGGTGGTTAAGGGTTAAGTATTTGTAGTAGATACAGTTTTCCTATATGTTATTGTTGTCTTCCGCTTAAATTTGAAATTTCCGCTGTTATTATGTATTTGCCTTATAATTGTTAAAAAGAAATAATTGGTTAATGAAGTATTTAGATTAAAGGTTTGGCTTTCCTAGCTCACATTAGTAGGCGCCATCACGACTCCCGAGGGTGGAAAATCCGGGTCGTGACAAGTTAGTATCAGAGCTCTAGGCTACATGGGTCTCACAGTTCACAGACAAGCTTAGTAGAGTCTGATGGATCGGTACAGAAATGTCTGTATTTATCCCCCAGAGGCTATAGAGTTTAGAACAACTTCACATTTATTCTCTCCTGTCGTGCGGTTTGGTTTCTCAATGCTAATTGAAATTCTACTTTGTTCTTTTGTAGATGGCGAGAACACGTGCTTCCTCATCTATTAACAGCAGCCCGAGCCCCCAGCAGCAACTCCCACAAGGGGCAAAGGGCAAGACCGAGGCCGTGCTAGAGGCTGAGGTAGGGGAAGAGCTCAGCCCCGATGAGGAGATTTCGGCCCCAACAGTTAGGTCCCAGAGGGGTTTATTGCTACCCTAGTTCTTCAGAATGCTCTGGTCCAATTAGTGGGCCTCATGGAGAGTGTCACCCAGGTAGGCTTGCTTCCTGTAGCACCAACAGTCTCTCAGGCTAGAGGAGGGGCCCAAACTCTAGCGGTTCAGCCAGTTGGAGCAGTACAACTGGGTGTGGTAGCTCAGACCAGTTGGAGCAGTTCATCCGGGTATGGTAGCTCAGACCGGTGATGGAGCAGCTATGTTTGTCGATGCTTTGTGGAGGCTGGATAGGTTCACCAAGCTCTTCACTACTACTTTCAGCGGTGCATCTACTTAGGATCCCCAGGATTATCTAGACAGCTATCTTGAGGTTCTCAGGAACATGGAGATAGTTGAGACCAATGGGGTCGATTTTGCCACTTTTCACTTGACTGAGACCAATAGACCAGCCGGATCGTCAGCTTTGATTTGGGAGCAGTTTACTCAGCTATTTCTGGAGAAGTTTCTCCCCATCACTCAGAGAGAGGCCTATTGGAGGTAGTTTGAGCATCTTCAGCAGGGTTCTATGACTGTTAACCAGTATGAGACTAGACTCATCGACCTAGCTTGTCATGCTCTTGTCATACTTCCCATCGACAGAGAGAGGGTGAAGAGGTTCATTGATGGACTTATTCAGCCGATTCGTCTTCAGATGACCAAAGAGGCCGGGAGTGAGATTACATTTCAAGAGGCAGCCAATGTGGCCCGCAGAGTTGAGATAGTTCTGTCACAGGGAGGTGGTCATGGGTCGGATAAGCGGCCCCGTCATTCAGGTAGATTCAGTGGTACCTCGTCTGGAGGTAGGGATTCATATGGTAGGGGCTATCCTCCTAGACCTTTTCAGTCAGCACTTCAGGTTTCGCACGGTGCTTTAGGTGGCCGTGGTTCTTAGATATAGTATCTTAATCAGCAGTCCTACAGTGCACCACTAGCTCCTATCAATGCACCGCCGCTTCAGAGTTTCCAGGGTCATCAGCCCCAGCAGCCGAGGGCTTGTTTTACTTGTGGTGGAACGAGGCACATTGCTAGGTATTGCCCTCGAGCACCGAGTAGATCTCAGCATCAGGGTTCCCGTGCCATTGTTCAGGCACCAGGTATTCCACAGCCCGTCCAGCCAGCTAGAGGTGGGGGTAGAGGTGCTAGAGGTGGAGGTAGAGGTATTAGAGGTGGAGCTCAGGCCGCTAGAGGTAGAGGCCAGCCAGTAGTAGGCCGTCCCAGAGATGTAGTTCAGGGTGGTAGGGCCCAATCCCGATGTTATGCTCTTCCATCCAGGCCCGAGGTTGAGGCTTTAGATGCAGTTATTATAGGTACGGTTCTAGTTTGTGATATAGATGCTTTAGTGTTATTTGATCCTGGGTCTACGTACTCGTATGTGTCATCTTATTTTGCACCGTATCTGGTCATGCCTAGTGATTCTTTGAATGATCCTATTTATGTGTCTACACCGGTAGGTGATTTTATTGTAGTAGATCGAGTCCATCGTTCATGTATAGTTGTGATTGGGGGTCTTGAGACTCATGTAGATTTGTTGCTTCTTGACATGGTCGATTTCAATGTTATATTAGGGATGGACTGATTATCACCTTACCATGCTATCTTGGACTGACATGCCAAGACTGTGACCTTAGCTTTACCGGGTTCACCTCGTTTAGAGTGGAGAGGGACTCCTGGTCATTCTACCTGTAGTGTTATCTCTTATATGAAGGCTCGGCGTATGGTCGAGAAGGGGTGTTTGGCCTATTTGGCATATGTTCGTGATTGTAGTACTGAGGTTCCTTCTATTGATTCTGTGCCTACTGTTCGGGAGTTTTCTGAGGTTTTCCCTTCAGACCTGCCAGGTATGCCACCCGATAGGGATATTGATTTTTGTATTAATTTGGCTCCGGGCACTCAGCCCATTTCTATCTCGCCATATTGTATGGCCCCACCTGAGTTGAAAGAGTTGAAGGAGCAGTTGCAAGACTTGCTTGAGAAGGGTTTCATTAGACCTAGTGTTTCGCCTTGGGGTGCACCGGTGTTGTTTGTTAAGAAGAAGGATGGGTCGATGAGGATGTGTATTGATTACCGGTAGTTGAACAAGGTTACAATCAAGAATAGGTATCCGTTACCGAGGATTGATGATTTGTTTGATCAGCTTTAGGGTTCCAAGGTATTTTCGACGATTGACTTGAGATCTGGCTACCATCAGTTGAGGATTAGGGCATCTGATGTCCTTAAGACAACTTTCAGTACTCTGTACGAGCATTATGAGTTCTTAGTGATGTCATTCGGGTTGACAAATGCCCCAACAACTTTTATGGATTTGATGAACCGAGTGTTCAGGACTTATTTGGATTCGTTCGTGATAGTCTTCATTGATGACATTTTGATTTATTCCCGCAGCCGGGAGGAGCACGAGCAACATCTTAGAGTGGTTCTTCAGACCTTTAGGGATAGTCAGTTATATTCTAAGTTCTCGAAGTGTGAGTTCTGGTTGAGTTTAGTTGCATTTCTGGGCCATGTTGTATCAGTAGAGGGTATTCAGGTTGATCCGAAGAAAATTGAGGCAGTCAAGAACTGGCCTAGACCAGCATCAGCTATAGAGATTCGGAGTTTCTTAGGATTGGCAAGTTACTATCGTCGGTTCGTGGAGGGGTTTTCATCTATCGCAGCCTTGATGACCAGGTTGACCTAGAAGGGTGCCCAGTTCAGATAGTCGGATGAGTGTGAGGCGAGCTTTCAGAAGCTCAAGACAGCTCTAACTACGGCACCGGTGTTGGTTTTACCCGCAGGTTCAGGGCCTTATACAGTCTATTGTACTGTATCTCGTATTGGACTTGGTGCAGTGTTGATGCAGGATGGCAAGGTCATTGCCTATGCTTCGCGGAAGTTGAAGATTCATAAGAAGAACTATCTGGTTCATGATTTGGAGTTGGCAGCCATTGTTCACGCGTTGAAGATTTGGAGGCATTATCTGTATAACATGGCATGTGAGGTGTTCATGGATCACAAGAGTCTTCAGTATTTGTTCAAGCAAAAGGAGTTGAATTTGAGGCATAGGAGGTGGTTGGAGTTATTGAAGGATTATGATATTATCATCTTATATCATCCGGGAAAGACCAATGTGGTGGTCGATGCCTTGAGTAGGAAGTCAGCCAGTATGGGCAGTCTTGCTTATATTCCGATTGGTGAGAGGCCACTTCTTTTGGATGTTCAGGCATTGGACAATCAGTTCGTAAGGTTGGATGTTTCTGAGCCCCGTCGGGTATTAGCTTGCACGGTCGCTCGTTCTTCTTTATTGGAGCGTATCTGTGATCGGCAGTATGATGATCCCCATTTGTGTGTCCTTAGAGACACGGTGCAGCACGGAGGTGCCAAGCAGGTTACCTTAGGTGATGATGGAGTTTTGAGATTGCAGGGGTTTGTGTGCTTAATGTGGATGGGCTCCGAGAGTTGATTTTAGAGGAGGCCCATAGTTCACGGTACTCTATTCATCCGGGCACCGCAAAGATGTATCGGGATTTGCGGTAGCATTATTGGTGGCGGAGAATAAAGAAGGATATCGTTGCTTATGTGGCTCGGTGTTTGAATTGTCAGCAGGTTAAGTACAAGCATCAAAGGCCTCGTGGATTGTTCCAGAGGATTGAGCTTCCCGAGTGGAAGTGGGAGCGGATCACTATGGATTTTGTTGTTGGACTCCGGCAAACTCGGAGGAAGTTTGACGCAGTATGGGTCATTGTTGATAGGCTGACCAAGTCAGCGCATTTCATTTATGTGGCAGTCTCTTATTCTTCTGAGAGGTTAGCTGAGATCTATATTCGGGAGATTGTTTGCCGTCATGGTGTGCCCGTGTCTACTATTTCGGACCGAGGTACGTAGTTTACCTCACACTTCTGGAGAGCAATTCAGCGAGAGTTGGGCACGCAGGTTGAGTTGAGCACAGCGTTTCATCCTCAGATGGACGGGCTGTCCGAGCGGACCATTCAAATCTTGGAGGATATGCTCCGAGCTTGTGTCATTGACTTTGGAGGCTCGTGGGATGAGTGTTTGCCTTTAGCAGAGTTTGCCTACAACAACAGCTACCAGTCAAGTATTCAGATGGCTCCTTATGAGGCTTTATATGGTAGGCGGTGTCGGTCTCCGGTTGGATGGTTTGAGCCGGGAAAGGCTTGGTTGTTGGGTACGGATCTGGTTCAGGAGGCCTTGGACAAGGTCAGGATTATTCAGGATAGGCTTCGTACAACTCAGTCCAGGCAAAAGAGTTATGCCAACCGCAAGGTTCGTGATTTAGCATTCATGGTTGGTGAGAGGGTATTGCTTCGAGTGTCGCCTATGAAGGGCGTGATGATGTTTGGGAAGAAAGTCAGGCTTAGCCCTAGGTTCATTGGCCCATTTGAGATTCTTGATCGAGTGGGAGAGGTGGCTTATAGACTTTCATTGCTGCCGAGCTTATCAGACGTGCATCAAGTGTTTCATGTGTCCATATTTTAGAAGTATCACAGCGATCCATCCCATGTGTTAGATTTCAGCACTGTCCAGTTGGACAAGGACATATCGTATGAGGAAGAGCCGGTAGCTATTCTAGACCGGCAGGTTCATCAGTTGAGATCGAAGCATTTTCCTTCTGTTCGTGTTTAGTGGAGAGGTCAGCCTCCTGAGGCATCGACCTGGGAGTCCAAGTCCAATATGCGGAGCCGTTATCCCCATCTTTTCCCCGACTCAGGTACTTCCTTTTTGTGTCCGTTCGAGGACGAACGGTTGTTTTAGAGGTGGAGAATATGATGACCCAAGAGGTCATCACTTTTTTTAAAATAAAATTCTATGTTTTGAGGTCTTAAAAACCTCTTCTAATATCACCTTGATTTGCGTGCACAATCCGGGCACGTATTCGGAAAGCCTAAATATGGAAATCTGTGAAAAATGATAAATTTTAACTATAAAATGAATTAATTTGACTTCGGTTAATATTTTGGGTAAACGGACCCGGACCCGTGATTTGATGGTCCCAGAGGGTCCGTAAGAAAATAGGTGACTTGGGCGTATGCCCGGAATCGAATTCAGAGGTCCTAAACCCGAGAAATAAATTTTTGAAAGAAATTATTTTCTGAAATTATTTATAAAGTTTGGAAATGAATTTTGATTAGAACATGTTGGTATCGGGATCGTATTTTGGTTCCGGCGCCCGGTACCGGTCTTATATATGATTTAAGATGATTCTATGAAGTTTGGTAAGAAACGGAATTCGTTTGACGTGATTCGGACCTTAAATGCAAAATTTGATGTTTAAGAAGTTTTGATAAATTTCATTGATATTGAGGTTTAATTCGATGCTTCTGATGTTATTTTGGTGATATGAGTATACGAATAAGTCCGTGGGATGTTTTTGAGGTTGTGTGTATATTTGGTTTGGATCCCCGAGGGCTTGGGTGAGTTTTGGATAGGCCACAGAGTACATTTTGAACTTAGAAAAGTTGCAGTTTTCAGCTGTGCATAGCAGGCCTGCAGGCTTCGCATTTGCGAAGCCTGGCTCGCAAATGCAATATCGCAAATGCGAGTGGCTGATCGCAAATGCGAAGGAATCCAGGCCAGCTCAGTCTCTCAAATGCGATATTTCTTTCGCAAATGTGAAAAATCCATGTCCCAGCCTTGAGTCGCAAATGTGATGAAGTTGTCGCAATTCCCAAGTTGCAAATGCGACCAGCTGTTCGCAAAGGCGAAGATCCTATTTTCCGGAAGGGTTCGCAAAATGTGAACCCTGTTTTGCATTTCCCAGCTGAGCAGAGGTCAGGGTTCGCAATTGCGAACCCCTAATTGCAATTCCCATACCTGCGACCTGCAACTTTTATACTTGGCCGATTTTACACCCATTTTTCATATCCTCTCAAAACATAAACACATTTGGACGATTTTTCAAAGGCTTCTTCTTCTCCAAATCAATTGTAAGCCGTTTTTAACTATTTTTCTTCAATCTAATATCTTTTAACATGATTTCAACTTCAAATCAACGATTTTCATGGGGGAAATTTGGTGTTTTGGGTAGAATCTAAGTTTTTCAAAAATTGGGGATTTGGACGTCGATTTGAGATGCGATTTCAAAACAAATTATATATTTGGGTTCTTGGGGAATGGGTAATCGGGTTTTGGTTCGAACCTCGGGTTTTGACCATGTGGGCCCGGGGGTAATTTTTGACTTTTGGGTAAAACTTTAGAAAACTCATTTTCATGCATTGGGGTTGACTCATTTAGCATTTATTGATGTACTTAAGTAACTTGTGGCTAGATTCGAGCGAATTGGTGGTGGAATCAAGGGGTAAAGCTATAGTTGGATCGTGAATTGTGTTCGTAGCATCGAGGTAAGTGTTTGGTCAAACCTTAGCTTAAGTGATTAGGAGTTGTGTCTATTTGCTACGTGTTAATTGTGGAGTACGACGTATAGGCATGGTGACAAGTATCTATACATCGGTGTCAAGCATGCCCTTGAGGTTTGTGTTATAATTGTTGTGTCTCCGTTGTGGTTTATTGTGCCTCATATGCTATTATCATCATTGTTCCCTTGAGGGGATGTTTGTTTTGATGTTAATGTTCCCTTGCCGGAATGTTTGTTTGATAGTATTGTTCTTTTGCCGAGATGTTGTTGAAATATTATTGTTCCCTTGCCGGGAAGTTATTATGTTGCTTTTGTTCCCTTGCTAGGATTCCTTGTGAATATTGTTGGCTTGTAAATGGGAGCGGGTGGTATGCCTACCACAAGAGTTAATGAAATGGGAGCGGGTGGTATGCCTACCACAAGATACATAAAATGGGAGCGGGTGGTATGCCTACCACAAGATATAATGAAATGGGAGCGGGTGGTACGCCTACCATAAGAGTTAATGAAATAGGAGCGGATTGTACACCTACCACAAGAGTTAATGAAATGGGAGCGGGTGGTACACCTACCACAAGATACATGCCTACCACGAGATAAATAAAATGGGAGCGGGTGGCACGCCTGCCATAAGATATGAGAAATGGGATCGGGTTGCATGATAACTAGGGATTTTGACGCATTTTATGCTCCTTCTTGCTTGAGTTTTGATTATAAATTCATACAAAATAGTCCCAAAAGGCTCATAAGTTGTGCTTGATTGCAGGTTTGATCAGCAGAGTGACAAGATGTCAAAGATCAGCTCAAAAGGAGTGAAACTTGCACAAGTACCAAAGACAAGACAAACTCAGGACAAACAGGCCTAGTGCGGCCGCAGTACACTTTGTGCGGTACGCACTAGGGAGATTCAAAGACCTGGATTTGAAGGCATCAAAGCAGTGAGGCCGCAATAGATATTATGCGGCCCGCTCTGAGGACACCGCAGTCATACCACCATTTCATGCGGTCCGCAGAAGCAATGTTCAGAGAGATGTCAAGTGCCAGGGTTCAAGCCTGTGTGGTCCGCAGTCCATTCTGCGCGGACCGCATTGGACGCCTCTGTGGCCGCGGTCCATTCTGCGTGGTCCGTGGAGCCTGGGTTCAGAGAGTTGGAATTGCAGAGTCAAGAGCTTAGTACGGCTGCACACCATTTTGTGCGGTCCGCACTGACCTCGCATGGGTATTTTTGTCCAGTTTTTCCAGCTTAGTATAAATAGAACCTTTTTCCATTTTTAGGGTATCATATATTATCAGACATTAGTTGCACTCGTGAGAAGACCATCTATAGCCATTTTGGGCATTTTAACTTAGTCTTAACGATAGAATCTCTATATTTACTTTAGTTTTTAATTAATATGCCTTTATCTTTATCTATTTCTCTGTTCTTCTCTTCAAGCATGAGTAGCTAAACCCATTAGCTAGGGTTGTGGCTCAACCCTAGTGTGGGTAACTGAAGGGTATTGTGATTTAGGGCTAGATTGACTATGAGTGTTTGTTATTTGGGTCAATTTTATGGTTTAATTTATGAATTGGTGGTTGCAAACACTGGTTTGTGCTGAGTTGACTTGGCTCTTCTTGAGAAAGAGAGTCTAAGTCTCCAAAATTGACCAAACAAGGAATTGGAATGGACTCAAGAGAATTGATAGTCCCAATTAAAGGGTTAAACCTCGAGAGAGTAATTACCCGACTTGAAACCTAGTTGCTTGAGCAAATTTTCCTACCATTTGGTCTTGAGAAAGTCAATTGGACAAAATCACTCTCTCTACCGAGAGGTGTGAGAGTGGGTAAAATCGTGCAACGGTTATAGCATATTTCTCCAATCATGTCAATTGTGTCTTAGAAGCAATTACCCATCAATTAGCCACCTAGGTGAAAGTCACTACCCTAGTGCCTTTATATCCATTAGATACAACATTTAGCAATTCTCGTTTAGCATAATCTAGTTGCATTCATAATTAGTAGTTGATAATAGTAGTTTGTTAAAGAAAAACCAAAAATGATTGGAAATGATATTTGGAACAAATAAACAATTCCACTCTAAATAGATACTCGACTCCATTCCTATCTCCATGGGGAAATCGATCCCGACCCACAAATCGGGTAAAGGCTATTGCGACCCTCTCTTCCTACTTTTTTAGTAGTGCAGAGTAGGTTGTGATCACTTTTTGGTGCCGTTGCCGGGGCGCTAACAGTTTTCGCTATCTATTTAGTGAGTTTTGTGTATTGTTCTTCTTTCCTTCTTTGTTACTTACTTGTTTGTGCCATTACTCAGGTACCAACATGGCTTTAAACAACGCTAATGACCCGCTTGGAAACATGATAGCGGGGGAGGAGGTAGATGATCTTTTGCAAGATGAGGTGCCTCTTGCACCTCAAGGTCAACGGAGAGGCCGAAATGCCAATTCTAATCCAAATGACAATATTCCAGACCCTCTCCCGGTTCCTCCAAGAGTGGCTCCCAGAGTATTACCGAACCAGGGCTACGCAAGTGCTATTGTCCCACCCCAAATCCGGGCGGGCAACTTTCAGATAACCAATGTGATGTTGACCTTACTTGAGCAGCGTGGGTACTTCATGGGCACTGTAAATCAAAAATACCTACAAACATCTCAAGGGATTTGTAGATACATGCTGGGGGAGCAAGCAGACGAATGTGTTCGAGGATGCGTTGAGATTGAGACTTTTCCCGTTCTCACTTCGGGGAAAGGCATTAGATTGGCTCGAGAGACTCCCCAACCATTCCATCACAACTTGGGATGAGTTGGCGGATAAGTTTATTGCCAAATCCTTCTCACCGAGTCATATGGAGGCACTTCGGGATGAAATATTGGCCTTCAAGCAATAGCCAACGGAACCTTTGCATGAAATTTGGGAGCAGTATAGAACGATGGTGAAGGAGTGCCCAAATAATGATATGACAGAGGCCATGATCCAACAAACCTTCTACCGGGGCATAAATACTACAAATCAATGTATTGTGAACCAACTAGCCCGGGGCAATTTTATGAAGCTTTCTTATGATGAGGCATGTGAAGTACTTGATGAAATGGCAGACACTTCTTCAGCATGGCAGAGTAGAGCAAATGTGCCTCAGGGTGACCCTACGGTTATCCATTTGCCCAAGGAATTACATGATCACGGGCAAGCGATAGCTGAGCTTACTACTACTATGAACCAATTGGCTAAGGCACAATTGCAACAAGTTCAGAATCCTCCAAGTGAATGCCATGGAGGGTGTTAGTATGCTTGTCAACAAGAGAAGGCAAAGGAGGCAACAAAATCAAGGAATTCTGAGCAATTTGTTGATGAATATGATGGGTGTCAAAATGATGGTTATGATGACCAAAGTGAAGAGGTACAATATGTCAACAACTATCAAGGCAATAGAGGAAACTCTTCAAACCAACAATGGCGACCCCAAGGAAATTGGGGAAATCAACAACAAAGTGGTGGCAATTGGAACAACAACAACCAAAACAACAATTGGGGTAATCAAAACAATAACCAAGGCAATTGGAATGGAAATAACAATAATTGGGGAAACAACAACAATCAAGGCGGGTGGAATAACAATGTAAACCAAGGCAACCGGGGGCAAGGCTTTCAAAGGCCCCCAATGTACCAACAACCGAACAATCCACCCCCTTTCCCTTCTCAAGGTCCTAGTTTTGGTAATGATATGAGCAGAACTGAAATGATGTTCGAGTAGATGACGAAGAGGAATACGGATTTGGATGCACAGTTAGCTTCTCACAATACCTCTATCCAAAACTTGGAGGTGCAATTAGGCCAAATCTCTCAGTCATTGAATACTCGCCCGAAGGGTGCTCTACCAAGTGATACGGTAGTGAACCCAAAGGGTGGGAACAATCATGTTATGGCGGTCAAAACAAGAAGTGGGAGAGGCGGTGATGTGAATGCCTCTAAGCAAAAACAAGTTGTGGATGATGATGTTGAGCTGCAAGATGACGAAGTCCCTTTGGTAGTTGAAGATGTGGTTGATGAAAATATGAACAATGAAGTGAGGATTGATATTCAAGAAGTCGAGGTGGAAACCCAAAATGATGTGAACCCATCTAGGGAACACATAATTGACATGCCGGAGCCGGTTTTACCAAAAGCCAAGGCTCCTTTGCCAAGGACACCTCCACCTTATCCTCAAAGGCTTGCGAAGCAGAAGAATGATAATCAGTTTAAAAAGTTCATTAACATGATGAAGAACTTATCTATTAATGTGCCTTTGGTGGAGGCACTTGAACAAATGCCGGGTTATGCAAAATTCATGAAAGACTTGATTACAAAAAAGCATTCTATGGATTGTGGAACTATAAAGATGACTCGCCAAGTTAGTTCTATAGTGCATTCAATGGCCCCGAAGCTTGAAGATCCCGGTGCTTTCACCATCCCTTGCAACATTGGGAGTGCGGATTTTGCCAAGGCTCTATGTGACTTGGGAGCTAGTATCAATTTAATGCCCTACTCGGTTTTCAAATCTTTGGGTATCGGGAAACCTAGGCCAATGTCAATGAGACATCAAATGGAGGATCGTTCGATGAAGCGACCTTTGGGCATTATTGATGATGTACTTGTCCGGGTGGACAAATTCATTTTGCCGGCCGACTTTGTCATTTTGGATTGTGAAGTGAACTATGAGGTTCCTATTATCTTGGGCAGACCTTTCCTTGCAACAAGGAATGAATTCGTTGATGTTGAAGCGGTTGAGCTCACTTTTCAAGTGGGAGATGAAAAGGTCGTTTTCCATGTTTATAAATCTATGAAGCAACCCAATAGCACCGAGGTGTGCTCATTTGTAGACCTTGTCACAGCTGTTATTGTGGATGATACAAGTGCTATGATCAATGTAGAGGATCCTCTTGAGGCCGTGCTATTAAATCTTGATGTCAATGAGGATGTAAGTAGAGTAGAGTGCGTGAATGCCTTACATAGGATGGGCTCTTATTCCTATGATCCTAGAAAATTGTCTTTGGATCTTGAAAACGGGAAAACTCCACCAACAAAACCATCAATTGAGGAGCCACCGGTGTTGGAGTTGAAACCACTTCCTCCATACCTCAGGTATGAATTCTTGGGCTCAAACTTTACTTTACCAGTTATTCTTTCTTCTTGCCTTACTAACATGCAGGTTGAGGCCACTTTGGCGGTGCTTCAAAAGCGAAAAAGGGCAATTGGATGGACTCTAGCTGACATTCGGGGAATAAGCCCCGCATTCTGTATGCACAAAATTATCTTTGAGGATGATGCAAAGTCTTCCTTGGAGCATCAAAGAAAATTGAACGAGGCTATACAAGAAGTGGTGAAAAAATGGGTGATCAAATAGTTGGATGTCGGGGTTGTGTACCCCATTTCTGATAGCTCGTGGACTTCTCCAGTGCAATGTGTACCGAAGAAGGGTGGTATGACTGTGGTGACCAACGATAACAATGAACTTATTCCTATTTGGACAGTCACAGGTTGGAGGGTATGTATGGATTAGTGGAAGCTAAACAAGGTGACCCGAAAGGACCATTTCCATTGCCATTCCCTGACCAAATGCTTGATCGTCTTGCGGGGCGTGCTTTTTATTGATTTTTGGACGAGTACTCGGGGTATAATCAAATCTTAATTGCCCTGAAGGACCAAGAGAAGACCACCTTTACTTGTTCATATGGAACCTTTGCTTTCTCTCGGATGTCGTTCGGATTGTGTAATGCTCCGACGACATTCCAAAGATGCATGATGGCTATTTTCACTGACATGGTTGAAGATATATTGGAGGTATTTATGGATGATTTCAGCGTGGTTGGTGATTCCTTTGAAGAGTGTTTGGGTAATTTGGATAGAGTGTTAGCCCGGTGTGAAGATACAAACCTCGTACTCAATTGGAAAAAATGCAATTTCATGGTTGAAGAGAATATAGTGTTGGGTCACAAAATCTCAAAGCATGGAATTGAAGTTGACAAAGCCAAGATAGAGGTAATTTCAAGGCTTCCTCCCCCCGTTTCTATAAAAGGGGTGAGGAGTTTTCTTGGGCACGCGGGTTTTTACCAGAGGTTTATAGAAGATTTTTCAAAAGTGGTACACCCCTTGTGCAAGTTGCTAAAAAAGAATGCAAAGTTTGTGTTCGATGAGGGATGTATGCAAGCATTCGAGCTTCTCATGCTTAAGTTGACCACTACCCCGATCATTACCATACCAAATTGGAGCTTGCCTTTCGAGCTCATGTGTGACGCAAGTGACATTGCAGTTGGGGCTGTTTTGGGTCAAAGGGTTAACAAGATATTTCATCCGGTGTACTACACAAGCAAAATCATGAATGAGGCTCAAAGGAACTATACAGTCACCGAGAAAGAGTTGTTGGCTATAGTGTTTGCAATGGAAAAGTTTTGACCATATCTTATGGGGGCCAAAGTTATAGTGCACACCGATCATGTCGCCCTTAGGCACTTGATGACAAAGAAAGACTCCAAGGCAAGATTGATGAGATGGGTATTACTACTTCAAGAGTTTGATCTAGAAATTGTGGACCGAAAAGGTAGTGAGAATCAAGTGGTGGACCACTTGTCCCGTTTGGAGGAGGTGGAGAGGCCTTGTGATGGCCTTGAGATCAATGATTCATTTCCCGACGAACAACTCCTTATGGTGTCAATGAATGATATACCATGGTTTGCTGATGTTGCCAATTACCTTGTGACTAGAGTAATCCCGTGTGAGCTCTCTTCTAACCAAATGAAGAAGCTCAAGCGGGATAGTTTGGATTTATATTGGGATGTTCCATACTTTTCAAGATTTGCACGGATTGTGTGATTCGTGGATGTGTCCCGGAGGAAGAACAATTGAGTATCTTAGAGGCTTGCCATTCTTTACCCTATGGTGGCCATCATGGTGGGGTGAGGACCACCTCGAAAGTCCTTAGTTGTGGATTCTACTGGCCCACTTTGTTCAAAGATGCGGGTGATTTTGTGAAGAGGTGTGACGATTGCCAAAGAGCGGGCAGAATTTCAAAAAGGGATGAGATGCCTCTCAATACCATTCTTGAAGTGGATATCTTTGATGTTTGGGGCATCGATTTCATGGGTCCATTTATTAGCTCTTGTGGGAATACATAAATTCTCGTAGCAGTTGAATATGTCTCAAAATGGGTTGAAGCCATGGCTTTGCCTAACAATGAAGCCCGGAGTGTTGTTGCATTTCTTAAAAAGAACATCTTCACAAGGTTTGGCACTCATCATGCGATTATTAGTGATGGGGGGTCTCACTTTTGCAATAAAGCTTTCGACACATTGCTTTCCAAGTATGGTGTCAATCATAAGGTTTTGACCCCTTATCATCCTCAAGCTAGTGGTCAAGTGGAAGTCTCCAACAGAGAAATCAAAAGTATCTTGTTAAAGATGGTCAATGCAAATAGGACCGATTGGTCGAAGAAGTTGGATGACGCTCTATGGGCTTATAGGACTGCTTACAAGACTCCGATTGGTATGTCTCTGTATCGGTTGGTGTTTGGGAAAGCATAACATCTTCCGGTTGAGTTAGAGGACAAGGCCATGTGGGCTTTGAGGAAGTTGAACCTTGAATGGGATGTTGCAGCTAATCTTCGTGTTGAACAACTCAATGAACTCGATGAATTTAGATTCCATACCTACTCTAGTTCATCCTTGTATAAGGACAAGATGAAGTACATTCATGACAAATATACTCGTGGAAAGGAGTTCAACATAGGTGATTTGGTTCTCTTGTTCAACTCCCGGTTACGTCTATTTCTGGGAAAGCTCAATTCCAAATAGAGTGGACCGTTTGAAGTTGTGTTTGTGACCCCTTTTGGTGCTCTTGATTTGAAAAACAAAAATGGTGAAGTCTTTAGAGTTAATGGGCACCGGGTAAAGTATTATCTTGGAAAGTTTGATGACAGCCACGTGGTGGCGCTCTTTCATCTCAAGTGATGTGGTGGTAACATGCGTCGTGCCGCAACGTTAAATCAGATGCTTCTTGGGAGGCAACCCATGTGTTTTTCTTCTTGTTTTCCTTAATTTTTTTGTAGTATAAGATTGATTTTTGGGGTAACTGGCTGTGAGATGTTGCAGGGATTGTGTTGATGCAGTGCAAGACATAGTGAAGAAAATGTTCAGTCTCTGAAGTTGCCAGTGCGGCCGCACTACACTTTGTGCGGTCCGCACTGGTGAAGGCCAAAATGATACCTCTCTGAAGTTTGCCACTGCGGCCGCACTACACTTTGTGCGGTCCGTGGTGGGCCACTACGGCCGCGGTCTGTTTTGTGTGGACCACAGTGGGATACTGGGCCAAGCTTGATCATAACAGCCCAGTGCGGACTGCGGTCCATTTTGTGCGGTCCGCACTGGTAGGTGAGGCTGGGCCCTAGGGGCTTTTCTATAAATAGACCCTGGGGACCCCTTTTTTACTCTTTTCGAAAAATTGAATCTCAGAGCATATTATTACTGTTCACTCCCTGAAATCGATCGTGAAAACTTGCTTATCATTGATTAACTTCACTCCAACTCATAATCTGGTAACATTACACTCATTTCTTCCATGTTTAATTTTGTAATTTTGTTCTATTTTCATTTTCTTTTCTTAGATTCTTCTTCTTCCTCCCATAATTAGTTCCACTCTAGGATTAGATTAGTTAAAGGTTGATTTCTGTGGACTTAGTAGTTTTATGGACTGGGTAAATCGTTTAGGGACAATAATTTAGTGGAAAATTGGACTTTAAGGCAGTTCTGATAAACCCTAACTCAGTGCCACTTCTGGGCATGTTGTGCGGACCGCAGTCATTTTTATGCGGTCAGCAGTGCCCTAGTGTGGTCCGCAGTACCACTTGTGCGGACCGCACTAATGATCTTATGTCAAGAGGACCCTTGCCCAATGCGGCCGCACTACATTTTGTGTGGTCCGCACTGGCCCCGTGCGGCCGTGATACCATTTTGTGTGGGCCGCACTGGTAAGATTCAAAGGATGGGTAGTTTGAACCCCATACCTGTGCAGACTGCGGTCGTTATTGTGCGGTCAGCGGTGGTCCCTGTGCGGCCCACTCCATTTTGTGCGGCTCGCACTGGGCTGTTTCTGCAACCTGGCTGCAACTTTTCAATTATGTCTACAATTCTTTCGGCAAAAATGTTGCTCATTTCTTCTATTGATACTAACAGTATGAGATGATCGTGTTTGTAGATAATGGTTAAACAAAGAGGAAAAGGCTCCAAACAACCCGGTAGAGGTGATTCCTCCTGGGGAGGGAAGCAGAGATTGGTCAAACTCACTCCCCAGGCTCGTCAAAACATAAAGAAGATGAGAAAGGCAATTAAGGCAGCTGATAGAGCCTGTGATCAGTCGGGGAGTGAGTATGTTCCCTCCCAAGATATTTCTTTAGACCTAACACCACCATATTTCTACTCAAGTTTTCGATTGATAGATGACACTCCTCCACCATCACCCACTGCCCAAGCACCAAGGCATGTTTCTACTAAGTCGTCTGAGGGCTCAGCAGCCGGCAGTGGTGAATACTCCACCTCCCCCACAGCTTCATTATCTGGGGAGGGTGCAGATAAAGGTGAGGAGGAAGTGAAAGGGGATGAGGAGGCAGCTGAGGGTGGTGAGCCTCAGGTTGGGGGCATTGCTCGAACTAGAAAACTCGAAATTTGGGAGGATAGGTTCGTGAGCCAGGTGGCGTACCACAAATTAAGGGAGTGGTGGCCGGTGAGAAAATATATACCGGAGCGGAGTTTCATTGACAGAGATCTTTTACCCTACAACCCTAACGTGCATAGACAGTTCAGAACGAGAGTGGGTTGGGAGCACTTCTTAGATGACTGCGTAGATGCCAATGAACACTTGGTCAAAGAGTTCTATTGTAATGTATCCCACATCGTAAAGGGTTCTAAAGTGACCAAGGTTCGAAACCTCAAGGTGTTGTTTGACGGGAAGTCGCTCAACGAATACCTGGGTTTCAATGAGGAAGATGAGTCTCTTTATATGGAAAAGCTGGAGATGGACGAGAAGGTCCGTCCATGGTTAGATCAATACTTGTCAATCCCAAGTACCATTCCGGAGTGGTTGACTATTGGGGTCAAAATACTACGGAGGACCCTAAACTTTGAGGCGAGGGACTGGGAGACATTTGTGTGCAGCCGGTTAGACCCTACTACCCATGACCAGACACTTCCTCTGCACCGGTATGTTTTGGTTGCTTCCATTATGGCGGGGTACCCCATCAACGTGGGAAATGTGATGTCTCGGATCATTTCTATAATGGGTGCCGAGAGCGACCGGAACTATCCCTTCCCCAATACCCTTACTATGTACTTCCGAGATTTGCAGGTGGACAAGAGGCCATACGACATCAAGGTCAAGGCGACAGCCCTGTTCTCCTGGTACAACTTGAAGGGGAATGACAACCCCAAGGACAAGAACTACAAAGCCCATGCTTCTGCCCTAACTGGCCAGTCTGAAGAGCTAGTTGTGGTAGAGACCCCCGCTGAGCCTGCCTCCACTCATACTGAGATGCCTCCCGGACCTTCCACCTACCGAGCCCATCCCATCACTGCCCACCGGTTGAGCCAAGCCCTTCTGAGTATAAACAACTGGATGCAGACTGCCTCATCCAAGTTATCCACATTGACTACCACAATAGATGCTCAGTCGGCTCCTCTATCCCCACAGGTGCCCCAGTCGATAGAGGATGATTTGAAAGAGATACTTGAGAACCAAAAGAAAATCCTCACTACTAAGGAGACATTGACCAAGGCAGGTAATTCACACAGCAAGACTCTCAAGGAGCTTGCTCGGGAGCATAAGAAGCTTAGGAAGACACGGCCTCCAAGGAGTCCGTGAAGGAGTTGCGGGCAGATGTAGATAGACCGAAGGCAGACCAACTGCCTTTGGACCTGTTGCTCGATGACCTAGTCACAACAGCTCATCCACAGCCGGAGCAGACCTAGAGGCCTCCGAAGAGGAGGAAGATCCCTAGAGCAGATGATGCCATCATCCGGTTGGCGGACCCACCGGAGGCTTCCACCAGTCAGCCACAGGATGTACCAGTTCCACAGCTTGTCGAGGTCCAGGCCCAGGTCCCAGTAGCAACAGAGCAGACCACTGGGAACCAGTCTGAGGTTTCGAGCACACAGAGGACCTAGGGACCACCCATGAGCATATGCAGACAGACACGGCTTAGGGAGTATTCATATCCTTTTTTTCTATTATTTTGGATGCTTATTTGGACTAGTTGGCATTGGGGACAATGCCAGCTTTTACTTGAGAGGATGCGGCCTACATTTGTGGATGACTGTATATATTGATTCATTTTATGCTTTCTTGATTTTCACTTTTGGTCTGAATATAATTTGATGTTTAGTTACTTTTATCGCATTTTTCATCTTTCATTGGGTCTGTATAAAAAGTTACATCATTGTATATATTCATCCCCGTTGTATATTCAAATCCCCTATTGTATATATTCGCTCTATTTTCGCAAAATTTTTCCGCTTTTAGCTTCTTAGTTATGTTCGTAGCTTTTGTTTTGTTTTGAATATTTTCAATAAGCCTTTGGTTTTCTTAATGCCACAGTTCTTTCCAAAGGTGGAGTGTTGTGTGAACCGGGTGGCTCTTCCCAATGATGGATGGCGTGACAACCTTCTTAAGGGTTTGAGTTCGTTTTTATTTTTTTTTTGTTTTTAGTAGTTTATAGTTAAGGATACCTCAAACAAAGCTTCACTTGGGCCTAGCACATTTGCCTTTTATCCCATGGTCAAAGACAAAATGTTGTGTTAGGATGGTGAAAGTCGTGACCTTGAGACTCTTGTGTTGAACGATAATCATCAAGCGGTTTTTCGGGATCATTGTGTGCTCAAGTCGTATCTAAGGTCGTTGTGGGCCCCGACTCTATGTCTTTAGCGATCATTTAGCTTGTGTGGTGAGTAATTGAATTGCAAATCCAAGTTTCGAGCCATTGGTCTAGAACTTGCCCCGAATGTTTGTTGAGGCGAAATCCTAAGTGAATTTTGACTTGAGACGTGATTACAGGCCCTCCTTGATCTAAATAATAGCTTGAAAAATTCCATAGCCTACCAATGATATGATCCCTAATTAACCCTTTTGAGCCTTAGACCTTTTTCTTTCAAGAACCATGAGACAAGCCTATACCCGTTCTAAAAGATACCCTCTCTTGGCACCCGATCTTTCCTTGAGCACATGGCAAAAGTATAAGTTTCGGGGGAGAGACGAAGGTGGAAACAAAGTGGTAAAAGGCACAAAATTGAAGAAAAGGAAAGGCAATGAAAAAAGAAAGAAAAGCAAAAGACAAAAAAGAATGCTCAATGTGAAAAAGAATAAAAAGGGATTCAAGAAAAGCAAAAGAATGAAAGGTGTGGAAAGTTAAAAAAGGAGAAACGGTTTGAATTGCATAAGAAAGGGTGACAACGTATCCCTCTAACCCCTTAGAAAGAGGTGAGATGACTCAAAGAGTCAAAAGAATGTATGCCGAATGAATCAAAAGAAGTACTTAAGGGAAGATGGAACCCACTTAGATCAAAACATTCCCTGCCCTGAATCAAAAGTCTTCACAATGACTCCACAAAAGCCCTATATGATCTTGAGTTGAATGATGCTTACATTAGTGGATACTCACATGAGGGGCAAGCATATGGTACTTAGAGCCAGACTTGTGACCTTTTCTTGAGAGAGATGAGTGAAATTCCATTAACCTCGGTTTTTGTGCCAATATTCTAAAAGGTGAGGTTTGCTTAGGGAGAGTTGAGGATGTGTGAGTTTGGGTTCCACAATGACCAAAGTAATTGAGAGAGTTCTTTGATGTGTTGAGTCAAATCTTGATGCTCTTGTGTCGCACTTGATCCATGGTTTTTCAAAAGGTTAAATGTTGTTAATGAGTCATTTGTATTGAGGGCAATTGTTAGTTCCAATTGATGCTAGTTGAGGTTGCTTTAGGATAGCTGAAAATTTCTTGGATTTTCCCTTAAGGGGTGGGTCTTATTTTGTTTGCTTGAGGACAAGCAAAAGCTTAAGTTTGGGGGAGTTGATAACTAGGGATTTAGATGCATTTTATGCTCCTTCTTGCTTGCGCTTTGATTACAAATTCATACAAAATAGTCCCAAAAGGCTCATAAGTTGTGCTTGATTGCAGGTTTGATCAACAAAGTGACAAGATGTCAAAGATCAGCTTAAAAGGAGTGAAACTTGCACAAGTACCAAAGACAAGACAAACTCAGGACAAACAGGCCTAGTGCGGCCGCAGTACACTTTGTGCGGTCTGCACTAGTGAGATTCAGAGACCTGAATTTGAAGGCATCAAAGTAGTGCGGCCGCAATAGATATTGTACGACCAACACTGAAGACACCGCGGCCACACCACCATTTCATTCGGTCCGCAGAAGCAAAGTTCAGAGAGATGTCAAGTGCCAGGGTTCAAGCTTGTGTGGTCTGCAGTCCATTCTATGCGGACCGCATTGGAAGCCTCCACAGCCGCGGTCCATTCTGCGCAATCCGCAGAACCTGGGTTCAGAAAGTTGGAATTGCAGAGTCAAGAGCTTAGTGTGGCCGCACACCATTTTGTGCGATCTATACTGACCCCGTAGGGGCATTTTTGTAAAGTTTTTTCAACTTAGTATAAATAGAACCTTTTTCCATTTTTAGGGTATCAGATATTATCAGACATTAGCTGCGCTCGTGAGAAGACCATCTATAGCCATTTTGGGCATTTTAACTTAGTCTTAACGATAGAATCTCTGTATTTACTTTAGTTTTTAATTAATATGCCTTTATCTTCATCTATTTCTCTGTTCTTCTCTTCAAGAATGAGTAGCTAAACCCATTAGCTAGGGTTGTGGTTCAATCCTAGTATGGGTAACTTATGGGTATTGTGATTTAGGGCTAGATTGACTATAACTGTTTGTTATTTGGGTCAATTTTATGATTTAATTTATGAATTTGTGGTTGCAAACACTGGTTTGTGCTGAGTTGACTTGGCTCTTCTTGAGAAAGAGAGCCTAAGTTTCCAAAATTGACCTAACAAGGAATTGGAATGGACTCAAGAGAATTGATAGTTCCAATTAAAGGGTTAAATTTCGAGAGAGTAATTACCCGACTTGAACCCTAGTTGCTTGATCAAATTTGCCTACCCATTTGGTCTTGAGAAAATCAATTGGGCAAAATCACTCTCTCTACCGAGAGGTGTGAGAGTGGGTAAAATCATGCAACGGTTATAGCATATTTCTCCAATCATGTCAATTGTGCCTTAGAAGCAATTACCCGTCAATTAGCCACCTAGGTGAAAGTCACTACCCTAGTGCCTTTTTATCCATTAGATACAACTTTTAGCAATTCTCGTTTAGCATAATCTAGTTGCATTCATAATTAGTAGTTGATAATAGTAGTTTGTTAAAGAAAAACCAAAAATGATTAGAAGTGATATTTGGAACAAATACACAATTCCACTCTAAATAGATACTCGACTCCATTCCTAGCTCCGTGTGGAAATCGATCCCGACTCACAAATCGGGTAAAGGCTATTGCGACCCTCTCTTCCTACTTTTTTAGTAGAGTGGAGTAGGTTGTGATTATTGCACGCCTGCAACAAGATGTGAACGGAAAGTGAAATCTGCCTTTGTTTTCCTTATCCTTGTTAGTACTTGGATTTTGGTTTCTTATAATTCTCTTGATATCCTGTTTTTACCTATTATTCCCCGAAGCATGTTTTCCCCCTCCCATCTTTACTTGTTTATTTCCGTATTTCTTTTCCGTTGTATATATATGAACTGCACAAGTTTATGTAGTAGTCTGGTCCTAGCCTCATCACTACTTCGCCGAGATTCGGCTAGGAACTTACCAGCACATGGGGTCGATTGTGCTGATGCTACACTCTGCACTATGTGCAGATCTCGGAGCAGCTCTTAGACCATAACTTGGAGGCTTCCTTCAGTCCACCCGGAGATCCAAGGTAGACCTGCAGGCGTTCGCAGGCCCTGGCGTCTCCCTCTATCCCTATTTTCTATTTCATCTTCTTATATTCCGAAATAGTGTATTGTTGTTTTTCTTCAGACCCTGTATGTAGTTAATCCTAGTTCGTCTATGACACTGTGACACTAGGTTTTGGGTGGTTAAGGCTTAAGTATTTGTAGTAGATACAGTTTTCATATATGTTATTGTTGTCTTCCGCTTAAATTTGAAATTTTTGCTGTTATCATGTATTCACCTTATAATTGTTAAAAAGAAATAATTAGTTAATGAAGTATTTAGATTAAAGGTTTGGCCTGCCTAGCTCACATTAATAGGCGTCATCACGACTCCCGAGGGTGGGAAATATGGGTCGTGACACTATTAGGCATCACATGTTCTACTAGTTGGGACAGGAGATGCAGCACCATGCTGACAATGCTGTAGTCATTGAGTATGGCCAGCGGGTGGAAGAGCTGGCTCTCCGGACCTTGCAGCGAGCCAGAGAGCACCAGAGGTTGGATCACGAGGCTGAGCATGCGGCGCCAGAGCAGCACCATCGGGGTAGGCCTATCCCACAAGGCAGGGGTCGGGCACGAGCCAGGGCTACTCTATGAGGCAGGGTTGTCCCATAAGGCAGAGGTGACCCACGGGGTCGCGGGGGACGGTGAGGAGGTGGTCACCAGCAAGGGGCATTGAGGCACCTGTAGACCCACCTGTTGAGTCATCTGATGAGGATCTTGGGGATGATCAGCCGGATTATTTCCCTCAGCTAGACCAGCCTTCCAGCAGCATGCCGTTGTAATGCCTTCAGCTGGATCTGCCAGCATCGCATGTCACTTCGTCATATCCATTGTTGATCACGGGTACATTTGATAGAGATGTAGACCAGTTCTTTTCAGGCCCATCTACCACAGCTGAGGATCGGCTGACCTAAGACATAGATGGCGGGCGCAGGTAGAGTTATGTCTCATCCTGGCGGTTGATGCGGATCTACCACAGGCGCAGGTATGTTTGTATTGCTGTAAAATTTCAATTTGTTTTCTTTTCCTTAATGATTTACCATAAATTAATTTTTAATTTTCTTATTAAGGCTTCGTCCTAGCCTATCACGGAGACCACTGTATGCGATGATGAGGACACCACGAATGCTTATACTCAGGAGGCCGTGATAACTAGGGATTTTAACGTATTTTATACTCTTTCTTGCTTATGCCTTGATTAGAAATTCATACAAAATAGTCCCAAAAGGCTTACAGGTTGTGCTTGATTGCAGGTTTGATCAACAAAGTGACAAAATATTAAAGATCAGCTCAAAAAGGAGTGAAACTTGCACAAGTCCCAAGACAAGACAAAGCTCAGGCAAAACAGGCCTAGTGTGGCTGCACACCATTCTATGCAGTCCGCACTAGGGGATTCAAAGAGGTTGACATTCAGGCACAAAGGCAATGCAGTTGCACTAGGTTTTGTGCGGTCCGCACTGAAGCTAATGCGGCCGCACTCGACTTAGTGTGGTCCGCAGACCCAAGAATCAGAGAGATGCCAGTTTTGAAGTTTCAAGCCAATGCGGTCCGCAGTCCATTCTATGCGGACCGCACTAGAAGCCTCCACGGCCGCAGTTCGTTCTGCGCGGTCCGCAGTGCCTGAGTTCAGAGAGTTGGATTTTGAAGTCAAGAGTCCTAGTGCGGCCGCACTCCATTTTGAGCAGTCCGCACTAACCCCGCAGGGGCATTTTTGTTCAGAATTTTTAGCTTAGTATAAATAGCTTCTTTTCCCATTTTTTAGGGGATCAGATATTGTAATTAAGCAGCTGTGCTCGTGGGTTCGAGATTCTTACCTATTTTGTGCAAATTTATCTACTTTTAATCATTGAATCTTGTTATTTAGCTTAGCAATTAATTAATATGAGTTGTTCTTCATCTATTTCTTGCTTTCCTTCTTTAATTATGAGTAGCTAGACCCATAAGCTAGGGTTGTGGCCCAACCCTAGTGTGGGTAATTGATGAGTCTTGTATTTTAGGGCTAAATAGACTATGGGTGCTTGATATTTGGGCCTATTTCATGGTTAATTTCTGAATTAGTGGTTGCAAACACTAGTTTGTGTTTAGTTGACTTTAGTTCTTCTTGAAAAGAGAGCCTAAGTCTCCGAAATTGGTCCAACAAGGAATTGGGGCGTATTCAAGAGATTGATATCCCCAATTAAAGGGTTAAACCTCGAGAGAGTAATACCCGAGTTAAACCCTAGTTGTTTGTGCAAATTTACATACCCAATTGGTCTTGAGAAAGTCAATTCGGGAAAAATCACTCGAACCATCGAGAGGTGTAGAGTGGGTAAAATAGTGCAGCGATTATGTCATACTCCCCAATCATGTCAATTGTGCCTTAGACTGAAGTACCCGTCAATTGACCACCTAGGCGGAAGTCACTACTCTAGTGCCTTTTAAATCATTTGAACAACCCGTAGCATTAACTCTTAGCTTAATCTAGTTGCATTTACCATTTGTAGTTTGATAATAGTAGAAGTAAAAAAAAACCAAAAATGATTAGAAGTGTAATTTGGAACACATACGCAATCCTAAATTAGATAGATACTCGATTCCTAATACTAGCTCTCTGTGGAAATCGATCCCGGCCCAAAATTGGGTAAAAGCTGCTCCAACCCTCTCTCGCTATTCAATAGTAGTGCGGAGTAGACCGCGATCACCTTTTTGGCATCGTCGCCGGGGAGCTAACGGTTTTGGCTATCTATTTAGTTAGTCTTGTGTATTGTTCTTCTTTCCCTCTTTGTTACTAACTTGTTTGTGTCACAACTTAGGTACCAAATGGCAGCGAACAATGCTAATGACCCTCTTGGAAACGTGATTGCGGGGGAGGAGGTAGATGATGTCGGAGATGATGAGGTGCCTCTTGTACCTGAAGGACAACATAGAGGCCGAAATGTCGATGCTAATCCCAATGACAATGTTCCAGACCCTCCTCCTCAACCTCCAAGAGTGGCACCCAGAGTACTTTCAAACTAGGGCTATACGAGTGCTATTGTCCCACCCCGAATCCGGGCGGGCAACTTTCAGATAACCAATGTGATGTTGACCTTACTTGAGCAGCGTGGGTATTTCACGGGTGCTACAAATCAAAATGCCTATAAACATCTCAAAGGGTTCGTGGATACATGCTAGGGGAGCAAGCAGACGAATGTATCCGAGGATGCTCTTAGGTTGAGACTCTTCCCATTCTCACTTCGGGGGAAGGCATTAGATTGGCTCAAGAGACTTCCCAACCATTCCATCAACTTGGGATGAGTTTGCGGATAAATTCATTGCTAAATTTTTCTCGCCGGGGCATATAGCGGCATTGCATGATGAGATACTAGCTTTCAAGCAAGAGCCTGCGGAACCTTTGCATGAGATTTGGGAGAGTTATAGAACAACAATGAAAGAATGCCCCAACAATGATATGACCGAGGCTGTGATACAACAAACCTTCTACCGGGGCATTAAAACAACAAATCAATGTATAGTGAACCAACTTGTTGGGGGCAACTTTATGAAGATGTCGTATGATGAGGCATGTGATATACTTGACGAGATGGCTGACACTTCTTCTGCATGGCAAAGTAGAGCCAATGTGTCTCGGGGTGACCTTACGGTTATTCATTTGCACAAGGAATTACATTATCATGGGCAGGCTATAGCGGAGTTGACAACTACTATGAACCAATTGGCAAAGGCACAGTTGCAACAAGTTCAAAATCCTCGCCAAGTGAATGCCCTGGAGGGTGTCAATATACTTGACAACAAAAGAAGGCAAAGAAGGCAACAAAACCAAGGGAATTCTGAGCAATTTGATTATGACTGTGATGGATTTCAAAATAATGGTTATGATGACCAAAGTGAAGAGGTTCAATATGTAAACAACTATCAAGGCCAACGGGGCAACTCTTCTAACCAACAACAGGGGAGACCTCAAGGCAATTGGGGCAACCAACAACAAAACAGTGGTAATTGGGGGAGTAACAACCAAAACAACAACTGGGGCAATCAGAACAACAATCAAGGAAACCAAGAGAATTGGAATGGTAATAAAAACAATTGGAGTGGCAATAACAGTCAAAATGGATGGAACAATGGAAACCAAGGAAATCGGGGGCAAGGCTTTCAAAGGTCCCCAATGTACCAACAACTGAACAATCCACCCCCATTTCCATCTCAAGGTCATAGTTCTTCTGGCAATGATATGCGTAAAATTGAAATGATGTTCGAACAAATGATGAAGAAGAATGTGGATTCTGATGCACAGTTAGCTTCCCACAGTACCTCTATCAGAAACATGGAGGTACAATTGGGACAAATCTTTCAGTCTTTAAATACTCGCCCTATGGGTGCTCTACCAGGTGATACAGTAGTGAAACCGAAGGGTGGGAACAATCATGTTATGGCGGTTACAACGAGAAGTGGGAGAGGCGGTGATGTGAATGCCTCCAACCAAAAGCAAATCTTGGATAATGATGTTGAATTGCAAGAAAATGAAGTCCCTTTGGTAGTTGAAGATGTGGTTGATGAAAATGTGAACAACGAAGTGAGGATTGATATTCAAGATGTCGAGGTGGAAACTCAAAATGATGTGAACCCATCTAGGGAACACATAATTGATATGCCGGAGCCGTTTGTGCCTAAAGCTAAGGCACCTTTGCCAAGGCCACCTCAACCTTATCCCCAAAGGCTCGAGAAGCAAAAGAATGATAATCAGTTTAAGAAGTTCATTGACATGATGAATAGGTTGTCCAATGTTCCTCTGGTGGAGGCTCTTGAATAAATGCCGGGCTATGAAAAATTCATGAAAGACTTGGTCACAGAGAAGCATTCTATGGATTGTGAAATTATAAAGATGACTCACCAAGTTAGTGCATTCAATGGCCCCGAAACTTGAAGATCCCAGTGCTTTCACCATTCCTTGCACCACTGGGAGTGCGGATTTTGCCAAGGCTCTATGTGATTTGGGAGCTAGTATCAATTTGATGCCATACTCAGTTTTCAAAACTTTGGGTATTGGGCAACCTAGGCCGACTTACATGAGGTTACAAATGGCGGATAGATCGACGCAGAGACCCTTGGGTATTATTGATGATGTGCTTGTCCAGGTGGACAAATTTATCTTGCCAGCTGATTTTGTGATTTTGGACTGCGAGGTGGACTACGAAGTTCCTATCATATTGGAAAGACCTTTCTTAGCTACGGGGAAGGCATTGGTCGATGTGGAAGCAGGGGAACTTACCTTCCGGGTGGGTGATGAAAAGGTGGTCTTTCATGTGTGCAAATCTGTGAAGCAACCCAATAGTACTGAGGTGTGCTCTTTTGTTGACCTCGTCACAGCAGTGTTAATTGATGACACCAGTGCAATGATCAATGTGGAGGACCTATTGGAGGCCGTTTTGTTGAATCTTGATGTCAATGAGGATACAAGCCGAGTGGAGTGCGTGAATGCTTTACATGGAATGGGCTCTTATTCTTATGAGCCTAGAAAATTGTCTTTGGATCTCGAGAATAGAAAGACTCCACTAACTAAACCTTCAATTGAGGAGACTCCGGTATTGGAGTTGAAACCACTTCCTCCACACCTCAGGTATGAGTTCTTAGGCTCAAATTCTACTCCGCCAGTCATTCTTTCTTCTTGCCTTACTAACATGCAGGTTGATACCACATTGGCGGTGCTTCAAAAGCGGAAAAAGGCAATTGGATGGACTTTAGCTGATATTCGGGGAATAAGCCCCGCATTCTGTATGCACAAGATTATTCTGGAAGATGATGCAAAGCCCTTCTTAGAGCATTAAAGTAGGTTGAACGAGGCAATGCAAGAAGTTGTGAAAAAGGAGGTGATTAAGTGGTTAGATGTCGGGGTTGGGTACCCCATCTCTGATAGCTCTTGGACTTCACTGATTCAATATGTACCGAAGAAGGGTGGCATGACCGTGGTGACAAATTCTAAAAATGAGCTGATTTCAAAAAGAACAGTTACCGGTTGGAGGGTATGCATGGACTATCGCAAATTGAATAAAGTGACCCGCAAGGATCACTTTCCTTTGCCATTTCTGGATCAGATGTTAGATCGACTTGCTGGGCTTGCCTTCTATTGCTTCTTGGATGGGTATTTTGGGTACAACCAAATCTTGATTGCTCCAGAAGATCAGGAGAAGACCACATTCACTTGTTCGTATAGCAAATTTGCTTTCTCTAGGATGCCTTTTGGGTTGTGTAATGCATCGGCTACATTTCAGCAGTGTATGATGGCCATTTTCACCGATATGGTGGAAGAAATTTTGGAGGTGTTCATGGACGATTTTAGTGTTGTGGTGGATTCATTTGATGAGTGCTTGAAGAATCTTGATAGGGTGTTGGCCCGTTGTGAAGAAACCAATCTTGTCCTCAATTGGGAGAAATACCACGTTATGGTGGAAGAAGGAATAGTTCTTGGGCATAAAATTTTGAAGCATGGTATTGAGGTAGATAAAGCAAAGATCGATATGATTTCAAGGCTCCCTCCCCTACATCCGTCAAGGGAGTTCGAAGTTTTCTTGGGCATGCGGGGTTCTACCGAAGATTTATCAAAGACTTTTTGAAGGTAGTGAACCCCTTGTGCAAGTTGTTAGAAAAAGATGCTAAGTTCGTGTTTGATGAGAAATGTATGCAAGCCTTTGAACTTCTCAAGCATAAGTTGACCACCACCCCTATCATTACCGCGCCTATTTGGAGCTTGCCCTTTGAGCTCATGTGTGATGCGAGCGATGTTGCAGTTGGGGCGGTTTTGGATCAAAGAGTGAACAAAATGTTTCATCTGGTGTACTATGCGAGCAAGACAATGAATGATACTCAAGTGAACTACACGGTGACCGAGAAAGAACTTTTGGCCATTGTGTTTGCTATGGAAAAATCCCGGCCGTATCTTATGGGTGCCAAGGTTATTATTCATACCGACCATGCCGCACTCCAGTACTTGATGACGAAGAAGGATTCCAAAGCTAGACTGATGTGATGGGTCTTGTTACTTCAAGAGTTTGATTTGGATATTGTGGACTGGAAGGGTAGTGAGAACCAAGTGGCGGACCACTTATCCTGCTTGAAAGAGGAGGGGAGGCCTTGTGATGGCCTAGAGATCAATGATTCATTTCCTAAGGAACAACTCCTTTCGGTGTCAATGAATAATATGCCATGGTTTGCCGATATTGCTAATTTCCTTGTGACCGGTATAATCCCGTGTGAGCTCTCTTATAACCAAAGGAAGAAGCTCAAGCGGGATAGTTTGGACTTTTATTGGGAGGAGCCGTACTTGTTCAAGATTTGCACAGATGGTGTGATCCAAAGGTGTGTCCCGGAGGAGGAGCAATTTAGTATCTTGGAGGCTTGTCATTCCTTTACTTATGGTGGCCATCATGGCGGGGCGAGGACAGCTTTTAAAGTTCTTAGTTGTGGGTTTTATTGGCCAACTTTGTTCAAAAATGCGAGTGATTTGGTGAAGAGATGCGACGAATGCCAAAGAGCGGGTGGAATTTCTAAGAAAGATGAGATGCCTCTCAATACCATCCTTGAGGTTGATATTTTTGATGTATGGGGCATTGATTTCATGGGCCCATTTGTTAGCTCTTGTGGGAACACATACATTCTTTTGGCGGTGGACTATGTTTCAAAGTGGGTTGAAGCCGTGGCTTTGCCGAACAATGAGGCCCGGAGTGTTGTTGCATTTCTCAAAAAGAGCATTTTTACAAGGTTTGGTACTCCTCGTGCAATCATAAATGATGGGGGGTCTCATTTTTGCAATAGAGCTTTCGACACTTTGCTTTCCAAGTATGGTGTCAATCACAAAGTTTCTACTCCCTATCATCCTCAAGCAAGTGGTCAAGTTAAAGTCTCCAACAGGGAAACTTAAAAGCATATTGTCAAAGACGGTCAATGCAAATAGGACCGATTGGTCAAAGAAGTTGGATGACGCTCTATGGGCTTATTGGACTGCTTACAAGACTCTGATTGGTATGTCTCCGTATCGGTTGGTGTTTGGTAAAGCTTGCCATCTACCGGTTGAGTTAGAGCACAAGGCCATGTGGGCTTTGAGGAAGTTTAATCTTGAGTGGGATATTGCAGCCAATCTTCATGTGGAGCAGCTTAATGAACTTGATGAATTCAGATTTCGTGCCTACTCTAGTTCGTCCTTGTATAAGGACAAGATGAAGTACCTTTATGATAAATATGCTCGTGGAAAGGAGTTCAAAGTAGGTGATTTGGTTCTCTTGTTCAACTCCCGGTTACGTGTATTTCCGGGAAAGCTCAAATCAAAATGGAGTGGACCTTTTGAAGTGGTGTGTGTGACCCCATTTGGTTCTCTTGATTTAAAACACGAAAATGGTGAAGTTTTCAGAGTTAATGGGCACCGGGTCAAGCATTACCTTGGAAAAATTGATGGCAGCCAAGTGGTGGCACTTCTCCATTTCAAATGATGTGATGGTAACTTGTGTCGTGCCGCGACGTTAAATCAGGCACTTCTTGGGAGGCAACCCATGTATTTTTCTTCTTGTTTTTCTTTGATTTTCATTGTAGTATAGGACTTATTTTTGGGTTAACTAGTTGTAAGATGTTACAGGATTGTGTTGGTGCAGTGCAGGACATAGTGGAAAAAAGTACCAGGTCTCTGAAGTTGTTAGTGCAGCCACACTAGTGAAGGGTGAAATGATGACCTCTCTGAAGTTTGCCACTGCGGCTGCACTACATTTTGTGCGGTCCGCAGTGGACCACTACGGTCGCTGTCCATTTTGTGCGGACCGCAGTGGGTTACTTGGTCAAACTTGGCAAAAGCTGTGTAGTGCGAACCTCGGTCGATTTTGTGCGGTCCGCACTGGTTAGTGAGACTAGGCCCCATGTCCTTTTCTATAAATAGGGCCTGAGGCCCTCCTTTTACCCTTTTCGAACCCTTGAATCTCAGACTAATTCAAACACTGTTCATCACTTCCCTTTGCTCGTAATTAATTGTTGGAACTGATTAGCTTCATTTCATCTCACATCTGGTACAATTACTTGCCTTTTAATTGTTCAATTTTGTTAATTTCTTTTAATTTTAGTTCTTCTTGCTTCCCTCTCTATGTTTCCCGTAGTTTTTCTTTAATTAATTAGGTTAGGGTTGTAAATTTCTTGATTAGAGTAGGCTTCTGCAGTTAAAAACAATGAGAAATCACTTAGGGGCATTGTTTAGGTATTAATTATTCTTAAAATTAAAAATCCATTAAACCCTAACTTAGTGCCACAACTGGGCACTCAGTACGGACCGCAGTCATTTCTGTGCGGTCCGCAGTGCCCCGGTGCAGTCCGCAGTACCATTTTATGCGGACCACATTGATGAAACTTCTGAAAGCTGAACTTTGGGCAGTGCAGCCACACTACATTTTGTACGGACCGCACTGGCCCCAGTGCGGCCGCACTACATTTTGTGCGGTCCGCACTGCCTGAATACAGAGGGTGGGTAGTCTGAATCCCACCCCTGTGCGGACCGCATGGCCATTTTGTGCGGTCCGCATTGGCCCATGTGCGGTCGCACACCACTTTGTACGGTCCGCACTGGGTACCTTCTGCAACATGTCTGCAACTCTTTTCTTCTGTCTGCAATTTTGTTTCTTGTCTGCTGCTATCGATACTAACAAAGTCATTTGAATTGTGTTTGCAAACAATGATACAACAACAAGGCAAAGGATCTAAACAGCCTGGCAGAGGTAAATCTTCCCGGGGAGGGAAGCGGAAAATGATAAAACTCACTCCCCAAGCTAGGCAAAACATGAAGAACATGAGGAAAGCGATAAAAGCTGTTGACAAAGCCCTTGACATGTCGAGGAGTGAGTACGAGCCTTGCCGAGAGATCTATTCGGACTCTGTGCCAGAATACATCCCTGACTGGCCGGAGAGGCATAGACTGAGAGATACACCTCCAGCATCCCCCATTGCCCAAGCATCAGTGAACATCTCTTTTGGGTCGTCTGAGGGCTCAGGTGATGGTAGTGGGTAATACTCCACCTCTCCCACAGCTTCATTATCTGGAGAGGGTGCAGTAGGTGATGAAGAGGAAGTAGGGGGAGACGAAGAAGTAAGAGAAGGAGGTGAACCACAAGTGGGGGGAATATTGCCCAAACTAGGAAGCCAAAGGTGTGGCAGTACCGGTTTGTTAGTAAGGTAGTGTACCACAAGTTCCAGGAATGGTGGTTGGTGAGGAAGTTAATCCCGGAGCGGAATTTTATTGATAGAGACTTGCTACCTCACAACCCCAATGTGAGGAGGCAGTTTAGGACAAGATTTTGCTGGGAACATTTTCTAGATGAGTGTGTGGATGCCAACTAACACTTGGTCAAGGAATTTTACAGCAACGTAGCCCACATCAAAAAGGGCTCCAAAGTGACCAAGGTTCAAAATCTGAAGGTGTTGTTCGACAGGAAGACAATCAATGACTATCTTAGGTTTAATAAGGAAGTTGAGACCCTATACATGGTAAAGATGAAAATGGGCGAGGAGGTTCGACCCTGGCTACCACAGTACCTGGCAATCCCAGGTACCACCCCTAATTGGTTGACTGCTGGAGTCAAGATCTTGAGATGGAGTTTGAACTTTAAGGCACGGGAGTGTGAGACCTTTGTATGTAGCAGGTTGGACCCCACGACACATGAAAACTCCCTCCCTCTCCACCGGGCTGTGCTAGTGGCTTCGATCATGGCGGGGTACCCAATTAATGTGGGGAATGAGATGTCGCGGATTATTACTATTGTGGGTGCCGAGCATGACAGAAACTACCTGTTCCCTAGTTTCCTCACTATGTACTTCCGGGACCTGAAAGTAGAGAAAGAGGCCCTTCGACATCAAAGTCAAAGCGAAGGCCCCTTTCTCCTGGTACAGCATGCAGGGGGATGACAACCCCAAGAGCAAGAACTTCAAGAGTACAGTTACTGCTCCAACTGGCCAGTCTGAAGAGCCAGTTGTGGTAGTGACTCCAGCTAAGCCTGCATCTACTTCCAATGTTTCCCCTCCTGGTCCATCCACCTCAGCAGACCCGGAGATTCCATCTTCCCGGGCCCATCCTATTACTGCCCACTGACTAAGCCAGGCACTTCTGAGTATCAACAACCGGATGTAGACTGCTTCATCCTAGTTGTCCATCTTGACTACCACAGTAGAGACTCAGTCAGCACCTCTAACCCCACAGGTTTCCCAGTCGATAAAGGATGCTTTGAAAGAGATTTTAGACAACCAGAAGAAAATCCTCAACACTTAGAAGGTACTGACTGGGGCAGTTGATTCACATAGAAAGGCTCTCAAAGAGCTTGCTCGGGAGCACAAGAAGCTGAGGAAGACATGGGCATCCAAGAAGTCCGTGAAGGTGTTGAGAGCTGATGTTGACAGACTGAAGATGGATCAGCTGCCTTTAGACTTAGTGCTCCAGGACCCAGTACACGCAGCTCATTCCCAGCTAGAGAAGTCATAGAGGCCTCCCAAGAGTAAGATGATGATTCCTAGAGCAGATGATGCAATCATCCAGTTGGCCGACCCGCCGGAGGCTTCCTCCAGTCAGCCTCAAGATGCACTTCACGAGCTTGTCCAGGTCTAGGCCCAGGTCCCAGCAGCAGCAGGCCACCGAGAATCAGTCTGAGGTTCCCGAGCACAATGAGGACCCTAGGACCACTCAGGAGCCTACGCAAACAGACAGGCCTTAGGGAGTCCCTATATCCTTTTTCCTATCTCTTTTTGATACTTTATTTGGTTTAGTTGGCATTGGGGACAATGCCAGCTTCATATGAGGGGATAGGCCCTACTTTTTATTCATTCGGATGATTGTATATATATTTGATACTTTTTTATGCTTTCTTGAATTTTCACCTTTGGGTTGTATATAATTTTAACATTTCGTACATTTATCGCACTTTTATTTTACTCTGGGTGTGTAAATAAAGTTATGTTACATTGTACATATTCATCCCATCTATTGTATATTCAAATCCCCTCTTGTATATATTCATTCTACTTTCCGCAAATTTTTCATTCTTAGCTTCTTATTTGTGATTCGTAGCTTCTTGTTTCTCAAGTTTGCAATAAGCCTTTGGTTTTCTTAATGTCACGGTTCTTTCCAAAGGTGGAGTATTGTGTGAACTGGGTGGCTCTTCCCAATGATGGATGACGTGACAACCTTCTTAAGGGTTGGAGTCCGTTTTTCTTTTCGTTTTTAATATTTAATAGTTAAGGGTGCCTCAAGCAAAGCTTAACTTGGGCCTAGCACATTTGCCTTTGATCTTATGGTCAAAAACAAATTGTTGTGTTTGGGATGGTGAAAGTAGTGACCTTGAGACTCTTGTGTTGACAGATAATCATCAAGTGGTTTTTCGGGACCATTGTGTGCTCAAATCTTATCTAAGGTCGTTGTGGGCCCCCGAATCTGCGTCTTTAGCAATCCCATAGCTTGTGTGGTGAGTAATCGCATTGCAAGTCCAAGTCCCGAGCCATTGGTCTAGAACTTGTCCTGAATGTTTGTTGAGGCAAAATCCTAAGTGAATTCTGACTTGAGACATGATTATAGGCTTTCCTTAGTCCAAATTATAGTTGAACACACCCATAACCTAACAATGATAAGATCCCTAGTCAACCTTTTTAAGCCTTAGACCTGTTTCCTTGAAGAACCATGATACAAGCCTATACACATTCTGAAAGATACTCTCTCTTGGTACCTGATCTTTCCTTTAGCACATGGAAAGAGTATAAGTTTGGGGGGAGAGATGAGAATTATAGCAAAGTGGTAAAAAGGCACAAAAAATGAAGAAAAGGAAAGGCAATGAAAAAAGAGTAAAAGAAAAGCAAAAAGACAAAAAGAATGTTCAATGTGAAAAAGAATAAAAAGGGATTCAAGAAAAACAAAGAATGAAAGGTGTGGAAAATTGGAAAAGGAGAAAAGGTTTGAAATGCATAAGAAAGAGTGACAGTGTGTCTCTCTAACCCCTTAGAAAGAAGTGAAATGACTCAAAGAGTCAAGTTAATGGATGCCAAATGTGTTACAACCCATATCCACATGTGTTAGTTCATGCCATATATTAGTTAACATAAATCCAAGAAGGAATTATCTTTGAGATGATAAGAAGTCAATCATATTGGTCTTAAGTGATACAAGAGTGTATAAGGGTGATTAACAAGTATTAGAAGTTAAATGAATCAAGGATGTTGTAACTCATATTTTCAGGTAAATCTAGCGGTGCTTAATACACTCAAGAGGTCATGTATTAAGGTATTTTAATCATATAATATCCGTATCATAAGTCTTGAAGTCAAACGAGTTATGAAACAAAAGTTGTCTCAACTTAGGTTCATAATTTTACTTAAACATTAGGTCAAATATTTCTAATCTTTTCTCCTAATTTACAAGAAATTACGGGGTGATCTACTAACCAAATTAAAGATCTATGAGTCTAGTTTCCAACGCATTAAACCTTTCATTGATACGATCTTGGAGTAGAGAGATATTCGCATTTTCACAAGACTGCGCCAAGCACCTCTCTATGGGGCCCACTAGGGCGGTTTAAGATATTTGGACCTATATAGGATGCCTCCAACCCGTTTTAAGTCATTTATTCTCACTATTTTCAGACCTTAGAACCCTAGGAACATCCTCTCAAGGTTCTCTCAAGATTCAAGACCCAAAAAAGGGCAAACAACACAAATCAAGTGTCGGGAATTCCGTGACGCTAGTAAGTCTCTTGTTCTTCTTTTTGTTGCTCATTTTTGTGTCGTTCCAGCTCGTGTGGGAGGTTGTTTTAAAGGGTGTATGTTCAGTAAATACTCCCTCATGTTATTAATATCAATCCTAGGTGATTTCAAGCCTTCTAAAGTGATTCTAGTGCCGAAAAACACGAATTGATCGCTAGTTTCGCTTTTTTTTGTTGTGGCAGCATTGGAGGGATATTTCATGGAAATTTAAGGTCAAATTGGAGTTGTTCTTTCTGTATAAAGGTAAGGAACCTCTTACTCTATATGTATTTAAGATTATCCAAGTTGCGGCTAAGCCATTGAAGCTAGAACTTGTGAAATATATATCGAAAGGCTTGGTAGTAATGTTATTGTTTTGTGGACTGTTTTGCGTTGCTGTTGGGCTGCATATTTTACTACTGTTTTGTGGAGTTTTGGAGGAGGAAGGGTGTGGAGAAACACCATATATATGTAGGGTTGTGGGATGATAGTTATTCGTAACATTTCCGGGTCGTTTGACACGACTACGGTGGTCGTCGTATGTATGTAGTGATTAGGTTGTGCGTGGACTATTTTGGGAGGCTCAATATGTTTATTATTGATGTTGTTTGGGCTGTTTGGTGACTGTTTTGAATGGTGTGAAGTCATATATATAGGGGAGGTGCTGTCCGTTTCATCGTAAAATAGGTTGTGGTCGATACATAATAGTTATGACGCTTAAATAATAACGATAGTATCGTTTCTCTTATTGTAGACTAAGGAGTTTTGACAATTGCATAGCTTGAGATTGGGGCAGTATATACAAGGTATGTGAGGCTATCCCTTTCCTTCTTTTGCACGACTCCGATTGTACATAATGTAATGAACGAGCTTCCAAGATACTCTACTCTTAGAAGCTAGCAGTACTTACATTGTTTTCCCTCTTATGGAACGATTGATGTTAATGTTGCTTCTCTTATTCTTATGTTATCAATGTTGTTGGTACTTCCTGATTCTTATAAGGTTCATAGTGAAGAGTTAGTCCTAATAACGTGTACAGAGGATACCGACCTTATGTCACTCTGAAAGGTTTAGAATGTGATTCCATGAGTCGAGCATGCATTATATATATATATTACTCTACTGAGCCACGCTATAGTTGGCCGAGTACGGCACCTATTGTGCAACCACTGATCAGTTGGGTTTTACCGAGCTCCACGTGGCCGGGTACGATTCTACCGAGCCTTATGATGGTCGGGTACATTTTTTACCAAGCCTATTATGGCCGGGTACGACATGATGATGATGATGCCCACAGAGGCGAATGTTTTAAAGGTTTATGTATTTATACATATGTATCATGCATTTCATGTCAGTAGCCCTCAGAGGTACTAAGATGTTACAGGTTGTATATTCTCTATCCTTGCTTACATTACTGATCGTATTTATGGTTCCCTGCCTTACATACTCAGTACTTTATTCGTACTGACGTTCTTTTATTTGTGGACGCTGCATGTCGTGCTGCAGGTCCTGAAAGACAGGCAGGTGCAGCTCCCCAACCATAGTAGGCTGTCTAGTTCAGCGGTGATTAGCGAGATCCCTTCTCTGGACTTGCCTTGGTCTTGGTATGCATTTTTGTTATAGACATTATGGGTATGTCGGGGCCCTGTTCCGGCTATGTTGCAGCACTTATGTTCATTTAGAGGCTCATAGACAAGTGTCGACTCATGTATAGTTTGGTATGCCTTGTCGGCTGGTTTTTGTTATATAGTCTTTCATGGTAGCGTGGTAGCTCATACCTTATATGTAGTTTCTTGATTGTCTGGTCATCCCCTGCTATGTATGTTCATGCCGTCATATTTTATTGCTGGTTGTCCATGATCCAGGTCTACCATTTATATTGATCTCGTCAGCCCTAAAAGATAACAATGAAGGTTAGATGAAAGGTACATTGGTGCTCGGCAAGTATGGTCGGGTGCTAGTCATGGCCCTCCATTTTGGGTCGTGACAAAATGAATCAAAAGAAGTGCTTAAGGGGAGATGGAACCTACTTAGACCAAAACATTTCCTACCCTGAACCAAAAGCCTTCACAATATATCCACAAAAGCCCTATATGATCTTGAGTTGAATGAAGCTTACATTAGTGGATACTCACATAAGGGGAAAGCATATGGTACCTAGAGCTGGACTTGTGAATTTTTCTTGAGAGAGATGAGTAAACTTTCATTAACCTCGCTTTGAGTGCCACTATTCTAAAGGTGAGGTTTGCTTAGGGAGAGTTGAGGATGTGTAAGTTTGGGTTCCACAATGACCGAAGTAATAGAAAAGAGTTCTTTGATGTGTTGAGTCAATTCTTGATGCTCTTGTGTCGCACTTAATCCATGGTGTTTCAATGAGTAAAAGTTGTTAATGATTCATTTGTATTGAGGGCAATTGTTAGTCCCAACTGATGCTAGATGAGGTTACTTTAGGTCAGCTAAAAATTTCTTGGATTTTCCCTTAAGGGGTGGGTCTTATTTTGTTTGTTTGAGGACAAGCAAAAGCTTAAGTTTGGGGGAGTTGATAACTAGGGATTTTAACGCACTTTATACTCCTTCTTGCTTATGCTTTGATTAGAAATTCATACAAAATAGTTCCAAAAGGCTCACAAGTTGTGCTTGATTGCAGGTTTGATCAACAAAGTGACAAAATGTCAAAGATCAGCTCAAAAAGGAGTGAAACTTGCACAAGCCCCAAGACAAGACAAATCTTAGGCAAAACAGGCCTAGTGCAGCCGCACACCATTCTGTGCGGTCCGCACTAGGGGATTCAAAAAGGTTGACATTCAGGCACAAAGGCAATGCAGCGGTACTAGGTTTTGTGCGGTCCACACTGAAGCTAATGCGGCATCGCTCAACTTAGTGCGGACCGCAGACCCAAGAATCAGAGAGATGCCAGTTTTGAAGTTTCAAGCCAATGCTCCATTCTGTGCGGACCGCACTAGAAGCCTCTGCGGTCGCAGTCCATTCTATGCGGACTGCAGTGCCTGAGTTCAGAGAGTTGGATTTTGAAGTCAAGAGCCCTAGTGCAGTCGCACTCCATTTTGTGCGGTCCGTACTAACCCCGCAGGGGCATTTTTGTCCAGAATTTTCATCTTAGTATAAATAGCTTCTTTTCCCATTTTTTAGGGGATCAGATATTGTAATTAAGCAGCTGCACTCGTGGGTTCGAGATTCTTAGCTATTTTGGGAAATTTTATCTACTTTTCATCATTGAATCTTGTTATTTAGCTTAGCAATTAATTAATATGAGTTGTTCTTCATCTATTTCTTGCTTTCCTTCTTTAATTATGAGTAGCTAGACCCATAAGCTAGGGTTGTGGCTCAACCCTAGTGTGGGTAATTGATGGGTCTTGTATTTTAGGACTAAATAGACTATGAGTGTTTGATATTTGGGCCTATTTCATGGTTAATTTCTGAATTAGTGGTTGCAAACACTAGTTTGTGTTTAGTTGACTTGGGTTCTTCTTGAGAAAGAGAGCCTAAGTCTCTGAAATTGGTCCAACAAGAAATTGGGGCGTACTCAAGAGATTGATAGCCCTAATTAAAAGGTTAAACCTCGAGAGTACCCGACTTGAACCCTAGTTGCTTGTGCAAATTTGCATACCCAATTGGTCTTGAGAAAGTCAATTCGGGCAAAATCACTCGAACCATCAAGAGGTGTAGAGTGGGTAAAATAGTGCAACGATTATATCATACTCCCCAATCATGTCACTTATGCCTTAGACTCAAGTACCCGTCAATTGACCACCTAGGCGGAAGTCATTACCCTAATACCTTTTAAATAATTTGAACAACCTGTAGCATTAACTCTTAGCTTAATCTAGTTGCATTTACCATTTGTAGTTTGATAATAGTAGAAATAAAAAGAAAACCCAAAAAATGATTAGAAGTGTAATTTGGAACACATACGCAATCCTAAACTAGATAGATACTCGATTCCAAATTCTAGCTCTCTGTGAAAATCGATCCCGACCCAAAATCAGGTAAAAGCTACTCCGACCCTCTCTCGCTACTTAATAGTAGTGCGGAGTAGGCCGGGATCAGGCCGACGAGACCATGGTAAGAAAATATTTTTGACTTAACACGTACATTAGTAATATACATTTTCATATGCTAAGCTTAGTAATTGTTTTATAGGTTGTTGACGGCCCGATGACCCCTTATACCGATCCTGCCAGGTGTACTGTCGATGCTGCAGCGCATCCTCACATAAAGAGGTGACTTGATGATGATGATCCTGATAGTGTACCCGGTCGATAGGGGATGCGACTCAAGCTAGTGGCTGCACTGAAGCACACAGGCTGCGGGACTCATTGATTTATTTTTGTTTGTATTTTCTGTAAATACTACATTATGTAAATAATGGCAAGAATTGTATTTTAACAACAATTTTATTTTAACAGAATTTGAACAACAATTTTATTTTAACAGTACAACACAAACACAAACATAGCAAACCTAACAAAACATAAATTCAGTACAACTAATGAAAACACATGACAAAGGAAACATAAAGATACACTACAACGCTCAACACGTACATGTCATTGTTTAGTCACCACCGCCTAGTATTATCTGCTCCAACCACTTGAGTTGGCCTTCCAGCTTTTTCTTTTCTTCTTCTACCTCCTTGAGTTTCGCCTTCAACTCCGCAACTTCTTGCTTGGATTGGCGCTCTCTTTCCCACTACTTCGTACACAAATTATGAAGAAAATACAACTTGTCTTTGTAGTATTCCTGCTCACAGGGTTCATCAATCCATACCTCAAAATTGCATGTAGGTTCGTCAGGTTGCCTATAAAACTTGTTCATACACGCCAGTAGCGGCGTCCAGCTTCTTCCCAACAATCGTGCATCATGCATTTTTTGCCGCACTCGCACCTTGGGACATAAAGGTGTTGTTGAGACATTTTTTAAAGTGTAAAGATAAACCTTGATTTTATGGAAATATTTGCTATTAGTTATTGTTAAGCGCAGAAAATAAATAGAATGCGCCCGTTATTCATAGACAAGATTTCACACAAAACGTAGTATTATACCACACTTTACATATTAAATTTTTCTAAAACGAAACAGCTTTTGCGCAGTCGGTTCAGCTTTTTTTCAGACCGACAAGACAACAAACAAAATATAGTATTATACCACGCTTTACATATTAAATTTTTCTGAAATGAAACAGCTTTTGCGCAGTCGGTTCAGCTTTTTTTAGATCGACAAGACAACACACAAAACGTAGTATTATACCACGCTTTACATATTAAATTTGTTTAAAATGAAATAGTTTTTGTGCAGTCGGTTCAGCTTTTTTCAGGCCGACAAGACAACACACAAAACGTAGTATTATACCACGCTTTACATATTAAATTTTAAGAAGGATAATAAAGGATGTATTGAATTTTTAGGTTTTTTTTTTAATATTTAGATTGGTCTTCTTTACTAACACCAATAAGTTGAATATTTGAACAAACATATCCCAATTCAAAAGGTCATGTTAAAAAATAAGATGTAACAAGATTGTGGAACATAATTTTATTTGATAGATATTGCAACATACACAAGTACAGACACGTATTACAAAAAACAATACGAAAACAAAAGACTATGTGTATCCTTGATAGTTGGGTACATCCGACGAACTTGCACCAGGAGCTAGATTATCACCACGCACACCACCTGAAGGACATTTACAATGGTCGTGTCTTGTTTGCGAGCATATGCCACATTTACACACATAAACGGTGTCACCAACATCCATTTGGTTCTGTATACGCGTTCTCTTTTACACTTGCAGCTTGCGCAAATAGTCCTTGTTACACACCATTTTAAAAGGTTCCGGCGTCCAATAATGCTCAGCACCCAATGGCTGCAACTGCCCACTATACGTCTCTACGTATGCAGCAACACTATATTGCCTATCAATATAGTTAGTTGCCCCTAAACCAACTTGTTGAAAGAACTTCAAGGCATATGCGCACAGCATGTGGTAGATGGTCCATTTCCCACATGAACACAACCTGTTGTCTTCATTCACCATTTGTAGATTATTCCCTCGGTGTCCGCGAATAGCGATCTTAACTTCAAAAGCACTCCGGTCGTGATCGTACTGTAAAAATGAATGCCAATGTGCTCGCCTCCTGTACTTTTCAAATCTTCTCATAGGTATTGGCATAAATTGAACACCCTTGTCCATCAATACCGATGCATCTCTATGCCTTTCAACAAACCTCTCAGCAATCTGTTTGAATGTCATCCGGACCATGGCAGTGGCAGGCAATCCACTGGCAGACTTCAACAAGCCGTTGAATGACTCCGACACATTTGTAGTCAGGGCTCCCCATCGTCTCCCACCATCAGCATGCAATGTCCACATGTGAAGCTTATGTCCCATCAACCAAGTATAGGCTCGTGGATCTAACTGTCGGATCGCTTCCATGCGCCTCGTGAATTTGCACTGTTGGTGCTTAGTTGCAGCCATCCACATTAAATCATGCAAGGCCTTGTCGTGATATCTCTTCTGAAAATTGGCCTTCAGGTGCCTCACACAATAATGGTGGTATGAATAGGGTTCCTGCCATTCAGGCAAATGCCGTACCGAACTTAAAATACCACCATGTCGATCAGATATTAGACAAATACCTGAACGTTGTTTGACAACGTGCTGCTTCAAGTGGTTCAAAAAAAAGCGTCAACGTCTCTTCGCTTTCGTTGGCACAAATGGCAAAAGCTAGTGGAAATATTTGTCCATTGGCATCTACTGCAATTAAAATCAAAAGCTTAATATCACACTTTCCATAGACATGAGTACCGTCTATGGAAATTACAGGACGACAATGCACAAAACCATCAATTGCTGGTTTAAATGACCAGAACACATAGTTGAAAATATGTTCGGGTTTGTTCGGACTACGCTCACGCCTCCATTCAACAACAGTCCCGGGGTTAAAGTATTGCAATGCGGCCATGTACCTAGTCAGAGATGAAAAAGACTTATCCCAGTCACCATAAATAAGTTCAAAGGCACGTTTGCGATCGAGATATGCCTTTCTTTTGGTTATAGTACAACCATACTCCTGGTGGACGGCAGTAATACACTCTTTAATCTTGAACCTAATGGACACTTCCAAATATGGAATCAAGACAAGAGAAATCAAGTCTACATCCAGGTTGAAGTGATTCTCATTGAATGTGTCTATTTCACATCTGTGGGTGCTAATAAATTTACCCACTTTCCACAACCCTGATTTGTTCTTGCTGGCACGCAACATCGAGTGACAACCCATAAAGTCTCTACGGCATACAGCCTTGTATACCTCCGTAGTTGAATCCATTACCGTCATCTCACGGCACTCTCTTACGTTGTAGATTTTTATAGCCCTGATTAGGCGAGCTTTATCAGGGAAATACATGCCTTTTGCCAGCACCGCTGGTCTAGAATCATCCCATATTGCTGACCGAATTTCGTCATCATCCCTTGTGAGGGCATCCACGTCCGGCATACTTGGCAAATTATCAAGGTAGGGAATATTCCGCTCATGAAACGGCACGTGGGACTCGTACACTCTTGGTCTAACGGGAGGTGGAGGAGCATGCTCCCTCGTCAGCTCAGGTTCGACATCCACTTCCTCCTCGTCATCACCCTCATCAGGGAAGGGTGTGTCATCTCCAAACTCATCGGCATTGTTGTCATAATCACTATCATCTTTCTGACTTTGCGCATCTGTCGTCTATGGGCAACTGTGTGAGGTCAGGAACATCAAGTTGCTCGTTTTCACTGCACAAAAAGAACAAAATGATAAGCTACTCAACTAGATAAATAATTTACATATAGCTATATCACTTTACTTACAAGGTGTACTGTGTTGACGTTCCATGATGGATATTTTCTTGTTGGGGATGACTCCCAGATGGACCACCGTGGTCCAACACGTCAAAACTACGGATATTCCAACTAGGAGCGGGGTCATAACTTGTAAAATTTATATCCGGACGGTACCCCCTATGAAAAATATGAGTGTTAATACAAATCCAATTCAAACATAAAATAAACATCGCTGAAGCGTAGAAAAATTGAAGTTTACCAGTCGTCTTGTGGATTATATAAAGTCAAAAAATTATTTTGTGGATGCTCATTCGTTGGTGGTGACAAGTTTAAATCAAGGCAAGCTCTTTCATCAGGAATCTATCCGGCTAAAACTGCTCCAGAATAACCACCCGATGACTGGGGGTTATCCCTACTATGCACACCCTCATTATTGGGAACGTCTTCAACCTTGACGTACATTTCCAACAATTTTATTACAATAAATTCCTTGTATTCATCCGAAATTCGCAAAAGATCTGTAAGAGTTTCATCATCTTCGATGTTAAACTCAGAATAATAAGCAAACTCTTGCGGAATCACAAAGTACGGAAATTTACCGGTTACTTTAAAGTTCACCGAACGTTTTCTCACACTCATTTTTTTTAAGTAACAACGATACCAATTTATTGTACTCCATTGTAAGCGACAATTTAACATGACACTGTGGATGTGAACTATACCTCACAGAGTTATTCTCCATTACAACCTCACCCCCCTAATATAATGAAACCCTTATTTTTGGCTCTTCAAACATTATAAAAAAATGCTTGATAACAAGAAGAGAAGTATGAACGGAAGTATGAACGGAAGTTTGAAGGAAAGTTTTGAATGGATTTTCATAAAATCCTAACGCCTTTAAATAAGGCAAGTCCTACGTTGGGGTGCAGAATTTTTTTTATGTAAAACGCAGTATAATATCACGTTTTATGTATTTGAATTATTGTTATGTCATTTATCCGCAGAATACTTATTGATGAGCCCAAAAATTAATGTAAAACACAATATAATACTTTTACATTAAAAAAAATGAATATTGTCAGTTATCCTTAGAATAGGGAATATTGATGGGCCCAAATTAAAGTAAAACATAGTATAATACTATATTTTAATTAGAAATATAACTTTTTTTTAACTGCACAACAATATTTTGAATCCAAAATACCATTATTTCAGTGTGGGACTCCACGAAGTAAGACTTTTGCCGAGAATTGCCAAATGAGAAAGTACAAGGAATCGCGAGAAATCAAAAATCTCGGAAGCATTAGTAGGAACGAAAGAGGGGGCAGATGTCAAACTTATCCACAAGCTAGATACATGACTCATCTTAAAGCCACCAATGAATAGTAAACAGCTTTCACGATTCCCATTCAGCTACAGTACAGTAGTGGGTCCTGCCTTTGTGAAAATTTTCTATCTTTTCGTCTGTATCCAATAATACAAAGTATTTGAGTAAAAGGGGTTGTCTTTATTTGTATGATGATGGGGCCTGAATATGCTAATGGACAAAATAGAATGGAGACGTGGGACTATCGATGGTCCTCCACTACAACCAATTGGGCTCCATAGAGTTGGTGCTTCACCTATGGGCCATCACGTGCCAGACTTGACTTGACTCCCTTTTGTTCTACAGACGTAGGCGTAGGCGTAGGCGTAGGTACAAGTAAATTTCAGTTGCCTCTTCGTGTCCGGAGATAAGTAGGTGCAGGTCTTAGGGGGAAAAAAGTAACTCGGTCTACAAATTACCCGCATTTATGTAAGGTCGAAAGAAGGACATTGCTGTTAAGTGTAATATACAAAGTCTATCCTAATATAAATATTAGTTACTATTTTTATGGTTCAAACCCGTAATTTATAGGTCACACAAAAATAATTTTACTATTTACTAACTTGTTATTATTAGTGAAAAAACACCAAGAGTGTAAATAAAATCTTTACGCTGATACCGTGAATAAAAAATAGGGAAAATGATAATGTATAACCGCTCTCAAAATAATAGCCGAATATATATATATATATATATATATATATATATATATATATATATATATATATATATATATATATATATATATATTATGTATGTTATATATAAAAATTATACAAATATTATATATTTTTTGGGCTACTGAATGTAAATAGTATCTAACGCGAGTTAAAAGCAAAAAAAGCCTAAATAAATTTACTCACACGTGTATATGTGACATTATTTAATTAAGCATGATAGTTAAAAAAGAAATATATACTTTTAAAATTTATGATATAAAATATGCCTAAAATAAATAAGAAAATTGGTTAAATTATTTTTAAATAGGTAATATTTTCGGAATAAATTAAAAAAGAAACTATTTCATCGGTACTAACTTTTTTTTGTACCTAAAATGTTTATTTTGATGAAAGGAAAAGAAAACTTTTTTTTTATTAAAAAGATAACATATATTACTATTAAGTGATGCGTACAGAGGATTGATGCATATACTGCATCCTAGTACAAGATAATATACTACTGCTAGGGATACTATTGCTAGGTAACATACTATTATACAGACCCATAGTAATACTATTGTCTACTACATTTATGTTGCATCTACTGGGAAAAGCATCAGACTTGGTGGAAGCAGTGTTGATGTCATTCAGAACATGGCTTTGTGTTGTAGTGTGTGCTAGCATTCCATTCTTGTCTTCTTCAAAAAATTGCCATACAAAATCCGGGATCACTTCAAAAGTATGTGGTGTTGAGTTTTGCCCAAAATTACTGCATACCTTAGCCAAGTGATCCGCAACCCTATTCTGCTTTCTATACGCATGTTAAACTACTGGATTACCTAACCTGTCCAGGAGGTACCTGCAGTCAATTAACATGTTAGCAAATAAAACATTATTAGATCGAAGCGTTGTGACAATATCTTTCGCATTCACTTCCACCTTCTGTGGTAATAAGTTGTAGTCATATGCCAGCCTAAGACCATGTATCAAAGCATGCAATTTCGCTGATGTAGATGTATCCCTGGGGACAGCAGCTGTAAAACCTAATATCCATTCTGCTTTTGAATTACGAATTATTCCACCAATGCCAGCAGTTATTACTGTGTGAGCTCCATCCGTATTAAGCTTTTAAAAATTATCTTTTGGAGGATTCCACTTTAGAGTTAGTTGTCTTCTCTTAACACATTTGTGATATTTAGCTGCCAGATAGGAGAATTTAGCAGCTTGCTGAGTTGTATATTTGACTGAAGCTTTATTTGTAGTAAACTTATAAATATTTTTATTGCGAGCCAGCCACATATTCCACAGGCTTAGTGCTAAGTATGTGTGTGGGTCATGTGATAAGGAAGTTGGAGACCCTGGAGTTCATGCAACCAATTATGAGAGTTTGTGTTAGTGATTATTTGATTAATAATATGCAGGATGCCCAATTCCTGTCAGTATGCTCTAGCATTTATGCATTCAAGAAATAAGTGACTTATAGTTTCAGCCTAAGTTGCATCCTGGAATAAATTGATTTTCGTAAAAAAGTCCTTAGTAGGTAGCCTATGTCATATAAGAGCCAAATAAACCCTTTGATTTTGGATTGATAGGTCAATTGTATATTCAAGCTAAGTTGGACTGCATGAGCAACGATTAAAAAAAGGGTTTATATAATTGTTTGACTCGAAAAGCTGCAGTGGTCGCTTATCTAATTCAGCAGGTATGCTAGTAAACTTATATGTGTCTACATAAAAAGGGGAAAAAGAAAAAGAAAAAGAAAAGACATCATTTCCATTTTCTTCTTTTTTTTGCTTTCCGTAAGCTGCCATAATCCTGGTGCTTCATTTGTATGACAAATTTGTTAAGCAGTGAAGGTAGGATTTTCGCTAAGACAGTTTAGAAAAAATATCAGTTAGTGAGAGTTGAACTAGTAACCTCACAAAGGTTTTGAACCTTCTTGATCATTGAGTTATATTTTTAAATTATGTCAAAGGAATTCAAAATATAATATATAGAGGCACGAAACAAATTTTATCTTATATATAATGTAATTTTCCGGCAAAGGGATTCACCAAACCCTTCCGCCGCTAAATCCGCCCCTGAATTTGTATATGCAACTAAAGTAGGGAACGGCCGATAGCCTCAAAAGGACAGAATAGAAACTCAACGTTCGGAGTTTGGCATTAATTTTGTACTTCTATTATGTCTTTTTTTCCAAATTAAATTTAGGTTAGAATTATGTGAGCCGTTTCATGTGAAAAGTGGCATGTGAAAAATAATCTGCTTATGGATAATGAATAAATTCGAATACGGCGTCTGAAAACAATATAGACTAGAACGTAGAATCTCGTATGTTCTAATGTGAATTACCTTATTTAAAGTGATACCTTTGTCTTTCCCTTATCAACGTCGCATGTCGCAAAAAAAGAAATTATCGGGCATGCCAAGATTATGTTTAACAAGACAACTACAGTATGTCGGTAGTCGATGACTAATCATAACTATTAACTTGACACTAAAAAAGAGCTCATTTTCTCCTAGTTAATTCGGATTCGATATTAGAAGTTTATTAATTTTTTTTAATTATTGTATTAGTTTTAGGTCCATTTTGACAAAACAAATGAGGTATTGTTGCTTTTGTGAACCTTCTAGTGTTTTTCTTAGTCCTCTTTGCCTTTGCACTTTTATCAATCTTAAAGTGCTTACAGTCCTTTTCATGAACATTAAAAGAGTAATGTCTCAACGGCTTTGTTTATATCAACCAAAAAGCCCCTAATATCATATATATATCGGATCCACTATGTGCTAGGTCACATGTCCACTTCAAGAAGTCCTTAAAAACAAACTTAAGACAAAATAGAATCACTTATACTATCGCAACATAGAAGAAAAAGATCTCTCTTTCTTTTGTTGTTTTGAACATTATACTACTTAGTTATGATAGTGAAATCTCAATTTAATAAAGTATAAAAGATTTGAGAAATTATTATATCAGTTCAAGATGGTTTAAATAATTCCACCATATCTTCATCTAATTCTAAACTCCATCAGTGCCAAATTATCAATCATTTTAATATTAAGCAACTTGTGCGTAGTTAATAATTATATTCTTGTTTTTATAAACAAAACTGTCTTTGCGTATATACCAACCTGCTTTCCAGCTGTCTAGATCAATAATCTAATGAACTTAATAATTTCAAATAATCACCACAGGGTCCCAAATTATCTGTTCGCCACATCTCTTCAAAAGTTGAATTTTGCAAAGCTAGACTCCCTGAAAAGGCACTTATTTTAGGGGTATTATCACTTTTAGCTCTGCCAAAAATTATTTATATTTGGTAATCGAAAAAGTATATGAAATTTATATAATTTTTGTATATAGCATATATAATATGTGCATATATATATATATATATATATATATATATATATATATATATATATATATATATATATATATATTTTATTTATTTTTCGACTATTATTTTTACAGCGGCTATATAGTGTCATTTTTTTTAATGAACCTATGCTAAAAGACACCTTCGGAGTGCTTGTTCTATTTATGCTAAAAGGCATCTCAGATTGTTTGTTCTATCATTGCTTTCTCTTCTTCAACTTCAATGAAAGTTAGTACTCTGCCTTATTATATGCAAGACAAAATCATGTTAATAGAACTGTAAGAGCATCTGCAAAAGAGAATGTCGATTCACCTAGCAACCTTTGTGTATCACTAATTCTTTTGTTTTGTTTGCAATCCTCGGTATATTTATTCATCATAATTATGGAACATACTTTAACCTCTCACCCAAAATATTAGAAGATAGGAGAAAACCAAAAAACAACAACAACAGACTTAGTATAATCTCACAAGTGGGTTCTGGGGAGAATAATATGTACGCAGACTTTATCCCTACCTTCAAGAAGGCAAAGAGGTTGTTTCCGGACCCTTGGCTAAAACCAAAAAACAAAAACAATAACAAATGGAATCTTTTCTAGTCTTAAACATGAAAATAAATTGAAACTATAACAATCAATGGTCCAACATTTCAAGGGGAACTCACTTGTGTGCATTAGTACAGAAGTGCAAAATGGTTTGTATAACTACAGGCTTAGAAGTTTCAGAGAACCTAAATAATCAATTAGGAAAGAAACAGATTGGAGGTAATTGTTCATTAATCATGGAAGGAACTTCCCAAGTTTTTCTCTTATATACAAGCAAGAGTCACAAGGCAACGATCCAGGATCGAATGGATTGAGAGTAAACCATGAACTACAGTAGCATGAAAAAATTCAGTTGCTTATCATAGAAATTCTTCTCAACCATCCACAGAAAAGAGTGCTTCTATACTGAATCAACTCCATCAACCTGTTGCCTCGCGAGATACCTTTCTCTTCTTTCTTTCTGAAACAGTAAAATCAATGACTATGTTAGAACAAAAGTCATGCTGATTATGCTTTTACGCAATCCAAACCATGAAACTGGATATTTGTCCGGGCAATTCTTTTGTAATGCAGATGACTAAAGAAGAACAAATAAATTTAAGTTCCATGTTTCATGTCCACTGTAGTGCTTCTTGCCTTGCATTACAATGACAACAACTATTACTTAAGCCCCTTCCCTTTGTAATTGTTATTATGGCTCAACTTATGTACTGGCACAATTTTTATGAGCTATCTCGAGGAAAAAAATAAAGGTTGTCTGAGCTATCTCACCATTTCATTAGTGGTTTGGGACGAGGCCCGTTATATAATTTTATGAGCATTCAAAGAGCATCAGAGAGCAACAAGTGAAGATTCTAAATGCAGTAGAATTTTCTTTTTTTTTAACAAGGAAATGCAGTTGATTTGTAATGTAAAACCTGAGCATTCAACATAGGAACGTAATAGTGTCAACGCAACTTACCCATTCGTCTATAACAAGACCTTCCCCAACAATCTTTGGACCTGTATCTTCTGGAGGCCTTTTGCGTGCCTCGACTTCAGCCTCAGCTTCAGCTAGCTGGCGGTTAAGTTTCTCGAGTGCCTAAGGAAAATGAGCCACGAAATCCTTAGAGCCATTTCCACATAAACCTTTAGACAATTACATTACTAGAAACAGACTGCAGAAAAAATCTGATTCGACTAATTAGCAAAATTGGAGGAGAAAACCTACTTACAGGACAAGGGCGTTCAGCATCAAGGAAAACAACACCCAGTACTTGTTCAACTGCCACTTCATCCTTCCGTTCGTCAAACTGATTAAAATCAATGTTAGCATGAAATCAAGCATTTCGAGTGTCAAAAGGTCCACTTCTTAAACGACTTAGGAAAGGGGTGCACAAAAGGAAATAGAAGTAAATTAAATTGAAAAAAGAAGAGAAAAACAACTTACATACATCTATTTTAATTATTCTTCGCTTTTCTTTTCTTAGTAGTGCGAAGTCAATAATTGCTTGCATTATCACTTAGATTCAATTCGCCTATAGAATCCATAAAACAATAAAGAGGAAAGACTTTCACAGCCAAGACTCAGAAGTAGAAGATGTTGGACACGAAATGCCAAATTGATAATAGATGGATACGATCCATTATTCTTATAACATGAATCAGTCCTTAAACATAATAAATCGAGCAATATCAATAATATTGAAAGGAATTTCATTTATGAACAGAGTTTTATGGAGAAGGAAGTGCTAGAAACCATTATTTGTCAAGTCCGGGGGACAATATGATTTACAAATAGTGAGAGTCACTACTAGCTCCACTATTCCTGTAGTTGATAGTTTATGGCTCTGAAACTGCTTGTTGTGAAGCGTAACAGACAAGTCCAGCAAAATATTCTGGTATTTTGAGAACGATTAAGAAAAGATATCTAGAAGAATGTCTAGCCCGCGACCAAAGGAATTACAGTAAAGCTTTTAACCATCATGGAGAAAATTGTGAAATGCAAAAGAACGTCAAGAATACTTGTGATTCCAGAATCAAAAGTACAGCTGAAACTTGAAAGTACATGAGTTAAATGTTTCAAATACACTAGAAAAAAGTATAAACTACCGGCAACAAGAGTTGATTTCCCTTTAAGGATCGTTTATTTTTCACATTATTTCTTCTAACTGGCCAAGGGTCTATTAGAAACAGCTTCTCTACCTCTACAAAGTAGGGGTAATGTCTGCGTACACACTACCCTCCCTAGACCATACTAGGTGGGATTACACTGGGTATGTTCTGTATTTCTTCTAACTGGAAATCGTCAGCGCCTATGATTAGGATGTAAAACTTGTGGCAAACTTGTGGCAAAGATTGCAGAATAAGAAGAAATTAAAATAAATTGTTGGAGATGGTATTTCACATTTGACACAACTTGGTGTGATGCTCTATAGATTTGCTGGACAAAGACATTCACATACAACTTAATATTAGTGCTCTCATCTCTATCTGGAGGATATCTATCCACTGCAGCGAACATGGCACATTTTGAATCCATAGCAACATCTGCTGATACGGATCATATGATCAAGTGATTAAACTAATTAGTACCCTACTGAGTTGATTTCTGAAGCTGATCTAAAGAGGACATATATCATGTGAACATGAAGGTGACCAGGACAAATCCTCCCTACCTCGCAATGACAGTTTTTTAAAAGAGCAAAATAGCATTCAGAAATGATGACAATGCCAGGACCAATTCAGTCTTTTCTACATATATTTCTAAAATAAGAAGGAAAATATATTTCTTTTGGGATCAGAGTTTCATATCATGGTAGGCAAATGCCCTAAAACCTTCAGTATAATTCTCTTCATTAGTGGTGGACGGTTTACTTTCCTAATATATATTGCATGGTCATAGTGGTGCAAAAACTGTAGCTTAAAAAGAGGAGTAGGAGGAAACCATGATCAATGATTTGATCATATTCTAAGTAAACTTTAAAGGAAACTAATCACGGCATAAGAAGAAGCATGCCACTTCTAGTATGACCCTGAAAAAGTTCTTGGATTCATTTTCCATTTCAACAAAAAGTATGACCCTGAAAAAGTTTTGATCGTAAGGCCTTAAGACCCAATCTGTTTCTTATTCTAGATATTGTTTCATTTATTCAATATTTCCATCTGCATGTGGTTGATTTCTCTTCCTTTTTCTTATGTATATTTTAGGGATAATAGGTCAAATATCTAGGATATTCATTTTTCTGTACCAATTAGAGCCTAAGAACTCAAGATGAAGAATTTTAAGTGCATGAATTACTGGGAAGAATGAAATAAAGTTTTCAAAGGCCGAGATTGATTTTGAGCTAGTTATTCACTTTAATGAGAGGATCCATCTGTTAAATCATGGAGGGACAAACCATCATTTAGCACTTACCAGCTCTGGCACATAATCCACGTCCTCTTTTACTTTTAAGCTCATAACCTTGAACTTGACCCTGCTCTTCTTTCCAACTTGTTTCTCGTTAGTATCAGGTGGCTCAACGAATTTGAAAACTGTTATGAGGTGATATATTAGCACAATAAAACAGCAATAAGCAACTATTTTTATTAACATCATACAAAAGGACAAAAAAGGCCAAGAGTGGATATTACCAGTTGCAATAAGGCTTTCATCAGGAGCAAGAGTACCTCCTGGCGGCCGCATATAACAACTTTTCGGCCCGGTTGTTTGAAACTAAGATAGCACAATGAAAAAATTAGAAAATATGTGTGAATAGAAATAGTAAACTGATAGCGATTACGAAAAGATTTCTTTGTAGAAAAAGGAGTATGCATGTCAGTTATTTGTGTCACCAAAAGAAAGAGTAAATGTCTGTAATTAAGCATCTATCTTATATTAATTAATCCAAATACGATTGGTATTGTTTAATCACATCCAATTAATACACAGAATGATGCTTGTTAAACTCAACTTTAAGACTTATGGTCATTGGTCAAAAAATTGCTTTTGGCCTGATTATGAACAACATGTTGAAGATGCATGCCATGAAATAGTATAACTTGTGCATGCGCTTTGCACTCTTGGCTTAACAACATCAAAGAGGAATCGAACCTCCTCTAGTTCTGTGTTAACAAAAATTTATTTTATGCACCCCCCCCCCTCCGTTAGGACAAATTTGACAAATTCTCTCTTTGAAAGTTCCAATTTCACTTTCCATAGAGATGTACATCTCGTAATAATGAACGTTACCCACTAACCAGAATTCATCATCATTTTAGTATTCAATAGCCAGAATTTCTATTATATTAACAAAAAAGGCCAACCTTTAAGCAGATTGTCTTTAAAGCATAAGTACTATCATCACCCAACTCAGGAAAGTTGGCCTAGTGGGGAACTAAACTGATTTGTTGCACTAATTATGGAGATCGCAAATTGACATAATGAATATTAGGTACTAAGCACATTTCACATCAGATTAATAAAGTAGCAACTGTTAGAACCACTAAAACAAGAAAATATCAGGAAAATGAGGCTAGAATAGTGTACCTTGAAGGCTACAGGATTCTTGCTAATGTTCTTAATTCTAATAGCACTCTTGACTTGTTTGCCAGGCTCATCTTCAAAAGGGATAAGAAAAGAATAAGCATAATCCAATAGATACAGAAATGAACAAAATAAACAGATAAATATAGAAAGACTGTCCTTAAGGCATAAAAGTTAATACTTTTTTTTTTTTGGTAAATAAGGCATAAGAATTATTACTTCAACTAAATAGTCAAGTTTCATCCAAAACATAGCACAAAACAGAATTAGATATATTCCCTTGTCCCATTTTGGTGACACACTTTCTTTATTGTTTGTCTCGAAAAGAATGTCATATTTCTATATTTATAAACAATTTAGATTTAAATTTATCACATTAACGCATATTTTTGACCAAAAGTTTCAAAAGTCTTTTTTCCGTTGTAGACTCCGCGCCCAGTGAAACACAGAGCTAGTCTTTAAGATATGGGTTCAGGAGAACCCTATAGTTTTGGCCTAAACTCTGCATATGTGTTAAAAATCTATTAAATATCTACAAAAATTAAATTAAAAACTCAGTTACTAACACTTGAGATCACTGTCCAAAACCCATGAAGTTCACCGTCACATAAATTGGATGGATGCAGTAGTTAACATTAAGCCAGTTAACTTAATAAACATAAGTTAGCAGCTAAATATATTCTATAAATTGCATTTCGACATCACTCTCAGAATCACAAATCAACCTTCCATTTTAGTAAACATAGAAGTAGTGCATCAATTTTCTGTCTCTTAAATCCAAAATTAAGACAAATAAGCAAAAGAAAAGTGGCAAAATAAGTGAATTACCTCTGTGATGAGAAATCAACCAATTATATATGCAATAGGAAACACAAAACAGATGCCATATCAAAGTGGATACGGTCTTATTCATGACAAACAATTAGATGGGTATCGCCAAAATAACCAACACAAAAAAGAAAAAGCCAAAATGGTGAACATACATGGAAAATAGAGCTTGTTTTGAGGATCAAGACTGAGTCTGCGACGAGTTGGAAGTAAGGATTTTGCAACAGAAGAAACCTTAAGGGAAGCATGAACATTAGAATGATGATCCACAGACATGCCATTATGATGCTGTAGTTGTTGTTGCCTAAAAGAAGAAGAGGAAGCAGCGACTGAGCTGCTATTTGAATGCCAAAATGGCAATTTACAAAGACCCCAAATCTTGCTATCAGAAACAGATTTTTCATTAGCAAGTGCCATTGTTGTTAATTTGGGTTTTACTCCACTAGCCAATTGTTGGTAGTGAATGAGAGAGCATTTAGGAGTGGTGGGTGTGGGTCAAGGATGCGAGTTACATAGCGTGGGAATGATGGGTTGTTGTCATAATTTGTATGTATGGGGAGTGTGACACAGTTATTGCTGTTGGTTTGGCTGTTAGTTGAATCTTATATTATATATATATACTTCTCCTCATTGGTCCATTTCCATTCCTGTTGCTTTTTTCCTCTTCCGCTTCCTCCTTTTCTGTATATCTTTTTTTTCTTTTTCTTTTACATTTTTCATCCATTTCTTTCTCAATCCACAATGAGTAGGATTTAAACATATTTATACAATTATTAAATGCTTTTTCCAATCTGGAGGCGGATCCAAAGCTTTCAAATTAAAGTTAAAGCATGCATTGAAAGGCATAATTTGGCGTGATGGATTGATGCTAGACGCCAGAATATACTGTAGGATTTAATGAAAAGAACAGCATAGGCAATTTTTTATTATTGATGATATTCTCATGTGGCCCTCTAGTGCTAAATTTTCCTTTCTTTTTCATTTTCTCTACAATTTGGCTAATAGTTGGGGGATACCATTACACCCACTGGCATTATCTAGAAATTCGAATTAATACTTCCATTGAAGTTCGGTATTCATAGAAGAATTGCACCATCAGATGGGTGGCGGAGATAGGATTATCGCGAAGGGGTTCAAAAAAAGAAAAAGTTAAAAAGGTTATAGCTAGTGGAAATAGAATCAACGACCTTATAAAAGTTTTGAACACCTTTGACCACTAAGCTATGTTTTTGGGTTGTGTCAAGGGGAAAAATTTAATTTTGTGTCTCATACAACTGAGACTAGTTGTATGATGCATCTTTTTTGTTTCATAATTTTATGAATCCAGATTTTTGTGGACCCAGAAGTGTAAGATTGGGGACCACAAACTTGTAAGACAAAAAGGAATCACACACAATAAAACTTCTCACGACTTAAAGTCGTGACAGTCACAATAGAAAATAATTTTTTGGTTGCTCCAAAACTCCTCTTCAATCTTTCTATCGAAGCAATTATAGATTTTACTCTTCTTTGTAATCATTAATTCCTTCTTTGTGATTGACCCTACTCCTTGACCAAAGTCAAAATAATTACATTATAATTTCTTATGGAAGGGAGTCTCTTCTCGGGGTTTGGTATTGCTGGCAATTTCATCTTCACCAATTAGTGTAAGGTTTCAGTTCTTCTCATTTTCTAACTCCTCCTGTACTATTTGTGGAACTCTAAAAATTAAGAAAGAAAGATTAAGGTAGAGTTTTCTCTTAATGCCCGTCCAATTGGGCCGTTCGGTAGCTAAAGTGGATAGGCGACCTTAGTCAAAGTGGATTGTATTCTCACATTGCATGCACATGCAAAACAAATAGGGATAAACAATAAATTTAGAGGCCCAAATCCAGCATTACCTTTCGAGTAAATTCTAAATAGATATGATGTTTCAGCAAATACAATAAATATCACATAAAAATTGGACAAGAGAATAGCATCTTTTACCGCATCTAAAGTAAACATAGGGGGACGAGTGATCAAAGCTCTTGTCTCATGTTATCATGAGAAACAAACATTCACCTATTTTTAGCACGTAGCTGATGAATGTATAAATAAAAATTGAAAAACATGAGAGATTAGGCGTTAATTGTTATGTGCTCGAATTAGACGAGGTTCAACATTAGAAAGCAATATGCTTTTTAAAAATGTTGATCTACTAATGTCGATTATAGCAGATATTCGTTCTTCTAATTTCGTTCTCAAATTTAGTCTTATCCTTTTTTTTTCAACTCCTCGTTTTAATTTGTGTTGCACATTACGATAACATCAAGGCGCCAAGTAGGAAAGGTTCTCATTCAAGAAATATCCAATTTGCTGAATGGTCATGTATGTCGCTTTTTTGTTGGCTATTTCCATTTGCGTAATTGGGATTTTAAAGTAGTACTCGTCGATTTTCACTTCAAATTTTACTAAACGAAAAATAAAAAATGAAGTTAACACATAAAATGGTGCAAAACCTCAAAATTACAAGATAATTGAGTCAAGATATGTGGATTGCGAAAGACAAAGAAAAGGTCTGTCTATTAATTTTGGCTGGGCAATTTAGCCTCAAGCTTTGAAAAATTACCCGTTTAACCATTCATCATTTGGCCTCTCAATATTGTCAAAGACTATGTACAAACAGATAACACTAAATTTAACTGCTATAAAGATTCAATTAGGACCCCAACAGCTCAAATACATGAATTTCCTCAGAGACTCTTCAGACTGCTTCAATTTGTTTGCAGAAACCAAAGAAGAAGAGTGAGGAGAGAGCTTCTTGGCCTGTGAATATGACCTCAAATTGTTCTTAGTGTGCTGATGTATGGCTCTTAATGTGTAGTTCCACCTACAAATTCCTTGATCTTTCAGTGCCTCTACCACTCCCAAACTTACTGCTGTAACCCATGCCCTGCTTGTTGAACTCATTTTTTCAGTCTTGATTCTTGAAACTCTTTGATAAGTTTGTGAAGGTTTCTAATTTGTTGAAGAAGGCTACTGCTTTTGAAAAGACTTGAATTTTATGTTTGTTGAATTCCCAGAGATTTGATGCTTCTGAATATATAGGTAAGTGCTGAACAAAACCAGAGGCTTTTGGCTGTGAATTCCTCTGGTTTTGGAGCATGGTTTTCAACACTTTTGAGTGTGGTGTGCGGCTGTGAATGTACATTTTTGCCCTTGCATAAAATAATTTTTTGGATTATTTTTGGAGACGATCGAGCAGAATGATATGTGCTGATGCACATAATGCCAAAATACATGAACAATAAGATCGATGCACACGGATTGGCTAAGATTAAAGAAAACCCACTTGTATGTTGAGCCTAAACCATGAGAAATTATCTTGAAAATAAAACCACATAAATGTTGGGCTTGCGTCTTTAGCAGTATCACGTGAAAACCCACACGGTTAGAAAATTTGGCTTTGTTGTATGCATATATTTTTATTTTAATTTATTTAGGCCCGATCTAACTTGGCTTGATCATTTTTTCATTCGAGTTGATCAGCTTGTTTCGGAAAGTCCAGCTTCACTCAGTCAAAGTTCGAGCTCAAGAAACCTAACTCAACTCCACTCGGTTGAGTTCATCCCTTTGTGTAAAATGCTAAGTGAATTAGGGTGTGTTTGGTATAACGGAAAATGTTTTCCAAGAAAATATTTTCTTGAAAAACAAGTAATAATCTTATTTATTTTTCGGTGTTTGGTACACAAATTAAGGAAAATAACTTCTCAAGAGTATTCATAAATAATTTAGATACAATAAACATGAATCCATAAACTTTCGAACCACCAATCTTCTGAACCCACAAATTTCACAAACTTCTGAACCGCTAAACTTTTGAAACCGCGAACTTTCAAACCTGTAAACCTTATAATTTCTAAAGCCGTAAACTTTCAAACACATATACCTCCGAACTCATAACTTTGAAACCTGTAAAATTTCGAACCTGCAAACCGAAAGATGAAAAAACTAAACTGAAAATATATTTTAAAAAAAAATCTCGAGGGGAGGAGGGGAGGGGGTGTGCAGAAAAACTAAAAAAACGAAATTTGAAATTACAAAAATGAAGTACAAAAAAATATTGTGCAGAGTTGTGGGGGGGGGGGCTGTGGGTTGGGGTGGGTGGTGTAAGAAAACGAAAAAACAGAAATTTAAAAATTACAACAAAAAGCTTTTTTGGGGGGAGGGGGGTGGATGATGCAGAAAAACAAAAAAAACAAAAATTTGAATTTACCAAAAAAGGGGGGGATAGCAGGGTGGGTGGTGACGGAAAAAAGACTGAATTTTTGAAAGAAAAAAAAAATTATTTTGGAGAGAGGAGAGTGTAGTGGATAGGTGCGGGGTGAGGTTGGGTGGGTGGGTGTGGGGTTGGTTTGTTGAGGGCGGGGAATAGGGTGGGAAGGTTGAGAAGAAGTTTTGAAAAATATTTTCCTTTCCTTTGATAAGGAAAACATTTTCCTCCAATTGGAAGAAAATGAGTTCATAAGGAAAATATTTTTCAAAACATTTAAGCCAACAAAACATGGGAAAATTAGAAAATATTCGTACCAAACACACGCTTAGTAATTTAATGTACTACTATGTGTTAGAGAAATACACTTGTTACTCATCTATTGTGTAAGGTTATCCAAAACAGTTAATAAATCCTTAGTCACACTACACCTATTGCCTTCTGATTGGGTGATCAAATTCTTTCAGATATGTTTCATAAATACATTTAAATTAATAAAATATAAAAATTAGTAGTATGTTAAGAAGAAATACCATGTTACTAAATTCATGTTAGATCGTTGATGATAAAGGATAACTAATAAACTAGATTTATTAGCATCAGGATCAGGGACTTTTTTTTGGACATTATCGCAGACTTCTAGCTCCTTTCAGAAAATTTGCATTTGCTTAATGATCATTTGTACGTATTTCAAATTTTAAAACCATCTTCATTATTGCAAGCATGCTGAAGTAATGCAAAATATTACTACTATAGTTGATCCATCAAAACATTAAGACATCAAAATTTCCGCAGTAACTCATAGATAATTTACATATAATCGTAAGGTCGCATGCCTTTATATTCTATTTACAGTCATTTTCTACATCATATTCCTTTTTTCCCCCTTTTTCAACTTGAAAATCTTCAAGTCTCTGTAAAAATGACGATGAAGGAATCTAATGAAGAAGAAAATAAGATCAGTTGGGACCCCAACAGCTCAAGTACATAACTTTCCTCAAAGACTCTTCAGATTGCTTTGCCTTCTCACTCCTTGCAATCAGTGAGGAGGAAGAAGTAGAAGAAAGCTTCTTAACTTGAGAGTAAGATCTCATATTATTCTTAGCGTGCTGAGCAAAGGACGTCAAAGGGTAATTCCATCTACAAAAACCTTGGTCTTTTAAAGCTTCCACTGCTCCAACACTCGCTGCTACTATCCATGCTCTCCTGCTTGAACTCATGATATATGGTTTTCTTTCTAAAAACTCTTTTTTCTACTTGAGTTTTGATATATGAAATCTTGCTTTTGCTTTTCTGAAATTTTGGATTGCTAGTGCCTAGTAGTAGATTTGATAGTACTGAAGATGATATTTAGAGTTTGGGACTAATGGTTAATATATAGGCAGTGATCAAAAGAAGCAAAGAGTTAAAGGGGAGAAACAAAAGAGTGATAAACCAGTGGTCTTTTTGCTACTATGGACTCTCCAGCCAATGGTTTTCTAGTTATTTTATCCTTGAAGTAAAGGAGACTACATATATTTACTTATCCATTCATTGGTTCTGATTTTTGAGACAAGAGTTGGACCACACTCTTTTTTCCTTTTTGGATCGTCGTTACGCACCGTTTTGTTTTGTATTGTATTGTATTGTATTATATTGTATTGTATTGTATTGTATTGTATCGTTGATAAATACAATGTTTGGATGGAATATTATCTCAGTTTGCTGTTATTTCATGGTATCACGCACCAATAATATAATGAATGAACTTGCAATATTATAAAGAAAAATTATAATACGGTATATAAGAAGGTAGGACAAATGATAAAATAAATTATTTAATAATAATGAAGGGTGAGATTGAGAGAAAAAGACAAGGTAACGATGCGAGCACACCAAATCGATTGTTACAACATTTCATCGTTACGTAACGACGGATTTAACGATTCGATACAATAAAATTTAAGTAACAATATAATACAATAACAACCATCCAAAAAAGCTGTCAGAAAATTTGGTTTTATTAATTGCACTAGCGACTAAACTTTAGGAGCTCCGAACTTGGATGTTTTCTAAGAAATTCATATGATCTCGTGCAGAAATCGCATAATTTGTTGGGAATAAACCCCTTACCAAAATAATATTCACGGTAATAAAGCGGAATAATAATGTAGCACCGAGATACGGTAATTAACAATAATAAAAGAGTAATAATGACACCAAGATTTTTACGTGGAAAACCCTTCTGAATAAAGGAAAAAACCACGACCCCGAGAGGAGCAACTGATATCACTATAGTAAGGAATTTTACACTTTGTAGGTCGGAGATAAATACTCCAAAGACCACTACAACACTCAAAAGAAATAACCCTCTTTTGATATTCCCACCTCACTACAATATCGCTCACTCTCTATTTTCCTCACAGACTATTTTCTTATACCTTGTCTGTGAAACCTCACTCTTTCTTTCTCTCTTTGTTGGTGTGTAGAAATGAGAGTTGAAGCTCTCCTTTTATAGCCAAAGCTTCACCCTCTAAAGCCTACAATATTTGACAATTTACACACACTTTTCACAATTCAACAAAGTTGGCTACCAAACCAAAGAAATTCAACAAGGTTGGCTACCAACCAAACCAAGTCAACAAGGTTGGCTACCAAACCAAAGAAAACTTTTATTAGGCACATGTCTAATACTTCTTCAATGAGATGGACCTCATCAATCTCCCCCTCCAGTCTCATTCATCTAGAGGAGGTAGCACTGTCTTCTAGTTTGAGTGCATGCCGACAAGTTCTTTGCATAGCTCGAACTTGTTCCTTGGTACCACCTTGGTCAGCATATCTGCGAGATTCTCACTTGTAGAAATCTTCAAGACTTTTAGAGATTCATCATCTACCATTTCTCGAATCCAATGATATCTCACATCAATGTGCTTGGTCCTTGCATGGTACATAGAGTTCTTGCTAAGGTCTATTGCACTTTGACTGTCACAATAGACGACATACTCCTTCTGATGCAATCCAAGCTCTTGAAGGAATCGCTTGAGCCATATCATCTCCTTGCCAGTTTCTGTAGCGGCAATGTACTCTGCTTCAGTTGTTGAAAGTGCAACGCACTTCTGCAACTTAGACTGCCATGATATAGCTCCCCCTGAAAATGTAAATAAATATCCAGTAGTAGATTTTCTGTTGTCAATGTCACCTGCCATATCAGCATCTGTATAGCCTTTCAAGATTGGATCAGATCCTCCAAAGCACAAACAATCTCCCGTGGTACCTCTCAGGTACCTAAGTATCCACTTGACTGCTTCCCAATGTTCCTTTCCAGGATTTTCAAGAAACCTGCTGACAACACCAACTGCGTGAGCAATATCAGGTCTAGTACATACCATTGCATACATCAAGCTTCCGACTGCTGAAGAATAAGGAACTTTAGCCATGTTTCCTTTCTCCTCCACTGTTGTAGGACACATCTTCTTACTCAACTTTAGATGACCAGCAAGAGGTGTGCTGACTGGCTTAGCATTCTTCATGTTGAAGCGTTCTAGTACACGTTCAATGTACTTCTCCTGAGATAGCCACAACTTTCTACTTGTTCTCTCTCGAACTATCTTCATCCCTAGAATTTGTTGTGCTGGGCCCAAGTCCTTCATATCAAATGACTTGGACAGATCTCCTTTCAACTTTGCTATCAACCCCTTGTCTTTTCCTACAATTAACATGTCATCCACATACAACAACAATATAATAAAGTTATTCTCAGAAAATCTTTTGAAGTATACACATGGATCAGAATAGGTCTTTAGGTATGTTTGACTTTTCATGAATGAGTCAAACTTCATGTACCACTGCCTTGGTGCCTGCTTCAATCCATAAAGACTCTTATTCAATTTGCACACCATGTGTTTCTTTCCAGCTACTTCAAATCTTTCTGGCTGCTCCATATAAATCTCCTCTTCCAAATCTCCATGAAGAAATGCAGTTTTCACATCCAACTGCTCCACTTCAAGATTTAGGCTAGCTGCTAAGCTCAAAATTCTTCGAATAGAAGTCATTTTGACAACAGGTGAGAAAATTTCGTCAAAATCAATACCTTTCTTCTGTTCGAAGCCTTTAACCACCAATCGAGCTTTGTATCTGACCAGCTTACCATCTCCATCTTTCTTGAGTTTAAAGACCCATTTGCATTTGAGTGGTCTTTTACCCTTTGGAAGTTCAACCAGCTTGTATGTGCCATTTTTCTGTAGAGATTCCATCTTTTCTTGCATAGCTTTCATCCACTGGTTCTTTTCTGGATGGGACAACACCTCCTTAAGACTTTCTGACTCCCCCTCATCACTGATGAGGACATACTCTGTGGAAGGGTACCTGCGTGACTCTACCCTTGGCCTCTCTGATCTCCTCAGAGGTTGAGGTTGTTCTTCTCCCTGAGTGGGTTGCTCCACTTCCTCGACACCTTTATCAAGTTGCTCCCCCTGCTCAATAACCTCACCAGGTTGCTCCACCTGCTCGGCAACCTCATCGGTTGTACTTTCTGCACTTGTGGAATTGTTAGAAGTAGAAGGAATAGTAACAAAGTTAGGAATTATACCATTTTTCGCCTTTTCTAACATATCAGCAGCAGTTCCAACTTCACTTTCTCGGAAGACTACATCTCTGCTTCTGATGACCTTCTTCTTTACAGGATCCCACAGTCTGTACCCGAACTCTTCATTTCCATATCTGATAAATATACAGGGAACAAATTTATCATCCAGCTTTGTTCTCTGCTCTTTTGGTACATGTGCAAAAGCTCTGCAACCGAACACCTTCAGATGCGAGTAGGACACCTCCTTGTTGGTCCAAACTCTCTCTGGGATTTCAAACGCCAACGGAACTGATGGACTCCTATTGATCAGGTAACAGGCTGTCTGAACTGCTTCACCCCAGAATGACTTAGGCAGTTTAGCCATTCTGAGCATGCTTCTCACCTTCTCCATAATGGTGCGGTTCATCCTCTCGGCTACGCCATTGTGCTGTGGGGTTCTAGGAACTGTCTTTTCATGTCTGATCCCATGACTTGAACAATACTCTTCAAATTCCCTTGAAGTGTACTCACCTCCATTGTCACTTCAGAGACGCTTTAGCTTTCGACCCGTCTCCCTTTCTACTAGAGCATGAAACTTCTGAAAAACTTGAAACACCTGATCTTTGGTTTTCAAAATATAAACCCATAATTTTCGTGAAGCATCATCAATAAAAGTAACAAAATATTTGTTACCGCCCATTGATTCAATTTCCATTGGGCCGCAAACATCAGAATATACTAAATCAAGTATATTCAATTTCCTTTCAAACGATGTCTGAAATGAGACTCTATGCTGCTTACCAAATAAACAGTAGTCACAAGGTTTTACAGTTGTACCTTTGGCATAAGAAATGAGTGATTTCTTGGCAAGAATCTGCAATCCCTTCTCGCTCATATGACCCATTCTTTTGTGCCATAAATCTACAGAAATCTCATCTTGTGCCGCGTTCAATTCACCTTGGCATATTTCTGCATTTGTCCTGTACAACGTGCCACGAGCAACTCCCTTTGCAATCACCAATGATCCCTTAGTGAGTCTCCACCTTTGATTTGCAAAATAACTCTCGTATCCATCTCGGTCTAAAGCAATTCCCGAGATCAAGTTCATCCGCAAATCAGGTACATGCCGCACATCCTTTAGAACCAATGTGCATCCGACATTTGTCTTGATACAAATGTCACCAATCCCCGCAATCTTTGAGTAACTTGTGTTACCCATTTTCACTGTGCCGAAATCACCTGCTACATATCTGCAAAAAAGATCTTTTACCGGTGTGGCATGGTGAGATGCCGCTGTGTCAACCACCCATTCCGACTCTGGACCTGACAGGTGCATGCATTCCTCTTCCTCATTTATAAAGAGGACAACATTATCATTATTTTGCACCATGGCGGCTGTGTTGTCGTCATTCTTCTGGCCACTGGTTTCACCTTTGCCCTTCCTTGGATTTGGGCAATCTCTTTTAAAGTGACCTGGTTGATTACAGTTGTAGCAATTTCTGACTCTTGATTTGGATCGGTTCTTTGACTTCCCACGAGCTCCGGATCTACCATAGTTGTTCGAACTCCTTTGATAACTCCTGCCTCTACCTTCTGTGATGAGAGCCTGTCCTTGATTTTCAGGCTTCTTTCTCATCTTCTCATTGAGTAGAAGAGCCGATGTGACATCTTTCAACTCAATAGTAGTCTTACCGTGCAGGATGGTTGTTGCCAAATTATCGTACGAAGATGGTAACGAGTTCAATAGCAAGATGGCTTTATCTTCTTCCTCGATTTTAACTCCGAGGTTGGCAAGCTGTGTGATTAGTCCGTTAAACACATTTAAATGTGACAAAAAATTCGTACCTTCACTCATGTGTAGGGCGTATAACTGCTTCTTCAGGTACAATTTATTTGTCAGCGTTTTGGACATGTATAGGCTTTCCAACCTTGTCCAAATTCCTCGTGCAGTGTCTTCATCAATGATGTTATTTACCACATCATCTGATAAGTGCAACCTAATTGCACTAGCAGCTCTTTCATCCAAGTCAGCCCAATCCTCAGCTTTCATGGTATCAGGCTTTTTGGAATCAACATCTAGAACCTTGTGTAATCCTTGTTGGATGAGCAGATCTCTCATCCTTCTTTGCCATGTTGAGAAACCGTTATCTCCGTTGAATTTTGCTACCTCGTACTTTACTCCGGACATTTTTATTTTTCACCAAGTATAGTACTACCGACAGTGAATAGTATTTCAGTGAACGAGCAGAACCTGTGCTCTGATACCAATTGTTGGGAATAAACCCCTTACCAAAATAATATTCACGGTAATAAAGCGGAATAATAATGTAGCACCGAGATACGGTAATTAACAATAATAAAAGAGTAATAATGACACCAAGATTTTTACGTGGAAAACCCTTCTGAATAAAGGAAAAAACCACGACCCCGAGAGGAGCAACTGATATCACTATAGTAAGGAATTTTACACTTTGTAGGTCGGAGATAAATACTCCAAAGACCACTACAACACTCAAAAGAAATAACCCTCTTTTGATATTCCCACCTCACTACAATATCGCTCACTCTCTATTTTCCTCACAGACTATTTTCTTATACCTTGTCTGTGAAACCTCACTCTTTCTTTCTCTCTTTGTTGGTGTGTAGAAATGAGAGTTGAAGCTCTCCTTTTATAGCCAAAGCTTCACCCTCTAAAGCCTACAATATTTGACAATTTACACACACTTTTCACAATTCAACAAAGTTGGCTACCAAACCAAAGAAATTCAACAAGGTTGGCTACCAACCAAACCAAGTCAACAAGGTTGGCTACCAAACCAAAGAAAACTTTTATTAGGCACATGTCTAATACTTCTTCAATGAGATGGACCTCATCATAATTGCCAAGTACAATTTATATACTTTTGATATTCAAACTCTATGATGCTTTAAAAATTTTAGAATTAATATATTGATAAAGAGCATATGTTTTCGGAGAATGGTTAAACAAATTAGTAATAAGTGGACCAGGACAACTGGTTTCTTACACAAATCGATGATTTTATAAGGAAACAAAATAGAGCATAAGTGGCGAAGCCATTTAGGCCTACATGCATTGAATTTCTAATAAAAAAATATTTCTAGAAATACAATAGCATCACATAAAGATTTAATAAAAAGCGTAGCATAGAAAACCTAAAATCTTTCATCCATAACTTATATATAGAATAGAATTAATTTATATAAAGAGATTTTTTTTTAAAAAAAGGAGGTAATATTATTGTCTAGTTATCTACATAGCCATTTTTTGCTACATTTCGAGAGAAAAAAATCCTGCAAACGTGAAGCGATAGTTAGGGATTGTGGGAAATCATAATATTATGATTGACTAGCTTCACCTTATTGTTACTGTTAGTTATTTATTTTTTAACTATTTAGGTTAATTTTTCTTTCCTTCCTCGCCCCCTTATGGCATATGTATAATAAAAATAAATAAAAAATGCTTAATGATTGTAAATTTACCCGGCACTCAAGGTTTGTTTTTTGGTTTGATTGTTACACAAAGTTAATAAGACCAAATTATGTTTGGTTTACTAAATACACAGATAAACATCAAATTAAGCTAGCATTTGGCCATAAATTTCCAAATTTGTTTTGAAAATTTTGATTTAGGTGAAGTTTGGTTTGAAGATGAAAATGTGTTTGGACATAAGTTTTCAAAACATATTTCACTTTTTTTTTTAAAAAAAAAACATGAAACATGACTTATACCCACAAGTTCTAAAAATTATCACAAATACCCAACAATACCTCTATCAATAATATTCATTATATTATTCCAAACTATAGTCCTGAACATAAATAAATTTGATACAAAATTATCATTTTTATAATAAACTACATAATATACTATTAAATGACCGAGAAGACGAAGCAGTATTCTTATAAAATAATAAATGGTGGGTTTTTTTATAAAATATAAAAGTTTGGGGCAATTTTTAAAAAAATGATAGTGATATTTTGGGCCAAAACCAGCTCTTGGAATTTGGGTTTTGGGAATTTGCCAAAATGGAGATAAAATCTATGGCCAAACATATATTTGTAAAAAAAAATTATATTTGCAAAATTTATGGCCAAACGGGTCCTAAATCAATTGTTGGGTTGGTTTTCCGGTCTATTTTAGTTATTTTTCCAATTGTAATGCAAATTTAAGTCACTCAATCCACTATAGCTACGAACAAATATTTGATAATACTTCATTAAGCTGAATAGTAGGTAAGGTTACTCAGAAGAAATTAAAAACATTGAGAAATTAAGTTTCACATATTTATGCTTATATAAAATAGCAAGTCTATTACATTTGTGTATATAGTGAATTCATTTATCATCTTGATGACGATAGAAAATGGATATCCAGAAGAGAGAATAAATTAAATTCGTTGAATCAATCTAATGAGTTATGTCACCCGTATTATCTATAGTATAATTTGGGTAATAAATGAAAAACTGCAAACTTGTTATGAATAACATGACAAACTTTAAAATAAGAGCTAACTGATATATACTAGGAAATACTACATATGTACATTTGAAGTTAACTATTGTTAAATGGTGGAACACGTCAAAATTACAAGTTTCACATAGATTCAGAGTCAAGAAATGTCAATTGAAAAAAAAAGAAGGTATTTCTATTAATTTTAACAAGGCAATTGAGGCTCAAGCTCAAAAAATTAATCCTTCAATCATACATCCGTTTGGCCTCTCATCTTCTAATTAAATTCCCAAGGGATATATATACATAAAAATATGAGAAGTTTAAGTGTTGGAATTCCCCAACAGCTCAAGTACATGACTTTCCTTAAAGACTCCTCGGACTGCTTTGCTTTTTCCCTCATTTCACTGTTTGCAGAAACCAAAGAAGAAGATTGAGAATAGAGGTTTTTGGCCTGTGAATACGACCTTACATTGTTCTTGGCGTGCTGATATATGGCTCTTATGTAGTTTCACCTACAGATTCCTTGATCTTTCAGTGCTTCTACGACCCCCAAGTTAATCCATGCTCTGCTTGTTGAACTCATTTTCCAATCTTGATTCTTGAAACCTTTTTTTGGCTAAGTTTATGAAGCTAAGGTTTAATTTGTTGAAGAAGGCTAGTGCTTTTACAAAAATTTGCTGAAGAAGGCTAGTGCTTTTAACAAAAGACTTGGTTTATATGTTGGCTGATTTACACCATTCTGCATCTTATTGTATATATAGGTACTTACTAAGCAAAACTGGAGGCTTTGGTTGTGAATTCCTGTGGTTTTGGAGCATGGTTTTCCAAATTTTGAGTTAGAAGAAGAGATTTTTAGTTGTGGTTCTTGTGGTTTTGGAGCACGGTTTTCCAGTTTTGGAGTTTGGTGTGCGGCTATGAATGTACATTTCCGCCCTTGCTATAATTTTTTATGATCACGGTTATAGGGATGTAGTTGGTATTTCAATTATTAACGAACTTAGAGTGGGGGTGAAGTTGGTATTTCGTTATTACTCTAAGTAGGGTCAGATGAGTGCGAAACTTTTTTGATGATTTTTTGGACAAAAAATACTTTTTTACTGCTTAAAAAAAAGTTACATGAATGAGTAAAATGCAGTACTATACTGCGAATTACTTTAACGGAAATTTAACCATTAAAGTAAAACGCAGTACTATACTGTATTTTACTTTTAAATTTTTTTTTATAATTCGCAGTACTATACTGCGTTGTACTTAAAATCTGGGTCCAGCTATATTTTACTAAAGTTGTTCGCAGTACTATACTGCGTTTTAATTAAACCCCCTTCTTCTTCCTTGGACCACAGAACCGACGAACACCCTTTTAAAAAATTCCGATTCTGCTGCCCCCCCCCCCCCCCGCGTCAAAATTTAAAAAAAAAAATTGGGCCCCACCCATCACCTAAAGAACAAGGAGTGTAGGTCCCACATACAAGACAAACTTTGGATTCCTTCTTTCGGGTGCAAAAATTCGATTTCAATCAAATTCAAAAAACTTAAATCGAGGTATTTCGATTTTGTTTATGTCGAAACTCGTATAGTACATGCATATTTGTATTGTTTAATGTGTTTCCATGTTAATTTGTGTTATGTTTGTGTTTAAATTTGTATCTTATTTATACCCGGATTGATTTATTAGCTTTGGTACAAAAAAATTGTTAAAATTTGATAAATTATTTGTATTGTTAAAAAATTAATATTATTTATTTTGTTTGTTGTTCATATTTGTATTTTATGTTAATTATTTTTATATGTAATAGTGACCTTTTAGCATAGTAAAATAAATAGTCTTTTAGCGTAGTAAAATATAGAGCCTTTTAGTGTTGTAAAATATAGAGCCTTTTAGCGTAGTTAAATGTATAACCTTTTAGCGTAGAGTCTATGTAGTTTAAGTATGTAGTAACTGCAAACTCTATCTAATTACACTTTACAAAATTAATTATTTAATTTATAACAATAAACTTACAAAAGTAACAAATTAATATATGTTGTAAAATTAGCTCAAATATCGAGCCTAGAACCCATACATAATTATTCAGTCCAATTTTAAACATAATTTATTATTTAATTTATTAAGCTAACAAAATTCTAAAAATGTTGAAATTGACATGCATAATAATTAAGGATAACTTGGTGCTACCGGGCCTCAAAAATCGAGCTTGAAACCCATACATAATTATTCAGTCCAATTTTAAATATAATTAATTATTTAATTTATTAAGCTAACACACACAATTCTAAAAATGTTGAAATTGACACGCATAAAAATTAAGGATAACTCGGTGCTACCGGGCCTCAAATATCGAGCATGGAACTCATACATAATTATTCAGTCCAATTTTAAACATAATTAATTATTTAATTTATTAAGCTAACACACCCAATTCTAAAAATGTTGAAATTGACACGCATAATAATTAAGGATAACTCGGTGCTACCGGGCCTCAAATATCGAGCCTGGAACCCATACATAATTATTCTGTCCAATTTTAAATATAATTAATTATTTAATTTATTAAGCTAACACACAATTCTAAAAATGTTGAAATTGACACGCATAATAATTAAGGATAACTCGGTGCTACCGGACCTCAAAAATCAAGCCTGGAACCCATACATAATTATTCAGTCCAATTTTAAACATAATTAATTATTTAATTTATTAAGCTAACACACACAATTCTAAAAATGCTGAAATTGACACGCATAATAATTAAGGATAACTCGGTGCTATCGGGCCTCAAAAATCGAGCCTGGAACCCATACATAATTATTCATTCCAATTTTAAACTAAATTAATTATTTAATTTATTATGTTAACACACACAATTAATTTTGTTTAAATTATAGTAGACGACATGGACTTTCATCCGCCTGCGCATCCCGGACCTGCCGAGGACCAGCTACTAGTATTGCAGGGCGACCATATGTCCTCTTTTTTATGGGAGGGACAGCTATCGATGCAGCCTCTCCGCCCCAGGAGACCTGACGATTTGTGGGAGTTCATCGGGGAGCATCCTTTCCATGCCCGCGTAATCACGCGCCTACAAGCTATGGGCTTCTATACGATTTTTGAGCTTGGACGGATACAGCTTGATTGGTCTCTCATCACGGCCTTGGTAGAGCGGTGGTGACCGGAGACGCACACTTTTCACTTGCCCACTGGAGAGGCCACCATCACGCTGGAGGATGTTCAAGTTTTGTACGGGCTGCACGTAGATGGACGGGCCGTAGCACTGCCCCAGTACATTAGATCCATGACGCGTGTACAGTTTTTGGATATGATAGGGCATTTTACTGGTTATAGACCTCAGGGTAACACTGGGGGCAGTCGCGTTGCTTTGTCAGCCATCAGAGATCATATGGCGTTTTTGTACCCAGACATTACCGGCGAGACGGAGGATCTCCATATTGAGAGGTACACGTGGTTGGTGCTGCTCCTGCTTTTTGGGTGTGTCTTGTTCCCGAACACTTCGGGGAGTAAAGTGAGTATGCGCTTTCTCCATCATCTTCAGCAGCTGGATGGTTTACCCCAGTACAGTTGGGGTGCTACTGTTCTCGCATACCTGTATAGGAGCATGTGCCGGGCGAGCATGGGCCCAGCGGTGGACATATGTGGTTTTCTGCCCCTCATACAGGTGACAACATTTTTGAATACTCTGTTCATTTCTCCGAATTCTATATGGTCGAAATGACTCATAAATTTTACATCAACCTTTTATCTTAGGTTTGGGCTTGGCAGCGGATCATGTCGTTGTAGCCACCTCTACCACCACTTGCGCCTGGTGAGGCTTATCCGTTTCTCCCTCTAGCTTCTAGGTGGATTCTCCGGCATGGGAACTACCGAGGGACCGATGCTCATCATAATCTCCCCCTTATCAGGGATGTGCTAGATATGCTGGTGGACGGACAGGTAAATATGTACCTATACTTACTTGTTTTAAATTGAGTTGTGTTGCGCATACTCACTTTTATGTTATTATTTGGTAGTTCATTTGGACACCATACATCGACGAGTTGCTAGCTCAGCTGCCCTTTTATTGCTCAGTCGATCGACTTCTTTGGAGCACCTCCGTCCCGATGATCTTCTTCGATATGATTGAGTATCATGCCACAGAGCATGTGCTTCGCCAGTTTCACCGTCCCCAGGCTATACCGAGGGAGCCTGGATGGGTGGCTATACACTATCAGCGGGATGACCGTGCCAAGCTGGACGATATATATATGGGATGGCTAGAGCAGCAGGTCCTTATTTGGGAGGAGCAGCGAGCTGACCGTATTCTGCCAGCACCTACATTTACCCAGGAGGCCACTATTCATATTTATGCATCATGGTACCGCCGTCACACCCGACTGATTATCGGGAACCCCATTCATGTACTTGGCGAGCGCTACAGACCATACGCCGGGAGACACGAGGCACTGGTATATTTTTTGGCTTATTAATATCATATAATTGTGATATAGCGTTATTTAATTAATATTTTAAATATTTCACAGGCTATTGTGCATCATCACCTCTACTAGTTGGGACAGGAGATGCAGCAGCATACCGACCTCCCTGCAGTCGTTGACTATGGCCGGCGGGTGGCACAGTTGGCTCGTCGGACCCTGTTTCAGGCGAGAGATGCCGCGAGGTTGGACCACGAGGCTCAGTATGTGGCGCCAGAGGACTACCATCGGGGTAGGGGTGTCCGACGAGGCAGGGTGCCCCACGAGGTAGGGGTGCCCCACGGGGTCGCGGGGGACGGCGAGGAAGTGGTCCCCAGCAAGGGGGCGTTGAGGCACCTGTCGACCCACCTGTTGAGGGGCATGATGATGACTTTGGAGTTGAGGCGCTTGGAGATGATCAGCTAGGTTATATACCTCGGGAAGATGAGCCTTCCAGCAGCATGCCTTCGTACAGCCTTCAGCTATCTCTTCCAGCATCGCAGGTCACCCCGTCAGGAGCATTGTCGATCACGGGTACATTCGACGGGGATGTATACCAGTACTTTGCATGACCATCTACCGCAGCTGAGGATCGGCCCACCCGGGACGTGGATGGCGCGCGTAGGTTGAGTTATGCCTCCTACCCGGCGGTTGATGCGGATCTACTACAGGCACATGTATGTTTGTATTACTTTAAAATTTCAATTTGTTTTCTTTTCCTTAATGAGCTGCCATTAATTAATTTTTAACTTTCTTATGAAGGCTTCGTCCCAGCCCATCTTTGAGGCCACTACATGCTTTGATGAGGACACCACGGATGCATATATTTAGGAGGCCGACGAGACCACGGTGGGAAAAAATATTTTTTGACTTAACACGTACAATATAAATATACTTTGTCATATGCTAAGTTTAGTACTTGTTTTGTAGATTGCTAACGGCCCGACGGCCTATTCTTCCGATCCTGCCAGCTGTGGTGTCGATGCTGCTGCACATCCTCACATTAAGAGGCGGCTTGATGATGATGATCCAGATAGTGTACCCGGGCGACAGGGGATGCGACTCAGGCCAGCAGCAGCACTGAAGCACACAGGCTGCGGGACTCACTGATTTACTTAGGTTTTTAGTTTGTGTAAATAGTGCATTATGTAAATAATGATAACAATTATCTTTTAACAATATTTTTATTTTAATTGCGTTTGAACAGCAGTTTTACTTAAACAGTACACAAGAAACACAAACATTGCAAACGTAACACAAAAACAAACAATAGAACTAAAACCATCACTGCACAAAAGATAACTAAAATCAGATTTTTCACATGGTTTTCATTTTTTTCAGAACGACAAGACAACTCCATAAAACGCAGTACTATACCACGCTTTATGTATTAAATTTTTCTGCAATAAACCAGCTTTTTTCACATGGTTTTCATCTTTTTCAGAACGACAAGACAACTCCATAAAACGCAGTACTATACCACGCTTTATGTATTAAATTTTTCTGCAATAAACCAGTTTTTTTCACATGGTTTTCATCTTTTTCAGAACGACAAGACAACTCCATAAAACGCAGTACTATACCACGCTTTATGAATAAACCAGCTTTTTTGACATGGTTTTCATCTTTTTCAGAACGACAAGACAACTCCATAAAACGCAGTACTATACCACGCTTTATGTATTTTGTCTCGCCTATAAATAACGGCATCATTGTAGTTATTTTGTGTGCTCAAAAATTAGTAAAAGCAAATATTTCATTAAAAGTAAGGTTTTTTTACTAAAAGCAAATATTTCATTAAATGGCTCAACCTCTTCGTCCACCAAAGTGCAACTGTGGAAAAGAATGCTCGATGCAAAATTGTTGGGACGGTGGTGAAGTTGGACGCCGCTACTGGTGCTGTATGAACCAGTTATACAAGGTTCCCGGCAAACCTATTTGTGATTTTGAGGATGGGTTGATGAACCATGTTATCAGGAATGCTACAGAGAACAACTACAGTTTCTTCATAATATGTGTTTATGCCAACGAGAAACACAAAGAGAAAGCGATAGAATTATTGTAGAAATGAGGGCGAAACTGAAGGAGGTGGGAGAAGAAAAATGGAAAGCACAATGAAATCGTGAAGCACAAAAGGAACGAAAAGAAAAATATAAATGGGAACTTGCGGAGGTGAAGGCGAAACTGAAAGAGGTAGAAGAAGAAAAAGGACGAATGGAAGAACGATTTAAGTGGTTGGAGCGGAGAATAAATGGCAACCGGGACGAATGGAAGAACGAATGTTTGTGTTTGTGTTGTAGTAATGTTTTATTTACATTTTCCTACAATTAAACAGCTTTTTCTTCACTCATTCCAAATTATGGAACATAATTTTATTTGATATATATTGCAACATACACAAGTACAAACACGTATTACAAAAAACAATACCAAAATAAAAGACTAGGGGTATCCTTGATAGTTGGGTACATTCGACGAACTTGCACCAGGAGCCAGATTACCACCGCCACGCATACCACCTGAAGGACATTTACGACGGTCGTGTCCTATTTGCGAGCATATGCCACATTTACGCGCATAAACGGTGTCACCAACATCCATTTGGTTTCGTATACGCGTTCTCTTTTGCACTTGCAGCTTGCGCAAATAGTCCTTGTTACATACCATCTTAAAAGGTTCCGGCGGCCAATAATGCTCAACTCCTAATGGTTGCAACTTCCCACTATACGTGTCTACATATGCAGCAACACTGTATTGCCTATCAATATAGTTTGTTACCCCATATCCAACTTGTTGAAAGCACTTCAACGCATGTGTGCACGGCATGTGGTAGATGGTCCATTTCCCACATGAACATAACCTTCTATTTTCATTCACCATCTGTAGATTATTCCCACGGTATCCGCGGATAGTGGTCTTAACTTCAAAAACATCCCGTTCATGATCGTACTAAAGAAATGAATGTCACTGTGCTCGCCTCCTAGACCTTTCAAATCTTCTCATGGGTATTGGCATAAATTGAACACCCCTATCCATCAATGCTGATGCAGCTGCATGCCTTTCAACAAACCTCTCCGCACTCTGTTTGAATGTCATGCAGACCATGGCAGTGACAGGCAGTCCATGGGCAGACTTCAACAAGCCGTTGAATAACTCCGACACGTTTGTAATGAGGGCTCCCCATCGTCTTCCGCCATCAACATGCAATGTCCACATGTGAAGCTCATGCCCCATCAACCAAGTATAGGCTCGTGGTTCTAACTGCCGGATTGCTTCCATGCGCCTCGTGAATTTGCACTGCTGGTGGTCAGTTGCAGCCATCCACATTAAGTCATGCAATGCCTTGTCAGGATATTTCTTCTGGAAATTAGCCTTCAGGTGACGCACATAGTAACGTTGGTATGCATATGGTTCCTGACATTCAGGCAAGTGGCGTACAGAACTTAAAATACCACCATATCGATCAGATATTAGACAAATACCTGAACGATGTTTGACAACATGCTGCTTCAAGTGGTTCAAAAAAAGCGTCCATGTCTCTTCACTTTTGTTGGCACATATGGAAAAAGCTAGTGGAAATATTTGTCCATTGGCATCTACTACAACTGCAATCAAAAGCTTAATATCATACTTTCCATAGACATGAGTACCGTCTATGGAAATAACAGGACGACAATGTACAAAACCATCAATTGCTGGTTTAAATGACCAGAACACATAGTTGAAAATATATTCAGGTCTGTCCGGACTCCGCTCACGCCTCCATTCAACAATAGTCCTGGGGTTAAAGTGTTGCAGTGCGACCATGTACCTGGGCAAATTTGAAAAAGACTTATCCCAGTCGCCATAAATAAGTTCAAAGGCACATTTGCGACCGAGATATGCCTTTCTTTTGGTTATAGTACAACCATACTCCTGGTGGACGGCTGTAATACACTCTTTAATCTTGAACCTAATGGACACTTCCAAATATGGAATCAAGACAAGATAAATCAAGTCCACATCCAAGTGGAAGTGATTCTCATTGTATGTGTCCATTTCACATCTGTGCTCGCTAATAAATTTACCCACTTTCCACAAACCTGATTTCTTCTTGGTGGCACGCAACATCCAGTGACAACCCATAAAGTCTCTACGACATACATCATGTATTTCTCTGTAGTTGACTCACTTACCGTCATCTCACGACACTCTCTTATACTGTAGATTTTTACATCCCTAATTAAGCGAGCTTTATCAGGGAAATACATGCCCTTTGTCAGAACAGCTGGTCTAGACTCATCCCACATCACTGACTGAAAGTCATCATCATCCCTTGTGAGGGCATCCACGTTCGTCATGCTTGGCAAATTATCAAGGTAGGGAATATTCCTCTCATGAAATGGCACGTGGGACTCGTACACTCTTGGTCTAGCGGAAGGTGGAGGAACATGCGAGGAGGTGACTATGGTTCCTTAGGTCTTCTAAGCCTCATCATGGAACGGTGTGTCATCTCCAGACTCATCTGCATTGTTGTCATAATCACTATCATCTTCCTGACTCTGCGCATTTGCCAAATCACGAGTAAATACGTCGTCTATGGGCAACTGTGTAAGGTCAGAAGCTTCAAGAATCTCGTTTTCACTGCACAAAAATAACAAAATGATAATATACCCAACTAGATAAATAATTTAGATATAGCTATATCACTTTACTTACAAGTTGTACTGTCTTGACGTTTCGTGATGGATATTTTCTTGTTGGTGATGATTCCCGGATGGACCACCATGGTTCAATACTCAAGAACTACACATATTCCAACTAGGGGTGGAGTCATAACTTGTAAAATTCGTATCCGGATGTTACCCCTGTCACACCTCCTTTTTCCGCCCCCGCGAGGGGTGAAAGAGTTTTTCCATTTAAAGGACAATCGAAACGGGATTTGTTTATTTATTTTAGAGTTGCCACTTGGGAGATTTAGGGTGTCCCAAGTCACCAATTTAATCTTGAATCGAGGAAAAGAATGACTCTGTATTACAGTCCGCGAACCAGAAATCCGGATAAGGAATTCTGTTAACCCGGGAGAAGGTGTTAGGCATTCCCGAGTTCCGTGGTTCTAGCACGGTCGCTCAACTGTCATATTCGGCTTGTTTATCTGATTTTATACAAATATGAACTTATGTGCAGATTTTAACTCTTTACCGCTTTCATTATTATTATTATTATTATTATTTTACAGGGAATTGCAACGTTGTGAAAATGTATCTCGAACCGCGTCACAATCAATGTACCCGTGGTCGTCGACACACTTTGACTCCGTTGAGATTTGGATTTGGGTCACACAAATGTGCACCCGAGTTTAAGAAAATTAAATTATTAAAGGCGCGCCTAAAGCGACTAGCGTATCATTTACTTTGGGTAGGACCGTGAAATTTTGCTAAACGGTCCATCCCGAAGTCTAAGCAATTTTAAAGCAAATATTTACTGAGGGCCCCGCAATTTTGTATTTTTATTCGGCTCATCTCATCTCATTCTTATTTTTTAAAAGGGATTTGCAACGTCATGGACACGCATCTTGGACCACGTCACAATCAATGTACCCGTGATTAGAGACACATTTCGACTCCGTTGAGATTTGAATTTGGGTCACATAAATGTGCACCCGAGTTTAAGAATGTAATTTAATTAAATCGCGTCTAAAGAGTCTAACGCGTTATTATCTTTGGGGAAGGCAGTGAAATTCACTAAACAGTCCATCCCAACTTCTAAGTATTTATTATGACCAATTATTGAGGCCCCCGCAATTTGCATTTTTATTTGGCGAGGCTCGTCTCATTATTTTTAAAAAAAAGATAATCTTAGAACGACTACATTTTTTATTTTTCGTTTTTCTCTAAAATAAATGAAGAAAAGATCCTACTTTATTTACATACTTTCGAGTTATTATAGTTAAGTTTCGAAAGTGAGTCGTTTAAAGAGTTTACATGGGCAGCGCATAGAATGTTCTACATACAGACAGTAAAAGAAAGAAAAGACTACATTAAACTACAACTTCAAATCTTTCTCATTTTTGCATTCATGCTTCGAGTAGCTTACAAAATGAACCAGTGTATCAGTTTGTGTACCTGGTATTTGGAAAGCAAGGAAAGAAGATGAAGATCAGTAGAAGCAGCAATAGTGTAAATACATAGCAACAACAGGTTCAGCAACACAGCAAAACCAGTAACGACCAGTAGAATAACCCAGTAACAGATTGAAAAACCAGCAGTACCGGAATGCAATCGCAGTCAAAGCAGAAGAGAGACGGATACAAGATGCAGTAGTTTACTGATTTTAAATAACACTCAAAGAGAGGCAAACGAAAATTATTCAAGTAAAAGTTCAACTTGTTTTTCTCTTTTGCTCTCAAATTCTGATTTCTCAAAATTCAGTCAACACTCTCAACTTTCTTTTTTGTTTCTTCTTCTAAAGTCTCTTCCTTTTTTTTTTCTCTCCCAGTCCAAGTCCGTAAAAAAATCTTCTTCTTTCTATGTCAAAAATGACTCTTATTTATAGCAAGACTCTTGTCTTGAACCACTAACCCGAAATATTCTTTTAATTGCATGCTTTGTTCCCACTACTTAATGTTTTTCTTATTTAATTCTCTTGTCCCCCATACCTACATGTTTTGTCCCACACTACATTAAACAAATATATCAACCTCACTCTATTACAACTTGTCCCCCATGCTTAACTTAAATAATTACATTATTCCCCACTACATTATGTCTTGTCCCCTACTATATTATTTTAATTTTGTTAATGTTTAGTAGACAGAGCATATTTTATCCCTGAACGTACTGCAATTTACCAATATACCCCCATCAGCTATAACCAATTCACCTAATCAATTCCAACCAAAATACAACAAATATGACCAATTTCTAAACAAATTCAAACAACAAATCTCATGAACACAGATTGAATCATACAACATCAAATTAATGGGAATAAGTTAATCATATTGGGAACCAATCCTGGTTAACTTAGACAAAAATGAATGAGCAATGAGACAACAATATTAACAACAAAAATACATGATTCAAACTAAATCAAAAAATTAAAAACCAAAACATAAACTCGCATTAAATCACTGGATTAAAAACGAACTTCAAACAAAAATGAACATGAATTAAATCTATATTAAACAACAAACATGATGGATTCAAACGATTTAAACTAACACTTTTCTATATTAAAACAAAATCCTTTTAAACAAACTAAAGAAATAATTAATTGAACTTCAACTTAAATCTAAAAACATTATAATTACTAACAATTTCTACCTAAAAATAAACAAGAAAAATGAAACAAACTGAAGAAAAATAAGAAAAACGATAAACACGAATTGGTTAAACCAACTAACCGGATCGGAACGACGATGAACTTGAACGAAACAAATCTGCTCGGAAACTTTGAAACCAACATAACTCGAATCTGCCCGGAAAATAACTTGACGAGTAGGAACACAGCAATGGAGGTGCTGGTTCGTTTGTTTCAGCAAGAAGAAGAACGAAGCAATGGCAACAAATACTGCTCAACTGGATGGGCAGTATCCATGGTCGTCGAGGAGATGAAGCTGAGTGGTCACTTGGGATGTTCGTGGGTTCAAAGGAGATGGTGGTGGAGGGCAGTCCATGGTCGAGCTTGAGCTCGCCATGGAGAAGACAAAGCAGTAAGGGGCAGCCATGGGAGCTCGGGCTCGAGCTCGACGGAGACGAAGAAGATGAAGCAGCAGCGACGGGGTCTGTTTGGACGTAGCAGAAGCAACAGAAACGAGGTGGGAAGGTTCGTTGGGGGAGCAGATGAAGCAAACCCCACGTCCATGGCTGGAGTGGCGGACTGCTGGTGGTCGCCGGTTTCAGGCAGTCATGGTCGTCATTTGAGGTGGTATTGACGACGGGAAACGGGGGTGAAGGTTGTTGTTGTGGCTGTTCGTGGTTGACGAAGCAGAAGCAGAAGCGACGAACGGATGGCTATGGTGTTCGTTGCTTCTCTGTCCGGTGGCTATGGAGGTTCGACGACTGGTGAAGGGTAGTCGATGGGGTGTTGGAGGAGACGATGGGGGTTGGGCAGCCATTGGAGGGGGCTTGGGGAAGCTTGGAGAAAAAATGGAGAGAAAGAGAGGGGGGGTGGATGGTTTAGGTTTAGGTTTAGGAAATGAAAAATGAAGATTAGGAGGGGTTAGGTCATTTGGGGTTATGGGGCGGACCGGGTCGACCCGTGTTGAAATGGACCGGGTCATGGGGAAGGTTGGATATTTTTTGGGCATGTGGTTTGAAATTGAAGAAGAGGCCCAATTCCGATTTTCTTTATATTTTTTGCTCTATTTTCTTTTACTTTCTAATTAATAAAACTAACATTCTAAATTAAGTTATAAACTAAATTAACTTATTAAAAATACTAACTAATTCCTAGCAACATTTATCATACATAATTAAACACCCATTAAAACAAAATTGCACAATTTGACATTGAATGCTAAAAATGCAAACGATGCATATTTTTGTAATTTTCATTCTGGTAAAACAAACTTAATTACTCCTAATTGTAGAATTAAATCTTAAATGCAAATGTGACATATTTTTGTATTTTTTATTAATTTAACAAATAAACATGCATGGACAAATACAAATAATTATCCTAAAATGTCACAAAAATGCACACAAAGAAAAATTGTTTTATTTTGAATTTTTGGGAGTAATTCTCACATAGGGCAAAAATCACGTGCTTACAGCTGCCCTCTTTGCCCGAAGATACGAAGGGTTTCCGTGCAAAGATAAAGCGAGCGATTTTTGCCCATCTGAGCACTCCGTGTGAAACATTTTTTTTTGAAAAAGATTTAACCGAACCTTTGCTTCAAAGGTTTCCTACATATCCCTGGCTAGAAGGGAATCAGGTTAATGTAGTTCGGGAAGTTTTGGTAGCTGGGACTACCAGGGGACTACAATGTTACTGCTGTTGCATGTTGTTATCATTGCTTACCGATCTCCTTATTACACCGTGCTTAAAAGAAAAATCAAGAAGCTAGGCTAGACTACGGATTACAAGATCCCATCTATCTTCCATTTGTTCTTGATGCCTTGTTGTCTTGTCGGCTTGCATCTATTCCGGTGATTCTTTCTTCCGAGAACTGACGGGGATGACACAGACCTCTTGCTACTCTGAATACCAATCCTCACTGTCTAGTTCAGTCCGTTGGGGATATGGCTTCCTTCATTAAGCTTTTCGGTGGTTCCTCTGGGGATACGGCTTTCTTCATCAGATTTGTTATGCTGGGCATAATTCAATGTTCACATGCCGCTTCTTTCAAGATGCGTCTTTTCTTCCTTTTGACTCATGCGCTTGAATTGGTGCTGGGATCTCTTGTTGCAACCTTCTGCTTTCCGGTGCTGGGGATTTTTATTGTTTCCCGCTGGGGATTCCTGTTGGATTCTTCTGCTTTCCTGACTTGCAATGTATTCCTCTATTATATGGGCGGGCTCCCATCTTCAACCAACAACTTCGAAAATAGATTCGCCATTCCTCTCTTCAGGCGGGATCCTGACCTTCTCAACAACTTTGAAAATAAATTGCCTTTCCTCTCTTCAGGCGGGCTCCTGGCCTCCACAAAATAGACAAAACAAAGGAAATTTTCTGCCTCAGTTTGCACTAGGAAGATTTGTGAATTGTTAGCAATATTGTAAACCACTTATACTATATGCAATGGTGAGAGTAAACTAACGACTAGGCCAGGATGTGCGTCTCCTATGAGTAAAACCCGAAACTCTGACGAGCAAATGCGTTTGCTAAAAATAAAACCTGAATGAACCAAACTAGGAAGTGCGTCTCCTACGAGTAAAACTTGTATGAACCAAAATCAGGAAGTGTGTCTCCTAGTGGTAAACTCTCATTTTTAGGAAGTGCGTCTCCTAAAGCAAAAATATAACCCGAAAGACCCAGCCTAGGAAGTGCGTCTCCTAGGGGTGAAACTTCAATGATTTAACCTAGGAAGTGTGTCTCCTACGAATGAACTTAAATGAACCAGACTAGGAAGTGTGTCTCCTATGCATGAAATTAAACTTAGGAAGTGTGTCTCCTAGGGGTAAAAATAAACTTAGGAAGTGCGTTCCTAGGGGTAAAACTTTAATGATTTTAAACTGCGTCTCCGAGCATAAACTCGGTATAAGAGGGCGTCCCTGAGATCTCAATCACGCCGGGCACTTCCTTCAGTGCAGAACCGACATCCTGGGAAGTTTCACCCCGGGGATCCGCGTTGGCTTTCTGAGGAAGTGCGTCTCCTATGCACGAAATCTTAATTTAGGAAGTGCGTCTCCTAGGGGTAAAAATAAACTTAGGAAGTGCGTCTCCTATGGGTAAAATTTTAATGATTTTAGACTAGGAAGTGCGTCTCCTATGAATGAAAATAATTTAGGAAATGCGTCTCCTATGCATGAAAATCTTAATTTAGGAAGTGCGTCTCCTATGTATGAAATTAAACTTAGGAAGTGCGTCTCCTAGGGGTAAAAATAACTTAGGAAGTGCATCTCCTATGGGTAAAACTTTAATGATTTTAAACTAGGAAGTGCGTCTCCTATTAATAAAAACTTAATTTAGGAAGTGCATCTCCTATGCACGAAATTAAACTTAGGAAGCGCATCTCCTATGGGTAAAAATAAACTTAGGAAGTGCGTCTCCTATGGGTAAAACTTTAATGATTTTAAACTAGGAAGTTCGTCTCCTATTAATGAAAACTTAATTTAGGAAGTGCGTCTCCTATGCACGAAATTAAAGTTAGGAAGTGCATCTCCTATGGGTAAAAATAAACTTAGGAAGTGCGTCTCCTATGGGTAAAACTTTAATAATTTTAAACTAGGAAGTGCGTCTCCTATTAATGAAAACTTAATTTAGGAAGTGCGTCTCCTATGCACGAAATCTTAATTTAGGAAGTGCGTCTCCTATGCATGAAATTAAACTTAGGAAGTGCGTCTTCTAGGGGTAAAAATAACTTAGGAAGTGCGTCTCCTATGGGTGAAACTTTAATGATTTTAAACTAGGAAGTGCATCTCCTATTAATGAAAACTTAATTTAGGAAGTGCGTCTCCTATGCACGAAATTAAATTTAGGAAGTGCATCTCCTATGGGTAAAAATAAACTTAGGAAGTGCGTATCCTATTAATGAAATCTTAATTTAGGAAGTGCGTCTCCTATGCATGAAATCTTAATTTAGGAAGTGCGTCTCCTATGCATGAAATTAAACTTAGGAAGTGCGTCTCCTAGGGGTAAAAATAAACTTAGTAAGTGTGTCTCCTAGGGGTAAAAATAAACTTAGTAAGTGTGTCTCCTAGGGGTAAAAATAAACTTAGTAAGTGTGTCTCCTAGGGGTAAAAATAAACTTAGGAAGTGCGTCTTTTATGGGTAAAACTTTAATTGTTTTAAACTAGGAAGTGCGTCTCCTATTAATGAAATCTTAATTTAGGAAGTGCGTCTCCTATGCGTGAACCATTTCCTTCTTCCTGAATTACCTTCTTACAGAACTGCTTTCCTTAAAAACTTGTGTTGTCTTCCCTCGAAACTGCTGGGGATAACACTTGCTTGGGAATTATTTACTTACCTGTTGGGGGATAATACTACTAGGGGAATCTCCTTTCTTCCCCTTTCCTTCAAAACTTTTATTTTCTCTCAACATTGCTGGGGATAACGCTGTCGAGGATAACACTGCTAGGGGATTTTGATTCCTTCAAAACTAATGCTTCACTCTTCTGAAGGCTGCTGGGAATGACACTGGCCTTTTGCTTTTTCCGAGCACAAGTTTCATCCTTTTGTTATGTCCGATGGGGAACAACTTCCTTTATTAAAACTTGTTATGCTAGGGGTAAAACTGGTTCAAAGACCACTTCCCTTGAGACTGGTGCTATCTTTATTCTTCCCCAAATGGGTATCTGACTTTCAGAAAATTTTCTAAATGAAAGGAAAATTTTCTGCCCCAGTTTGATGATCTCCCTTGTGGCATGCCTTTCCGCTATCAATGCCATTTCCTTTTAAGATTCGACTGTGGTAGTTGGTTGTGATACTCCTACTAGAGATGGCTTTTCCCTTTCTCCTTCCCTGCTCTGCGTTTCAAAAAACTTGCTGGGGATGATATTATTTGCTGGGGATGATTCCTTTCTGCTGGGGATATCCCTCTTCTTTTGTGGTATAGCTCGGAAACTGGCATTTTCCGGACTTTTAGTCTCGTATGAATTTCCCAAATCATGCTCATTGCTCTCCTTGATTTGTCCACGGGCCTTGGCCTTGAGTTTTAATAACCTTTGATTTCGGCGGGGATATCCTTCTTGACACTCGCCCATCCTTTTGTCAATCTCCTTTTGCGGGGGATATCTTTCTTGACACTGGCCTCGCGCTTGTTCCTTCCTGACTTAGACCATTTGGATGTTCTAATCGGATCTGGTCTTGCATAATTGGAAAGCTGATAGCAAATTTTGAAGTCATTTCTCACTTGTTCTGACCAAACAGACTCTACTGGGGAATTTTTCTATGAAAGGAGAAAGATAAACAAAAAGGGAGCCGAATAAAAGACAAAGGAAAAAGATGACTCTTTAACAAGAGAAACTATAAATAAAAGCCTATCAAACGCATATACCGACTCTAATAATCATGACATGCACATGTGGCCTATCCTCTGCCGTCAATCGTCTTTCAAGATCTTCACTTGGCGATTCCCCATCTGATTCTCAATCTTATTCGACTTGTAGTGCCCGAAGGGTTTTCACTATCAAGCCTCTCTCATTTTGGTTTTTCTCTCAGCTTTCATCGCCTTATGGTGCCCGTGAAGATTTTCACCGATAAGACTCTCATTTGTATCACTTTCCAGCTGGGGATTTGGAGTGTTGCCGATATGACTCTTCCTGCTGGGGATTAGAGTCCTTTATGATGTGGATCAGAGTGTTATGTTCACCGGTAAGACTCTCATTTGTCTGACTTGGCATCTTTTGAAGACTGATCAGAAGGTCTTTCTTTGGACCGTAATGTGGATTTTTGGATAGGCTAGAAAGAAAAGGTTTTAAAGGCTCAAAAACAAATCAATTTGGGGTTCAAAATTACAACCTTCGGAACCATATTTGTTTACAACAAGCGCAACCCTTGCCCCAGTTTCTTGCTTGGGGATTTTTTAATTTTTTGTTACACTATGACCGAGCCATGAGGCGCCTACGTATCCTCTTTGAGGAATCAGGTCAAACGTAGTTCCCAATTCCTTTTTTCATTTACCTATTATTTTCTTTTCTTTTCTTTCTTTTTCTCATTTCTCCTTTTTCTTTTGTCGTTTTGTTGTTTTCTTTTCTTTCTCTTTTTCTCTTTTCTTTTTCTTTACCTTCCATGCTTGTGTTTTCTAACCCGTTGTTACCGATTCCGAATGAGGGGTATAAAAAGAAAAATAAATAAGGCTCAAAAGGGGTAACGAAGGATAAAGTGTTTAGGTAGCAGAACAAAATGCCTTCGTCATTCCAGTCTTCAAAACATGCCAAGTGCAAACAACACAATTAAACAAAGATTTGTAGCCTCTTCTGATGGTGTTGGACTTGACAATTATATTCACACATTTGCTTTTTCATTTGTCACCTCTAAAGCACTGTTGGGCAACACTCTCACTCTCGACCCTCATGTCAATTTGGCGAATCCTGCCTTTAACGGTTTTCTTTATGTCTTACTTGCCCTAGTTCCACATGACTCGAGCTCCGAATAATCTCAAACCGTCCTTATTTCTTTTAAATGTTCTGATCACCTCTCAATGGTTTTATGATTACCTTTTAAGATTAGGCCCCAAACTGTGTGCGCATGTCATGTCACTAGAATCGGCGCTAAACAAAATGATAAAAGAACTAAACAAAAAGATGACTGGAAATAGTAAAAGACCGGATTTTGCATTAGACTAATGGTGAAATAGTTTGAATAACAAAACAAACAAAACAACTGGGGTACAACTTTGGACCAAACCTAAAACAAATCCTAGACAACACTAAACAAACCACTATGATGAAAATGGAAGGATAAGAGGGTTTGACACAAGACAATGTCCGAATTACAACCCTGCAAATAACTCGGACAACAGAAATGACAACAAAATAAACCACCAAAAGCTTCTCTCTTGCTAACCAAGGAACAGAGCGTCCTCCCACTTTATCAAACCTGGCATCTTGGCCACTGAGCTTCGTATCAATATTGCCAAGACCATTACCAACTTCAATATCATCAACCTCAGTCAACAATTGCTCAATAGGATTCGAGTGCTTCTGTCATCAGGCCTCATCCCCACAAAGTGTGCATCATGATGTGCAGGTAAAGGATTCTGCGTGATATTCTGGGTGTCATTGTCTTGGATTACAATCAGGTTTTCCTGGATCTTGTGTTTCCGGCTTACCACAAACCAACCACCTTAACTTTCTTTGTGATTCAAAACAAAACAGGTTAGAATGGACTCAGTCAGTCCTCATTATTAACAACATCTTTTTCCCCTTTTTTCTTTTTTTTTTCATTTTTCTTTCTTTTTTTCGATTTTATTTTCATTTTTTTTTGTGGTCGAATCTTATGGAGATTGCCTACGTATCATGACCCCGCATGAATCAGACCTTGCGTAGTTCGGACCAATAAAAGATAAATAATAATAAACATTTTTTTTTTGGAATTTTCAATTTTTATATTAAAACAAACTGGGTTTCAAAGGCTTAAAGATGACCTACAAACTTGAAAATCAAACAAACCACATATTCTAATCAAAAGATTTACAAACTCAAAAACAAACGGCCAGCTCCCTTTCTCCGTTTGACAAATACAACCAAACAGTTATTTTTTGCAAATGTGGCCCCTTCCAAATTTCTTATGAATTTTGAGGTCGGGGAGGATTATTTTATGACACTTTACCAACTTGTCCATTCTTTTACGAAAATAGCCTTTCGACAACTGAAAGATACTCTAAGGCTATTTCGGCAAGAACGGTTTAAGACACTGCCAAAGCTGGTTCGGCTTATTTTGACCAAAAGCCCAAACGGTATTCACCTGACCGCTGACTCTTTGTTTTTTTTCAAATTACAATAAAACTTGGTGTTGCAAACACGAACCTTCAGCGCCTCGGGGACGAAGATTTTTAAGGCTGTGTGGGTCAACTGGACCAAATCTAAAACAATGACCCAAAGGTGGCTGTTTATGCAAAGTCAACCCTCCGGCGTCCCTTTCAGGAACATTTGGCTATTTTTGACAAAAACAGCATCACCCGACTTATTTATGACTCTATTTATCGTTTTTCAAAATAGAAAACTCAATATTGCAAACACGGCCTTTCAACGCCTCGGGGACGAAGATTTTTAAAGATGTGTGGGTTAACTGGACCAAATCTTAAACATGACCCAAAAGGTGGTTGTTTATGCAAAGTCAGCTTTCCGGCGTCCCTTTCGGAAACATTCGGCTATGTCTTGACAAAACAGCGTCACCCGACTTCTTTATGATGAAATTAAAATTTGACATATATATATATTATTATTATTATTTGCTATTTTTTGCAAAAGGGGAGGTTGGACATCACCCGACTTATTAAAATTTTGACATGTTTTTTGTTTATTTATTTGTTTTTGGTTATTTTAGCAAAAGTGGAGGTTGGACCCGATGAGGGTTGCCTACGTATCTCACATCCGGTGAGAATCAAACCCGCGTAGTTCGGGAACGATAAAACAAACTTCTTTTGAAACAAGACTCTTTTTTTTTTATTGGCAAAATAAAACTATTTTTCATAAACAAAAATCCTTTTTTTTTCTTTTTCTCTTTTTCTCTTTTTTTTCCTTTTCTCAAAAATTCAGCAGAGTTTCGATACTATTTGGACACTAGTTTTCAAAACAGGCAATCTAACATTTTTTTAACCCTCGTACCTCTATCTCTCTTTCCTCAGAATATTCAAAAAGCCGGCTAACACACAAGTCCGAATCAAATAAATGCAAAAGTAGAAGCAAGTAAGATGCATCAGGATGGTCATTTTCATTTTTTGGTACACCTGTCCTAGACAGACCCAACCCTTGTGTTGAGCCTCCAAAGTCAAATGCACGTGATGCAAACAATCGTTCCTACTAGGGATCCGGCATGAATCTGAGTTATTCTAGGTTCATAACCTGGGTATTTGTTCTAGACTGTGTACCCGAGCGGACAGCTCGAGTCGAGGAGGGGGCTACGTACCGGGGACCCGCGGGATCGTCTGGTTTTGTAACTTGTCCGGCCTCTTTCTTATTTCAGGTATTGACACTAACAGAATAGGGAGTCTCGACCAGCGAGCTCCTCCCCGGAGGTAAGAAGAGAAGGGTTTCGGCACAGTTTATATACAGTTCAGATAATATCAAAGCGGTAAAAGCATCATTTAGCACATTGAGCCCTAACATGTAACAAAATCAGATAAAACCAAATATAACAATTTATCTAAGCTCGAATTTCTAACCCAGAACCAGTGGTTCTGGGTTTTATCCCCAGCAGAGTCGCCAGAGCTGTCACACCTCCTTTTTCCGCCCCCGCGAGGGGTGAAGGAGTTTTTCCAATTAAAGGACAATCGAAACGGAATTTGTTTATTTATTTCAGAGTCGCCACTTGGGAGATTTAGGGTGTCCCAAGTCACCAATTTAATCCCGAATCGAGGAAAAGAATGACTCTGTATTACAGTCCGCGAACCAGCGGATAAGGAATTCTGTTAACCCGGGAGAAAGTGTTAGGCATTCCCGAGTTCCGTGGTTCTAGCACGGTCGCTCAACTGTCATATTCGGCTTGTTTATCTAATTTTATACAAATATGAACTTATGTGCAGATTTTAACTCTTTACCGCTTTCATTATTATTATTATTATTATTATTTTACTGGGAATTGCAACGTTGTGAAAATGTATCTCGAACCGCGTCACAATCAATGTACCCGTGGTCGTCGACACACTTTGACTCCGTTGAGATTTGGATTTAGGTCACATAAATGTGCACCCGAGTTTAAGAAAATTAAATTATTAAAGGCACGCCTAAAGCGACTAGCGTATCATTTACTTTGGGTAGGACCGTGAAATTTTGCTAAACGGTCCATCCCGAAGTCTAAGCAATTATAAAGAAAATATTTACTGAGGGCCCCGCAATTTTGTATTTTTATTCGGCGAGGCTCATCTCATTCTTATTTTTTAAAAGGGATTTGCAACGTCATGGACACGCATCTCGGACCACGTCACAATCAATGTACCCGTGATTAGAGACACATTTCGACTCCGTTGAGATTTGGATTTGGGTCACATAAATGTGCACCCGAGTTTAAGAATGTAATTTAATTAAATCGCGTCTAAAGAGTCTAACGCGTTATTATCTTTGGGGAAGGCAGTGAAATTCACTAAACAGTCTATCCCAAATTCTAAGTATTTATTATGACCAATTATTAAGGGCCCCACAATTTGCATTTTTATTTGGCGAGGCTCGTCTCATTATTTTAAAAAAAAAGGATAATCTTAGAACGACTACATTTTTTATTTTTCGTTTTTCTCTAAAATAAATGAAGAAAAGGTCCTACTTTATTTACATACTTTCTAGTTATTATAGTTAAGTTTCGAAAGTGAGTCGTTTAAAGAGTTTATATGGGCAGCGCATAGAATGTTCTACATACAGACAGTAAAAGAAAGAAAAGACTACATTAAACTACAACTTCAAATCTTTCTCATTTTTGCATTCATGCTTCGAGTAACTTACAAGATGAACCAGTGTATCAGTTTGTGTACCTGGTATTTGGAAAGCAAGGAAAGAAGATGAAGATCAGTAGAAGCAGCAGTAGTGTAAATACACAGCAACAACAGGTTCAGCAACATAGCAAAACCAGTAACGACCAGTAGAATAACCCAGTAACATATTGAAAAACCAGTAGTACCGGAATGCAATCGCAGTCAAAGCAGAAGAGAGACGGATACAAGATGCAGTAGTTTACTGATTTTAAATAACACTCAAGGAAAGGCAAACGGAAATTATTCAAGTAAAAGTTCAACTTGTTTTTCTCTTTTGCTCTCAAATTCTGATTTCTCAAAATTCAGTCAACACTCTCAACTTTCTTTTTTGTTTCTTCTTCTAAAGTCTCTTCCTTTTTTTTTCTCTCCCAGTCCAAGTCCGTAAAAAAAATCTTTTTCTTTCTATGTCAAAAATGACTCTTATTTATAGCAAGACTCTTGTCTTGAACCACTAACCCGAAATATTCTTTTAATTGCATGCTTTATTCCCACTACTTAATGTTTTTCTTATTTAATTCCCTTGTCCCCCATGCCTACATGTTTTGTCCCTCACTATATTAAACAAATATATCAACCCCACTCCATTACATCTTGTCCTCCATGCTTAACTTAAATAATTACATTATTCCCCACTACATTATGTCTTGTCCCCCACTATATTATTTTAATTTTGTTAATGCCTAGTGGACAGAGCACTCAGATTAAATAAATGTTCAATTCCAAAAATACCCCTCCGACCTTACTGAAATTACCATTTTATCCCTAAACGTACTGCAATTTACCAATCTACCCCCATCAGCTATAACCAATTCACCTAATCAATTCCAACCAAAATACAACAAATATGACCAATTTCTAAACAAATTCAAACAACAAATCTCATGAACACAGATTGAATCATACAACATCAAATTAATGGGAATAAGTTAACCATATTGGGAACCAATCCTAGTTAACTTTTTCAAAAATGAATGAGCAAGGAGACAACAATATTAACAGCAAAAATACATGATTCAAACTAAATCAAAAAATTAAAAACCAAAACATAAACTCGCATTAAATCACTGGATTAAAAACGAACTTCAAACAAAAATGAACATGAATTAAATCTATATTAAACAACAAACATGACGGATTCAAACGATTTAAACTAACACTCTTCTATATTAAAACTAAATACTTTTAAACAAACTAAAGAAATAATTAATTGAACTTCAACTTAAATCTAAAAACATTATAATTACTAACAATTTCTACCTAAAAATAAACAAGAAAAATGAAACAAACTGAAGAAAAATAAGAAAAACGATAAACACGAATTGGTTAAATCAACTAATCGGATTGGAACGACGATGAACTTGAACGAAACAAATCTGCCCGAAAACATTGAAACCAACTTAACTCGAATCTGCCCGGAAAATAACTTGACGAGTAGGAACGCAGCAGTGGCGATGCTGGTTCATTTGTTTCAGCAAGAAGAAGAACGAAGCAATGGCAACAAATGCTGCTCAACTGGACGGGCAGTAGCCATGGTCGTCGAGGAGATGAAGATGAGTGGTCATTTGGGCTGTTCGTGGGTTCAAAGGAGATGGTGGTGGAGGGCAGTCCATGGACGAGCTTGAGCTCGCCATGGAGAAGACAAAGCAGCAAGGGGCAGCCATGGGAGCTCGGGCTCGAGCTCGACAGAGACGAAGAAGATGAAGCAGCAGCGACGGGGTCTGTTTGGACGTAGCAGAAGCAACAGAAACGAGGTGGGAAGTTTCGTTGGGGGAGCAGATGAAGCAAACCCCACGTCCATGGTTGGAGTGGCGGACTTCTGGTGGTCGCCGGTTTCAGGCAGTTATGGTCGTCGTTTGAGATGGTATTGACGACGGGAAACGGAGGTGAAGGCTGTTGTTGTGGCTGTTCGTGGTTGACGAAGCAGAAGCAGAAGCGACGAACGGATGGCTATGGTGTCCGTTGCTTCTCTGTCCGGTGGCTATGGAGGTTCGACGACTGGTGAAGGGTGGTCGATGGGGTGTTGGAGGAGACGATGGGGGCTGGGCAGCCATTGGAGGGGGCTTGGGGAAGCTTGGAGAAAAAATGGAGAGAAAGAGAGGGGGCGGCGGATGGTTTAGGTTTAGGTTTAGGAAATGAAAAATGAAGATTATGAGGGGTTAGGTCATTTGGGGTTATGGGCCGGACCGGTGTCGACCCGTGTTGAAATGAACCGGGTCATGGGGAAGATTGAGTATTTTTTGGGCCTGTGGTTTGAAATTGAAGAAGAGGCCCAATTCCGATTTTCTTTATATTTTTTGCTATATATTTTTTTACTTTCTAATTAATAAAACTAACATTCTAAATTAAGTTATAAACTAAATTAACTTATCAAAAATACTAACTAATTCCTAGCAACATTTATCATACATAATTAAACACCCATTAAAATAAAATTGCACAATTTGACATTGAATGCTAAAAATGCAAACGATGCATATTTTTGTAATTTTCATTCTGGTAAAACAAACTTAATTACTCCTAATTGTAGAATTAAATCTTAAATGCAAATGTGACATATTTTTGTATTTTTTTATTAATTTAACAAATAAACATGCATGGACAAATACAAATAATTATCCTAAAATGTCACAAAAATTCTCAAAATTGCACACAAAGGAAAATTATTTTATTTTGAATTTTTGGGAGTAATTCTCACATAAGGCAAAAATCACGTGCTTACAACCCCCTATGAAAAATATGAGTGTTAATACAAATCCAATATTTTGGTGACAAGTTTAAATCAAGGCAAACTCTTTCATCAGCAATCTGTCCGACAAAAACTACTCCAGAATAACCACCCGATGACTGGGGGTTATCCCTACTATGCACGCCCTCATTATTGGGAACGTCTTCCACCTTGACGTACATTTCCAATAATTTTATTACAATAAATTCCTTGTATTCATCCGGAATCCGCAAAAATCTCTAAGAGTTTCATCATCCTCGATGTTAAACTCAGAATAATAAGCAAACCCCTGCGGAGTCATTGAATACGGAAATCTACCGGTTATTTTAAGGTTAACCGAACGCCACCTCTCATTCATTTTTTTACGTAACAACGATACCAATTTATCGTACTCCATAGTAAGCGGCAATTTAACATGACATTGTGGAGGTGAAGCTATACCTCACAGAGTTATTCTCCAACACAACCTCACCCCCAATATAGTGAAACCCTTATTTTTGCCATTTCAGACATTGTAAAAAAATGATTGATAAGAAGAAGAGAGAAGTATGAACGTAAGTTTGAAATAAAATATTGAATGAATTTTCATAAAATTAATACGCCTTTAAATAAGGCAAGTCCGGCGTTGGGGTGTAGAATTTTTCTATGTAAAACGCAGTACAATATTACATTTTATGTATTGAATTATTGTTATGTCAGTTTATTATTGGTGGGGCCAAAAGCCAGAGTAAAACGCAGTATAATAATACGTTTCAGTGTAAAACACAGTATTATACTGCATTTTATAAATTTTCTTAGTAAAACGCAGTATAGTACTGCGAATTACAAAAAAAAAAATAAAAGTAAAATGCAGTATAGTACGCGTTTTACTTTAACGGCTAAATTTCTGTTGAAGTAATTCGCAGTATAATACTACATTTTACTCATTTATATAACTTTTTTTTTTGTAAGTAGTAGAAAAGTATTTCTTTTCTAAAAAATCATCAAAAAAGTTTCGACTCAGGTTAGAGCACACCGATTTTTGAGAACTTGTACTTGTTTGGATTACTTAACTGCCTGCTGGACTGGAGGCTCCCCATAGAGTGACACGTGCTGACGTGTATCATGGCAAATTGAATAAGTAATCACGCAAATAAAATAGTACTATAAGAAATGTCACACAAAGATACACACGGATTGGCTAGTTTAATGAAAACCCACTTACGCCCAAACCATGGGAAAGGATCTTGAAAATGAAACCACATATATGTTGGAGTGACATGCTTTCCAATGTCACACGGTTGAACATATATAATGCAATTGTACTCCCCTTCTATCATTTTATTTATCGGTTAGAATTTTAATACACTTATTTTAAAATAGTACTTATTTTATAACAGTGTTATATAAATTATAGAATTTATTTGATTAAATTATCATTTATCGTCCCATCGTATGTTTTAAAAATTGTTTGGATCATCTATTGAAATAAATGTAAATTTAGATACAAATTAGTGTCTTCTTTGTTTTCTAAAGCAGCACTTTTGCTTTTAAATAATTTTGATTTGGCTAGAACGAGACTAATTGTTGCCATTTTGGACCGGAGGAAGTATATACAGAACTTATCTTGTTTCTAGAGCTCTTAAAATGGAAGTTTATGTCAGCACATGGCATGTCTATGTGGAAGAAGAACAAAGTTCATTGAGTCATTAGAGAGGCATTATCATAATTGAAACAGTAAATTTTTATACTAAGGTGAGTAATTTTTTGCCGTAAAAAGGCAAGGTGATGTTGCATTATTCAATGATTGAAGATTAAAAAACAAAATATGGATATACTTTGACATTGCCATGAAGTAAAATATGGATAGATCTTTTATATATTGGGCTACGGCTGGAGATGTGTGTTTGGTAAAAATAACACGGGCTAGTTAGTTTTTGGACCGATCATTCAAAAATAGCCAGCATTTATAAAGTCAATAAAAAATAGCCATTATTTTGCTTTAACATGGAAAGTTTCAGCATAATATATTGGAGATCAGTGTACCTGTGTATGAATTTCCAGCATATTATGCTGGAACTCCAACACGCAGAAAGCTCCAATCTCCCTTATTTTATGCTGGACCGGTATATTCTACTAGAACTCCAGTATATATACTGGAATTCCAGTACATTATGCTAGAGTAATTTTCTATATTTTGAACAGTGTTTATGTTCAGATTCATCTTCACATGAAAAATGACTAAATTTTAATTACTTTTGAAACTTTAGCTATTTTTGAATGACCACTTTTTAAATCTAACTATTTTTTAATTTCTCCCGTGTGCTTGATACGTACATGTACACTAGTTGGACCTGCCATAGTCATGGGCTATGATATAAATCTCCATTTTCAACTTTTTATTTGTTCTCTCTACTATTGTAATCAAACTTAGCTGTATTTGTCAATTTTCTCTATTTGATTTACTATATCTTTTATGATGTTATGCAGTATTGATCTCACATCAAGAACAGAGATGCCATCAGAGACGACCTCTCCATTTAGAAGACTCCACATGCTGAATGAACATTGATTCGTTATGTCATATGTGTTTCAGAATCAGATCATAAAAATAACATTTAATATTATTTGCAAGCATGTTGAAGTGAAGCAATAGAGTAACTTATTTGTGCGGAGGCGGAACCAAGATTTGAAGTTTTGGATTCGAGGTTCTAATCCTTTCTCGTTATTGGGTTCTAAATTAATAATTTATATATATTCAATAGATTTTTTAAGGCAAATACATGAATTGGACCAAAGCAACTGAATTCGGTCGAACCCGTACTCAGCGGGCTAGCTCCGCCCCTGGATTTGTGAAACCATCCGTTTATCAACGTATCAACAGAATTCTATAGTTTTACTTATAAATCATCCATAAAATTCTATTTACAATCATAGCCCTACATTTTTGTTATGTTTCTAACAATTATGTTTCTGGGAAAAAAAAGATTAGTTAGGACCCCAACAGCTCAAGTACATAACTTTCCTCAAAGATTCTTCAGATTGTTTTGCCTTGTCGCTCCTTGCAATCAGGGAGGAGGAAGAAGAAGTAGAAAGCTTCTTAGCTTGAGAGTAAGATCTCATATTATTCTTTGTGCGTTGAGCGAAGAACCTCAAAGGGTAATTCCATCTACAGAAACCTTGATCTTTTAAAGCTTCCACTACTCCAACACTCGCTGCTACTATCCACGCTTTCTTGCTTGAACTCATGGTTTTCTTCTTAAATTAATATAATCGAACCTCTATATTTGCTCTTTCGTTTTTAATAGATGAATCCTGCTTTTGCTTCTCTGATCCTTTTGATGCTAGTTGATTTAATGTTTTGAAGATGATGCCAGGAGTTTGAAGCTAAGGCTGAATTTATAGGCAAAAAAAAGAACTGAAGTTTGTTGAGAGAAAAGTACCCTTTGGACTAGCTAAAGGAGATAAACCAGTGGCTGTTTGGAGAACTGTGTGCTCTTTACAGTTGCAGCAAGTGGTTTTCTAGTTATTTTATATTATTCTTGAAAACAGAGGACAACATTTATGTACTGATTTATTCAATTTTTATAAGAGGACAAGGGGTTGGACACAATCCCTCACGGGGGTTAGGTTCTAATACTTAAATAAGTTATGGAGGAATTATTAATACAGCGATAGTAACGTATGAATGTTAAGCAGCCATGGGAAGTAGGGGTGTTCATAAAAATCCGAAAATCCGAACCAAACCGAACACCAAATTAAATCGACCAAAAAAATTAATACTTTTTGGTTTGGTTTGGTTTTGATTTTGAAATTTAAAAACCAATTAAATTTGGTTTGGTTTTGATTTTAATTAAAAAAAATCGAACCAAACTGGATATAGGAGTAGCTATTTTAAAATTATTATTACACCTATATATATGCATATTTTTATACAAAGTTTTAAAAAATTTATAGTAAATATTAATCGTTTGCACTTTTAGTACAATTCTTTACCTTTATATTCTAGTTTAATTGATAGTTTTCTTTTGTTAAGTGTAAGAATCTATTTCATGTTAAAAATAATAAACTTTTAATTGAGTCCTTAAATTATTCATCACTATTTGATTCAATTATCATCAATATATCTTGGTAAATAATAGATTTCTCAAAGAGCAATTGATTTGATAGTGTTACGTTGAAAATGTGGTCGCCGAAATGTGTGTTTGGTAGTGTATGTCTTATATTTAAGAAAAAACCGACAAATAATCGAAAAAACCGACTTAATTGGAATCGAGAAAAAATCGACTTAATTGGTTTGGTTTGGTTCTAATATTTGAAAAAACGACTTAGTTGATTTGATTTCTTTTTAGAGAAAAACTGATCCAAACCGAACCATGAACACCCCTAATGGGAAGGATGATTGAAGCTACTATGAAGAAGAAGAATCTGAGAGAAAAAGAGAACAGACTCACTTCATTTTCAAAAATTATGTTTTGTATAATATGCTACAGTATTTAACTACCTAACTAACTTTACCCTTAACCGATTTTAACTAGCTCCCTAATTAACTAACTCTAGTTAACATTAAACTTAAGCTTAACTACAATTAACTATCAGCTTGTCACTTAGCTGCTAGCTAACACCCCCCCCCTCAAGTTGATGATTCAAATAAGTTCTTCAATCCAATTTTGTTCAGCAAGTATTCATGTTGAGATTTTCCCAAACCCTTTGTGAGCAAGTCTGCTAGTTGATCTTTTGTATTCACATGCTTAGTTTTCAACAGTCCTTGACTTAGTTTTTTCCTCACAAAATGATAGTCTATGTCAATATGTTTTGTTCTCTCATGAAATATTGGATTTGCAGCTATTTGGATTGCTGTTTTGCTATCACATATCAGAGTTATTGGCAGCCCAATCGTGACACCTAGTTCACTGAACAGACCTGTTAACCATATAACTTCTGCTGCACACAATGCCATACTTCTAAATTCTGCTTCTGCTAAACTTCTAGAGACAGTACTTTGCTTCTTAGACTTTCAGGATATCAGTGCATTGCCAAACTTAACTAAATACCCTATATCTGACCACCTTGTCTGTATGCATGCCCCCCAGTCTAAATCACAATAAGTAGTCAGTTTACTTGATGATTATGCAGGCATCAGCAGTCCTAGACCTGATGCCTCCTTTATATACCTTACCACTCTCAGTGCTGCTTCCATGTGAGAAATCTTAAGACAATTCATGAACTGGCTAAGGACCTGAACTACAAAGGTAATGTCTGGTCTGGTCATAGTGATATATAGCAATCTTCCTGCCAATCTTTAGTAAGCACCAGGATTCTTGAGAGCTTCATCTGAGTGAGCACTATTGGTATTGAAGTAGCTGTCAAATTCTATGGATGTTAACTTCTGGTTCAGCTCTAATGATGTTCCAGCTGACTTTGTACCACTTAAACCTAACTCAGATATTAACTCTAGTGCATATTTTCTTTGACACATGAGAATTCCTTGGTTAGACCTTGCAAACTCAATGCCTAGGAAGAATTTTAGCTATCCTAAATCCTTCATCTTGAACCTTTTCTTGAGATCTGTTCTAGTATCACACAACAACTGTTGGTTGTTCCCAGTGATCAAAAGATCATCTACATACATCAGTATGACCACTATGTCATTCCCAGCTTTCTTTGTGAACAATGAATAATCATAATGGCTTTGCTGAAATCCCATATGAAGTAGAGCTTCAATTAACTTCATATTCCATTGCCTTGAGGCCTGTTTAAGTCCATAGAGAGATTTATGGAGTTTGCAGACCTTCTTGTGAGTCTCCCCCTGTCTAGCAAACCCCTTAGGTATATGCATATAAACCTCTTCAATAAGATCTCCATTAAGTAAAGCATTATGAATATCCATCTGAAAGATTAACCACTGTTTATAAGCAACTAATGCAATAATGGATCTGACATTAACTATCTTAGCCACAAGAGAAAAAGTTTCACCATAATCCAAACCTTTCTTTTGACTGTACCCCTTAGCAACCAATTTAGCGTTGAATATTTCTATCTCCCTAGATGTTTTATATTTGATTTTATACACCTATGTACAACCAATAGGTGTCTTTCTAGGTGGAAGATCTACAATTCTCCAAGTATGATTATCCTTCAGTGCATCAATCTCCAACTACATAGTTTTCACCCATCTAGGATCAATAACAGCTTTTTTAAAAGTAGTTGGTTTTGAGAGAGACAAGTAGGTTGTGAGAGCTTGTCTAAAGGTTGGAGAGATGTGAGAATAGTCTACATAAGAGGAGATGGGATAAGTACATTTTGAGCCTTTGGAGAGGGTGACATAATCCTGCAACCATACATGTGGCTTACTTGGTCTGGAGGATCTCTTGCATCCTTCAAGATGTTCAACAGAATGTGATTGACTTTTAGATGTTTCAGCACAAGTATCATCCTGATAATTAGTCACAGTAGGAGGGATAGGTTCAGAAGTAGTTCTATTTGCGGGGAAGAAAGGAATTTTGTCAGAGGATTCTGATGACATCTAGTCTGCAGCAGGCTCAGTTGAGTCTTCTACTGTAGGTGTTGAAGAGGAGATGAGAGTTGTAGCATCTAACTCAGGGGATAACAGATCCATAATAGGGAAAATCATAGTTCCTGAGTCTCTAACATGCTTGAAAGGAAATAAAATTTCATGGAACATAACATTTCTATTAACCATAAAGTCTTTGGAATGTAGGTTATACAGTATATACCCCTTTTGAGTAGAGGAATAACCTAAGAGCACAGTAGGCACTGCTCTAGGTGAAAATTTGTCCAAAACTTTAGGAGTTGTAGAATAACACAAGCAGCCACATACATTGAGATGAGACAAAGAAGGTGGATGCAAATACAACTTCTCAAAAGGAGATTTGTACCCAATTACCTTAGAGGGTATCTATTGAGTAAATATACTGCTGTACTAACACATTCTCCCCAAAATCTTGAAGGCACAGTTGCTTGAAATATGAGGGACCTAGCCATCTCCAAAATAGTTCTATGTTTTCTTTCTGCCACCCCATTCTGTTTGGGTGTGTAAACACATGTACTCTGATGTACAATACCAAGGCTGGACAGCAACTACTTAAACTCAATACTAAAAAATTTATTTCCATTATCAGTCCTTAGAGTTTTAACAGTAGTAGAAAACACATTAGTTGCTTGAGTAAGAAAATCTCTTAGAACTAAAATTTCTTCTGACTTACAATTCAAGAGGAAGATCCAAGTAAATATGCTATAATCATCAGCTATGGTGACAAAGTATCTTTTACGATCATGTTAGGTACTCTATATAGTCCCCAAATATCATAGTGAACTAGTTCAGAAGCAGATTTAGTTGTAGTATTACTAAACTGAAATTGCATCTTGGTTTGTTTAGCAATATGACATACAGTGCAGGGCTGATTGAAGTTACCTGTTGTCAGCTTACTTGTAACGACCTGACCGGTCGTTTTGAGGTTTTGCATTTTGCTTGCCAATTCTTGGGTATGACTAGCCCCGTGTGTTATATTATAACTTATGTAAATCGTTGGTTTTAGTTTTCAGGATAATCAGAATAGATTTGGAAGAGCAATTCTCAGTTTGAAGCTTTAAATGTGAAAGGTTTGACCAAGTTTTGACTTTTTAGTATTCAATCTCGGATTTGGATTTTTATGATTTAGTTAGCTCCGTTAGGTGATTTTGGACTTGGGAGCGCATCCGGAATGTATTTTGGAGCTCCGTGGTAGATTTAGGCTTGAATTGGCGAAATTAGAAATTTGGCATCTTCCGGTCGGTAGTGGAAAAATTGATATCGGGGTTGGAATGAAATTTCGGAAATTGGAGTAGGTCCGTTATGTCATTTGTGACGTGTGTGCAAAATTTCAGGTCATTCAGACGAGGTTTGATAGACTTTTTGATCGAATTCGGAATTCGGAAGTTTGGAATTCTTATGCTTGAATCCGAGGGTGATTCGATGTTGTTCTGAGCATTCCGAAGGTTGGAGAAAGTTTAAATGATGTTATGGGATGTGTTGGCATATTTGGTTGAGGTTTCGAGGGCCTCGGGTGAGTTTCGGGGTGGTTTCGGACCATTTTTAGGCCATTTCTAGTTGATGATTTTTAGCTTCAGGGGTGTACAATGCGTTAGCATAGATCTGACCGTGTTAGCATATAGAAAATTTAGAAAAAATGGAGTTGTACTATGCGATCGCGTAAGTCTTCCCGTGATGGCATAGAGTAAAATCTCTATTGCACTAACCCGACTTTGGATGCTTATATCTTACAATCTGTAAAGAATTTGAAGATGAACCAAAAATGAAAGTTGTAGTCCTTGATGTCTAGTTTTCAGAAAGTTAAACCAGTTATAATTTGGAGTTTTGTTTATAAAGTTATGACTATTATACTAGAGGCTGTCTGGAAGAGTTTGAGAAGGCTGTTGGAAAAATTTGTTCTACGCGATCACGGAGGAATAGCCGCGATCGCATAAGGTAAAAGAAGGGCTGGAAAATTTTATGCTTTTCTATTGCATTAGTTTGTCCGTGATAGCATAGGGTAAATGTCTGGGCAGATTATAAAGTGCTCTATTTCGAGGATTTCAGCCATTTTTGCATTTTTGGAGCTATGGAGCTCGAATTGAGGCGATTTTTGAAGGGATTTTCAAAGGATTTTGTTAGGGTAAATGTTCTTCACTCAAATTTGGTTAAATCTCATGATTATGTCTTGATTCTTATCATTTAATTTGGGAATTTGGGGTGAAAATTGGGGAAAATGGAAGAAGGTTTGGAGAGTTGATTTTAGGGATTCTGATGGCCATTTGATGACAGATTTTGGTGACTTTGATATGGGTAGACTCATGAGTGAATGGGTTTTCCAGTTTTATGATTTTTATCGGATTCCAAGACGTGGTCCAGGGGGCCAAGTTTGAGCCAATTTCGGGATTTTTGAGTTAATTTGAGTATTTTCGCTTGGGCTTTGTTCCTTTAGCGTGTATTGATGTTAATATACTGATTTTGGTTAGATTTGGAGCATTTGGAGGCCGATTCGAGAGGCAAAGACATCGCGGATTGGAGTTTGGACCAGATAGAGGTAAGTAATGATTGTAAATGTTTGTCTTGAGGGTATGAAACCTTGGTTTCACATCGTTGTGTTGCTATGAGGTGACACACACACTAGATGACGAGCGTGGGGTCATGCACCATTGGGGATTGTGACTTAGTCCGTCCCGTATGACTGTTAAGTCACGTATTTGATTGAAATTTTTTTGATATCATTGTGTTTGGAAATTATTACCATGTTTTGGGCTGAATGCCATATTTGGGTTTCGTGCCGATTATTTTGGACCCTTAGGAGATTTTTACTACTATTCCTCACCGTTTTACTTCATATTTGTACTCAGTCATGTTGTATTCTATTGTTTTCATAACTTAGCCATATTTACTCCGTTTTGATATTTTAAATGATATTTTGGGCTGAGTATCATGTTTTACTATTGCCCAAGTGGCGTGAGAGATTTCTGACTAAGTGAGGTCGAGGCTTGTGTTGTGAGGATATTATGGGATCGGGCTGCGCGTCGCAGCAGTGTGGTACTGATTTATGATTATGAGGTTAAAGGCCTGATTTGTTACGCCACGAGGTAGCTTGATATGAGGTCGAGAGCCTGTTTGATTATGCCACGAGATGACTTATTATTGCGCTTGGGCCGTAAGGGGCCCCTCCCGAAGTGTGTACACCCCCAGTGAGCGCGGGTAACTAGTGTGAGTGATATGTTGTAGCCGAGGGGTCGTTGTTGTTTCATATTGATGTTTGAGGGACTGTTCTTGATCCATGTTTGCCCGAGGGGCAGTTCTTGATTCATGTTATGCCTGAGGGGCTGATTACGAATGATTGTGAGGTAGCCCAAGGGGATGGTTCTGTTGATATTATGCCCGATGGGCGGTTCATGGTACATATTTTTCCCGATGGGCTGTTTATGTTTCTATCGTTTTTACTCACTATTTTTATCACTCGTTTGAAACTATTGAAAGTTATTTCAAAAAAGGTTTTACTAATACTGAGCTTGATTTACGAACAAAATGATTTCTGCACTATTTTGGAAAGGTACTGCATTTGCTGTAGCGTTATGTTGTGTTTTACGTGTTTTCTTACTGCTCAGCTTTCATTTACTTTTATTACTTACTGAGTTGGCATACTCACATTACTCCCTGTAGTTTGTGTGCAGATTTAGGCATTTTTGAACCCGGTAGTGGGTGTTGATTGCTTAGTGGCAAAGTCATTGGAGTTGGCAAGGTAACTGCCCGACGTTCACAGCACTGCTTTTCACCCTCTTGTCTTCCTTAGACTGTATCTAGGATATTTTTAGACTCTTTGTTGTATTCAGACCTTAGTAGATGCTCGTGACTTGTGACACCCCGATGTCGGGCTTGTGTATTTATTCTGCATTGTTCATTTAGACTTACATTATGAGATATCTGATTAATTAAAGGCTTAAAAATGATTGTTATCGATTAAATGGTTAATTCGGGAGTTGTGTCGGTTGGCCTAGTCTCACAATAAGCGCCATCACGACCGGGTCGATTTTAGGGTCGTGACAAGTTGGTATCAGAGCCTAGGTTTCATAGGTCCCACAAGTCATGAGTAGGTTTAGTAGAGTCTCGCGGATCGGTACGGAGACGTCTGTACTTATCCTCGGGAGGCTGCAGAACCTTTAGAAAAAACTTCACATTCTTGAATTCTTATCGTGTGTCTTTAATTTAGCTTGAAATGTAACTCTATGAATTCCTTCCACGCATTCGTATGCGCGCATGGGCGCTCGGTATCAGTTGTGCATTGATGGCTTGTGATTTCCTGATCGAGGGGCGAGATGTGATCTCGGTGTGTTGATGTTAAGCCAGTCTGGAGGACTTGCGGCCGGGTTTTGCCTATAGCTTGAGCTCTGAGGCGTTGATTGTGTGAGCATGTGATTTTGGATCTATATGTCCGATAGTGTCCCTATTAGTAGAAGTGATGATTGGATAGCTACGTGACGAGTGTGATGTGACTGCGAGATGTGTTCATATGAATTGAATGAGATGAGAAGGGTCTACCTGAGGACAGAAAGAACTATTTGGTGCTTGATTTCTATATTGATTTGATGTATAGCCCTAGTTATGGGAGTGTGAAGAATCTTTTCATGTTTTCTAGTTGGGACGCGATGTAAATTTCATGTTGCGATATGAGTTCAAACTCAGGATGATTAAGTGACTGCGTAATGTCTATGATGGTGGAAGGGTATAAAGAGATGTTAGTTTGAGGCGAAGCAGGTGTGTTATCTCCTACAGGTGTTCTGAAGTTTGTGTGATCCTTATGTTTTATGTTGGAAGATCTCTTTTACAAGTGAAATATATATATGTTGCAATTTAAATTTGGGTTGCTTAAGAGAGTGGGTTTGACTGTTACAAGGGTGAATGCGAAATTTGTAGTAGATTTGAAGTACTAGATGGTCTGTGTTGCATGAGCTTATGAAGGATTGAATTTAATCTCACTATGGTATTATGGCAGTAATAGAGTATATGCATTATGAGTTATTGTGTGTTTTGATATATGGCTTTGATCCAAGTGGGGGAGTCTACTGTTGATTAGTTGATTGCACAGTTATGTGCTATGTTAGTTCCAGTTTGAGGCGTACGGGTGAATCAGTTATGGCTTACGGAGGTTGAGACCGAGGATGGCTCGAGTAAAGGAAATTTCAATAAAGGTTATGTTATGCTTTATGGGTGTATGAGAATCATGGAATGACTTGAGTTGTTAATGATAAAGGATGTACGGTACATAGAGCATGAATTTGTTTGGTTGCATTAAAGTGGGGTTACTTATGTAGGTGTTGCTGCACTAATGAGGCACAAGTTGACCGGTTTATTTGGTTAGTTTAATTGAGGTTTGAGCAGAGTGGATGACTCCCGAGAATGGTTTTGAAGGATTCAAGATCTACATATAGTAATTGGGAATCTTCAGGATGTATATTTGGCTAGGAACGAGGGTTTACATTGGAGGATAACAAGGCTTGTGGAATTTCCATATCATCATGGATTCTACACATCAAGATGTGTCTTTAGATTCGCAGGAAGTTTCTTCAAGGTAAGCATTTCGAATGTGGTGCTTTTGGGGATATTAAAGAGAGTATTCAGCGGCTTGTGAGCCTTAGACGGTGTGGTTTTATGCTTGGGTCTCGTGTGATGAGTTTGGGTTGAGGAATTGTGGTATTTTATGGCAAGGAGAAGTATCAATTTAAAGGTAATTTAGAAGGAACTAGGATCAATAGGATACCTTGGTAGTAGGCCGGATCGGCATGGTAATGATATGATTAGTTAATGAGTTTCTGCAGGTGTTTCACGGCAATGCTCTTAGGTTTTAGTGGCCTGCGTAGCTTGGTTGAGTTAGAAGGACTCAGTCCCGACGGTTTAGTTTTGTGAAAATGGAATTTGGAGAGTTCCTGATAGTTTCTACCACGGTTAGAGATGTATATTTTCTACGAGCGTGAGGATCATGAGATGTATAGCGATTTTCTTCTAGATGGGATCAATAGAAAGTTCTTGGCAAGTTGAGTATGTAGTTGCTTGTGGCTCGGAAGGGATATGAAGTTCTCATGTCTATCGTAGGATGGTATGGTATATGTGGTATGTTGTGTAAGATTGCGATTTTTATGTGTAAGGTCACGGTTCAGTTCTGAAAGGAAGGTCATAAAATTCTTAGGTAGCACGGGCAGCTTCAGATGATTTGGGAAATGATATTACTATTTGGTGTGGCTTGATGAGGGTATACGTTTCAGAAAAGGGGCAATGTGATTGAGTTAATAATACTTCATTAGTATTGCGATACTCTCTTGTTGGATCGATTGCTGATATTCGAGTTTTCTTGGTGGCACAGAAGAATTATAGGAGTACCTCTCGTGGGATGAATGAGTATTAGAGGTATGTTATATATTCGGACGGTGAAGTTGGGATCAGATATGATGATTCGCGTGCGGTATGGATTTGGAGACTGGGAGTTCTCATAAACAGGTTAGGTCATAGTTATGGACCACGTATATCGGTCTTGTGTGGTAACTGTTGGAGGTTTGGAGGCCCAAGTGGATCCTTGTTACTTAGTATGCTAGATTTTGGTGTGATATTGGGTATAGACTGGTTGTCTCAGTGTTGTGTTATTTTGGGTTGTTGCGCTAGGGCGGCAACATTAGCTATGCCGGGAATGCCACAGATTGGGTGGCGAGGTTCGACGGATTATGTTTTCAGTAGGGTGATTTCATTTTTGAAGACCCAGCGGATGGCTGGGAAGGGTTGTTTTTCTTATTTGGCTTTCGTGATGGATGTCAGTGCAGAGACTCCTACTATTGATTCAGTTCCGGTGATGAGGGATTCTTCCGGATATGTTTCCCACTACCGGGCATGTCGCCGGACAGGGTTGTTGATTTTATTATTGATTGGGTGTCGGTATCATATGGCACCAGCAGAGTTAAAAGAGTTGAAGGAGCAGCTTCAGGGACTCCTAGATAAAGGGTTCATTGGTAGGCCAATGTGGATGTGTGTTCTAACTTGAGTCGGCTTGGTTGACTCCGAGTTATATTGTTGAGGGATGTGTTGATTCAATTGTTATTGAGATTATTAGTGATCTGGGGAGATCTATGAGTTACCTTTATGTGTTGTGAGGCATTGGGATTTGTTTGTTATAGGTACATGTGGTACGGTTTTAATTGGGGTCTCTCAGTGGAATTCGAGCGGGAAGAGTATTGGGTATTGCTCGGCGGATGGCGTATCGGTTCTGTCCTTTTGGGTTTGTGTAATGTTATGTCAATTGCTTCGCCGTTGTTATGATGATTTTGTTTGGTTCTAGACATCAAATTGAGCGTGGTTGTCTATGATGTGTGACGGTTTCTCAACATTGTGTGTGGTGGTACTGGTGAGCTCGCGGTACAGCTCTCTCATTTGAGTCAATTTCATAATTTGAGTACCATCGGATTGTTGCTAATTGGTGCGCAGATTGCACGAGTTGTGGGTTTAGATTGCATTGATGTGTCATGTCACCAGAGTAGTTGTGTGGGATTAGATGAAATCGTTGGTATCTAGAGTGAATACGAAAGGATTCAGTTTCAGCGTGTTGGAAGAATAATATTGATGTTCGGCTCAGAAATTTGCTATGGTCCTTGCCAAAGGAGAAGTGGCTTCACGAATGGTTAATCTGAGGAATGGTTATGACTTTCTACATGTTTCATTTATCATTGGTAGTATACGGAAGTGTTGGAATAAGGCTTATTTGATAAGAGGTTTATTATCGATATTCGGTTGTTCTGAGCAACTGCTGTGATCAGAAGTTATCGCTAAGAGAGTTTGAGCTATGTGGTATATCATGTAATTGCATCTGAGGCTGCAGGTATGGTTTGTTACAGCTGGTTCGGACTTATTCAGAGTATAGATGTGAGATTTTGATCTTGTAGATGATTTCAGAAGTGGAAATGTGGTTCTAAGGTTTATGGGCTAGGTTGGATTGTAAAATTTCAATTACATTGTGTTATCGGACCTATATGAGATAGGGTGACATGGGATCACCCCCGAGTATGTGCATGGTAAGGTTACACAGCGATTTGATGGTCTTCGAAACAACTCTGGGCACGTTCGAGGACGAACGTATGTTTAAGTGCGGGAGGATGTAACGACCCGACTGGTCGTTTTGAGCTTTTGCATTTTGCTCGCCAATTCTCGGGTATGACTAGCCACGCGTGCTGTATTATGACTTATATAAATCGTCGATTTTGGTTTTCAGGATAATCGGAATAAATTTGGAAGAACAATTCTAGCTTGAAACTTTAAATTTGAAAGGTTTGACCAAGTTTTGACTTTTTAGTATTTGATCTCGGATTTGAAATTTTATTATTTGGTTAGCTTACTTGGGAGCGCGTTCGGAATGTATTTTGGAGGTCCGTGGTAGATTTAAGCTTGAATTGACGAAATTGGAAATTTGGCATTTTTCGGTCGGTAGTGGAAAATTTGAAATCGGGGTCGGAATGAAATTCCGGAAATTGGAGTAGGTTCGTTGTGTCATTCGTGACGTGTGTGCAAAATTTCAGGTCATTTAGACGAGGTTTGATAGACTTTTTGATCGAATCTGGAATTCGAAAGTTTTGGAATTCTTATGCTTGAATCCGAGGGTGATTCGATGTTTTGATGTTGTTTTAAGCATTTCGAAGGTTGGAACAAGTTTGAATGATGTTATGGGATATGTTGGTATGTTTGGTTGAGGTACCGAGGGCCTCAGGTGAGTTTCGGGGTGGTTTCGGACCATTTCTAGGCCATTCTAGTTGTTGGTTTTTGGCATCAGTGGTGTACAGTGCGTTAGCATTATTCTGACAGTGTTAGCATAGAGAAAATTTGGAAAAATGGAGTTGTACTATGCGACCGCGTAAGTCTTCCCGCGATCGCATAGAGTAAAATCTCTGTTGTACTAACCTGTCTTTGGAAGCTTACATCTTACAATCTATATAGAATTTGAAGATGATCCAAAAATGAAAGTTGTATCTTTTGATGTCTAGTTTTCAGAAAGTTAAACCAATTGTAATTGGAGTTTTGTACAAAAAGTTATGACTATTATACTAGAGGCTGTTTAGAAGAGTTGGAGAAGGTTGTTGGAAAAATTTGTTCTACGCGATCGCGGGGGAATGTCCGCGATCGCATAGGGTAAAAGAAGAGCTGGAAAATTTTGTACTTTGCTATCGCATTAGTTTGTCCGTGATAGCATAGTGTAAATGCTTGGGCAGATTATAAAGTACTCTATTTCGAGGATTTCAGCCATTTTTGCATTTTTGGAGCTATGGAGCTCGGATTGAGGCGATTTTTGAAGGGATTTTCAGAGGATTGATTGAGGTAAGTGTTCTTCACTCAAACTTGGTTAAATCTCATGATTATGTCTTGATTCTTATCATTTAATTTGGGAATTTGGGATGAAAAATGGAAGAAGGTTTGGAGAGTTGATTTTAGGGATTTGGATGGCCATTTGATGTTGGATTTTGGTGAATTTGATATGGGTAGACTCGTGAGTGAATGGGTTTTCCAGTTCTGTGATTTTAGCAGATTTCAAGACGTGGGCCTGGGGGCCGGGTTTGAGCCAATTTCAGGATTTTTGAGTTAATTTGATTATTTTTGCCTGGGCTTTGTTCCTTTAGGTATATTGATGATAACATACTAATTTTAGTTAGATTTGGAGCATTTGGAGGCCGATTCGAGAGGCAAAGGCATCGCGGGCTAGAGTTTAGACCGGATAGAGGTAAATAATGATTGTAAATGTTTGTCTTGAGGGTATGAAACCCCGAATTTCACATCATTGTGCTGCTATGAGGTGACACACACGCTAGATAACAAGCGTGGGGTCATGCACCGTCGGGGATTGTGACTTAGTCCCTTTCATATGACTATTAAGTCATGTATTTGATTGAAAATTATTTGATATCATTGCGTTTGGAAATTATTACCATGTTTGGGTTGAATGCCATATTTGGGTTTCGTGCCAATTGTTTTGGACCCTTAGGGGATTTTTACTACTATTCCTCACTGTTTTTACTTCATATTTGTACTCAGTCATGTTATATTCTACTATTTTCATAACTCAGTCATATTTACTCCATTTTGATATTTTAAATGATATTTTGGGCTGATCATCATGTTTTACTGTTGCCCGAGTGGCATGAGAGATTTCTGACTAAGTGAGGCCGAGGGCTTGTGTTGCGAGGATATTATAGGATCAGGCTGCGCGTCGCAGCAGTGTGGTACTGATTTATGATTATGAGGCTGAGGGCCTGATTTGTTACGCCACGAGGTGGCTTGATATGAGGAAGAGAGCCTGTTTGATTATGCCACGAGATGACCTGTTATTGCGCTTGGGCCGTATGGGGGACCTCCCGGAGTTTGTACACCCCCAGTGAGCGCAGGTACCCAGTGCGAGTGATATGTTATAGCCCTAGGGGTTGTTGTTGTTTCATATTGATGCCCGATGGGCTATTCTTGATCCATGTTTGCTTAGGGGCAGTTCTTGATTCATGTTATGCCTGAGGGGCTGATTACGAGTGATTGTGAGTAGCCCGAGGGGCTGGTTTTGTTAATATTATTCCCGAGGGGCGGTTTATGGTACATATTTTTTCCAATGGGCTGTTTACGTTTCTATTATTTTTACTCACTGTTTTTATCACTCGTTTGAAACTATTGACAGTTGTTTAAAAAAAAGGTTTTACTGAAACTGAGCTTGATTTACGAAGAAAATGATTTCTGTACTATTTTGGGAAGGAATTGCATTTGCTGTAGCGTTATGTTGTGTTTTACGTATTTTCTTGCTGCTTAGCTTTCAATTACTTTTATTACTTACTGAGTTGGCGTACTCACATTACTCCCTGCACCTTGTGTGCAGATTTAGGCATTTCTGAACCCGGTAGCGGGTGTTGATTGCTTAGTGGCAGAGTCATCGAAGTTGGCGAGGTAGCTACCTGACGTTTGCAGCACTGCTTTTCTCCTTCTTGTCTTCCTTAGACTGTATTTAGTACAATTTTAGACTCTTTGTTGTATTCAGACCTTAGTAGATGCTCGTGATATGTGACACCCCGATGTCGGGCTTGTGTATTTATTCTGCATTGTTCATTTAGACATACATTATGAGATATCTGATTCATTAAAGACTTAAAAATGATTGTTATTGATTAAATGGTTAATTCGGGAGTTGTGTCGTCTGGCCTAGTTTCACGATAGGCGCCATCACGACCGGGTCGGTTTTAGGGTCGTGACATTACTCAGTGCCTCTATTTTCTTTACACATCATCTGTTGTGTTGACACACTTATTTGTTGACTGGGAGGAGGTTGATATAGAAATACTCATATGTAGTATGTACAATCCATGTTCCTCTCTATCAATCCCCTTCACCTGACCACTGAAGAGGTCCTGAAAAATACAAAAGTCAGGGAAGAAGCCAACCATACATTTTAGTTCTTTAGTAAGTTTTGTAATTGAGAGTAAGTTGAACTTAAAATCAGGAATATACAGAACATTAGATATTTCCTGATTTCTTAATACAGAAGCATTCCCCGTGTGTATTACTGTTGCCACACTTCCAGTAGGTAATTGTACTTTATTTTCTTCTGTGTTTGGAAGTTCCCTATGATTGTGCAGTATGTCTATACTTGAAGTCATATGATTTGATGCTCCAGTTTCAACAATCCACGTGTCATTAACACAATAAGACATAAAGGCATTTACTTTGCTTAGAATACCTGCAGCAGCTGATTTGCTTGATAAGTCTGATCCTTCTGTGTTTCCCTTGGACAATAGATGAACAATCTGCTGATCTTGTTCATGAGTGAAGATAGGAGCAGGATGTGGCACTTGCTGGAAGAAGGTAACTTGATTAGCTGGTTGTGGAAAACCTGCATTAGAATGGTTTCCCCCTCTACCTTGTTGAATCATATTAGAGGCTAAATTACTCTCCATTACATGTATGTATGTATAGTTTGCACCACACATTTGATTTGCATATTGTCCAGTGTTGATCCCTTTCTTCTTGGACTTGAAATCCGGAGGGTATCCAACTAGCTTATAGAAGTTTTCCTTGGTATGTCCTTTGTAGTGGCAATATTCACATTGAACTTGACTCCTCTTTGGTTTGTAGTTTCCAGTATTATTTGTATTCTTGCTACTATACATAGCTACATTCTCCAAGGCTTTAGAAACTTGAGCTACTTGTGGCATATTAGCAAGGTTTCTTTGGCTTTCCTGCTCAACTAACATAGAGTATGCCTTATTTATACTAGGAAAAGGGGACATCATCACAATCTGACTCCTTGACTGAGAATAGGACTCATTTAGTCCAGTAAAAGCTGAAGAATCTTTGATACTCAAAATGTTGAGCATACTTCTTGACTCAGGACAGGATACCCAGGACATGGCATAAGGGCATCAAACTCATCCCAAAGCTCTCCTAGTTTGGAGAAATAATCAGTTACAGTCATAACTCTTTGAGTCAAGGTGTGAACCTCCCTATGTAGGTACAGAATTCTGGAACTATTTACTTTATCAAATCTCTCTTTTAAATCTTTTCAAACCTTATGAAAACTAGATGCATATAGGACACTACTTAACAAACCTGACCTCACATCATTCATTATCCATGACAAAATAATAACATTCACTTTCTCCCATAGATCATGAAGTTCATGCTCAAACCTAGATTTAGGAAACCTACCATCGACAAATCCTAATTTACTCTTACTTAACAAGCCAATTCTCATTGAGCGACTCCACAAAGCATAGTTATCAGATCCAGTAAGTTGAACAGAAATCAGAACTACCTGGTGTGTCGGCTGGATGTAGGTACAAAGGATGATTATGACCAATGGTAGGGAAGGAGGAGCTGGTCACATAATTGCTATTTGCTGAGGTCGTGGCAATGTGAGTAGGATTAGTAGTGTTGTTGACTTGATCATCTTCAACCACCATTGTTAACTAAGAATTAGCTTTGAAGAACACGACTTGCAAACCCTAGCTTCGATCGAGAGTTACTTTGAGAGTTAATCAAATTGCAGAATTGAAGCAACCTAGATGAAGGAATTGGTTCTCTAGCTCAATTAGATCCACACCAATGGCTCTGATACCATGTTAGCAGCCATGGAAAGGATGATTGAAGCTACTGTGTAGAAGAAGAATCTCAGAAAAAAATGAGAGAAGAAGAGAACGGGCTCACTTCATTTCCAAAAATTAAGTTCTGTACAATATGCTACAGTATTTAACTACATAAATAACTTTACCCTTAACCGACTTTAACTAACTCCCTAACTAATTAACTCTAGTTAACATTTTAAGTTTAACTACAATTAACTATGAGCTTGTCACTTAGCTGCTAGCCAACAATGAAATTATAGTATAAAACTTAATAATACAAGAATTATGTAATATAGGCTTTATTTTTATTGAATGTTTAATTTAATTGCATGTTAGTATAAGATGTATAATTCAAGATATTTATTTAACTCTTTATACAAAATAAAAATCCTTTTGATGTTATAATAGTTAGCTTAATTAGCATTTTAATATATGTATTACTATTATTCATATTCATCTTATCCTATATATATATATATGCACTTGACATAATTTATGCATGTTTTTTTAGGAAAGCTAAAAGGAACAATGAAAAACGCCATATTAATTTGTCACGACCCTAGACCCGGTCGTGATGGCGCCTCTCGTGAAGACAAGGCCAGCCGACACTTTCCATTTTCCAATTATTAACAATTAAGCATTTAGAAACAGTCTAAACATGAATAAATAAACCAAAGTTTAAGCAAATGATAGTATAATATGCGGAATACATCCCAAACACAGCCCGATATCGGGGTGTCACTAGCCATGAGCATCTAACAAAACGGAATACTCTAATATATATATAGCTCCAGAGTATAATACAAAAACTAAGAACATAAAGAAGTAAGATAGGGAAGAGCTCGGGGCTGCGAACGCCAACAGCTACCTAGAGACTCCTCGGATCCGCCTGAACTAGAATGATCAGCACTCGGGAGCGGGACCTGATACGCCTAAATCTGCACACAAGGTGAAGGAGTAAAGTGAGTACTCCAACTCAGTGAGTAAGAATCATAAATAAAGACTGAAAGTAGAAAATCACGTAAGGCACAAAAGCATGCTATAATGAAGCAATAAAACCATTAAAAAAACAGTAAAACCAGTGAAAGATAGGTAAAAATCCTTTAACTCAATTTAACTTCATGAAAATACTTTTTCAAAAATTAAGCAGGTAACTCACAGTAAATTATAAAAATAAACACATAAAGGTTCGCCCCTCGGGCACAGTATCAACAAATCCGCCCCTCGGGCAACATCTCAGAACAGTACCAACCCCTCGGGCAATCACATAAAACAATACTAGCCCCTCGAGCTCAATCTCACATCACAATGGGTACCCGCGCTCATTGGGAGTGTACAGACTCCTAGAGGGGCCCCTTACGGCCCAAGCGCAATATCAAGCCACCTCGTGGCATCATCACTAGGCCCTCGGCCTCATATCAATCAAACCACCTCGTGGCGTACATATGTCAGGCCCTCGGCCTCATAATCAGTATCAAATATTTCCTCACAACATAGGCCCTCGGCCTTACTCAATCAAAATTCTCACAAGCCACTCGGGCAGTAGTAAAACATGTATCTCAGCCCAAAATATCATTTAAAAGATTGTTTAAGTATTTAAAACATAGTAAACATGGCTGAGTACAAAAATAATAAAATATAACATGACTGAGTTCAAGTATAAAGTCAAAACAGTGAGGAAATACCAGTAAAAATCCCCGAGAGGTTCGAATAGTTGGCACAAGGCCCAAATATGGCATCCAGCCCAAATAATGATGATACCAAATAAATTTCAGTCAAATACGCGGTAAAATAGTCATTTGGGACGGACCAAGTCACAATCCCCAATAGTGCACGACCACACGCTCGTCATCAAGCGTGTGTATCACCTCAATATAGCACAACGATGTGCAAGTTCAGGGTTTCATACCTTCAAAACATCATTTACAATCATTACTCACCTCGAACCGGTCAAATCTCTAGCTCGCGATGACTTTGCCCCTCGAATCGACCTCCACTCGCGCCGAATCTATCCAAAATCAGAACGGGGATGTCAAAGTATGCTAAGGGAATGAAGCCCAAGCGAAAATAATCAATTTACAACATAAATTCTGAAAGTACCAAAACCCGACCCCCCGGGCCCACGTCTCGGAATTCGATACTTTTTACATCAATAGATTTCTTATCTCTCCACGAGTTCATACATATCAAAAGTTCCGAAATCCGACCTCAAATGGTCCTTCAAAACCTCAAGCAAAGGTCTAAGTTTCCAAGCCCTAGTTTTTCCAATTTTAGCCCTTAAATTCCATTAATCATAGCCCTAATCCGTGAAATAATAGCATAAGAACGAGTTTTAGGTCCAAATTTCTTACCTCAATGAAGTTTCCTTGAAATCCCTCTTTCAAATCTTCCAAAAAGCTCCAAAGCCGAAGTCAAAAATGATGAAATAGCTCAAATTTGCGAAGGCCAAAATTTATACCTTCTGCCCAGATATTTTTGCATCTGCGGCCAAATACCCGCTTCTGCGGTACTGCATATGCGGTTCTTCCTCCGCTTCTGCGGAAATCACTTACCTCCCCTTAGTCCACATCTGCGGTCACGTACCCGCATCTGCGACATCGTAGATGCGAACACCCTAACCGCTTCTACGGTCTCTGCTCATCAAGACCCTTTTCGCTTCTGCGACTAAACGCTCGCACATGCGGTCCCCAATTCAAAGGAGCAGAAATACCAGAAGCAGCAAATTCAGCAGCTGCAACATAGTCTCAAACTCCCCGTCAACCATCCGAAATCACCCCGAGGCCCCCGGGACCTCAACCAAAGGCACCAACATAACCTAAAACCTTATTCAAACTTGTACCAATCTTCAAAACACCTCAAACAACATCAAATCAACCAAAACACATCGGATTCAAGCATAAGTTTCCAAAATCTTCCGAATTCCACTTTTGATCAAAAACCCAACCAAACCACGTCCGAATGACCTGAAATTTTGTACACACATCCCAAATGACACAACAGAACTGCTGTAACTCTCAGAATTCCATTTCGGCCCCTATATCAAAATCTTGCCTACCAACCTAAAATCGCCAAAATATCAACTTCGCCAATTCAAGCCTAAATCTACTCCGAACCTCCAAAACTCATTCCGATCGCGCTCCTAAGTCTCAAATCATCTCCCAAAGCTAACCGAACCAACAGAACTCACATACGAGGCCACTAACACATAAGTCAACATCCGTTTGACTTTTCCAACTCAAGCTTCCTCAAAAGAGACTAAGTGTCTCAAACCTTACCAAAATCATTTCGGATTCGATCCGACCAACCCGATACCCCATAACATAGATAAACAAAGCATAAAAAGCAAAAATGGGGAAAACGGATGGGTAAATCATGAGACGAATGGTCGGGTCGTCACATCCTCCCTAACTTAAACAAACGTTCGTCCTCGAACGAGTTAAGAAACATACCTGAAGCCTCAAATAGGTGAGGAAATCTGCTCTGCATCTCCCGCTCGGTCTCCCAGGTAGCCTCCTCCATGGGCCGACCTCTCCACTGCACTTTTACTGAAGCTATATCCTTCGACCTCAACTTTTAAACCTAATGACCCAAAATAGCTACTGGCTCCACATCATAGGTCAAATCATCATCCAACTGAACCGTGCTGAAATCCAGAACATGAGACGGATCCCCAATATACTTCTAGAGCATAGAAACATGAAATACCGGATGCACACTCGACAAGCTGGGTGGCAAAGCAAGCTCATAAGCCTCCTCCCCAATCCTCCAAAGTAGGCCCAATGAATCGAGGACTCAATTTACCTTTCTTCCCAAATCTCATAACACCTTCATGGGTAAAACCTTCAACAGAACCTCCTCGCCCACCATGTAGGACACATCCCGAACCTTCCTATCAACATAACTCTTTTGCCTTGACTGCGCTGTATGAAGCCTCTCCTGAATCACCTTCACCTTCTCTAAGGCATCCCATACCAAGTCTGTCCCCAATAGCCTAGCCTCACCGGGCTCGAACCAGCCAACTGGAGTTCTACACCACCTCCCATACAAAGCCTCATATGGAGCCATCTGAATACTCGACTGGTAGCTGTTGTTATAAGCAAACTCTATAAGCGGTAGAAACTGATCCCATGACTCTCTGAAATCAATGACACAAGCATGCAATATGTCCTCCAATATCTGAATAGTGCGCTCGGACTGCCTGTCCGTTTGAGGGAGAAAAGTTGTGTTTAACTCAAGCTGAGTACCCAACTCTCGCTACACAGACCTCCAAAACTGCGATGTAAACTGAGTGCCCCTATATGAGATGATAGAAACTGGGACACCATGAAAACGAACAATCTCCCGGATATAGATCTCTGCCAACCGCTCTAAAGAATAGGTAGTACATACAGGAATAAAGTGCGCGGGCTTGGTCAGCCGATCCACAACCACCCAAATAGTATCGAACTTCCTCAAAGCCCGTGGAAGTCCAACTACAAAGTCCATAGTGATCCTCTCCCACTTCCACTCTGGAATATCTATCCGCTGAAGCAAGCCACCCGGTCTCTGATGCTCATATTTCACCTGCTGACAATTGAGACACCGAGCTACAAATCCCACAATGTCTTTCTTCATTCTCCTCCACCAATAGTGCTACCTCAAATCCTGATACATCTTTGCGGAACCCGAATGAATGGAATACCGCGAGCTATGGGCCTCCTCCAGAATCAACTCCCGAAGCCCATCCACATTGGGCACACACATATCCGGCCCTGCATCTTCAACACCCCATCATCACCAAAGGTCACATCTCTGGCATCATCATAATGAACTCTATCCTTAAGGACCAGCAAATGCGGATCATCATACTGGCGCTCTCTGATGCGATCATATAAGGAAGACCGAAAAACCACACAAGCCAATACCCGACTGGGCTCCAAAATATCCAACCGCATGAACTGATTGGCCAAGGCCTAAACATCAACTGCAAGAGGTCTCTCCCCAACTGGAATATATGCCAAACTCCCCATACTCACCGCCTTTCGGCTCAAAGCATCGGCCACCACATTGGCCTTTCCCGGATGGTACAATATAGTGATATCATAATCCTTTAGCAACTCCAACCATCTCCGCTGCCTCAAATTAAGATCCTTCTGCTTGAACAAGTGCTGGAGGCTATGATGATCAGTAAACACCTCACAAAACACACCATACAGGTAATGCCTCCAAATCTTCAATGCGTGAACTATGGCAGCCAACTCCAAATCATGAACGGGGTAGTTCTTCTCAAGGGGCTTCAACTGACGAGAAGTATAAGCAATAACTCTACTCTCATGTATCAACATACACCAAATACCAACTCTCGAAGCATCACAATACACGGTACATGAACCTGAAGCTAATGGCAGAATCAACACTAGAGCTGTGGTCAAAGCTGTCTTGAGCTTCTGAAAGCTCTCCTCACACTCGTCCGACCATACAAATAAAGCACCCTTCTGAGTCAACTTGGTCAAGGGCAATGTGATATATGATAATCCCTGAACAAACTGGCGATAATAGCCTGCCAAACCAAGAAAGTTGCGAATCTCTATGGCTGGGGACGATCTGGGCCAACTCTGAACCGCCTCTATCTTCTTCGAATCAACCTGAATACCCTTGCTGGACACCACATGCCCCAAGAAAGCCACTGAACTGAGCCAAAACTCACACTTGGAGAATTTTGCATAAAGCTTCTCCTCTCTCAATCTCTGCAACACAACTCTCAAATGCTCCACATGCTCCTCGTGACTACGTGAATATACCAGAATATCATCATTGAAGACTATGATAAACGAGTCAACACAATGTTCATCAAATGCATGAACACTACTAGGGCATTGGTCAGCCCAAAAGACATCACCAAGAACTCATAATGACCATATCGGGTCCTGAAAGCTGTCTTAAGAATATCCGAGTCCCTGATCTTCAGTTGGTGATAGCCTGAACGGAGATCAATCTTGGAGAACACTCTCGCTCCTTAAAGCTGGTCGAATAAATCATCAATGCGAGGCAAAGGATACATGTTCTTAATTGTTACTTTATTCAATTGCCTATAATCAATCCACACTCTCATAGTGCCATCCTTCTTCTTCACAAATAGAACCGGCGCACCCTAAGGTGACACACTAGGCCGAATGAACCCTTTATTAAGGAGTTCTTGAAGCTGCTCCTTTAATTCCTTTAACTCCGCTGGTGCCATACGATATGGCGGAATAGAAATAGGCTGAGTGTCCGACACCAGGTCAATACCAAAATCAATATCCCTGTTCTGTGGCATGCCCGACAGGTTTGCAGGAAACACATTGGGAAAATCTCTCACAACTAGAACAGAATCAATACTGGGAGTCTCACACCGACATCCCTCACAAAGGCTAGATACGAAAGACAACCCTTCCCAACCATACACTGGGCTTTCAAGAATGAGATCACTCTACTGGGAACATAATCAGTCATACCTCGCCACTCAATTCGTGGCACACCCGGTATAGCCAAGTGACTGTCTTAGCATGACAATCCAAAATAGCAAGACACGGAGATAGCTAATCCATGCCAAAAATGACATCGAAATCCACCATACACAATAATAAAAGATCCACACGGGCCTTCAGACCCCAATAGTCACCACACACGATCGGTACACACGGTTTACAACAACAGTATCACCCACAAGGTAGATACATGAACAGGTGAAGCAAGAAACTCATGGGGCGTACCCAAATAACGAGCAAAGTATGATGACACATAAGAAAATGTGGAACCGGGATCAAATAATACAAAGACATCTCTGTGGTAGACTGAAACAATACCTGTAATAACAGAATCTGAAGCAATAGCATCGGGTCTGCCCGGAAGTGCATAGAAACGGGCCTGACCACCACCTAATCGACCTCCCCCTCTAGGGAGACCCCTAGCTAACTGGGCGGGTGGTGGTGAAGTAACTAGCGCTGAAGCCGATGACTAATTCACCCGCATGTCTCAAACTGGAACCAATATAGCACATAACCGTGCAATCGACTAATTAATAGTGGACTTCCCCACTTGGCTCGAAGCCATAGACCAAAACATACACAATAACTCATAACACATATACTTTATTTCTGCCATAATACCATAGCGAGATTAAACTCAATCCTTCATAAGCTCGTGAACACAGACCATATGGTACTTTATATCTTCTGCAAATCTCGCATTCACTCTCATAGTAGTCAAGCCTACTCTCTTGAGCAGCCCAAATTTAAATTGTAAAATATATATTTTCCTGTTAACAAAGATCTTCCAATAAATGATACAAGGGATTACGCAAACTTCAGAACAATCCGCAGGAGATAACCCCACCTGCTTTGCCTCAAACTAACATTTTTGTATACCTTCCACTGTCATAAACATTACGCAGTCACTTAAACTTCCTGAGTCTGAACTCAGACCGCGACATGAAATTTACTCCACTCCCAACTAGGAAACATGGAAAGATTCTTCACACACCCATAACTCAGGGCTATACCTCAATCAAGATGAAAATTGAGCACCTAATAGTCCTTCTATCCTCCAACAGACCCTTCTCGTCACTTCCAAATAACGTGAATACATCTCGCAGTCACATCACACTCATCACGTAACTATCCAGTCATATCCTCCCCTAATAGGGACACAACAGAACATATGGATCCAGAAACACGCGCTTACAAAATCAACAGCTCAAGGCTCAAGCTATAGGTAAAAATCCGGCCTCGAGTCCTCCAGACTAGCCCAGCATCAACGCACAGAGATCACATCTCGCCCCTTGATCGAGGAATCACAAGCCATCGATGCACATCGGATAATGAGCGCTCATGCGCGCATACAAACTCGTGGAAGGAATTCAAAGATTTACTTTTCAAGTTGCATCAAGGACGCACGATAAGAAATCAAGAATGTGAAATTTTTCCTAAAGGTTCTGCAGCGTCTCGAGGATAAATGCAGATGTCTCTGTACCGATCCGTGAGACTCTACTAAACCTGCTCATGACTCGTGGGACCTATGTAACCTAGGCTCTAATACCAACTTGTCATGACCCTAGACTCGGACCCGGTCGTGATAGTGCCTCTCGTGAAGACAGGGCCAATCGACTCTTCCCATTTTCCAATTATTAACAATTAAGAATTTAGAATAGTCTAAACATGAATTAATAAACCGAAGTTTAAGAAAATGATAGTATAATATGCGGAATACAGCCCAAACATAGCCCGATACCGGGGTGTCACTAGCCTTGAGCATCTAACAAAACAGAATACTCTAATATATATAGCTATAGAGTTTAATACAGAAACTAAGAACATAAAGAAGTAAGATAGGGAAGAGCTCCGAGCTGCGAACGCCAATAGCTACCTAGAGACTCCTCGGATCCACCTGAGCCGGAATGATCAGCACTCGGGAGCGGGACCAGATATGCTTGAATCTGCATACAGGGTGCAGGGAGTAAAGTGAGTACTCCAACTCAGTGAGTAATAATCATAAATAAAGACTGAAAGTAGGAAATCACGTAAGGGACAAAAGCATGCTATAATGAAGTAGTAAAACCATTAAAAAAATAGTAAAACCAGTGAAAGATAGGTAAAAATCCTTTAACTCAATTTAACTTCATGAAAAGCTTTTTTCAACAATTAAGCAGGTAACTGACAGTAAATTATGAAAATAAATACATAAAGGTTCGCCCTTCGGGCGCAGTATCAACAAATCTGCCCCTCGGGCAACATCTCAGAATAGTACCAGCCCCTTGGGCAATCACATAGAACAATACCAGCCCCTCTGGATCAATCTCACATCACAATGGGTACTCATGCTCACTGGGGGTGTACAGACTCCTGGAGGGGCCCCTTACGGCCCAAGAGCAATATCAAGCCACCTCATGGCATCAATTAGGCCCTCAGCCTCATATCAATCAATCCACCTCGTTGCATGCCTCATAATCAGTATCAAATATTTCCTCACAATATAGGCCCTCGGCCTTACTCAGTCAAAATTCTAACAAGCCACTCGGGCAGTAGTAAAACATGTTTCTCTGCCCAAAATATCATTTAAGTATTTAAAACATAGTAAACATGGCTGAGTATGAAAATAGTGAAATATAACATGACTGAGTTCAAGTATAAAGTCAAAACAATGAGCAAATACCAATAAAAATCTCCGAAGGGTTTAAATAGTTGGCACAAGGCCCAAATATGGCATCCAACCCAAATCATGATGATAGCAAATAAATTTCAGTCAAATACGCGGTAAAATAGTCATTCAGGATGGACCAAGTCACAATCCCCAACAGTGCACAACCCCATGCTCGTCATCAAGCATGTGTGTCACCTCAATATAGCATAACGATGTGCAAGTCTAGGGTTTCATACCCTCAAAATATCATTTACAATCATTACTCACCTCGAACCGGTCAAATCTCTAGCTTGCGATGCCTTTGCCCCTCGAATCGGCCTCAACTAGCATCGAATCTATCCAAAATCAGAACGATGACGTCAAAATATGCTAAGGGAACGAAGTCCAAGCGAAAATAATCAATTTACAATATAAATCCCGAAATTACCAAAACCCGACCCCTTGGGCCCACATCTCGGAATTCGATACTTTTTACATCAATAGATTCCTTATCTCTCCACGAGTTCATACATATCAAAAGTTCCAAAATCCGACCTCAAATGGTCCTTCAAATCCTTAAAAAAAGGTCTAAGTTTCCAAGCCCTAGTTTTCCCAATTTTAGCCCTTAAATTCCATTAATCATAGCCCTAATCCGTGAAATAATAGCATAGGAACGAGTTTTAGGTCCAAATTTCTTACCTCAATGAAGTTCCATTGAAATCTCTCTTTCAAATCATCCAAAAAGCTCCAAAGTCGAAGTCAAAAATGATGAAATGGCTCAAATTCGCGAAGGCCAAAATTTGTATCTTCTGCCCAGACATTTTTGCATCTGTGGCCCAATACCCGCTTCTGCGGTACCGCATATGCGATTCTTCCTCTGCTTCTGCGGAAATCACTTACCTCCCCTTAGTCCGCATCTACGGTCACATATCCGCATCTGCGACATCGCAGATTCTGTCACCCTAACTGCTTCTGCGGTCTCTACTCATCAAGCCCCGTTTCTCTTCTGCGACTAAACGCCCGCACATGCAGCGTCGCACCTGCGGTCCCCAATCCGCAGGTGCGAAAATACCAGAAGCAGCAAATTCAGCGGCTGCAACATAGTCTCAAACTCCCCGTCAACCATCCGAAATCACCCCGAGGCCCCCGGGACCTCAACCAAAGGCACCAACATATCCTAAAACCTTATTCAAACTTGTACCAATCTTCAAAACACCTCAAACAACATCAAATCAACCAAAACACATCGGATTCAAGCATAAGTTTTCAAAGTCTTCCGAATTCTGCTTTTGATAAAAAACCCAACCAAACCACGTCCGAATGACCTGAACGTTTACACACACATCCCAAATGACACAACGGAACTATTGCAACTCTCATAATTCCATTCTGACCCCTATATCAAAATCATGCCTACCAACCGGAAATCGCCAAAATATCAACTTTGCCAATTCAAGCCTAAATCTACTCTGAACCTCCAAAACTCATTCTGATCGCGCTCGTATGTCCCAAATCACCTCCCGAAGCTAACCGAACCATCATAACTCATATCTGATCCCTCTAACACATAAGTCAACATCCGATTGACTTTTCCAACTCAAGCTTCCTCAAAAGAGACTAAGTGTCTCAAACCTTACCAAAATTATTCAGGATTTGATCTGACCAACCCAATACCCCATAACATAGATAAACAAAACATAAAAAGCAAAAATAGGGAAAACGGAGGGGTAAATCATGAGACGACTGCCGGTTCATCACATAATTTTACGTGAAGATTAAAACTCCTCAAGTTCTAACCAATTATTGTACAAATTAATTTGATTTTATGTGGAGATAATAAAACCACCCTACGTTTACTAAAATTTAGGAGTTTTGAATTGGTATGGTTCAGTAAAGTCATTTTTGTACGGAGATTACAACATTCAAGTAATTTATGGTTTGGTAAATTCATTATTATACGCATGCCTTCCATGTGTAGCATGCTTTTACATTTGAAGATAAAGATTAGATAATGAGTTCCTTTATGTTACATCCTGCATTTTCGTACGTTAAAGTTTCGTCGTAAGCTAATCGACATAAGTTCGGGAATGAGATTATAAGTATTATGCTATTTTAAACAAGTGATAAGTTAATTCGTGAAGGTGAGAGAGTAAGCGAATCGAAGAAAAAGATTTCCGTCGAAGTTTGGCAATTTGGGGATAAAGTACGGTCCAAGCTATAATTGCTTGTATTCATGGACTAGTGTCATATAGGGTATTACATGACCATGATAGTAAGGTGTATAAGGTGTGTTAAAAGTGAGTAATATTTTAAGTAATTTGAGATAATACTTAATTACGTGGGTAATTGGTTAAATATTGGATTAGTGGGGAATTAATGGGCTGATTAAGGAAAGGGGGTGAATATTTGATAAGTCTTAGGGAGGCTAACGTGGCAGCCCACTATTCTTGTTAGTGACTCATAAATAATGTTTCAAGGTGGCACATTTAAGAGGGTTTGGTGGCTAGGTCATCACCTTGTGGGGCCCACATCCACCAATCACTTAAGGCGATGGAATGTCTTTACAATATGAGGGATTAAGGCTTCAGCCCATTTCATTTAAGGATTCATATTGTTGTGACATGCTTACTACAAGAAGCCTCAAAGAAGGAATTCATATGAATCCTTTCCAGTGCTTATGGCAACATGATCTTTCTTCAGCAAACTAACGTCCAAGACAATCAACAAAAAGCCACAAAATTCATACAAGATTAGATGATAGCAACGTGATTAGCTACAACAAAATTTTATACGAAGTTATATTACATAATAGCAATGGTATAATCTTTCTCAAGAACACCATACGAATTTTTTCCTACTTCGATCCGCCGTTATATGTTTTGGTCGCGTTTGACGGGTATTGGAAGGATTGTCAAGAGAACCAGCTCAGGTATGTTAAGGCTATCCCTTCTTTCCTTTTGGCATGATCTATACAATACAAACGAAACGAGCAAATGCACAACTTTCATAAATAACTCTATTCATAGAAGTATTAGAGGTACATATGTTCTTGAATTCCCATGTGTCTTATTATTACATCTTCTATTCATGGGTCCCAGAAAATACGTAAGTTGAAAAAGTTTACTTTATGATATTACTCAAAGGTATAATGGTCTTTTGACATTCCGAGATTTTACTAACGTACTTCTCATGCATTGGATTCATTTATACATGTACATTGACCCATGACCAGATGGCGTTATATACGCATGTATATATATGGGAAAAAGTTACGGCATTATATACGCACCACCACCTGATCAGTTGGTATACTTTGATGATTTTTCCCACAGTAGCCGAGATGATATGATGGGATGCCCGCAGAGGCTTGCTGATGTTATGAACACATGTACCTATGCACGACATGACATTCATATGCATATGCATGACACTATAAGTATTTTATGATTTACAGAGTTATCCAGACCTACAGGTTGAGTCATGTACTTCATGTTTCTTCCATGTCTTTTATATACTTATTTATGTGTCTTACATACTCGGTACATTATTCGTACTGACTTCCTTTGTTGTGGATGTTGCGTTTATGCCTACAGGTATAGAAAATCATTTTGACGAGCCCTCATTGTAGACGAGATTAGCATTAAGCGGAGGATCGGTAAAACTCCACCTTATTCGGAGTGCAGTCGAGTTTATGAGTCATCGTATCAGAATCTTGCTACAGACTTATGGGTAGGCCGGTACCTTGCCCCATATTACGTTTATGTACTTTTAGAGGCTTGTAGACATATGTTATGTGTATGAAAGATTGTATGGCCTTGTCGGCCTATGTTCAGTGTACGAGTGATTATTTTGGCCTTATAGGCCTGTACGTCATATGTATAAGTCAACATATTAGGTTGGGTCATTTTATGTCGAGTATTCTCTCATGTTTTATTCTTGTTACCTCATACGGCCCTTCTGGCCTATTTACCCATGTTGATGTAATGAGAAAGATATGTTACATTGGTACTCGATTGAGTAAGGGCACCGAATACCCGTCGCGGCTCATCAGTTTGGGCCGTGACACTTTATTACGTTGAATTCCTAGGGATTTGATGCTTTTGAATATATAGGTAAGTGCTCAACAAAACTAGAGGTTGTTGGCTGTGGATTCCTGTAGTTTTGGAGCATGGTTTTCCGCACTTGGTGTGCAGTTGTGGATGTACATTTTTTCCCTTGCATAATTTTCATGAGAGAATATTTGAGGGTGTAGCGGGTATTTCAAGTAGGGAAAAAGGCCAGATTTGGATCTCTACTTGGGTAAATTGTTCACGTGTATACCTCGTCCTACTTTCCATCTAAATATGTCCCTACCATTAGCAAAGTAGATAAAATCGTCCCTAACCCTAACAGATCTCCAACGTGACAATGGACCCCTCAATTAATCTGCCAACTAGACAAAATATCAACCCAAAATTTAAAAGACCCATGCCCATTTCTTTGACCCAACTATCAAAACACTTTAAGGGTCCCACCTCTCTCTCTTAATTCAAGTATTCAACCACAGCTTTTCTTCTTCCTCGTTTTTCTTTTCCAGTTCTTGTTCTTCCTTTTTTTTCCATTTATGGCTATGGCTCAAGGTAACCAACTGAAAATTTTATCAAAAAGAAAATATTGTGAACAGAAAACAAAAAATCAATTTGAAAAATTTAGAAGATTTCATAATAAAATAAAAACTAAATACACATTGAATAGCATATCATCAGTCGAAAAAAGGATTTTCATGACAAAAAATGAAACATAAAAATCGGAGATGGATCCCTCTTTCTAACCTTCCCCCTCCAAATATTTGTGGGTCTCCATAACAATACTAATCTAGTCAAGAATCAATCAGTAGCAACCACAAATAAAATCCAAAATATGTAGAAAAATTAGCTTATGTGTGTGCATTAAAACATTCGAGTCCCTGAAATAGAAAAGAAAAAGAAGAGAGCTCTCTTTCTCATGGTTTGAAGGAAGTGAAAGAGAACGGTCGATGGCGGCGACTGCGGCAGCTTGGCCATGGAGGAACAAAGAGGAGTGTCAAATTATTATTAAACCAACTTCTGAATACAGTAGAGAGTTTGCCTACTTTTGGTCTGAAAGATAATATTTTTTGTAATGGAAATTGGTGCATAAGAACTTGGGGAGTAGTGAATTTTTTTTCTTTTTCAAGTATCGACGAAGAACACAAAGAAGAAATAGTTGGGTCGTGGATTTGTTTGTCACGTTGATTTGTATCCAGATTTTGACCCATTCAATTGTTATAGTTGGGTCGACATGGGTCTTTTAATTTGGTTGATATTTTGTCTAGTTGGCAGATCAATTGAGGGGTCACATTGCTATATTGGAGATCTGTTAGGGTTAGGGACGATTTTATGTATTTTGCTAACGATAGAGATATATTTAGACAAAAAGTAGAACAAGATATAAACGTTAATAATTTATGAAAGGAGAGATACAAATCTGACCTTTTTCCCTTTCAAGTATTACTACTTGAGAGTGGAGAGTCAGCTTGAGGGAGCACACAGAAATTTGGAATCTTGTTTGGATTATTTTAGACGAGCAGAGTGACACGTGCTGATATGCATATAATGCCAAAATACATGAACAATAAGATAAATGCACAAGGATTGGCGAATACTAAAGAAAACCCACTTGAGCCTTAACCATGGGAAAACATTTTGAAAACAAAACCACTTAAATGTTGTGGAGTTACGTGCTTCAAAGTAATCACGTGCAACTCACACGGTTGAAAAATTTAAATGTTGTGGTATGATATTTTTAAAACTTATTTAGACTCAACCAAACTAGTGTCGTCTTCAAAATTCTAAAACCATGGTGGTTTGTTATGTGGTGATGGATAATTATATGAGTGTTTTCCCTAAAGATTGGATAACAATTAAACTTGTAATGTGATTTTAAAGATATATAATTTCACCTAATATCAATTTATAAATGTAAAAATAAGTGATGCAAATTGATAATAATATAAAGCAAACCAGCGTTTGGACAGAGCCCTCGAGCTCGATATGATGACCTTTTGGGTCATCACTTGTTTTGAAAGTAAATTTTGTGTTCCGAGGCCTTGAAAATCTCTTTTTATCTCATTTCGATTTGCGTGTGCAGTCCGGGTGCGTTTCCGAAAAGTTTTATGTGAAATCTAAGTAAAATAAGGAAATTGGCCTTAAAATTGATTAAAGTTGACATTGGTTAATATTCTGGATAAACGGATTCGGACTCATGATCTGATGATCTCGTAGGGTCCATAGTAAAATATGGGACTTGGGCGTATGCCCGGAATCGAATTCTGAGGTTCCAAGCTCGAGAAAAGAACTTTTAAAGAAAATTGTTGGCTCGAAAATATAAAGGCTTTTAGAAGTGAATTAATGCAATTTCTTGATGGTATCGGGCTCGTATCTTGGTTCCGGAGCCCGGTACAAGTTCAAATAATAATTTGGTAGAATATGTGGAATTTGGTAAGAATCGAAAGTGACTTGGTATAAAACGGACCTATAGTTGAGAGAAAATGGAAATTTCAATGTTTTTGAGTAATTGTATGAATTTGAGGTTGAATTCGTAGTTGTTGATGTTATTTTGATGATTTGATCGCATGAGCAAGTCTGTATGACCTTTTTAGACTTGTGTGCATGATTAGTTTGGAGCCCCGAGGGTTCGGGTGAGTTTTGGATAGGCCACAGAGTGAATTTAGACTTAGAAAATAACTGTTGCAGGTTCAGAGAAGTTGCAGGTCTCTAAAGTGAGCTTCGCAGTCCGCGGTGAATCTTCGTGAGTGCAGTGGGGTCTTCGCGACCGCGGTGTGGTTTTTGTGGTTAGTGGTGGTCAAGGACATGTCTTCGCGGCCGTGCTCGATATTTCGGGTCCGCGGTGGAGCTCCCCGACCGCGATTTTTTTTATGTGGTCAGTGGTGAGGGTCTCAGAGCGGTATATATAAACGAGACTTTTCAGCCATTTTTATTTTTCAAAACCCTAAAACATAAGTGGCAATTTTTCAAGACACTCTTTCTTTCCCAAAACACAAGTAAGTGATTTTTAACTCATTCCTTTCATGCCTTAACTTCTTTTTACAAGATTTCATCCTAGAATCTAGGGTTTTCATGGTGGAATTGGGAATTTTGTGTAGAACTTAGGAATATCGAAATTTGGGGATTTAAACCTCAAATTGAGGTCGGATTCCAAAATTAATTTATATCCGGGCTCGGGGGTGAATGAATAATTGGGTTTTGATCTAAATGTCGGGTTTGGACCAAGCGGACCCGAGATCGATTTTTGATTTTTTGAGGAAATCACTAGAAAACCTATTTTTCATGCATTAAAATTGGTTTATTTAACATTTATTAATGTTACTAAGTAAATTGTGACAAGATACAAACGAATTGGAAGTGGAACCAAGAGGTAAAGCGGTAGTTGAGGCTTGATTGTGTTCGTGGCTTTGAGGTAAGTGTTTGGTCTAACCTTAGCTTGAGGGAATAAGAGTTGTAGTTTTATTTGCTATGTGTTAATTGTTGAGTACGACGTATAGGTGTGGTGACGAGTATCTATACATTTGTGTCAAGCATGCTCGTGAGTCTTATACTATAATGGTTGTGACTCCGCTATGTATTGTCCATGCTTAATATAATAATTTCTAATGTTGAACAAGGCTTATGGAAGTATTCTTGGTATTTGAACATTGTAGAGCATTGGCTCAATTTGAGAATTGAGTTGAAATGTAATTGTGGAAAAGAGAAGAGGCTTATGATATTGTTTTCCTTGCTAGGACGTTATTGCTTATGATATTGTTTCCCTTGCCGGGACATTATTATTATATTATTGTTTCCTTTCCAGGATTCTATTGTGATTTTATTGATTCCCTTGCCCGAATTGCTTTGTGATTGTTGCTTGGGTAAGGAAGAGTGCAAAAGCACGAAGGGTGATGCCGTGTGTGATATTGGTGAGTAAGTGTTAATGCACAAAGGGTGATGTCGTGCCGAAATTGTAAATGTAAAAGCATGAAGGGTGATGTCGTGCCATGATATGAGTGATAATGCATCAAGGATAATGTCGTGCCATGAATATGTGAAGTAAAAGCATGAAGGGTGATACCGTGCTGAATATATTGATTCTTATGATGAGGATGAGAGTAAAAGCACGAAGGGTGATATCGTACACTTGTTATTATTTTCATTATTCTTGTTTATAGTTGAATTTTGGTGTTCTGTATACTTCTTTACTGAATTTCTGTTTATACATGATATCTCCCCGACCATGTTTCCCCTTGTCATCTTTAACTACTAGTTTCTATCATTATTATTTGATGTATATGATATAACTGCACAGGTTTATTGGGTAGTCTTATCCTAGCCTCGTCACTACTTTGCCGAGGTTAGGCTTGACACTTACCAGCACATGGGGTCGGTTGTGCTGATACTACACTCTATATTGTGTGCAGATCCCGGTACTGGAGCATTTGGGCTATAGAGAAGTTGCTGCCTTCAGTCCATCAGGAGACCCGAGGTAGTCCTGCAGGCGTCCACAGGCCTTGGCATCCCCTTCCATCTTTTCTATTCTGTTTTATGTATTTCAAAGACAGATTTGTATTTTTCATTCAGACCAGTGTTTGTAGTGTTCGTAGATGGTCCGTGACGTTGTGACACCAATTCTGGGTAGAGTTGTATTTTGGATTTTGTATTAGTATTTAGTTAAACTAATAGATTTCGTCTTCCGCATTTCTGTTTATTATGATTATTCCATTTTTGATCACATGTTAGCTTGTAAATGTTAAAAGGTTAAGGAAAAAGGTTAATAAAATCTGTAATACTCGGCTTGCCTAGCTTTCATGAGTAGGAGTCATCACAACTCTCGAGGGTGAAAAATTTGGGTCATGTCAAGTTGGTATTTGAGTTCTAGGTTGCTTAGGTCTCACAATCCACGAACAAGCTTAGTAGAGTCTGAGGGATCGGTACAGAGACGTCTGTATTTATCCCCTAGAGTCTACACAGTTAGGAAAAACTTCACGTCTATTCTTTCCTATTGTGCTACTTGATTTCTCAATACTAATTGAACTTCCACTCTGTTCTTTCGCAGATGGTGAGAACAGGTACCGCTTCATCAGCTGACCAGCAGCCCAAGCCTCTATAGTAGCTCCTACGAGGGGCAGAGGCTGAGGCCATGCTAGGGCCCGAGGCATAGGTAGAGCTCAGCCTAGAGCTCGAGCAGCAGCACTAGCGGTGAAGCCTCAGGTTGAGTTTGACGATGAGGTTCCAGCCCAGATAGCTCCAACAGGACCAGCTCAGGTCCTAGAGGGGTTCATCGCCACCTCGGTACTTCAAGATGCTCTAGTTCGTCTAGTGGGACTTATGGAGAGTGTTGCCCAGACAGGCTTGCTTCCTGTAGCACCAACCGTCTCTCAAGTTGGAGAAGGATCCCAGACTCCTACTACCCGCACTCCAGAGCAAATGGCTCCCTAGTTTCAGACTCCAGTAGCTCACCCAGTTGGGGTAGTTCAGCCAGGTGTTATGGCACAGATCGGTGAGGGGGCAACGATATCTGCTGATGCCTTGTGGAGATTGGACAGGTTTACCAAGCTTTTCACTACTACTTTTGGTGGTACATCTTTCGAGGATCCCCAGGATTATTTGGACAGCTGTCACGAGGTTCTACGGAACATGGGGATAGTGAAGACCAATGGGGTTGACTTTGCTGCTTTCCGTCTGTCTGGATCTGTGAAGACTTGGTGGAGTTATTATTGTTTGCCTAGACCAGTTGGGTCACCGGCTTTGACTTGGGATCAATTCTCTTAGCTATTTTTGGAGAAGTTTCTTCCTATTACTCAGAGGGAGAACTATCGGAGGCAGTTTGCGTATTTCCAGCAAGGTTCTATGACTGTCACTCAGTACGAGACCGGATATATTGACTTGGCCCATCATGCTATTCTTATACTTCTCTTTGAGAGAGAGAGAGAGAGAGAGAGAGAGAGAGAGAGGAGGAGGAGGTTCATTGAGGGACTCGTTCAGCCTATTCAATTGTAGATGGCTAAGGAGATGGGGAGCGAAATTTCTTTTCAGTATGCGGCCAATGTGGCCAGGAGAGTTGAGATGGTTCTATCGTATGGGAGTGGTCAGGCGTCTGACAAGAGGCTTCGTCATTCGGGCAAGTTCAGTGGTGCCTCATCTGTAGGCAGAGATTCTTTTGGTAGGGGCCATCCTTCCAAGCCGTTTCATTCAGCACTTCAGGCTTTTCACGGTGCACCAGGTGGCCGTGGTTCTCATATACAGTATTCTGATTAGTTACCCTACAGTGCACCACCAGCTCCTATCAGTGCACTGCCGCTCCAGAGCTTTCAGGGTGGTTATTCAGGCCGTCAGGGTCAGCAGTCTCAACAGCTGAGGGCTTGTTACACTTGTGGTGATACGAGGCATATTGCTATATTTTGCCCTTGAGCACCGAGCAGCTCTCAGCATCAGGGTTCCCGTGCCATGGTTCAAGCACCGAGTGTTCCACCGGCCGCTCAGCCAGCTAGAGGTGGAGGTAGAGGTGCTAGAAGTATAGGTAGAAGTATTAGAGGTGGAGGTTAGGCCACTAGAGGTGGAGGCCAGCCAGCAGGAGGCCGTCCCAGAGAGGTAGTTTAGAGTGGTGGGGCCCAGCCCCGATGTTATGCTCTTCCATCAAGGCCTGAGGCTGAGGTTTTCGATACAATTATCACATGTACTGTTATGGTTTGCCATAGAGATGCTTCAACTCTATTTGATCCAGGATCTACATACTCTTATGTGTCATCTTATTTTGCGCCATATTTGGTCATGCCTAGTGATTCCTTGAGTGCCGATGTATATGTGTCTACACCAGTGGGTGATTCTATTGTGGTAGATCGTGTCCATCATTCATGTATAGTTGTGATTGGGGGTCTTGAGACCCGAGTAGATCTGTTACTTTTGGATATGGTTGATTTTGATGTCATTGGGGATGGACTGGTTATCACCTTACCACGCTATCTTGGACTATCATGCCAAGATTGTGACCTTAGCCTTGCCGAGTTTACCTCGTTTAGAGTGGAAAGGGACTCTTGGTCATTCCACCCATAGGGTTATCTCATATATGAAGGCTCGGCGTATGGTTGAGAAGAGATGTTTGGCCTATTTGGCGTATGTTCGTGATTTTAGTACCGAGGTTCTTTTTATGGATTCTGTGCATGTTGTTCGTGAGTTTCCTAAGGTAAGTCCTTCAGACCTGCCGGGTATGCCACCCGACAGGGATATTTACTTTTACATTGATTTGGCTCCGAGCACTCAGCCCATTTCTATCCCGCAATATCGTATGGCCCCACTAGAGTTGAAAGAATTGAAATAACAGTTGCAACACCTGCTTGATAATGGCTTTATTAGACCTAGTGTCTCGCCTTGGGTTACGCTAGTGTTGTTTGTTAAGAAGAAGGACGGATCGATGAGGATGTGTATATATTATCGGCAGTTGAACAAGGTCACAATCAAGAATAAGTATCTATTTTTGAGGATTGATGATTTGTTTGATCATCTTCAAGGGAGCCAAAGTGTTTTCGAAGATTGATTTGAGATCTGGCTACCATCAGTTAAGGATTATGGCATCCGATGTCCCTATGATAGCTTTTTGCACTCGGTACAAGCATTATGAGTTCTTAGTGATGTCATTTGGGTTGACAAATGCCCCCGCAGCTTTCATGGACTTGATGAACCAAGTGTTCAAGGCTTATTTGGATTCCTTCGTGATTGTCTTCATTGATGATATTTTGATCTATTCCCGCAGCCGGGAGGAGCATGAGCAGCACCTGAGAGTGGTTCTTCAAACTTTGAGAGATAGTCAATTATATGCTAAGTTTTCGAAATATGAGTTCTGGTTGAGTTCAGTTGTATTCTTGGGTCATGTCGTATCAGTAGAGGGTATTTAGGTGGATCCGAAGAAGATAGAGGCAGTCAAGAACTGGCCGAGACCCGCATCAGCTACAGAGATCCAGAGTTTCTTGGGTCTGGCAGGCTATTACCATTGGTTTGTAGATGGGTTTTCGTCTATTGCAGCCTCGATGACCAGGTTGACCCAGAAGGGTGCCCAGTTCAGGTGGTCGGGAGAGTGTGAGACGAGCTTTCAGAAGCACATGACACCTTTGACTACGGTGCCGGTGTTGGTTTTGCGCACAGGTTCAGGTCCATATATAGTGTATTGTGATACATCTCGTATTGGACTTGGTGCAGTGTTGATGCAGGATGGATAGGTCATTGCTTATGCTTCACGACATTTGAACATTCATGAGAAGAATTATTTAGTTCATGATTTGGAGTTAGCAGCCATTGTTCACGCGCTGAAGATTTGGAGGCACTATTTATATGGCGTGTCATGTGAGGTGTTCACGGATCACAAGAGTTTGCAATACTTGTTCAAACAGAAAGAACTAAATTTGAGGCAGAGAAGGTGGTTGGAGCTATTGAAGGACTATGATATTACCATCTTGTATCATCCGGGAAAAGCCAATGTAGTGACCGATGCATTGAGTAGGAAGTCACCTAGTATGGGTAGCCTTGCGTATATTCTGGTCGGTGAGAGACTATTTGCTCTGGATGTTCAGGCATTAGCCAATCAGTTCGTGAGGTTGAATGTTTTTGAGCCCAACCGTGTGCTAGCTTGCACAGTCGCTCGTTCTTCATTATTTGGGCGTATCAGAGATCGACAGTGTTATGATCCTCATTTGCTTGTCCTTAGGGACACGGTATGGCACGAGGGTGCCAAGTAGGTTACAGTTGGAGATGATGGAGTTTTGAGGATGCAGGGTCGTATTTGTGTACCCAATGTGGATGGACTTCGTGAGTTGATTCTAGAGGAGGCCTATAGTTCTCGGTATTCTATTCATCCAGGAACCGCTAAGATGTATCAGGACTTGCGGCAGCATTATTGGTGGAGGAGAATGAAGAAGGACATTGTTGCGTATGTAGCTCGGTGTTTAAACTGTCAGCAGGTAAAGTACAAGCATCAAAAACCTGGTGGTTTATTTCAGAAGATCGAGATTCCTGAGTGGAAGTGGGAGCAGATCACTGTGGATTTCATTGTTGGACTCCCACAGACTCAGAAGAAGAAGTTCGATGAAGTGTGGGTTATTTTTGATAGGCTGACCAAGTCAGTACATTTCATTCTGGTGGCAGTCTCTTATTCCTCTAAGCGGCTGGCAGAGATCTATATCCGGGAGATTGTTCGTCTTCATGGTGTGCCCGTGTCTATCATTTCTGATCGAGGTACGCAGTTTACCTCACGTTTCTGGAGGGCAGTTCAGCGTGAGTTAGGCACACGGGTCAAGTTGAGCACAACATTTCATCCTCAGGCGGACAGGTAGTCCGAGCGTACTATTCAGATTTTGGAGGATATGTTTCGAGCTTGTGTTATTGACTTTGGAGGCTCGTGGGATCCGTTCTTGCCTTTAGCGGAGTTTTCCTACAATAACAGTTACCAGTCAAGCATCCAGATGGCTCCCTATAAGGCTTTATATGGTAGATGGTGTCGGTCGCTGGTTGGGTGGTTTGAGCCAAGAGAGGCTCGGTTGTTGGGTACGGATCTAGTACAGGATGCCTTGGACAAGGTTAAGATCATTTAGGATATACTTTATACAACTCAGTCCAGGTAAAAGAGTTATGCCGACCATAAGGTTAGGGATGTGGCATTCATGGGCGGCGAGCGGGTGTTGCTTCGGATGTTGCCTATGAAGGGCGTGATGAGATTTCGGAAGAAGGGCTTGCTAAGCCCTAGATTCATTGATCCTTTTGAGATTCTTGATCGAGTGGGAGAGGTGACTTACAGACTTGCGTTGCCGCCGAGTTTATCATCCGTGCATCCAGTGTTTCATGTGTCCATGTTTCGGCAGTATCACGACGATCCATCCCACGTGTTAGACTTTAGCACTGTTCAGTTGGACAAGGACTTGTCCTATGAGGAGGAGCCGGTAGCTATTCTAGACTGGCAGGTTCGTCAGCTGAGATCGAACAGTTTTCCTTTGGTTCGTGTTTAGTGGAGGGGTCAGCCTGTTGAGGTAGCGACCTAGGAGTCTGAGTCCGATATGCGAAGCCGATATCCCCATCTTCTCTCTGAGTTAGGTACTTTTCTTATGTACGTTCAAGGACGAACGGTTGTTTTAGAGATGGAGAATGTGATGACCCAAAAGGTCATCACTTGTTTTGAAAGTAAATTTGTGTCCCGAGGCCTTGAAAAACTCTTTTTGTCTCACATTGATTTGCGTGCACCATCCGGGTGTGTTTCCGAAAAGTTTTATGTAAACTTTAAGTAAAATAAGGAAATTGGCCTTTAAAATTGATTAAAGTTGACTTTGGTCAACATTCTTGGTAAACGGACCCGGACCGTGATCCGACGGTCTCGTAGGGTCCGTAGTAAAATATGGGACTTGGGCGTATGCCTGGAATCGAATTCCGAGGTCCCAAACCCGAGAAAAGAATTTTTAAAGAAAATTATTTGCTGGAAAATATAAAGGCTTTTATAAGTGAATTAATGCAATTTCTTTATGGTATCGGACCCGTATCTTGGTTTCGGAACCCGGTGCAAGTTCAAAATAATAATTTGGTTGAATTTGGTAAGAACCGAAAGTGGTTTGGTTTAAAACGGACCTATAGTTGAGAGAAAATGGAAATTTCAATGTTCTTGAGTAATGTATGAATTTGAGGTTTAATTTGTAGTTGTTGATGTTATTTGATGATTTGATCGCACAAGCAAGTCCGTATGACGCTTTTAGACTTGCGTGCATGATTAGTTTGGAGCCCCGAGGTTTCAGGTGAGTTTTGGATAGGCCACAGAGTGAATTTAGACAGGTTAAGAGAAGTTGCAGGTCTCTGAAGTGAGCTTCGCGGTCGGCAGTGAATCTTCACGACCGCGGTGGGATTTCGCGACCGCGGTGTGGTTTTCGCGGTCAGTGGTGGTCAAGGACATGTCTTCGCAGCCGCGCTCGATATTTCGGGTCCGCTGTGGAGCTCCCCGGCCACGGTCCTTTTTATGTGGTCAGCGGTGAGGGTCTCAGAGCGGTATATATAAACGAGACTTTTCAGCCATTTTTTATTTTTCAAAACCCTAAAATATAAGAGGCGATTTTTCAAGACACTCTTTCTTCCCCAAAACACAAGTAAGTGATTTTTAACTCATTCCTTTCACGCCTTAACTTCTTTTTACAAGATTTCATCCTAGAATCTAAGGTTTTCATGGTGAAATTGGGAATTTTGGGTAGAACTTAGGAATATCGAAATTTGGAGATTTAAACCTCAAATTGAGGTCGGATTCCAAAACCAATTGTATGTCCGGGCTCGGGGGTGACTGAATAATCGGGTTTTGATCCAAATTTCGGGTTTGGACCAAGCGGGTCCGGGGTCGATTTTTGACTTTTTGGGGAAATAACTAGAAAACCTATTTTTCATGCATTAGAATTGGTTTATTTAGCATTTATTAATGTTACTAAGTAAATTGTGACTAGATACAAGTGAATTGGAAGTGGAACCAAGAGGTAAAGCAGTAGTTGAAGCTTGATTGTGTTCGTGGCTTTGAGGTAAGTGTTTGTTCTAACTTTAGCTTGAGGGAACAAGAGTCGTAGTCTTATATGCTATGTGTTAATTGTTGAGTATGACGTATTGGTGTGGTGACGAGTATCTATACGTTGGTGTCAAACATACCCGTGAGTCTTATACTATGATTGTTGTGACTCCGTTATGTATTGTCCATGCTTAATATAATAATTTCTAATGTTGAACAAGGCTTATGGAAGTATTCTTGGTATTTGAACATTGTAGAGCATTGGCTCAAGTTGAGAATTGAGTTGTGAAGTAATTGTGAAATAGAGAAGAGACTTATGATATTGTTTCCCTTGCTGGGACGTTATTGCTTATGATATTATTTCCCTTGCCGGGATATTATTGTTATATTATTGTTCCCTTGCCGGGATTCTATTGTGATTTTATTGATTCCCTTGCCCAAATTGCTTTGTGATTGTTGCTTGGGTAAGGAAGAGTGTAAAAGCACGAAGGGTGATGTTGTGCGTGATATTGGTGAGTGAGTATTAATGCACGAAGGGTGATTCCGTGCCGAAATTGTAAATGTAAAAGCACGAAAGGTGATACCGTGCCATGATATGAGTGATAGTGCACGAAAGATAATGTCGTGCCATGATTATGTGAGGTAAAAGCACGAAGGGTGATGCCGTGCCGAATATATTGATTCTTATGGTGAGGACAAGAGTAAAAGCACAAAGGGTGATGTCTTACACTTGTTATTATTCTCATTATTCTTGCTTATTGTTGAATTTTGGTGTTCTATATAATTCATTACTAAATTTTTGTTTGTATATGATATCTCCCCGAGCATGTTTCCTTTTTCCATCTTTAACTGCTAGTTTCTATCATTATTATTTGTTGTATATGATATAACTGCACAGGTTTATTTGGTAGTCTTGTCCTAGCCTCGTCACTACTTTGTCGAGGTTAGGCTCGATACTTACCAACACATGGGGTCGGTTGTGCTGATACTACACTCTGCACTGTGTGCAGATCTCGGTACTGGAGCATTTGGGCCATAAAGAGGTTGTTGCCTTCAGTCCATCAGGAGACCCGAGGTAGTCCTGCAGGCGTCTGCATGCCTTGGCGTCCCCTTCCATCTTTTCTATTCTATTTTTATGTATTTCAAAGACAGATTTGTATTTTTCATTTAGACCACTATTTGTAATGTTCGTAGATGGTCTGTGATGTTGTGACACCAATTCTGGGTAGAGTGGTATTTTGGATTTTGTATTAGTATTTAGTTAAACTAATAGATTTCATCTTCCGCATTTTTATTTATTATTATTATTCCGCTGTTGATCACATGTTAGCTCGTAAATGTTAAAGGGTTAAGGAAAAAGTTTATTAAAGCCTGTAATACTCGGCTTGCCTAGCTTTCATGAGTAGGCGCCATCACGACTCCTGAGGGTAGGAAACTCGGGTCGTGACACTTGGACACCCTCGAGGTAGTTATGCAAGAATAGTTAAAGGCACAATAAATTGATGAACAAGAATGTAAGCAAAGAAATATTATACTGCTTTGATACTCATCAATGTAAGGTGACTACAAATGATAGAGACTCATCTTTATATAGTAGAGGAATACTAATTATGGTATAACTCTAATTATAGTAGTAAATCCCATGATTAGCCTAAACACCCGCCCTTGATCTGATCTATTCTAGGATTTTCCGCCGTGAAATTGCATAGTAAACAGGAAATTGCGTAGCTTGCTCTTCTCGAACTAGGACACCACTTACCGCGACCTCCGAGACTGCCAAATATAAGTAGAGTTATTCGTCCGCTTTTGGAGTATGAAGCAACGGTGGGCTCGAAAGATACCGCTTTAATTCTTCCAATGCATGTTGGCATTTCGGGGACCAAGTGAAATTGTTCTTCTTTTTGAGAAGTGAGAAGAACCTGTGACTTCGATCCGAAGACCTCGAGATGAACCGGCCTAAAGCGCCTATTCGCCCTATTAATCTTTGTACGACCTTAACTCTGTCCACGACTGTGATGTCTTCGATTGCCTTGATTTTATCGGGGTTGATCTCGATTCCCTGATTTGACACCATGAAGCCGAAGAACTTGCCTGAACTGACCCCATACGCACATTTCTCGGGGTTAAGTTTCATGTTGTATTTTCTCAATATGGTGAAGTTTTCCTACAAATATGTCAAATGGTCCTCTACGCGCAGGGACTTAACTAGCATGTCATTGATATAAACCTCCATTTATTTACCTATTTGTTCTTCGAACATTCAGTTTACTAGGAGTTGGTAAGTAGCAACAACATTTTTAGCCCAAGTGGAATCACATTATAGCAATAAGTATTGTACTTAGTAATAAATGAAGTCTTTTCCTGATCCTCTGAGCTCATTTGTATTTGGTTGTACCCGGAGTAGGCATCGAGAAAAGTGAGGATCTCATGGCCAGCTGTGGTGTCGCGCTCCCTTTTTCTCGCAAAATCGGGCTTGTGACATTTGGAAGGACAACTCGTTCCCTTTTGGGAATTAGGTTTTGGAACTTGAAGAGTCGCCACCTAATGATTAAGTGCATTAGGACACTAAGAAGGGTTTGAGTTTGAAGAACCAGAGTTTGGGTAAGGGCTAGAAATTATCTCGAGGGGAAGGTGTTAGGCACTCCTCAAGATCCACTAGTGTGGTTCCCGACCATGTTACAATTGTGACTTCACATAATCAAGTAAGCAATTAAGGGCCTCAAATAGAAGGGGATTTTCACATATTATTGCAAACAAATTGAAAGTTTGAAGAGAATAAAGAAAGTAGAAATTTTAAGGAAATAGTTCGGACAATAAAACAAGTTAAAAAGAAAGGGGGTCCTAGGTTTACAAACAATATGGATCACATCGATGCAATACCCGGTAATCACTCCTCAAAAGAGGGGTTATACGTGGTATTAGCACACTGGTCATCGTATCCATATCTACCCTTTCCCGCCCCGTTAAGGTATTAAGCGCGGAATAGTATCGTTACTTATTTCATGCTAGTACTCGCCCCAATCCTATCAGTCCCGGAGGCATTTGGGACTACTAGTCCTAAAGGGAAGGGAAATTTGGCTTTTCAGAGTTTTAAAAGGATAAAATTCTAGGGCGACAATCAAAACATATAAGGCAGGTATGGGGAGAACACATAACAGTTTAAAGGGCTCAAACAGGCCTCCTCAACTTAAAGACAGATTGTTTAGCATGTCTTGCATATACTGGTTATGGTCTGAAATCAAATTAAAGCGTAGGATAGGCTGATTCATCACATATTTCTCAGATGAGGAGTCCGAATTAGCCTCCCCTGGTTGTAATTTATCAAAGACTGATGCAGTTAATTAATTACCTAATGGTTTGCCTAAGTGAGACCTATAGGCATGATATCTAACAGTGCTTACTCCGATTTTAAAGAAGGCTTACTGATTGTAGAAAACACATAAGTTCTGCAGATGTTAGACGACATTACTACTGATTTTAGACTTGTAGATGAAATAAATGAATCAGATTCAACTGGTTACTCCTATAGGCATGATCTCTAGGCGTTGTTGGTTTTAAGACGATTATGAAAGTGCAGGGAGTCCTATAGACATGGTATCTAGAAGGCAGTTGATTATTGTTTAACCTATAACTGTTTGCCTAATGATAGATGTAAAATGCAGAAGTGCCGAAGACCTATAGTCATGATTTCTCTATACAGAAGTGCAGAAAAACCTACAGACACGATTTCTATATGATAGGCGAAAGTGCAGAAAACCTATAGACATGATCTCTATGATGTGCATGAATGCAGAAAACTTATAGGCAGGATTTCTAATGCGGAAGTGCAGAAACTATAGGCATGATTTCTAATGTGGAAGTGCAGAAACTATAGGCAGGATTTCTAATGAAATACGGAAGTGCAGAAATTGTAAATAGTAACACCTATGAGCATGATGTCTACCCTTTGCATACATAAGTGACCCTCCCCTTTTCACTAGAACCCCATAAGTTATTACAACATATTACAGACCAGAATGAATTAAGAAAAGTAAAATTATATTAGAAATTAAGCAACAACCAAGGAATCTAATTCAGACTCAAGGTCCAACAATATGAGGTGAACCAACTTCCAGGATCAGGTTTCCAAAGCCTTATCTTATTTGGGATGTGTCAAAGTTCCTCAAGAGCCTCAAATGGACTCCGGGCAGTGTTTACAACCCAAATATATTGCGGAATTAAGAGCATAGTGCAGTGTGGAAATGCCAGCCCTCAGATGTCCAAGTTCAGAGGGAACTCAAGGTCCCAAAGCAAAGCTCATAAGAGGGGGCAGAACTTAGAATCTAAGAGTAAGTGTAAGTGCACAAGGGGGAATTGGGGCGAGCCATGGCAGACTGGTGGTCATGCCCAGCAATCAGGAGTGCTGGCACACCCCTGACTAGCCTATTAGCCACATTTTGAAAGTTGGGATCCATTGAGGATCAGGTTCAGACCTAAGCAGCAACTTGGATGCTATCAGGCCATGAACCTTAACTCAAACACATAGAAATGAGTGGGGGTATAGGGAGTTCATAACAAAACAGCAGATGCAAAGAGAGAGTAGCATATTCAATACAGAACATGAACAGCAAAGTAGACAGGAGTGTAGAAACTGTAAAATAAACACATAGGGATGGTGCTGAAGTCTTGTAAACCAAATTGCAAGCAAGCATTACAAAGAATCTTAGAAGAGAGTAGAGTATTGAAAGAGTACTAAAATTGAGAGGTGTGTGTGTAAAGTATTGGATTCGAAGTGTTGAACTGAAGGTTCAAGGTGTCTAAGTGCAGAAGGGTTGTGCCCCTTTTATAGTGCAGAAAACAAGTAAGAAAAGGTAATGGAATAGTTTGCAATCAATCACACAGAATCTCCCTTCAGTTTAGGGATTTTGATTTCAAACGGGTAAAAGACAATTAAGGAAAGAATTAGATTAAAATCTTTTCCAAAGTAGTACAAGAAGGGCAAATATATAGAAACTATTTAAAGAAAGAGTCTGATAGCAACACAGTTTGTGCAAATAAGGAAAGGCAATAAATCATCAACCAGTAAAAATTAGAAATTGAGTTTTGGTATGAATAAATCCAATCAGAAAAGGTGAAGAAAGTCTTAATTAAAGAAAATCAGTAACAATCAATCGAACCTTATTAAAAGGAATTCTGAATCAATCACAAATTGGCAAAATCTCTTTTGAAGGAAGAATTCCTCATATATAAAGCATACAGACATGTCAAACAAGAAAGAACTGTCATGCTAATTTAGAAAGAATCTAGCATAGAAAAGTTCAGAGTCACAAACAAAGAGGCTCAAATTCAGTACATAGACTCAGACTTAGTTCGAGAGAATCCAGGGTTCCATAACAGAACCCTAGTCCAAACATAAGATCAAACTCGCCAAAAACCCCAAACCCTAGGGTTTTCAACTCGAATCAGATGTAGAGACGAGAAGACAAATAACTGAAACAGGCTCAGAGGTCTCTTTCAGAAGCTCATGAGAAAACAAACAGGTAAAATAGCAGGTTCGAAAGAAACATAGTGAAAAAGCTGATTTGAAGCATAAAGAACATGTTTTAAGAAAATCTTGGAACTTAAACAAGTTCAGAAGACAATGAGGTAGCATAAACTTAAGGAAACAATAGATGAAACATGTTTAGAAAGAACTCAAACAAAGTCCAGAAGAAGGCAAATAAAAACTAAAAGCTTAGTTAAAATTACAGTAAAGGAACATAGGGTTAAACAAACATATAAGATAAATGTGTGAAAGTATGATATAGAAACCAGTAGAAGAAAGAACGGAGCATAGTAGAAGAATATGCATAATAAGGCAAACCTAAGAACACAGGAGAAGGACATGCGAGGTAGAAAAGATATATAAAAACATAGCATAGACAGATTCACACAAACACAAGAAGAAGAGGAGTCAGAAAACATTTTAAAACTTTTTCAGAAATCCTAAAACAAATTTTAAAAGAGAAGATTGGGGAAAACGTTTTAAAATTCCAGTAGAACACAGATATAGCATAGATCTAAGAAAACAACCAGAGAGAACCTCGAATAGCTTAGGGTTTCAAAGAAACCCTAAAAGTGAGAAAGGCTTGGAAGAAAATCTGATCCTGAGTCGAAAAGACTCATATTGCTTGAACACGCCGGAATAATGGCCGGAGAAGCCATAGATCTAAAGATCTGAGAAGGATCTGAAGAGAGCCATCGGAGTCGGGCCTTAAAGCTTCAAACAACCATGGTTTGATGGTGGAGGGGGGTGAGTACCAACCATCCATGGTCTGAGAAGCCACAGATTCCGGTGGAAACATGGTAGAATAAGGTGGGAGATGGGTAGGGTTTCAGAGAGCTTGAGTGTGTTTTGAGAGACGAAGGGTTTCAAGGCGGCGGGTCAGGTGAGAATGTTGGAGATTAGGGTAGTCGTTTAGGTTTAATTATGGAAGGGCGAGTCTTGGTCGTTGATCTTGAGTGATCAACGGTCCAGATTTAAGTGGTAGGTGGGGAACGAGTTGGGTCATTTGTAATTAGGTCGTGGGTCGGATCCAGATTGAAACTGGGTTGGTTTAAATTTGGACGGAATTGGGGTCAAATTGAGGTTAATTGAAAGGAAATGAGGTTGTAATTAAAATAGAAATAGGCTAAATCTTAAATAGCCAATTTTCCTCTTTTATTTTATAAAAATAGTGAAAAGGACTTTAAAACAAATTAAAAGTACTGACCCAACTAACAACGCATAAATATTGATTTAAAAATATTGAAACCAATTTTACAATTATAGAAATGTTATTAATCTTAAAATAGGCTATAATTGCAATTATGCAATTTAGTCTTTTAAATACCAAATAAATTTGTAAAAATGTACAAAAATTATCTTAACTATATTTTGGTATAAATATGGGAATAAAATAAATTATTCACCAAAATTGATGATTTTGGGAATAATTATGGATTTTGTACTACTAAAATGGATAGTAAATTGATTTTAAAAACTCTTCAAAAGATTGGAAAAATACTAAAACACTTGGGTATGCTTATGTATGCATATATATACTATTTTGAAAGTATTTTGTATATAAAAATACATAGGGAAAAATTGGGTATCAACACGTGGCATCGATCATGCAATCGATATTCGGTAGAGGAAAGGACTCATTAGGGCATGCTTTGTTTAAGTCTTTATAGTCTATGCACATTCTAAGCTTATTCCCCTTATTGGGGACTACAATTACATTTGCCAACCATTCGGAATATTTTACTTCCCAGATGGATCCTATTTTGAGAAGTTTGGTTACCTCATCCTTGATGAATGCATGCTTTACCTCGGATTGTGGCCTTCTCTTTTGCTTCACCGGTCTGAACTTTTGGTCAAAACTCAATCGACGAGTGGTAATCTCCAGTGGTATCCCTATCATGTCAAGGTAGGACTAAGCAAAATAATCCATATTTTAAATTAGGAATTTAATTAGTTTTTCCCTGAGCTCGGGAGTTAACCCCGTGCCCAGTTATACCTTTCGATCGGGTAGATGCTCGATCAGTATGACTTGTTCCAGTTCTTTCACCATTGACTTTGTGGTCTCGGAATCATCGGGAATTACGATGGTTTGAGGTGTCGCATAATCATCATCCTCGAGAGTTTCCTGCTGTTTCGATCTGGTCGAGGTCGGTGACTGTGGTTGCTATTTGACTTCCTACTTTTCCTTCGATTCTGGTCCCTTTGTTGATGTTAGTGTCGATACTAGTATCACCTCATAATTGCAAACATCTCTTTGGCTGCTGGTTGTTCGCCGTACCCCATTTTGATTCCTTCCGGTGTTGGAAATTTCAAGACTTGATGAAGCATTGAAGGTACCGCCCTCATATTATGGATCCAAGGTCTCCCAAGCAGCGCGTTGTATCTCATATCACCTTTGATTACGTGGAACTTTGTTTCCTGGATAGTTCCGGCCATATTTACTTGCAACATGATTTCCCCTTTGGTGGTTTCACTTGCCATGTTGAAACCATTGAGCACTCAAGCTGGAGGCACGATTTGATCCTAAAGGCCAAGTTGCTCTACGACCCTTGATCGAATAATGTTCGCCGAGCTACCTGGATCAACCAACACACATTTAAATTGAACTTTATTCATAAGGATAGATATTAACAGTGCATCGTTGTGAGGTTTTTCAATTCCTCATACATCCTCATCGTTGAAAGATAAGGTATCCTCTAATAAGTAATCTGTAGTGCGTTTCTCCTTTGTGATTGTCACTTTGGTGCGTTTGAATATCGGGCCTTGAGGAACATCGACCCCACCAACTATCTTATGAATCACGTGATGTAGTTCTTCCTGTTTATTTTTCCTGTTTGTGTCCCTGTCTTTGAATTGATTTTTAGCTCGGTCATTCAAGAACTCTCGAAGGTGACCCTCGTTGAATAAAAGAGCTACCTTCTCCCTTAACTGTCTGCAGTCTTCGGTTCTGTGATCGTGGGTTCCATGGTACTTGCACATTTGATTTGGATTCCTTTGAGCTGGATATGTCTGTAGGGGTCTGGTTCACTTAGTATCATTGATTCGTCCAATGGCTGACACAATACCTGAAGCATCGACGATGAAGTTGTATTCCGATAATCGTAGCGCTTCTTTAGGCTCGACATGTTTATCGAAGCCACTCTTACTCATGAGCCCTCGAGAATTTTGACCTCGATCATTTCGGACGGGATTACATCCCGGTTCGTTATTTCTACGATCTGCGTTATATGGTTGGTACCAATCTCTGTTCGATTGGGGCTCTCTGTCAATGTCTCTTTGAATCTTGCTTTTGAATCTATTTGGGTAAACGGAACCGGACGAGGCCCCTAACTGATCATCCTCGACTCTGATCTTTGACTGGTATCGATTATGCACATCGGCCCAGTCGCCGCTAGATATTTTATCAAATTCTGCTTTAGTTGACGTAATGCTACAAAACTTCGCTCGTTCAAACCCTAAGTAAGGGCTTAGATGGCTCAATCATCGGTAACCGGGGGTAAGTCTATGTGTTCCATCTGAAATCGAGATACAAATTTCCTTAGCATTTTATTGTCCTTTTGTCTCACTATAAAGAGGTCTGACTTCCTAGTTGTGACATTTATTGCTCTGGCGTGTGCCTTTACGAACGAATCGGCAAGCATGGCGAAAGAATCGATGAAATTGGGTGGCAAGTTATGGTACCATATCATGGCCCCCTTCAATAAAGTTTCTCCAATTTTTTTCAACAGAGCAGATTCAATTTCATCGTCTTCTAAGTCATTTCCTTTTATTGCGTATGTATAAGAAGTGACATGCTCATTAGGATCAGTGGTTCCATTGTACTTGGGAATTTCTGGCTTGCGAAATTTTTTCGGAATGGGCTTCGGAGCCGCACTTGGTGGGAAAGGCTTCTGTACAAACGTTTTTGAATCCAAACCCTTCAAAATCGAGGGTACCCCCGGTATTTGATCAACCCGTGAGTTGTAAGTTTCTACCTTTTTATCATTAGCCTCAATTTTCTTTTCTCCTGATTCAATCTGTTTAGTGAGCTCCTCGAGCATCTTCATGATGGCGGGGTCATTTCCCCATCCATTACCGTCCAATTTCTCATGTACAGGTTCGACCCTATGAACAACTTCCTATGATGTATCGAGTTCGATTCTGCTTGGTGCTCGATTCAGATTTAGGAGTTGCGCTATCGCAGCCTGCTGAGTTTGTAACATGTCAAATATCATTCGAAGGCTAATCCCGCCTTCTTCACCACTCTGTGCATTCTGATCAGCTGCCCGGGCATCTCTACGGATGCTATTTTTAGGGTCGGCGCCTAAATCTCCACGAATGGCGATTCGGGAACTGACATCGACTGGATCTATGGCCTGTGGTACATCGGGATTGATCGAAGGTACTCCGTTTCCCGGGGTGACCATGTGCTCGTTCTCGCCATGAAGACCAAGGCTGGAATCTGTGTGAGTGGGTACTGCTTGAGAGTTCGACATGTTGATTCCTGAAATAAAAAACACTTATGAAAATAAGTGTAAAAGCAGTGTGTGTTATGAAGGTTAATATTAAGCAATCACTATTATCCTTAGCCCCACGGTGGGCGCCAAACTGTTTACCCTAAAAATCAGGTAACAATTAAACTTGTAATGTGATTTTAAAGATACGTAATGTCATTTAATACCAATTGATTAACTTAGAGATAAATGATGGGAATTGACAAGAATGTAAAACAAATCAGCATTTGGACAGAGCCCTCGATCTAGTTATGCAAGAATAGTTAAAGGCATAATAAGCTAATGAACAAGAATGTAAGCTAAGAAATATTATATTGCTTTGATATTTGTCAATGTAAGGTGCCTACAAATGATGGGTACTCCTCTTTATACAGTAGAGGAATCCTAATTATGATATAACTTTAATTACATAAGTAAATCTCATGATTAGCATAAACACCCGTCCTTGATCTGATCTGTTCCAGAATTTTCGCCGTGATCTTCAACCGGTTACGGATATCTCACATTTGCGTTATTGTGCTTCGTTCGAAGTCTGTCGTATATGATCTCGATCGCTGTTGGTCTCGATCTCGACGTACACCTTAACTCTCGAGCTCGATACCTTATCTTTGTGTTCTGACCTGACCCACTATGAGACTAACTCTCGACGTGATTTTCCGATCTTCAATTAAATAGCAAAATCGGACAAGTCCTATTTTAACCGTATACAGTGAGCCAGTGGATAATGCTATCAACGACCAAATTTGAGTTAAAAAATTATCTATAGATACAAACAAGTTATCCTTTTCTGTCTCGTATATCGCTGCTAAATATAATGCGATATTTATCACTTTATAGATGCTAGGGAGCAAAGTATATATCGCCGAAGGAGTTCTGTTGGATTTGTGCTTTCAATTTTGTGGCAAAAGTTAAAGACAGTACACTCAAACTCCAATAAAAGTTCTTGGAATTCAAAGTAATACGGGCTTTAACTCCATGAATTTTCCTGGAATTCCATTATATATTTCAAATCCAAGAATAATTCCTAAGGTTTTTTAAACTTCAGTAATAATTCCTGGAATTCTTCCATATTTTAGGAATTAATGAAAATAATCTCCCAGGCCAAGTCTTCTTCCTTCTTACAGTTTAACATAAGGTGATTATTAACACTTTTCACTGTAGTTTGGAGGGTATGGTCTATGTCCTCCATGTAGTAACCTTTTTTTTTTTTGCCAAAACCCCAGCATCCACCAATGGTGGGCTTTTGTAATAACAAAAAGTAGTACTCGTCGATTTCAATTCAAATGTTTTCAAACGAAAAATGAGAAATGAACTTACGATATAAAATGGTGCAAAACCTCAAAATTACAAGATAATTGAGTCAATATATGTGGATTGCAAAAGTCAAAAAAACATCTATCCATTAATTTTAGCCGGGCAATTTAGCCTCAACCTTTACAGATTACTGGTTTAACCATTCATCATTTGGCCTCTCAATATTGCCAAAGACTATGTACAGAAAGATGACACAAAATTTAACTACTATTGGGTTCAATTAGGACCCCAACAGCTCAAATACATGACTTTCCTAAGAGACTCCTCAGACTGCTTCAATTGGTGTTTGTTTGCAGAAACCAAAGAAGAAGAGTGAGAAGAGAGCTTCTGGGCCTGTGAATATGACCTTACATTGTTCTTTGCGTGTTGATGTATTGTTCTCAAGGTGTAATTCCACCTACAAATTCCTTGATCTTTCAGTGCCTCTACTACTCCCAAGCTCGCTGCTGTAACCCATGCCCTGTTTGTTGAACTCATTTTCTAATTCTTGAAACTCTTTGCTAAGCTTTGGGAAGGGTTATTTTGCTGGAAAAGGTTTACGAATGCTTGTATAAAATGTAGGTTGAATTCTCTCCGTCTATATATAATGCCCATTTGCACATACAAATAAGAGCTGGAAAAAGAAAAACCCAAAACAAGAGGCTTTTGGCTGTGCTTCCTGTGGTTTTGGAGCACAGTTTTTCACTTTTGGAGTTTGGTGTGAGGCTGTGAATGTACATTTCCGTTTCCGCCCTTGCTATATTTTTTTATGATCACAAATATTGGGGTGTAGTTGGTATTTCAATTATTAACACTTGAGAGAGGGTCCGTTGGTCGAAAGAGCACACAGAAATTTGAGTTGTTTGTAGTACTTGTTAGATTCGAGAACACACAGAGTGACATGTGCACTTGCTACAATGAGATACGCAGAGTGACATGTGCTGATATTGCCAATATATAGATAAATAAATACGTAAGTGAATCTAGGACTGGGGCACACGGATTGCCTAGGTTAAAGATACCATGGGAAAGAATCTTGAAAATAGAAACCACATAACTGATTGGTGTCACGTATATTATGACGTGAAACACTGTTTTAAATCTAATATAGAGAGTGACTAGTGGTAATAAAGTTCTTGTTTCTACTAATAAAAAATAGAAGCAAGGTCATATCGCCTTAATTAACAAAAAATGAAGATTAAAAATATAGAATGACCTAATAATAAGATCCTTAATTATTTCATAAAATATATATAGAAAATCTACAAAAAAGAGTGACAACCCTTATCATGGTAAGGAAATGTAAAATCAACAATGGAGTAATTAGATAAACCTTTTGACCCAAGTGCATGAAATTGGGGATCTAGAGGAAGCAATCCAAATGTAAACACTCTGTCACAGCTAAGAGTAAGGTTAATACAGAGAAACCTAAAGGGCAAGTTCTTTGTTTATGATCGTATTTGAAAGTACAGATGCAAACTCCCGTTATATCGATCAATGGTACAATTAAGTTAGCCAATTGGTACAAGTCTTTGGTCATCTCCAGCTTAATTATGCTTTTCCACATTACTTAATGTATCAGCCACAACATTTGCAATGGGGCACGGCTAAGTAATCTTTGCACCTTTTTTCAATTTTTACTTCTTTAAGTCGTTATTGCCACTAGATCTACACTTGATCTCTTAAGATCACAGGAGACGAGACTTATCTACCATTTGCTGAATATTAATTTATGTATTCAGACTTCTAAAACTAAAATTAAGAGTATCGTTTGCAGCATGTTGAAGTGAATGCAAAATACTAAACGATCTGTCATATCATCATTTCATCAAAATATCAACAGTATTTCGTAGTAATTTTTCTCATCCTTGGAAAGATTCGAAATAATATACATGCTTCTCTTGAAGTGGCATGACTTAAAAGTCTATTTACAACCACAACTATACATTTTAACGACGTTTCTCTAACAAAAATCAGTTAATTGGGACCCCAACAGCTCAAGTACATAACTTTCCTCAAAGATTCTTCAGATTGCTTTGCCTTGTCGCTTCTTGCAATCGGCGAGGAAGAAGAGGTAGAAAGCTTCTTAGCTTGAGAGTAAGATCTCATGTTATTCTTTGTGTGCTGAGCGAAGGACCTCAAAGGGTAATTCCACCTACAGAAACCTTGATCTTTTAAAGCTTCCACTGCTCCAACACTCGCTGCTATTATCCACGCTCTCCTGCTTGAACTCATGATATATGGTTTTCTTTCTTCTAAAAGCTCCTTTATTTTGCTTTGGTTTTAGTAACAAGAAACCTTGCTTTTGGTTCTCCGATTTTTTGATACTAGGATTTGATAATTCTGAGGATGATGTTTGAAAATTTGGGGTAAAAGATGAATATATTGGCACAGAAAAGAAGTTGAATGAATAGGAGAAAGAGACATTAATTAGTTAGAGTGCTAAAAATCGTGATAAACCACCGGCTCTTTAGCTAGCTGTGTGCTCTCTGTATTGCAGCTAGTGGTTTTGTGGAGTAAAGGGGAATGCATTTAGTTACTGGTTTATACTTCCTAATTTATTTGACTGATTTCAAAAATAATTATTTCAAATTATTTGTCACTTAAAGTATTTTTTTCTTTCTATTTACCTTTAGTGGTATAATTGTTTTGAAGACGATGACAACAATAACAACAAATAGAATTTTACTAGTGAGATCTGAGGAGGGCAGAGTATATGCAGACTTTATCCCTACCTCAAAGGGATAGAGAGGCTGTTTCCAGAGATCATCGGCTCAGAAATAATAGATCTGTAACAATAACAGAAATCAGAAAAATAGTATCAATATTGTAAAAGATAACAAATAAATAGAAAGGCTAAAAAAAGTGTGAAACACAACAAAAACCCACTAGTCCTAAACAAAAAACACTACAATTACCTTAATTACAGGGTAATATTATAAGTATTCAAATACAATAAGATATAAATAAAGGTACGATAGTCATCAATACCTCCTAATTACTGTAGTATTTTATTAAGAGGCGTAAAACATAGACACAGACAAATAATTTGACATGGGAGTACACTATTTTTCAGAAGAAAACAACATGTTGGACCACAGCAGTTGGTTTTCTATAGCACTTTGGAAAATTAGCCCTCAGCAAGTTTAGGAGCTTCGAACCTGGATGGTTCAAAAGATTCGTTTGATCTCTTAATAAAAAAAAATAGTATTAGTACCCACATGATATACGGACATAATCCATATCAAACAATAATTTGAATTATTTGAATTATGTGCAAATAACCTTAAAATTAAACCTTCTATAGAAATTATAAATAATTATTTAATATTATATTAATTAAGAAGCATCACATGAAACCATTTCCAAATCTCATAGTAGATAATCTGTTTTCTTTTTCTATATTTGTAAGAACCCAACCTCATAATTTTGACACTTGTATTATATTTTACGGTCAATATTAAGGGATACTAAACATGTAATGTTGTAATCTGTCTTGTTTGAGTACATTAAATTATATTATTTTAACAAAATTCTTATTATCACTTTTTTTTTAATCTCAAATTCAAATAAGTCTTATCCTTCTACATTGTTAGACAATTTTTTTTCTCTTTATTGTTCATTGCTTATAGTTTTTGCATGATTTATTACTTAATATCGTTATACTGTAATGTGATTTTTTATTAGCTTATAAATTGACTTAATGTCTTGCTTATTACCCTTTTAATAATTATTAATAAATGTAAAAAAAATCATTCTCAAAATTTAATGTGTTTTTACACTATTATCTTCTTACTCGGATCTCTTTCATCATTTAAATCTATTAATAATATGTTTGAGTATTATTTAATAATTTTATTTATTTAAAATAAATTTAAAAATAAAAGTATCCTCACACTATCTCTATTTTCCTCTTTGCACATTCTCTTCCTTACTAAGAAATTGTAATTAGCTTTGTACATAAATATTTTACCTATACTCAAAATAATATCATATTTTACTTTAAAATATAACTTTAAATTAGTCTAAAAATTACCACATCTGCTTCAATTTAGATGGCATATTTCGCTTATCGATAATCAAATTGACTAAATTTTGAAGCTAAATTAAATTAGTTCAACTTAGTATTTTAAAATCAAAATTTAGATATACAAAACTACACGAAAAGTACTACTATAAGTTACAATTTTTCTCATGTCAATATGATAATAAAATATACTTTAAAATGTTGGTCAAACTTCATGTAATTTGACTCTCGATAAGCGAAATGGGTCATCTAAATTGAACCGAGGGGAATAATACATAAGTTCTTTTATAACGTTTCAAATCCTATTGAATTTTCTTATAATAATTTTTTGTATTACGTGCATTTATTTTGTATTTTATTTTAGTTTCAAGATACAAATTTGGCTTTCAATTTTCATTAGTGAAGTTACCTACATGCATGAGATATTTATTTATTACATTTAAATTTTTAATTTACTATCATTTTTTAGTTTTATTTATCTATCAAGACTATTTTGTGGCTATATTCGTATTTTGAGCGTACTCATCATAACTTTAAGGTCTTTCTAATCTCAAGTTCAAATAGTATTTTTCTTTTATTTTCAATATAGATTTTTTTGAATTTTAATTAGTTTTCTTACTTTGGCTATAATGTTATCTAATATGTAATATTATCACGTTTTCATATGATTTTTTTAACTTTTCACTTTATTTAATATTTTTATTCGCCACTATTTTTAATATAATATAGATAAATATGTAATTTTTATATTAAATTAAATAAATTTTTATTTTTATAAATATTGATTGAAATTCTTAAATTATATAAACTTATCGATAATATTTTTAAGTATTGTATATTTACTATATTTTATTTTCTAAAGTAATTCTTAGTAGATATATCCTCACATTATCTCTAATTTATTTTATTATTCAATATTTTTAATTTTTTCCCTTATTTGTTAGATTTTAGTTAAGTGTCCTTATATACATGCATGTCATTTCTTATAATACTTAAACAAAACTTTCTCATCTCAAATTTAAATAAGTTTTATCCTTTTTCTTTTGTATGATGAAATTTTTGATTTTTTTTCTCTATATGTTCCTTAGTTTTAGCCTAATATTAAGCTTGACTACCCTCTTTTTAATATATATATATATATAATTATTCTTGTTATTAAAATATTTTCAATAATTATTTATGTTTTTCTCTTACTTTATAAATTATTTATATATTTTATGTAATGTCTTATTTTTATGCTTGAAATTTTTTAATTCTTAAAGTGATCAAATCTTTAATATTTTACGTAAATTTTAGTTTTATTTTATATTTTAACTTACTCCAAAGTATAAATAATCATAGGTTATCCCAATTTACGTAATTCTGTATTTTATTTAATATTTTATCACAGTTTTTAAATTAATTCTTTAACTCCATATTTCTATCTAATATAGAAGTAATTTATGAGTGGATCAGTACAGAGATTAGATTTGTCTTAGATTATGTATAAGATTCATTCAACTACTTTTATTAATTATGTTTTCATTTATACTTTGTAATTATAGATATTGTCTTAAAATTGCCAAGTGACTTCATTTTAGCTTGCCACTTGACTTAACCATAATGCATACTATATGCATACTATCCTCCATTAAATATAATATAGATATAGATTAAGATTTTAATTGAAACATCTTAGTTAAAATTTACCTAACTGTGATTTACTTTTTCAATTCAACAATTGTTAGGAAACAGTCGTATTCATTAATAGTACTAAAGTAATAAAACAGTAAATAAATCTGTTAGGGGACATTATCTGAAAAATCTTGTTGCTGCTTTCCACAAATAAAAGAATTTTTAGGCACATGCAATAAACAATGCTACCACATGACAATTCAAAATTTACAAAATTCCATAGGCATATATTCTTGGAGAAAAAGTGGTTAAACAAATCTGCGGACCAAAACCACTGGTTTTTCTTTATAGTAAAAGGGTGTTTAATAAAACACGAAAAAAAAAAAAACACACACGTGTTGAAGTCCTCCATGACTTTATAAGGCTGAAAACCATGTGCATTTCCACTTAGCTTTAGCAACCAAATAAATCTTAGTGTAACAACTTACAAGGGCATACAAATTAAGTAGGATTTCAAAAGACTTTTTCAATCTCTAATCTTGCGTTGTTTTAGATCAGTAGTTAGTTCCCTCCCCTAAAAGAATTTCCCAGAAAAAGGAAACTAGACAAGTACAAGGGCTACACTCATAAAGAGAGAACAATGTGCTACATGATGGTAGCAGGAATTAAGCCTTCTCCGGCGAGTTCCTCATCGGAATCCGGCAACGGAGGCCGGCTGAGATTGTTTTCCGGCAGCGGAGATTCAGGGAAGAAAGCATTCATGGATGATCAGAAGCGCAGAGTTAGGGAGGCTGAAAAGACTGAGAAAATTATGCATCTTATCTTCTGGGGACCCAAATAGTCTCTCTTTCCGTCTGACTATTTGGCCTAATATTATATACGTCGTACATTTTGCTGTAAATATTTCTCCTTTTCTTTTTCATTTTGTTAGTCTTAAGCTTTGTTTCTCTATGATGAGTCTAAGGTTGTGGAAGTTTTAAGCTAAATCAGTTAAATATCTTGGAGTCTGTACTATGTATAAAGAAATAGAAGTTTCTCTCTAGTCAATATGTTGTATAACAAATTGTCAATGGGAGACTTTCTCTTGGCTAAAAAGAGCTATGGCTTCTCTTATTTTCAATAGTGATGACATATTTAATACTCCATTACGGTGCGAGGAGAAGCTTTATTTTGGGTCTCATATAACTTACACTAGTGATATGAAGTTCCTTTTTGTTTCACAAATTTGTAGACCCCCATCTTACACTTCTGGGTCCACAAAAATTTGGGTCCACAAAACTATAAGACAAAAAGATTGTCTCATATAATTAGTCTCAATTGTATGAGACACAAAATAAAATTTTCCCGATGTGAGTGTAGCGGCTGACAATCTAAGAAATATTATTTGGTGAAAGAAATCTTTATCGAGTAATTATTATTGACTTGATGCTGAGTTCAATTAGTTTATGAACACTAACTTATTACATGTTTGGTACTTACTATTCTTCTTCTTTTTTTATAACAGGGATCTTATTCATAGATATCACATAATAGTAGAGTTCATACAATCATAGTTCCCCGATAGGGCATTTACTACTTGGCTATTACATACCATGTCTCGTAGGACATTTTTGTTCCCAAAATAAGCTAGTCTAGAGCAAACGTCTTTGCTAACATTTTTAATAACATAGGTTAAGCCTTCCAAGTCAGATCTTAAGACATCAGTTGCAAAATGAGGCGGGTAATGTAGAATAGTAAGATCCCTGCATTTGTTGTCACTCAATGCTCTCTTAGCCATCTTGTGTGCCAGCTTGTTGGCTTCCCTGAACGTGTGGTTGATTACCTGAACCTTCAGTTGATTCATTAACAACTTGCACTCAAGAATGATGTTATCAAAAATAGGCATACCATTTGTTAAACAATTTATGGCATTAGTAGAGTCCATTTCCACTTCTAAGTTGGTTAACCATTGCCCTTTTGCTATTTGGAGACATGCTTTCAAAGCCAATAGCTCTGCATGAATAGGTGATAAGCTTGGAGAGGCTCCATAGAATCCAACTATCCAATGACCTTTACTATCTCTGATAATACCACCAAAACCACATAGAAAGCTTGCTTGAATAAACGAACCATCAGTATTAAGCTTGATAGTGTTCACTGGATGCTTATTCCAGATGACATTGATAGGGATAGGTGTATAGATTATTGCTTCCTATTGAGTGAGAAGTTTGTATTGCACTGCTTGATTAATAGCATGCTGAAGAGCCGGTTTATTAGTGGTATTATTAAAGAGATTATTATTCCTATTTATCCAAATGAACCACATAATAAAAGGAAAGAGCTCAGTCTAGTTAATAATACAATTTCCTAATGGAGTATGGTGGTCTCTAAGCTTAATTAACCAATTAAGACTATAATTCCCAGTACTTGTATCTAATTGTCACGACCTAATTTTCTAACCCGGTCGTGATGGCGCCTCTCGTGAAGACAAGGTCAGCCAACTAACCCAAATCGTATCTTTAACAATTATTAAACATAAATGAATAAATAAATACAGCTTAACGACAATAATAACCAGTGTTTAAAGCCCAACATAACCCGACCGGGGTGTCACAAGTCACGAGCATCTAAAGAAATCCTGAACACAACTACAGGGCCAATAATATACAAAATTAAATTCTGAAATTCTAAAGACAATGTCCGGTGCCGCGAACGCTGGCGGTAACCTTGCTCAGCTACAATAGTAATACCTTCAATGAGCTAATATCCCGCTACCGGGTGATCAATACCTGCAGTTGCACGCGAGGTGCAGGGAGTAAAGTGAGTACTCCGACCCAGTGAGTAATAAAAGTAACTACAGTCCGAAGATAAGAAAATCCAGTAAATACACAAAGTAAGCTAAAATCCAAATATACAGCAACATATGGAACTGAGCAGCTAAACAACAGTATAAATACAAATACATGAATGCAATGCAATGCATATGATGGTACATTCCAGTACCCACTACGGCGTGTAGCCCGAGCCATCCATATTTATTTATCGTCGACGGCGCTCACTGGGGGTGTGTACAGACTCCGGAGGGGCTCCTACAGCCCAATCGCAATATCTTGGTCAGTCATTGTTACCTGACCAGTCAGCCCATTGTTACCTGACCAATTTACATCATACAGTGCCATTGTTACCACCGTTTCAAGTATATCATACAGTGCCATTGTTACCATTATTTCAAGTATATCATACAGTGTCATCGTTACCACTGTTTCAAGTATATCATACAGTGTCATTGGACTCCGGAGGGGCTCCTACAGCCCAAGCGCAATATCTTGGTCAGTCATTGTTACCTGACCGGTCAGCCCATTGTTACCTGACCAATTTACATAATACAGTGCCATTGTTACCACTGTTTCAAGTATATCATACAGTGTCATTGTTACCACTGTTTCACTGGGGGTGTGTACAGACTCCGGAGGGGCTCCTACAGCCCAAACGCAATATCTTGGTCAGTCATTGTTACCTGACCGGTCAGCCCATTGTTACCTGACCAATTTACATAATACAGTGTCATTGTTACCGTTGTTTCAAGTATATCATATAGTGTCATTGTTACCACTGTTTCAAGCATATCATACAGTGTCATTGTTACTACTGTTTCGAGTATATCATACAGTGTCATTGTTACCACTGTTTCAAGTCACTTTATAATCAGTCCAGAAATAATATAATAAGCTCCTTGGGCATTTACAAAATAGAAGTTTCCAGCCCGAAATACATTTAAAATGTCATTTGAGTTTTCAACACTTAGAATTACGGCTAAGTTTGCAAAACAGTAATTAAAACCTTGGACTGAAATTAAATGATATTAATCCCTGAAGGATTCTACAAGTCAGCACAAGGCCCCCAAACGTTCCATTAAGCCCAAATATCATCAATACATGTGCGTATCAGTCGCCAACATATTATAAGTATCAATACAATGTGCGAATTAGTCGCCAATATACTATAATTATCACTCGGGATGGACCAAGTCACAATCCCCAATCATATACGACCCCACACCTGCCATGGGATGCGTGTCACGCCTCAATATAGCGTTACGATGTGAAAGTCCGGGGTTCAAACCCTCAGAACAACAGTTGCATCAATTACTCACCTCGAACCGGCTACTTCTTTAGCTCGCGACGCCTTTGCCCCTCGAATTGGCCTCCACGTGCGTCAAATCTGCCCAAAATCGCAACGAATATGTCACATTATACTAAAGGGACAATACCCAATCGAAAGCAATCGAATAATATCGAAATTCACGAAATTTGCAAAACCCGAGCCCCGGGCACACTTCTCAAAATCCAGAATTTTTTACATCAAAATGTTCCTTATAGCGCCACGAGTCTATACATACCAAATTCACAAGAATCGGAGTCCATTTGACCCCTCAAATCCCAAATTTAGAATTTCAATTTCAAGCCCTATTTTCTTACAATTTGGCTATATTTTCATGAATTTCAAGGATGATTGCACAATATAATCTTGTATTTAGTTCATAGGACTTACCTCCAATCACTTTCCGTCAAAACCCCTTCAATTCCCATCCAAAAGCTCTCAAGATTGCTCAAAAATGGTGGAAAAATGGGTTGGGTTCGCGGATGAAATGTTAATATTTCAGAAGTACTGTTCACGGGTCACTATTCACGACATTGTTCACGGGTCACTGTTCACCCGTCACTGTTCACGGGTCATTATTCACGACACTGTTCACTGTTCACCCGCGCGGTTACTGTTCACTCCTGCAGAAAATACAGCAGCTTTTTATGAAATTTGCAGCACAGCCATTTTTCACTTAAATGGCTCTAACTCCATCATACGAACTCGGAATTAGACGATTCTTGTTCTTATGAGTCACAAATAATAATATAAACACAACCCTTCAATCGAAACTCAATTCAGAGCTCGTTTGCCCAGTTCAATACCCATTTCGCTCGTTAAACAATTAACTCACATTTCACATCAAAAACCCAATCGCGACTTGATGAAATTAAACCAAAATTTTCAGATCAGTCCTATAATTCATGATTTAAATTCTGAAAGTCTTGAAATTAAATTTGGATCTCTAGAACTAAAAATGAACCTTTAGATCATTATATTTATGCTCAAAACGGCAAAAATCTTCTAAAAATGACCCGTTGGGCATCCGAAACACACCCGAGGCCAGTGGGACCTCAACCAATCATGCCCACATAATTTATAACATCATTAAGACCTGTTCCAATCATCAAAACACCTCAAACAATATCAAATTATCCAAAACTCATCGAATTTAAGCCTAAGTTTACAAAAATTTCCGAACATACACTTTCGATCAAAAACCAGACCAAACGATGTCCGAATAACCTGAAATTTTGTACACACATCACAAATGACATAACAAAGCTATAGAAACTCTCGGAATTCCATTCCGACTCCCGGATCAAAATCTCACCTATCAACCCGAATTCGCCAAAATACTAACTTTGCCAATTCAAGCTTAATTCTACCCGGTCATCACAAAAATATTCCGGACACACTCCTAAGTCCCAAATCACCTAACGAAGCTATCCGAACCATAAAATTTGCATTTCGAGCCCTCTAACATATAAGTCAATATCCGGTTGACTTTTCCAACTTATGCTTCCTTAAGAGAGACTAAGTGTCTCAAACCTTACCAAAACTAGTCCGAATGACTTCAAATTTTGCACACAAGTCACATTCGATATTACGGACTTGCACCAACTTTCAGAATCGCATTCCGGCCCCGATATCAAAATTTTCACTTCCGGTCGAATTTTCTAAAAAACCTTCAAATTCCTATATTTAGCCAAATGACTTCAAAATGACCTCCGGACATCCGAATTCACTTCCGATTGCGTTCCCAACTCCAGAATCACCATACAGAGCTATTCCCAGACTCGGAATCCCAAACGGACATCTATAACTCTGAAATGCCTTCCAACCCAAGTTTATGAAATTCTTCTAAATACTAACTTCCACAATATACGCCGAAATGCTCGCGGGTTATCCAAAACCAAATCCGGACATACGCCCAAGTCCGAAATCATCATTTGAATATGCTGGAACTTTCAGATCCCAATTCCGAGGTCGTTTACTCAAAATTCCAATCTTAGCCATTTTCTTCAATTTAAGGTTGCCGCAATGAAAAGTTTCTTTCCAATTTGACTCCGAATTTCTTGAAATTCAATTCTGACCATACGTACAAGTCAATATACCTAAAATAAAGTTGTTCATGACTTTCAACTACTGAACGACACGCTAGAGCTTAAAACGACCGGTCGGGTCGTTACACTAATCCTAGTTGAAACCATATATCCCTAACTGCAAGGCGGTCTAAGTAAATGTGCTTAATCGTTTCTCTCTGGGATTTGCAGTAGGAGCAAGTAAAAAGCCCATTGGTATTGGGTGACCACGTGGGCATGTCACAATTGTTTATAACAGGAGTTAAAGCCCTTATTTTGTTAACTAAGTTCTCCTCAAGATCCATGGAGATTTTTGAAAGGTCCCAATTGTTATTCCTCCAAATATCTTTTATGGTGAGCACATTCTCAACTTGGGTCAAGGGGCCATTTATACAGTGTTGAAGGGGAGGAGTATTGTGAATCCAACGGCTGTTCCAGACACTAAGTGTGGAGGTCTTATGAGGAATCCATGTAATGCCTTTATTGCAAATATCCCACCCTTTTAAGATACTAGTCCAAATGAAGGATGAGTTTATGGTTGTTTTCTTATGTCCATGAAGATGTATAACTAATTTTGCCCAAGGGGACCTAGTGTTAGTAAGCAGTCTCCAAGAGAGATTTGCTAGGCTAGCTAAATTCTTACTTTTTGCTTTGTGAATACCTAACTCACCTTCCTTCTTATGCCTCGTAATAGTATCTCAATTAATAAGATGGAGTTTTTTTGTTGAAGCACTAGTTCCCCAAATAAAGTTTCTTTGAATCTTATCAATAGTGCTAAGGATTTTGCTAGGCAACAAAGTGTAATGCATTATATGGCTAGGCAGGGAGTTTAGGCAGGATGTGACTAACACAGTTCTACCTGCCATATTCAAGCAGTTGGATTTCCAAGTGCCTAGTCTAGCCAACATATTGTCAAGGACAAATTGAAAATCTTTGGCTCTAGGCTTCGTATTAGTTATTGGAAAACCTAAATATTTTCCAAACGAATTACTAATATTTATATTAAAGGTATTAGCTAAATTGGATGCAATGTGGGAGGCACATTTTTTTGAGATTATAATTTTAGGCTTAGCTTTATTAATAGACTGATTAGACAAGGTGCAAAATTGCTCTAAACACTGTTTAATGGAACCTATGGACTTGTCATTAATCTTGGACAATAAAGTAAGATCATCAACGTAGAAAAGGTGGGATAGTTGACGGTTCCTATTGCCAATTGTAATTGGGCTCCAGACACCTAAGTCTACCTTGTGATTAATTAAGGTGAAAAGCATTTCCATACAAAGAATGGATATGTATGGTGACATAGGATCGCCCTGTCTTATACCCCTACTGGGCTTAAAATAAGCAGTTATGTTACCATTAACTAAGATGGCTATTCTGAAGGTTGTTATACAGTTCATAATAAGCTTAATCATCTTCGGGGGAGTTTAAAGAAAATTAGGGCTCTAGAAATAAAAGACCATTCTACGCGGTCGAAAGCTTAGAAATTCGAAAGTTTAGTGAGTGCCATAACATCTTTCTGGCACTGAATTTTTTTATTTCTGGCTGACATGACTTTATGAGAAAGTTGAGTTAGTTTAATGACTACAAAAAATTCAAAAATTTATTTACTACATTATTTCAATAATTTGATTGATCATTTAAGTAATCAACCCGCAAGAATAAATAACTGCTTACAGTAATGCTTGCTTTATTAATATCATGAAAGAGAATAAATAATATGTTAAGCTTTACTAAGCGTAACATTTCTTTACAATTTAATGTATAAAGCTTTCTTTCAGGAGAACAAGTGACAAATCCTACACTGGGTTTTAATGACACAGGTGGATTGAGTGTTTTTGGAAGACGAAAATCTAGAAAGAGAAAAGATAAATAACAAGCCTTTAACAATTATAACAAATTTATGTTTGATCTTTTAACTTAGTGTTAGGGTAAACAAAATTGGAGCAAAATATGTCTCCTTAAGCCATGAATATTCACTTGAAATAGTTTACAAGTCTCTAAACAAATTAAAAAATATATAGTGTATGATTAACTCATCCAAAAGTTTAAGCTAAAAGGAACATGTTTATATATACATATAAGGTTTGTGATATTTCGCTCATGTGCGAACCTGACTCTTTCTCTTTGGTCATCACCTCATGTGCATGCAAACTTGATTATTTTCTCTTCTGTTAAGCACATATAAATTCTTTTGACAATAAGTGATAATGTTTCTTTAACCTGTGATTTTGTTTTCTCTAATATCGTATTTAACTATATGGCTATTTCATCTAAAATATTAAATTTTCAAATTAAGAAAGGGCGCACACTTATTTCTTTTTATTAAGTCTTCAGTAGAACACCTCTAATATATGAATTAATATTCGCAAACAACCTTAGAAGCAGTTTATTCTTTTTTCGATAATTTATAGCTCCCTTTAGTAATTATGTTACATGGACTTCCACACCTTAATTGTAATTTGTAACTTAAATGTTAAGTTTGGGATAATATGCTTGAACTAGGAATAAGTGGGCCCCTTTTTGCTCGAGTGACAATAATAAGCGCATTATTTTACCTTAAAGCATGTCTTGTCACCTCATGATTGCATTTTTCCACATTTTTTGACAAAATATTAGAAAACATGTGATCATAGCATATATTCTTATGGAAATCTTTATATAATAAATAGTATGCTTTAGTTCTAGACTAGATACTTTAATTCTCGTGGTTTGAAAATATAACCCCTTACGGGCCATGGACTGAAAATTGTAGTATGATATATTCACAGTTCCATCAGCAGTGTGACGAAAGTTTTGATTCTGGGCCTGATGTCTTGATATTGTTCATAGGTCGATCTACAGTTGGAAGCTTACTTTATGCAATTGATTTGATTAAATACTACTCCCTCTGTTTCATATTAAATGACCTTTCCTTTTTAGTCTGTTCCAAAACAAATGACATATTTCTAAATTTAGAAATAATTCAACTTTAAACTCTTTCATTTTATCCATTTACCCTTAATGAGAAGCTTTTATAGCTACACAATGTCATGACCCCATAAACTTTTTACCCCTTAATCTTTTAAGACCACAAATTTCAAAAATCTTATTCTTTTTTCTTAAACTCCGTACGAATCAAACTACCTGATATAGGGCATACTCTATTTTGAGTCAGTCTGCATAAAAGAACAGTCCTCATACTTGAGAAATAAAGCAGAATGATAGATGTCTCGAATCTGGACGGATTGCGTCTTCACAGCTTTTTCATGTTTTCATAAAACTCCTCCGGGGAATGCTAAGAAATACTTAGCACGCGTTTGGACATAAATTTTAAGATTTTTTTCATATTTGAAATTTCACTAAAATTTGATTTGAATACGAAATTGTGTTTGGTTATAATTTCTTAATATATTTGGATGTACTTTTTTCAAACCCATGAACATGATTTATACCCCATAATTTATAAAAAATATTAAAACAACCCCGACTTGATTATCCTACTTGAAACAAACAATCAAACATGCTTATTATTTAACTGTACGAACAATTTCTAATAGAAGTTGTAGTGGCTCCTTCAGGTAAAAGTATAAATTGTAGATCTCAGCATTAGATATCAAATAATTAGCCCAAGGCCACTCAATCAGATGGTGGATAATTATAGGTGTTACCTAGGTTTTATAACTGATTGGGGTCCTTTTAAAAATTTAAAAAATATAGGATAAATTTGTAGAATTTAAAAATACCAACTTTCAAATTTTTCAATTGAAAAACTGCTGACAAATTCGAAAATGCATTTTCTAAGTTGAATTTGAAAAATGTCACGACCCGAATTTTTCACCCTCGAGAGTCGTGATGGTACCTACTAGTGAAAGCTAGGCAAGCCAACCAAACACTTACCTCGATGTCACGAACACAATTCATGCCTCAACTACCGCTTTACCTCTTGATTTCACCACCAGTTCGCTCGTATCTAGCCATAAGTTACTCAACTATATCAATAAATGCTAAATGAATCAATTCTAATGCATGAAAATAAGTTTTCTAAAGTTTTCCCCAAAAAGTCAAAAATCGATCCTGGGCCCACATGGTCAAAACCCGAGGTTTGAACCAAAACCCGATTACTCATTCACCCACGAACCCAAATATATAATTTATATTGAAATCGGACCTCAAATCGAGGTCCAAATCCCCAAAATTTAAAAAACCTTAAGCTCTACCCAAAATACCCAATTTTTCCCATGAAAACCATTGATTTTGAGTTTAAATCATATGAAAATATGTTAAAGATTAATGAAAACGAGTTAGAAATGACTTACAATCGATTTGGAAGAGTATTTGCTTTTGAAAAATCGCCCAAAGGTGTTTTGAAAAGGTTTGAAAAATGAAAGATTTTCGGCTAAGTTATGAATTTGCAGGTCGCAAATGTCGCAATTGCGACTTACGAACCCCTTCAAAACTTGTTGACTTCGCAAATGCGAATATTTTGTCGCATTTGCGACCAAGTGCAATTCCGATCACCTTCGCATTTGCGAGGGACCCTTCGCAAATGCGATATCGCATTTGCGATACCTTCTCGCATTTGCAAGCTCGCATTTGCGAGCCAGGCTTCTCAAATGCGAAGCCTGCAGACCTGCAACATACCAGTAATTTTTAAGTCCAAAATTCACTCTGTGGCCTATCCAAAACTCACCCGAGCCCTCGGGGCTCCAAACCAAATATGCACGCAAGTCCAAAAACATCATACAGACTTGCTCGTGCGATCAAATCATCAAAACAACATCAATAACTATGAATTTAGTATCAATCAAAGAAAATCTCAAGAACTTTCAAAGTTTCAAACTATACAGGCTCAACTTAAATCACATATAATACCTGTGCCGGGCTCCGAAACTAAAATACGGGCCTGATACTATCAATTTCAAACATATTTCATTTTCAAAAATTCATATATATTCCAGAAAACTATTTTCTTTAAAAATTCATTTCTCGGGCTTGGGACCTCGAAATTCGATTCCGGGCATAAGTCCAAGTCCCATATTTTCCTACGGACCCTCCGGGATCGTCAAATCACAGGTCCGAGCCCATCTATCCAAAATGTTGACCGAAGTCAACTTAAATTTATTTTAAAAGCAAAATTTATCATTCTTCACAGATTTTCACATAATGGCTTTCCGGATACGCGCCCGGACTGCGCACTCAAATTGAGGTGAGACAGAAAGAGATTTTTAAGGCGTCGGAACACGGAATTTATTTCTAAAACAAGTGTTGACCTTTTGGGTCCTCACAAAAAATATAAAATTTTCATAACCAAATACTGTTTTGAAATTTGTTTTGAAAAAAAGAAGATTTTTTTTAATGTCCAAACGGGCTTTTGAGAAAAGCAAGATTTACCAACAAAACTTAATTTGGAACAGTATAGTTTGTAGTGACTACTGTTATTAGGGATGTACATGGACCGGGTTGGTTCGGTTTTGAAAATCGAACCAAACCAACTATATCAGATTGGATTGGTTCGATTTTGTCGGATTTTTCGGATTATTTAATACTTAAATATTATTTCAATCTTACTTTGTTAAATTTTTTATAAGTAAATATACATTTAATAAAAATATAAAAAATTGACAAACATATTATCTATTAAAATATTCTTATGAGAGAATTCTCTTAGTAACACATAATAGTTATTTTTTTAGTCGTCTGACAATAATGTTTCATTGATGTACATTGTAGGCATATAAATTTTATTAAAATTAAATTCATAAAATAATTTGGACTATATTTTAAATTCAAGATATATTGGTCCAAATAAATATATGGGCTAATATCATTAAATTAATTATATAAGTCAAATATATATGGATTAAATAAATAAGTCTTAATCCATTGGTTTAGCCCATTTAATTGGGCTAAACTGATGAGCCCACTTCATTAAGCCCAAGATGTCATCTTCCTAGAGGCCCAGTTTGGTGCTACGTATCAAATGACGTGGCGCGCCAAGTCAAGCGGAAGAGCCAATAGGACCATGCCACGTGTCAAAATGACAAGGCATGTCCAGTCATGCTAAAAGGCCAATGAAATCGCGCCACGTGTGCAAGTGACATGTTCTGGCCAATCAAATGCAACCGTGTAATACTTCAATTTGATTGGTCGGAAAGAGTTTGTTCTTATCATAACTCTTCCCTTCCACAACTATAAATAGGGGTCTTCATAACTCAGAAAAGGGGACCAGAAGTTATAACAAGAAGCAAGAGAGAGCTCGTGGATCAAATGCCGCAAATTTCTCTACAAGTTTCAAGCTTCAAGCAACCAAGTTCAAGTTCAAGAAATCAAGTTCAAGCTCAAGAACGAAGAACAAATCAAGTTCAGGCTCAAGAAGGAAGAACAATTCAAGTATTCAAGATCAAGAACGAAGTCAAATCAAATACAATGCGTTCAAGATTAAGGCTACTTGTTTGTGATATAATTTGTGGCAACAATCAAAGTGTTCGCGACGGATAAATCAAATTACAATTAAAGATCAAGCTCAAAGGCCCTTGAATTTATACTAGAAAAGTAGAATCAGAGGAATCATAGAGATTGTAACACTCAAATATTCGAAATAAAATACTACGATTGTTGCAATATATTTCGGTCTTGATTTTATTTTCTCGACGCAAATTTATTGTCTACGTACACTTTCAAGGTTAACCGAATTTAGTAATTAAACATAAAAAATTAATATAATACCTAAATAATAAGAATCACCTCACATTTGAAAAAGATATAACAATTTAGTGGATATTAACATATGATATGAATGTGGAAGAACAAAGAGATTGACGCATTTCAGTAACACTTGATGAGAAAGTGATCATACAACCCATTATTTAAGGTTAATAAATATGGAGCACTTCATATACTATTAAATATCATATCCCGCAAGATAATCCCAAATATTTCTAGATATTTTTTAAAGAAAATTCTATATAAAATCTTAAAAGTATATATAAAAATTATATATTTATATGTCGGTTTGGTTCGAATTTTTTTTACTCAATACCAAACCAAATTAAACCAAACCTAGTCGAATTTTTTAATCGATTTGGTTTGACTTTTCGGTTTGATGCGGTTTTCCGGTTCGGTTTGTACACCCCTAACTGTTATCATTGGCTTTCTCTTTTGGTGTAAGGTTCATAACTCTGGATTTTGTTTTTGATTTCTGCTTTTCTTGTGCATTTGTGTGCGGTAGAGCTTTGCTTGTGTTTCTTAACATTATAAATCTCCATACCATAATCATAATGTACCCAATCATTCTCTAAGATTTACGGAGATGTTTGGGACAAAAGCAATTGAGCATGTGCATTACCACAATTAGTCTCATGGTCATTGTTGCACATGTCCTATTGATTACCACTTAAATTTCTGTATCACTGTTGAAATGAGGACAAGAACGACATGTTTTCCTGTTTCAAATCACTCAATTGGATTACTAATTTATCCCTATGGGCCCTATCTCTATTGGCGGAAAATACCATGTTATAATCTCTATATATATATATAAAACTGGGACTTAGGCAAGGTGTTAATACGCCTGATCCTCTTCTTTTGTTCTTTAATTTTATGAGTTACGTCCGACTCTTTTCCATTGGAAAAAAGTAACGCCTTTTCCTCTTCTTCAGTCTATTTTACTTGTATGGAATGAGAGAAGCAAAGCTAAGCCAATTCTCTACCGCCATTTTACTGAAGAAGGCCCCAATATGAAAGGTAGGGTTTGTGCTTTCCCTATTTTCTTGGTTGTCAAGATAAAAAGTATGACAAATCTCCAACAATGTGGATTTTGTTTTAAGAGAATCTTATAGCTAAATTTTTTTCACGGTAAGTTCTTGCCTGCTGGGTGATATAAAAAATTCGCAAAGCACGATCATGTTTTCTAGGTGGTAGTTCTAACGAATTTAGAACTTTGTTGTTGTCAACAAGAAATTGCATTTACGTAACATTTTTATGCTGAGCTTGGACGGTTGTTTATTTTCTTTTGCATCAGTTAATAGAAAAATTGCAGTGTGTACAAAAGATTATGATTTTTCATCTATACTAATTATTTGTTTGGTCACGGATGTATAGTATGCGAATTGGCTAGAAAAGGTCATTAACCCTCTTACGCTCTAATCCTAAACTATCAATAAAAGATTTGCTTATGTCAAGGTAAATTTCAATTTTGTCGCTCCAAATTCATTTCTAGGTTATGCCGTAAGTTCTTTAATCTGAATAATATTTACAAATATATAATTTTTTTGTTACTTATTTTAGTATCATTTTGCTTATTCCAGATAAAAGGCATGACTCTTGGTTTTACAAATATATAATATATTTTTTGTTACTTATTTTAATAATAATGTCAATTTTTCTTATTCCAGATACATGGTGTGTATCCTCCAATAATATCATTTCAGTTATCTTAAATTTTGTGTTCAAAGGGCAAGAGGAGATGATATTCCTTATGATTCTATTGGCTAATCAAAAATTTGTATTTCATTTATATAAATTTATGTAAATTATGCTATTTTCCTCATTTTTCCATTTCTGTACTTGAAAAAAGAAACATCAACAATCATGTCTTTTAATCTTTTTTATTAGCCTCTCTTTTCTCTTCCGAGCGTCATACTTGCTAATCTCCATAATAGGTATACCTCTTTCAAAATTGTGGCTTCAGTCATTTTAAGAGTGGGGTTATTTTTATAGTGTGCATATTTTTCTCTTTTTTGTTGTCAATCAGAAGGTATTCTTCTTTCATTACTTTGTGCTTATTGGACTATAACTCTTTGTGATTTTAATTTTTGTTCATGTTCAATTGGATAAGACTAAATTTTTTTGACATGTTTAAAATCATTGTTTTGGTCATTCTTGAGAGTATGACTATTTTTATAGTGTGCGTTTATATTTTCTTTTTGTTTTGTTAATCGACTGGTAATTTAAATTAGTTTTCTTAGATTTTTTCTTCTTTTCTTATGGGATTTTAATTTTTTTTTTGTATCAAGCTGATGCTCTCAGAGAGAGGCTTGAGGTTAGCAAATACGTGTTATGTTCTTATTCCCCCTTTTCTCCACAATTTTTTCCTTACTTTTTTGTCAGTCTATGATATTTATGCTTATTAGCATGTGAGTTCTACTTTTTGTCTATTTATATTGTAAAATTTTATTTCCTTGGTAGAACAAAAAAATAAACTAAATATAGAGATTGTTTCCTGTTTATATGTTGTGATTCTTTGGTGGGGTTGGAGATTAGACAGAAAGAGGACGAGGTTTACCAAAAATTAGATTATTATTTACCATCACATGAGTAAGAGTCGGTAGATTATTATTTACCATCACATGAGTAAGAGTTAGGGACTTGAGATCTAGGGGTTTTATATAAAAGTCTATTCCTTTTAATAAAATCACGATTACTATTATAATTAAAATTGTATTTAAGGTGAATGTTTATATTTTAGAGAAATTCTAGGGATTGTTACTTTGTGGCTAAGCCACCCTTTCCTTATAAATAGAAGGCTTTTATTTCATTGTAATTCATCCCAAAATAACTAAGAATTCTATCTCGCTACTTTTCTCTGCAATATTTTTCTTCTTCTTTTATTGTTTTATAACACGATATCAGTACGAGACTCTAACCAATTGAGTAGAAGCTTTGAGATTGAGCATAATGATTGTCAATTGTTCCATGAACTTTCTTCATGATTAAATTCTGGATTTAAGATAAGTATTTTACTTCATTTTTCTCTTTTAAATACTTGAAATTCTATAATTTAATTTAAAAAACAAGCAAAGACAATAAATTTTTATTATAACTCTAATGGAGTTTGTAAGAAATTATAACTGCCTGAAGTGGTAAAACTTTTATGCCTTGCCGTGTCAAATTCATGTATGATTGTGGGCAAACTATTGAAAACTCGTCCCATTGAATTTGCTCCTTTCTCATTCCCTTAAGAGAATGTGATAGCAGTACGTGATAAGTCCACTACAAAAAAAAAACTAGATTTAGCTACGAACGTCGTCGCTAATCTGTCGCTAAAATGCTCGTTGCTAGAAGAATATTTTGATAATCCGTCGCTAAATGAGATTAGCGACGGATTTTTCTGTTTAGCTACAGATTTTGTCCGTCGCTAAATCCTGGTTTTTTTAGTAGTGGTCTGAAAGAAGATAAAATTATTACTATAAATGTATCAATGGATGTGGACGTGACAATAGACGAAATAATAATCGTCATCATTGTGGTAATGAGAACAATAAGGATTCTTAAAAAAATCTTTCACTCCGTGAAAGTAATATTTGTCATCGATTTGACATGAAATTTTGTAAAGCACATATAGATCATTACGGTCCATTTACGATATGAATGTGACAACATCTGATTTACGAATATATATTCATTCTTCGAAGAATATGAACATGCTAGTGGTAGTGGATATACAACACTCACCTATAAAAGGAGGTTTGAGATGATATAAGAAAATAATATCATTATTATGGCCTGAATGGTCATTGGTCACGTACCTATTGTACGCCAAAATATTTTGGCAATGTGTTTAATAAAGGATAACAGTAATGCGAGAAACAGATCTTGCATATAATTTTGACAATGACCATAATTTATAACTTTCTCTTTAAAAGAGATATTCACTATATGGTTGTTGATGAATATGTGGTAGTACCAAATTAATTGAGAGCTCTAGAAGAGCCAATTATTAATATTTTGGAGGAATAAAATTGATTATCAATAAGGCATTGTGTTGAGTCTCAAAAAACTTATTGAGTTTCTAAAGTATTCGCGAAAGCGGTTGGTTATATTGAGACTATAAATAAAGGAAAGATTTAATATCTTCTATTACTACAACTTATAGCGGGGGTAATATATATGTGAAAAGTTACCCATTTTATTCTCCAGTTTGTACTATACAAATAAAAGAATACCAAAATAAAGTGGATGTTTATTGATATAAAAATTCATCATAATAAACTTGGAGTTTATTGATAATTGCACACGTCATGGTGTAAACCTAAAATTTATCAATATTGATAATTTATTCAGTTGGCATAATTGGTTTAGCCATGTTAATTTAAGTATGATGTGCAAAAATAAAAGAGAATTCACATGGATAAATATTAAAGAATTAGAAAGTTCTTTATGAATTCTCTTATGTTGCTTGTTCTCACTAATTAAAAGGCCAACTAAAATTGGGATTGAATCCCATGAATTCTGGAAATATCAAAGGTGAATATGGACCCATTCACCTGCCATGTATACCACATAAGATGCATCTATGAGATGGTTACATGTGCGATTATTATTAACCCGCAACATGGTGTTTGCGAGGTAACTTGCTCAATAATTTGATTTAGAGCATAACTTTTAGATTTTTTACTCAAGAAAGTTTATCTTGATAAGTTGGTTTACATCACAGTTAGTTTAGTAAAATAATTATTGAGTGCCTCCACTTAATAGCTAAACTATTGCTTATAAGAACAAAGTTATCTATATCAGTTTAATATACGTTATATAAGTATATTATATTCTCCCCTCACAAGTGGTTTCAGGGTCAGGTGGAATGAATTATCGTGTGTACATCTAGATCCTCCAATAAGATAATATGAACTTGAAGTTCATAAAAAGATAATTCATTTGCAATATATTGCAAAGCATGCCAGATGCATTTGCTGACCCAAAGAAAATAACTACATTCTCACCGCAAATGCTCCTATTAGAATAAGTCCTAGAAGGACAAAGTCTATGGTACGCTTAAAGTGTATAGACAAATCACTTTCAAATAAACTTCTTAATAAAGAAGATGAGCAAATGATCAAAATGATCATAATAAGGAGGCAAGTGATCTAGAAGATCACATAATATAACACTTCATAAAATCTCATGAGAGATCCAGGTACCTGAAAATATGAATGAAGAGATCTCTATGTCATGTCTTTATGAAAAAATGTTGGAACCGATATAAAACGTTCTCCGATGATATCTATGATAGCACTAAATATAGATGAGGATCTTATGTCTGTCGAATATAGACATAAAAATATTCCAAATGAAAGAGACACAATTCGAATAGAATTGGTTTCATATGAAAGACATGTAGTTTTAGACATGTACTTCAAACACTTGAAAGTGTAAAGTTAATGGTGTGTGCAATCACCTCTATCTATCTTATATGTCTAGCATAACATGAAAACTTGATGTAAAATTAAAGTCCATTTATATGGCTTATATGACTTAACTTATGACAATCCCTGAAGGATTCAAATGGCTTAAGGCATATACAATTCTTAGTTTTGAAGTACCATATCTTAAGTGCAATTTGTGCACATATGTCTTTTGCTGTAATTATAAGCATGATAATATGATAGCGAGAATCACTATGGAGATATTGAAAAATCCATTCCACGGCATTTTATGAAGACATTACATATCTATCAAGAATGATAATTTCAAGGTGCAACATATTCATTTAGTTAATATGGTTGATTTGTGTATAAAATCTCTACCTGTCACGACCCAAAATCCTTGAAAAGTCGTGACGGCGCCGGGCACCACTGTCAAGCAAGCCAACACCAATAATTAGTAAATTCTCATTTTTTTAATATATTTCTGAAATCATAAAATTTACTTCAATTAAATAATAAATGATGAACTTCACAGAGTAAATAATAATATTTTTTACAAATTTCAATACTGAATAATCCCATAATCATCCCAGAACCCGGTATCACAAGTGCATGAGCATTTACTAGGAAATAAAATAAAATACAATAACTGTCCAGAATACAAATTTGGATATAAAAGAAAGAAACAAATACTCTGAAGGAGATTCTGCTGGCTGCGGATCGTCTCACAAGATGCAACTGACCTAAGTCCTCGTATCAACCACGCTGTTGCGCTCACAAGGCCACTCGTCATACATGTGCATGTACAACAAAATGTACACCAAGTGTAGTATGAGTAAGAAAACAACGCGTCCCCAGTAAGTATCTAGTCTAACCTCGAAGAAGTAGTGATGAGAGGTCGACTTCGACACTTACTATTGATCCAATAATATCAGATACAATAAAAAAGTGAGTAACTATGAAACAGAGTAAATATATGAAATAAACATACATAAAATACATGATACAATTTCCCTCTTTATAATTTTACTCAAGCTCTCAACTAGCAAGTTCCCTCTGTAACCGGAGCATATATATAGATATAGTGGATATCATCAAAGAGGTTGTCATAATTCAAATCAGGGAAAAACCCTCAGATACACTAGCTTCTAGCCAAATGTTATGCATGATTTCCATGAGGATAATATATATAGAGGAAATGCCGAGGTGTACGGCCCGATCCAACATAAAAGTAAATAGTGCACTGCCGAGAGTTGAACAATGCAAACCATAGATGCATCTATTAACCTGCCGAGGCTAACGACCCACTCCCATAAGAATGTGGTACATAAATCCTGCCGAGGCGAACGACCCGATCCCATAGGAGTATTTGAAGGAAATACCCCGCTCCCAAATCATACGTGCGACATGGTCAAATATAAATTTAACATACAAATCATGTCTCTTTTTTGATTCTTTTCAAAATAAGAAAAATTCAGCTTGTAGCTTTTTAAGAAAATTACATCGCTCGCGAAACATACATGCGATGCGGTTACACATAGATTTCTTAAGCTATTATAATATTCCTCAATTTCAACTCCTTTCGAAACATTTAATAAGCAAACTCAATCTCACTCCCTCTCAAGGCAAATAATAAACATAAATCAATAATAATATCAACAAATTATGATGTAAGCCTAAAACTACTCGTACATAGGCATAGCTAGTGGCTATGTACGAACTCTCATCACCTCATGCGTACGTAGCCCCCACAAATAGAAGCACACAATAATTTAGTTCACCCATGGGGTTAATTCACTCTTACAAGGTTAGAAAGGAGACTTACCTTGCTCCGAAGTTCCATAACCGGCTCCAACGCCACTCTAACACCTCAAACCGATGCCCAACGCTCCAAAACTAGCCAAACAATGTGCGAACCAATGAAAATATACTCTAATACTCATAACAATTCAATTTTGCAACAATTCCCAACTCCGCTCGGAAAGTCGATAAAATTACCCTCGGGCCCACGTGCCCGAATTTTGAAACTTTTCAAAGATAACCACTACCCATAACATTTCGAACTCAAATATATGGTTTATTCTCAATTTCATGCCCAAATTCATGGTCAAAATCCAAAAATATGAATTTCTAGGTTTTCTTCCAAATCGCACAATTTCTACTAATTTTCGTGTTTAAATCCTTATACAAACCATGTATTTAACTTATAATAAGTGTGAATCACTTACCTTGACATTGATAACGAAGAATGAGCTCCAAACTCGCTCCGAGACCGGCTCTCATGGAGGAAATGAGATGAAAATGAGCCAACTCCTTGTTTTTAAAGAACACACTGCCCAACCCCGACCTTCGCACCTGCGATCAAGTAGCCGCACCTGCGGCTTTGCAAGTGCGAGACACCTCCCACTTCTGCGCTTTCTTCCACTCCTGCGAGGCATTTTTTACTTTTTCACTTGCATAGAAGCGACCAAAAGCTCCGACCCAGCGGTCCTTCACCTTGCTGGCCTGCTCCGCTACTGCGGCTCCAATGTCGCTTCTGCGCCTCCGCACCTCCGCACCTGCGGCAAAACCTCGGAGGTGCAGGTACACCAGATATCAGCTGCCTCAACTCTTCTTCAAATTCCAAATTCGATTCGTTAACCATCCGGAATCCACCCCGGACCCCCCGGGACCACATCCAATCACACCAACAAGTTTCAAAACATAATGCAAACTTGCTCGAGGCCTCAAATCACATCAAACAATATCGAATTCATAAATCACACCCAATTCGAGCTTAATGAACTTTAGGATTTCAAACTTCTACATTCGATGCCGAAACCATTCAAATCACGTCCGATTGACCTCAAATTTTGCACAAAAATCATATTCGACATTACGGACCTACTTCAACCTCGGAATCGGAATCCGACCCCGATATCAAAAAGTCCACCTCCGGTCAAACTTCTCAAATCCTTCAAATTTCTAACTTTAGCCAAATGACTCCAAAATGACCTACGGACCTCCGAATCCACTTCCGGGGCCGCTCCAATACCTGAATCACCATACAGAGCTATTCCCAGTCTCAAAATCCCAAGCGGACATTGAAAACATTGAAATGCACTGCAGCTCAAATTTATGAAATTCTTTTAAAAATGCTATCTTCCACAATATTCGCCGAAACGCTCCTGGGTCATCCAAAATCCGATTCGAACATACGCCCAAGTTCGAAATCATCATACGAACCTGCTGGAACCTTCAAATCCCGATTCCCGAGGTCGTTTACTCAAAAATCCAACCTTAGTCAATTCTCCCAACTTAAAGCTTTTGAAATGAGAATTTTCTTTCCAAATCAACTCTGAACTTCCCGAAATTCAATTCCGACCACGTGTGCAAATCATAATACCTGAAGTGGAGCTGCTCATGGCCTCAACCTGCCGAACGACGCGCTAGATCGCAAAACAACCGGTCGGGTCATTACTGCTCTGGAGTTGTCTGAAATCACTGTTTAACACCCCGTGCACCTACCTGTGCTATTACAACTCAGTTGAGCGCACTAGCTCGAGCTAATCTCAAGATTTTCCCTTTTACCTAGCCAAATATGCCTTAGATCTCAATTCCAACATCCAGATTTTTCTGCTAGGCCTGCTTCCATCATACGAACACTGTAACAATCTTTATGCGATGCACCAATACATGATTGCATACCTTTACTGAATCCACGCTATGCACTGCACAACTTTCTATGACCATAATAACATCCTCTGATAATAATAGTCGGAATTTCACGAATCCGATGCTCACAATGTACCTCATGACATATATAAGTCTTGTTCCAACTCTTACAATACCGCCATGATGGAAGAGATGTGCAAAAATTCATAACTAACTGCCAAATCAACAAATCATTGAATCTCTCCTATTGAATAGAATCATCACCCCATTATGAGCCAAATAGTGGTATTTGCTCTTTAATATGCTTCATATAATCCGATCGCACTGATCCCGGGTCCAATAATCTCGTCTCACCCATTATAAGCTGCCAGACAATAAGCCACCTCACACACTGCCAAAACTCTCATATTATGCCACAACGTGCCATTAAGCTACAACTCAAATGTGATACATAGGGAAAATGAACTCTAGAAAAAACCACTCAACCCACGTGACTAATTAGACAACCAAAAAGGTGTTATAAACCTTCCTCAGAAAATGGGAAACAAAACACACAAAATAGATGTAGGGGACTATACTCAACATCACACTGTTGCGCCTGGAAACCCGATCCAAATAACATACCCGTGGCAGTGTGCCACCCGATCCACACATAAAATCTATAAGGAGATAATTACCGGGCAAAAATGCTCATAACTACGAAATACCCGAATATCAACCACGAGCACACGAAGTGCATAATACAAATCTTGGGGAGACGGATAGCGCCATATGCTACAAAACTCAAGCACAACTAAGGTGAAATAAATGACCTGCAACTTGAGAGCCATCGTGCTCATATAACACCACAAACTATACGGGATCTCAATATGAGTGCGAATAATCAATTCATTTCACAGCTAACATGGCACAATATACCATTACATGAATTAGCCGATAGTGACTTAACATCCGACGTCTGAATACTCCTCCAAGAGGAGCGCTATGCTGAAATGAATACATCCGAGCTGATATAGAGCCCACATTCAAATTTAGATCCATCCACAGGCCTCAAACCGATTGTGATCACACCGTGCTAGGTTAATAACCTTTCAAGGGTCCATAATAACTCTTATTCTCATAACACACAAGAATAACCATCATATTCGGAACAAACCTCCACAGTCCACAACCAAATGAACCGAGAGCCCTCCAGGCGTAAATTCTCGAATTAGCGATATTACTACAATCTTCATACTTGGTTTCAATCTTCAATCAATCAAGTGACTACATGTCACACTTTTTACAATCTCCCCATGATATGCGCTTCCACGATATTCCGCGCCACGTAACAAGTCTGCACATCCATACCACCGGCCAAACTAATATCGTAAAGCAAATCAAGAATCCGCAATCAGTATGCAAAGCCTCTTACAAAGGACACCAATCTCAGGTGATACTAAAGACAATACCAGCTTACTCTAACTATCTGGATCCTTTCTTGCTCACCCGAGCTCGTGATATTCTTGCCAACACCAAACGATAACCTTGATCCTCAACTTCCAAATCTCATAACCGCAGAAAATATAATCCCCTAGTAGTGGTCTAAACCACCATAACTCTTCCGGGATCCATCCACACATCTCGAATGCCTCAGAATAAAATCAATTACGGTGGTTGTTAAGCTTCACACGTACCGTCACAAACCACATGTATAACTTAATCACGTTGAAGGAACTGATCATTGCTACCATCATGCCAATTCAACTATGTCTAATCGATCTGACTTCTTATAATTTATTCTTAACTTGTCTTAGAAATAATAATAGCTCCATTCAACACATAACAAACTCAATCTGCACTCATCCTGAGTGACCCCATGTCATAAAACCACATTATCTCCAGAACCCATGAACCATCTCATACCCTTCTTGTGCGCACATTCGCACCCTCAACTGATATACCCTTTATGATAATTCCTCTATGAATACAAAGTCATTTTCTCTCATTCCTCCAACTGCTACACTGCAAGCCGAAGATATCATAGAACACTCCAAGCCCCCTTTTTATAATCTGCTGCAAAATATCGATTCTTAATCATATCGCGGGCTTGAAATACTTAGGTACCATACTTTAACTTCTGAATTAACTAGGACCGTTGTTGAGAGTCACCCACTCTGACTTGTTTCCAAATATGATCAACCCCAACTCGGCTAAATCACTTTCCTTGTATATCACCTCTACACGAAGCATAAATTCTGAGTCTTCCAAAGCCTGAACATGAATCGATTAAGGCCAAATATAGTACACATTTCCCAAATCCTTTGTTCATATTACCACTGAAATTTTCTTTCCTTAGTTGTAATAGACCATCAATATGTCGATAACTAAAAACCTCACAAGTAGGTAACCATACAATCCAATCGTAGGCAGTGGGGCTCTCCCACTTAGCTTGAAGTTACTATTACATAATTCTGGAACCCACCAAGATTCTTTCTTCATCGTTGAAATGATCTTGCACAACCAACTCACCAAATTCCTCGGAATCCTTCTGTTAGACCTTTCATGAACACTCTGAATTACCAACCACATTTACATATCCAACCTCTTGCCGATTAGCCAGTAGAATGCTTCATAGAAGCTTCGTCAACACCACACGACCGCTAATCTGCTCATAGGAGACAACCCACCTGTGGAAATTAAATGCCGACATCTTCCAACGTCGCTGCACTGGGTGCAATTACTACGAAATCAGTAACCCTTCCTGATCCCGTCCTCATTCATCAGCTATACAAGTCCTTTCACTCCCCATTGACATTTTAAAAATTACGACAGCACATTCCAAATCCAAAGTCATGTTGTATCCTTCTTCATGTCAAGCAACTCCTTTCTGTTGTACCCCATCTCCCGTGGTATAATAGCCAATATTTCAAATTAACCTCGTAGATCTAGTCATTGTCCACCATGAATCCCAAATCACTCCATACTTTCCTCAAGGTGTGTAGCTATCCTATCACAAAATACAAATGCTACTCTGCCACTCTTCCACTTTGGTCAAACTGACTCCTTTAAGCAACTACTCGACTTCTGCTTCTTACACCTGGCCTTCTAGAAATTTAACCAGTGCATGACACCGCGACCTCTGATAGCCGCTTTTCCAGCACTATTTCACGCTACCCTCCCCTAAATGCCAATTAAAGAAACCCATAATATCGACGAATTTAACGTATTCAATCAAGGATGACGATACCACATCGCAGATAAAACTTCCACCACACTCGAAAATACTAAGTCTTGTTACTCCATCAACCCAAATCTGAACATTCATAGTCCGATTACTTTTCCTCCACCGAAAGTTGAATACCAAATCTCTGAATCATGCATTGAGTATACGTACCTTCAAGTCGTTCACTGCCCCGACACATAGACAGACATCCTACCATCACCAATACTATGCGATAACAATGTACGAATTTCATAACAATCAATGCCAAATCTCAAAGCCTTAGGTAATTCTGATACTAAGGTGAAATGAAAGAACGACCTTCTACAAGACGACGACAATAGCCCAATCAAGTACGCAGGTAGAAACATCCTGCACCACATCTATAGTACCATTACAATTCCTCGATTCCTAATTTATAAAAAGCACTTCGTGTCATATAAGATTGAATGGGAAAGAAACACATGCATAAGCCCTAAAGGAATCAAATTGCACAATGAGGAATCAAGAAGGGATGCGCTCCTAATAGCCTTGTAGCCTCTCGAAGATAAGTACAAACGTCCCCGTACTGATCCGCAAGACTCTACTAGACTTGCTCATGACTCGTGGGACCTAAGTGAACCTGGTGCTCTGATACCATATTGTCACGACCCAAAATTCTTGAAAGGTCGTGATGGCACCGGACACCACTGTTACGCAAGCCAACACTAATAATTAGTAAATTCTCATTTTTTATATATTTATGAAATTGTAAATTTCCTTCAATTAAATAATAAATGATGAACTTCACAAAGTAAATAATAATGTTTTTTCAAAAATTTCAATATTGAATAATCCCATAATCATCCCAGAACCTAATGTCACAAGTGCATGAGCATTTACTAGAGAATAAAATAAAATACAATAACTGTCCGGAAAACAAATTTGGACAGAAAAGAAAATACAAATACTCTGAAGGAGACTCTGCTGGATGCGGATCGTCTCACAAGATGCAACTCATCTAAGTCTCCGTATCAACCACACTGCTGCGCTCACAAGGCCACTCGTCATACATGTTCCTGTATAACAAAATGTACAGCAAGTATAGTATGAGTGCGAAAACAACACGTACCCAATAAGTATCCAATCTAACCTCGTAGAAGTAGTGACGAGAGGTTGAATTCGACACTTATTAGTGGTCCAATAATATAAGATACAATAAAAAGTGAGTAAATATGAAACACAGTAAATATATGAAATAAACATGTATAAAATACATGGTACAATTCCCCTCTTTACAATTTTACTCAAGCTCTCAACTAGCGAGTTCCCTCCGTAACCGGAGCATATATATAGATATACTGGATATCATCTAAGAGGTTGTCATAATTCAAATCAGTGAAAAACCCTTAGATACACTGGCTTCTATCCAAATGTTACGCACGATTTCCATGAGAATAATATATACATTGGAAATGCTGAGGCGTGCGGCCCGATCCAACATAAAAGTAAACTGTGCACTGCTGAGTGTCGAATGGCGCAAAACATAGATGCATCTATTAAACTGCTGAGGCGAACAACCCGCTCCCATGAGAGTGTGGTACATAAATCATGTCGAGACGAACGAACTGACCCCATAGGAGTAGTTGAAGGAAATACCCCGCTCGCGAATCATACGTGCGACGCGGTCAAATATAAATTTAACATAGAAATCATATCTCTTTCTTGATTCTTTTCAAAATAAGGGAAATTCAGCTTGTAGCTTTTTATGGAAATTACCCCGCTCGCGAAACATACATGCGACGCGATTTCACATAGATTCCTTAAGCTATTATAATATTCCTCAATTTCAACTCCTTTATAAACATTTAATAAGCAAACTCATTCTCGCTCCCTCTCAAGGAAAACAATAAACATAAATCAATAACAATATTAACAAGGCATGATGTAAGCCTAAAACTACGCGGACATAGACATAGCTAGTAGCTATGTACGGACTCTCGTTACCTCGTGTGTATGTAGCCCCCACAATTAGAAGCACATAATAATTTAGTTCACCTATGAGGTTAATTCCCTCTTAAAAGGTTAGAAGGAGACTTAACTTACTCCAAAGTTCCATAACCGGCTCCAAAGCCACTCTAACAACTCAAACCGATTCCCAATGCTCCAAAACTAGCCAAACAATGTGCAAACAATTGAAAATATACTCTAATACTCATAAAAATTAAATTTACAACAATTCCCAACTCCGCTCGGAAAGTCGATAAAATCACTCTCGGGCCCACGTGCTCGGATTCCAAATTTTTTTGAAGATAACCATTACCTATAATATTACGAACTCAAATATTTGGTTTATTCTCAATTTCATGCCCAAATTCGTGGTCAAAATCCAAAAAAATAAATTTCTAGGTTTTCTTCCAAATCCCACAATTTCTACTAATTTCCATGTTTAAATCCTTATACAAACCATGTATTTAACATATTATAAGTGGGAATCACTTACCTTGACATTGATGATGAAGAATGAGCTCCAAACTCGCTCCAAGACTGGCTCTCATGGAGGAAATGAGATGAAAATGAGCCAACCCCTCGTTTTTAAAGAACACACTGCCCAGCCCCAACCTTCGTACATACGATCAAGTAGCCGCACCTGCGGCTTTGCAGGTGCGAGACACCTCCCACTTTTGCGCTTTCTTCCACTCTTGCGAGGCATTTTTTGCTTCTGCACTTGCGTAGATGCGGCCGAAAGCTCCGCACCAGCGGTCCTTCACCTTGCCGTCCTACTCCGCTACTGCGGCTCCAATGTCGCTTCTATACCCTCCGCACCTGCGGTCAAAACCTCGGAGGTGCGGGTACACCAGATATCAGCTGCCTCAACTTTTCTTCAAATTCCAAATTCGGTCCGTTAACCACCAGGAATCCACCCAGGCCCTCCCGGGACCACATCCAATCACACCAACTAGTTTCAAAACATAATGCAAACTTGCTCGAGGCCTCAAATTACATCTAACAACATCGAATTCATGAATCACACCCCAATTCGAGCTTAATGAACTTTAGGATTTCAAACTTCTACATTAGATGCTGAAACCTATCAAATCACGTCCGATTGACCTCAAATTTTGCACAAAAGTCATATTTAACATTACGGACCTACTCCAACTTCTGGAATCGAAATCCCTCCCCGATATAAAAAAGTCCACCTCCGGTCAAACTTCTCAAATCCTTCAAATTTCTAACTTTAGCCAAATGACTCCAAAATGACCTATAGACCTCCGAATCCACTTCCGAGCACGCTCCCAATACCGAAATCACCATACAGAGCTATTACCAGGCTCTAAATCCCAAACGAACATCGAAAATATTGAAAGGCACTACAACCCAAATTTATGAAATTCTTCTAAAAATTCTATCTTCCACAATAGGCGCTGAAATGGTCCCGAGTTATCCAAAATCTGATCCGAACATACGCCAAAGTCTAAAATCATCATACAAACCTACTGAACCTTCAAATCCCGATTCCGAGGTCGTTTACTCAAAAATCCAACCTTAGTCATTTCTTCCAACTTAAAGCTTTTGAAATGAGAATTTTCTTTCCAAATCAACTCTGAACTTCCCGAAATTCAATTCCTACCACGCGTACAAATCATAATACCTGAAATGGAGTTGATCATGGCCTCAACCTGCTGAACGACGCGCTAGAGCTCAAAATAAACGGTCGGGTCGGTACACTACCAACGACATTTTGAAGATGGTGCACAAGATTGGAATGCGAAGACTCAAAGATGTGAATTGATTGTCTCACCAGGGGGGGTTAATACATGGTGTACTCTTTTTCCCTTACAAGGTTTTGTCCCACTGGATTTTTCTTGCAAGATTTTTAACGAGGCAACCAAAAGGCCTATTTTTAAATATGTGTACTCTTTTTATCTTCACTAGAATTTTTTCCCACTAGGTTTTATTTTAGTTAAGGTTTTAACGAGTCACATTATTTATCGAATAAACATTCAAGGAGGAGTATTATAGATAGAATTGTATTTAAGGTAAATGCCTATATTTTAAAAAGATTCTAGGTGCTGTTACTTTGTGGCTATGCCACTCTTTCCCTATAAATAGAGGGCTTTTCTTTCATTGTAATTCATCCCAAAATCAATAAGAATTCTCTCTCCCTACTTTTTTCTGTAATATTCTTCTTTTTCTTTTATTGTTTGATAACAACTACATATATATTGTACTAATTAGATTGTATTTTCGTATACTTGTCCGATGAACGGACGAATGTTGATTTGGGGGTTATGCTTTTTTAATTCCACTATTCGTCATCATTTATTAATACTGTTCCCATCTTTTCACCCTCTAATTTTTTTTCTTTTCTTCTATTCTCTCTAGCTAATACTTTTTTGATTGTGAGGCTGCTCTACCTCTTCCTCTTCCCACCTATGGACATATATTAGTTCCTCTTTTCTTTCCTTTTTTTGTTCAGGCGAGAAAGAAGTGTCGTTGAAGCATTTTCTATGTCCTTGCATTTTTTTAGTGATTATGATAATTTTTGCAGCTATGTTTTGTCCTTTCTCTTTTTGTGAAGTCTCTTTGCGTCTGAGCATCTGTGTACTTCATCTTTTTTTTTTTTTTTTAATGAGTTGGTTTTTTAGCTAACTTTTTGAAAATTTACTAGAAAATTGAGAGATGAAAATTAAAGGAGATATGTAGGCATGAATATGGAAGTAAAGTTTATAAACTTTTGGAGTAATTTTTAGAGGGTGGCTGAAGGGGATGAAATAGTAACTGAAGTAAGAGGAGAGAGGACAAAAGAGGGAAAAAAAAGAATACGTAGAAGACTGATGTGAAATAAAAGATTGTCCGTATTAGGAGTAAGGCTGTATTGTGGCTCGGGCCTGGCCAGGGACCGGCCCAGGACCGCGGGCCTAACGGGCCGGTTCAACCGGGCCTGGGCTCTAGTGGTGCAAAAGTCCGTGGTGGGCCGGTTCAAGACAATTAGCCCGTGAGCCCGGGACCGTTAAGCCCGGGACCGGCAGACGGGCTTGGGCTAGTTCAACCGGGCCCAACGGACCTAACGGGCTCCAACGGCTAATTTTTAATTTTTTTTAAAAAAAAAAGACCAACGATAAGATTTTTAAAATTTAGCCGTTGGCCTTCAAAATTTATCCGTTGGCCACTTTAAAAAATAGCCATTTGGCCCCCAAACTTTGCTTTAACCCCAAACTTTTTATAATTACACTTTTTTCCAATTCTCAACTATAAATACCCCCCTATTCTTTCATTTTTACTCACAAATTCATCAATCTCTCTCAATCTCTCTCTAATTTTCTTCTATAATTGCTTACTTTATTATTGCAATTTCGTAAAAAATTGTGAAGTTGGTGAATTAAAGTATTCAAGTCTTCAACGATATTCAATTTTCAAGAAGTTGTTCGTCAATTCGGTAAACTCGTTCCAACTCTTAAGTTTTAATATTATAGTTTTGTTAGTTTTATTTAGTACAATTATAATTAATATGGCATTTTCTTTGAAAAATATTTTTGGTGGTAAGGGTAAGGGAAAATCTGAAATTGGTGAATCTAGTAGCCAAGCTACTACTCTTCCCCCGGCTCCCCGACCCAGACCTGTTACTCGTCCTCCTCCACCTATTATTATTGATCGTGATAACCCTTGTTTTCAATTTTTCGATAGTCAATTTTGCCATGATGTTGCACCGGGTCAACAATTAAATGAAGAAGTTATGAATGCTCTTTATCCTAATGAAACTATCTTTGAAAATGATGAGGAAAATGATGATTTAGATGAAACGCAACCGGATTTAGATGATACACCTACTAGTCCTGTTAATAACCCAACTGATGCCCCGCCTGACCCTCCTGTAGTAACCCCTACTTTTAATAGATAACCTTCTAAACGGCCCGAAACATCTCTTGTTTGGCATTTGTTTACTCAACTAAGAGAAAAGAATAAGGCTAAGTGTAACACTTGTGGGTCTCAACTAGTTCATAAATTTACTAGAGACTGTAACAGTACAGGCAGTTTAACTAGACACATATTGATACACCCTAGAGATAAAGCAAGATTTTTACAAATGAAAGCTGCGCATGAGGAGACAAGTGTAGATAGTACGGTTAACCCTAGTACAAGTTCAAATCTAGTTCAACCGGGAATTAACACTGTTACCGGTGGCATTTTATATTATGATCCAAATAAAGATCGTGAAGAATTGGCAAAAATGGTTACTGTTATGTGCTTACCCTATAGTTTTCCTTTTAACCCTCATTTTGTTCATTATATTAGAAGAGTTTTTAATCCTACTTATAAAGGATGACCTCGCGCAACCGTAAAGAGCGATATTTATAAATATAAACATGAATATGAACAATATTTGCGCTATTTATTTACTCATATAGATTGTCGCATTGCTATTACTACTGATATTGGTAGAAGTGGTAATGACTGTGATTATCTAACTGTTACAAGTCATTGGATAGATGAGGAGTAGATAATGCAAAAACGCATTATTGCTTATAGAATAATTAATTCACGCCACACATGTAAGTTTATTGCTAACACAGTTGCAGATATTTGTAGATATTTTTGCATTAGAGATAAAATTATGTCGGTTTCAATGGATAATGCTTCTAGTAACACTAATGCTATAGGCTTGCTTACAACTACACTAAATCCTGCATTTAGTAATATTTTTCATGTTAGATGTATTTGTCATATTTACCATTTAATCGTCGGTGCTGGTATGAAAGTTTTAAATGTAGAAATTGAAAAGGTTAAAATGGCTCTTAATTGGCTTTTTTATTCAAACCGTAGAAGTAGACTTAGAGACTATTTTAAAAAAATGAGATGAATTTGGCCTTAGAGAAAGAAAAGTTCCTAAACCTTGTCCAACTAGATGGAATTACATGTATGAAAGTTTAGTTGTTGCATATGAATATAGGAACCCAATAAGTACAACGTATAATGCTCGTGTAGGTGATGGTGATGATGATGATGATGAGCACCTTACAAATAAAGACTGGAGTAATGTTAAAATGCTTGTAGATTTTTTAGAACAATTTCATATTGCTACAAATGAATTATCTGGCCAATATTATCCTACTATTTCTAACTGTTTAGTTTATATTGCAGCACTTGTAGATTTATTTACTCAATTTTCAGAGGGTGGAGTAATTTATGAAGAAGCTATTAATTCTATGAAAGCTAAGTTTAAAAAATATTTTTTCCCTATCCCCCCTATTTTTGGTGTTGCTGCATTGTTAAATCCTACAATGAAATTAGGAGGTCCTCACTTTTGGTATTTAAAAATTTATAACGCTTTATCACTTTCAGCTGAGGAATTTGCTACACTTGGAGATGCAAAAGCCTCAATTAAAATAAATGCTCAAACTATTTATAATGCTTATCAACTTGCCTTAGATCAAGCTAGACCAAATGTTCCAACTCCTACTTCGTCTAGTTCGCAAGCATATAAAAGAACTGCGGGCCTAAAAGCCCTTAGTTCTTGGAAGGAGTTCAGGGGTTCTTAAGGTGATAATTTTGGTGATAGTTCACAACTAAATGAGCTTCAAGTTTATTTGTCTCAGGGACTTGAATCAGAGAATCCCGACGGCTCCTTCGATGTTTTGGAATGGTGGAAGGACAAACAAAAACACTATCCGGTTCTTTCAAGGATGGCTCGAGATATTTTAGGTGTTCAAGCTTCAACAGTGGCATTGAAGAGCGTATTCAGTCAAGCGAGGCTTCAAATCGATGATCATAGAGCGTCTATTAGGGAGAGCTTGGAAAAATCAGTACTCTTCAGAGATTGGATCCGTTCGGAAAGAAGAAATTTTGGACTTGCAGAATCACAACCGGAGATAGATGAAGCTTATGAAGAAATGCTAGCGGAACTTGCGCAGGATGCTGCTTTGCCCGGAAGCGGTGATGAACAAGCTTCTTTTCCACCACCACCAACGGAAATTCCTCCATCTCTTGAAGGATTTATGAGATTTGTTAGAGATATTACATAGACTAACATGTAACTTGTATTTTGGCACATCTTCCTTAGTTTTTTTTCCTTTTAATGGTGGTATTAGTACCTTGTTGTGCTCATTCCATTGGGGGGAGGAAGACTAAGAAAGATATTGCCATTCTTTGTTAATGTCGTAATAGTAAAATATATAAGACATTCCCTTGAATATTTCTTTGCAATTTATTTTGTGTTTAAATTTGATATAGTATATATATTATATATCTAATACATATAAACTATATATATATATATATATATATATATATATATATATATATATATATTGCCTTTAGTATATTAGATATATATATTGCCTTATATATATATATATATATATATATATATATATATATATATATACATATATATATAAGGTAATATATATTACATAAGGCAATATATAATTATATATACACACAATACACCCTTATATATACATATTATACATACTATATATACTATATATACTATATATATTTATATAGCTATATATAAGAAATTTATACTAGTATATACATATGTAGTTTAAAAGAAAGTGCCTTAGATAAAATTTTTTTTAAAAAATAGCCTATATATATATATATATATGTGTGTGTGTGTGTGTGTGTGTATGTATATATATATATATATATATATATATATATATATATATATATATATATATATATATATATATATGTACATACACATATATATATAAGGCAATATATATATCTCTAATACATATAAACTATATATATATATATATATATATATATATATATATATATATATATATATATATATACATATATAAGGCAATATATATTACATAAGGCAATATATAATTATATATACATATAATACACCCTTATATATACATACTATATATACTATATATATTTATATAGCTATATATAAGAAATTTATACTAGTATATACATATATAGTTTACAAGAAAATGCCTTAGATAAAAAAAATAGCCCGAAACGAAAAAGCCCGTTAGGCCCGTTTAGGCCCGCGGGCCCGACCTATTTAGCCCGGGACCATGTGGGCTTAGGACCGCCGTGGGCCGGTTCCACACATTGGGACCGCCTCAGCCTGGCTCGCCTCAAGCCCAGGCCCGTTTGGCCCGGGCCCGGACCACAATACAGCATTAAATAGGAGATTAATTAGATTTCAGAGGATGGAAAATTGACAGAGGGATTAAGGGAAAAATGAAATACGAAACAACGACCTGTGATGCCACTTTTTTTTTTTCGTTTGTGTTTAGTTTCTTTAACTTTTATTATTTCATGTTTTTTAATTTTCAACAGATTAGAAAAATAATTTTTTATACTATATAATCAAAAGCAGAAACCAATTACTTATATTTAATATACATGTTATCTCATTTGAGATGACAAAGTTTATATAAAAGAGTTTCTAAATTGAGTAATGCACCGTGCGAAGGAAAATGTTTTCCACGAAAAATATTTTCATGGAAAATGAATGATTTTATCACTTATTTTCCCTTGTTTGGTTGGTGAGTGCAAAATTTTTTTTGGAAAATATTTTCTAATGTTTGATTAGAGAGTAGAAAATATTTTTTTATGATACTCTCTTCACCCCCCTTCCCCTAAGTCCTCATGTACTTGTAATAACCCGATCGGTCGTTTTGAGCTCTAGCAAGACGTTCGGCGGTTTGAGGGCATGAATAGTTTCACTTCAGGTATTATGATTTGTACGTGTGGTCCGAACTAAGTTTCGAGAAGTTCGGGGTTGATTTGGAAAGAAATTTTTAATTTCAGATGCTTTAAGTTGGAGGAATGGACTAAAGTATGATTTTTGAGTAAACGATCTCAGAATTAGGATTTGAAGGTTCCAACAGGTTCGTATAATAATTTTGGACTAGGGAGCATGTCCGGATCGGGTTTTGGATAACCCGGGAGCGTTTTGACGCCTATTTTGGAAGTTGGCATTTTGGAAGAATTTCATAAATATGGGTTGAGATGTATTTCAATGTTATCGATATCCGTTTGGGATTGCGAGTCTGGGAATAGCTTCGTATGCTGATTCTGGTATTGGGAGTGTGTCCGAAAGTGGATTTAGAGGTCCATAGGTCACTTCGGGGTCATTTGGCGAAAGTTAGAAATTTGAAGGTTTTTGGAGAAGTTTGACCGGGAGTGGACTTTTTGATATTGGGGTCGAATTCCGATTTCAGGGTCATATTGAAACACCCTAGAGATAAAGCTAGATTTTTACAAATGAAAGCTGCGCAAGAGGGGAGAAGTGTAGATACTGAGGTTAACCCTAGTACAGGGTCAAATCTAGTTCAACCGGGAATTAACACTGTTACCGGTGACATTTTATATTATGATCCAAATAAAGATCGTGAAGAATTGGCAAAAATGGTTACTGTTATGTGCTTACCCTATAGTTTTCCTTCTAACCCTCATTTTGTGCATTATATTAGAAGAGTTTTTAATCCTACTTATAAAGGATGGCCTCGTGCAACCGTAAAGAGCGATATTTATAAATATAAACATGAATATGAACAATATTTGCGCTATTTATTTACTCATATAGATTGTCGCATTGCTATTACTACTGATATTGGTAGAAGTGGTAATGACTGTGATTATCTAACTGTTACAAGTCATTGGATAGATGAGGAGTGGATAATGCAAAAACGCATTATTGCTTATAGAATAATTAATTCACGCCACACAGGTAAGTTTATTGCTAACACAGTTGCAGATATTTGTAGATATTTTTGCATTAGAGATAAAATTATGTCGGTTTCAATGGATAATGCTTCTAGTAACACTAATGCTATAGGCTTGCTTACAACTACACTAAATCCTGCATTTAGTAATATTTTTCATGTTAGATGTATTTGTCATATTTACCATTTAATCGTCGGTGCTGGTATGAAAGTTTTAAATGTAGAAATTGAAAAGGTTAAAATGACTCTTAATTGACTTTTTTATTCAAACCGTAGAAGTAGACTTAGAGACTATTTTAAAAAAATGTGATGAATTTGGCCTTAGAGAAAGAAAAATTCCTAAACCTTGTCCGACTAGATGGAATTACATGTATGAAAGTTTAGTTATTGCATATGAATATAGGAACCCAATAAGCGCAACGTATAATGCTCGTGTAGGTGATGGTGATGATGATGATGATGAGCACCTTACAAATCAAGACTGGAGTAATGTTAAAATGCTTGTAGACTTTTTAGAACAATTTCATATTGCTACAAATGAATTATCTGGCTAATATTATGCTACTATTTCTAACTGTTTTGTTTTTATTGCAGCACTTGTAGATTTATTTACTCAATTTTCAGAGGGTGGAGTAATTTATGAAGAAGCTATTAATTCTATGAAAGCTGAGTTTAAAAAATATTTTTTCCCTATCCCCCCTATTTTTGGTGTTGCTGCATTGTTAAATCCTACAATGAAATTAGGAGGTCCTCACTTTTGGTATTTAAAAATTTATAACGCTTTATCACTTTCAGCTGAGGAATTTGCTACACTTGGAGATGCAAAAGCCTCAATTAAAATAAATGCTCAAACTATTTATAATGCTTATCAACTTGCCTTAGATCAAGCTAGACCAAATGTTCCAACTCCTACTTCGTCTAGTTCGCAAGCATCTAAAAGAACTGCGGGCCTAAAAGCCCTTAGTTCTTGGACGGAGTTCAGGGGTTCTCAAGGTGATAATTTTGGTGATAGTTCACAACTAAATGAGCTTCAACTTTATTTGTCTCAGGGACTTGAATCAGAGAATCCCGACGGCTCCTTCAATGTTTTGGAATGGTGGAAGGACAAACAAAAACACTATCCGGTTCTTTCAAGGATGGCTCTAGATATTTTAGGTGTTCAAGCTTCAACAATGGCATTGGAGAGCGCATTCAGTCAAGCGAGGCTTCCAATCGATGATCATAGAGCGTCTATGAGGGAGAGCTTGGAAAAAATCAATACTCTTCAGAGATTGGATCCGTTCGGAAAGAAGAAATTTTGGACTTGCAGAATCACAACCGGAGATAGATGAAGCTTATGAAGAAATGCTAGCGGAACTTGCGCAGGATGCTGCTTTGCCCCGAAGCGGTGATGAACAAGTTTCTTTTCCACCACCACCAACGGAAATTCCTCCATCTCTTGAAGGATTTATGAGATTTGTTAGAGATAATACATAGACTAACATGTAACTTGTATTTTGGCACATCTTCCTTAGTTTTTTTCCTTTTAATGGTGGTATTAGTACCTTGTTATGCTCATTCCATTGGGGGAGGAAGACTAAGAAAGATATTGTCATTCTTTGTTAATGTCGTAATAGTAAAATATATAAGACATTCCCTTGAATATTTCTTTGCAATTTATTTTGTGTTTAAATTTGATATAGTATATATATTATATATCTAATACATATAAACTATATATATATATATATATATATATATATACACATATATATATAAGGCAATATATATATCTCTAATACATATAAACTATATATATATATATATATATATATATATATATATATATATATATATATATATATATATATATATACATATATATAAGGTAATATATATTACATAAGGCAATATATAATTATATATACACATAATACACCCTTATATATACATACTATACATACTATATATACTATATATACTATATATATTTATATAGCTATATATAAGCAATTTATACTAGTATATACATATATAGTTTACAAGAAAGTGCCTTAGATAAATTCTTTTTAAAAAAATAGCCCGGAACGAAAAAAGCCCGTTAGGCCCGCATGTATGTATGTATGTATGTATATATATATATATATATATATATATATATTACATAAGGCAATATATAATTATATATACACATAATACACCCTTATATATACATACTATATATACTATATATATTTATATAGCTATATATAAGCAATTTATACTAGTATATACATATATAGTTTACAAGAAAATGCCTTAGATAAAAAAAATAGCCCGAAACGAAAAAGCCCGTTAGGCCCACGGGCCCGACCATTTAGCCCGGGACCATGTGGGCTTAGGACCGCCGTGGGCCGGTTCCACACATTGGGCCCGGCTCAGCCCGGCCCGCCTCAAGCCCAGGCCCGTTTGGCCCGCGCCCGGACCACAATACAGCATTAAATAGGAGATTAATTAGATTTCAGGGGATGGAAAATTGACAGAGGGATTAAGGGAAAAATGAAATACGAAACAACGACCTGTGATGCCACTTTTTTTTTCGTTTGTGTTTAGTTTCTTTAACTTTTATTATTTCATGTTTTTTAATTTTCAACAGATTAGAAAAATAATTTTTTATACTATATAATCAAAAGCAGAAACCAATTACTTATATTTAATATACATGTTATCTCATTTGAGATGACAAAGTTTATATAAAAGAGTTTCTAAATTGAGTAATGCACCGTGCGAAGGAAAATGTTTTCCACGAAAAATATTTTCATGGAAAATGAATGGTTTTATCACTTATTTTCCCTTGTTTGGTTGGTGAGTGCAAAATTTTTTTTGGAAAATATTTTCTAATGTTTGATTAGAGAGTAGAAAATATTTTTTTATGATACTCTCTTCACCCCCCTTCCCCTAAGTCCTCATGTACTTGTAACGACCCGATCGGTCGTTTTGAGCTCTAGCAAGGCATTCGGCGGTTTGAGGGCATGAATAGTTTCACTTCAGGTATTATGATTTGTACGTGTGGTCCGAACTAAGTTTCGAGAAGTTCGGGGTTGATTTAGAAAGAAATTTTTAATTTCAGATGCTTTAAGTTGGAGGAATTGACTAAAGTGTGATTTTTGAGTAAACGATCTCAGAATTAGGATTTGAAGGTTCCAACAGGTTCGTATAATAATTTTGGACTAGGGAGCATGTCCGGATCGGGTTTTGGATAACCCGGGAGCGTTTTGACGCCTATTTTGGAAGTTGGCATTTTGGAAGAATTTCATAAATATGGGTTGAGATGTATTTCAATGTTATCGATATCCGTTTGGGATTGCGAGTCTGGGAATAGCTTCGTATGATGATTCTGGTATTGGGAGCGTGTCCGAAAGTGGATTTAGAGGTCCATAGGTCATTTCGGGGTCATTTGGCGAAAGTTAGAAATTTGAAGGTTTTTGGAGAAGTTTGACCGGGAGTGGACTTTTTGATATTGGGGTCGAATTCCGATTTCGGAAGTTGGAGTTGGTCCGTAATGTCAAATGTGACTTCTGTGCAAAATTTTAGGTCAATCGGACGTGATTTGATAGGTTTCGGTACCGAATGTAGAAGTTTGAAATTTTAAAGTTCATTAAGCTCGAATTGAGGTGTGATTTGTGATTTCGACATTATTTGATGTGATTTGAGACTTCAGACAAGTTTGTGTCGTGTTTTGGGACATTTTGATATGATTGGACGGGGTCGTGGGGGCCTCTGGTGTGTTTCGGGATGGTAACAGATCGAGTTGTGTTTGGGGGAAGGCTAAGGCTGCTGGTATCTGGTGTAATTGCACCTGCATGGAAAAGGCCACATGTGCAGCTATGTGGTTGCTGAAGCGACATTTGGACGGAGCTGGGATGGCCGCAAATGCGAGGGTGTTTCCGCATCTACGAGCCCGCAAATGCGAGGAGAGCTCCGCATAAGCGGAATGCGAGGAGGCAGCTGGTCGAAGAAGCAGAAGGGCATCTGGACATGCGAAGGCACAAAAGCGCTTGGAGGACCGCAAAAGCGATTACGCAGGAGCATAAAGTGGCCCGTAGAAGCGAATTTTGCCTGGCTTAGATGGAACCGCACCTGCGATGAATTTTCTGCAGGTGCGGAGCTGCAAAAACGGTTATTGGACCTCATGTGCGAATGACGTGATGGGTAGTGTCCTCTTTTAAATGAAGGGTTTGGCTCAATTCCATTTCATTTCGCACATGGGAGACGATTTTGGAGCAATTTGGAGTGCTATCTTCATCAACTATTATGGAGTAAGTGCTTTCTTCACCTTGTGAGTTAAATACATGATTTGAATACGGATTTAAGCATGAAAATTTGTAGAATTTGGGATTTTGAAGAAAAACCAAGAAATTGATATTTTTGAATTTTGACCACGAGATTGGACATGGGATTGGGAATAAATTATATATTTGAGTTCGTAGTGTTATGGGTAAAGTTTATCTTCGAAAATTTTCGAAATCCGGGCACGTAGGCTTGAGGGTGATTTTATTGACCTTTCGAATGGAGTTGGAGATTGTTGTAAATTGAATTTTTGAGAGTATTAGAGTATATTTTTATTGGATTGCATATTATTTGACTAGTTTTGGAGCGACGAGCATCGGTTTGCGGTGTTAGAGAGGAGTTGGAGCCGGTTATGGAACTTCGGAGCGAGGTAAGTCTCTTGTCTAATCCTGTGAGGGGGAAATTACCCCTAGGTGTTGTAGTTGAAGTGTGCTACTTGTTGTGGGAGCTAAGTACGCTCGAGGTGACGAGAGTCCATACATAGCTACATTCATGTTATTGTCCGGGTAGACTTGGGCTCACATCATGCTATACCTGTACTATTTGAGCAGTCTCTTGTCTATTAAATTCCTCTATTTGACATTACTAATTGAGGCTAGACTTGCTGTTGTAGAGACTTCACGAGTTTCATGATTAGATACGAAATAATTGTATTCCTCTTACGAAATGTTTTACGCGATATATATAAGTTTCATTGAAAAGTTTTTGTTAACGAAATTATAACTCACACATTTATTCGTGAGTGGGGTCAAGGACACATTAAAGCTTGTTATACTAATGGGATCAGGCCATTCGCCTCGGCAGAATTTATATACCACACTCTCATGGGAGCGGGCCGTTCGTCTCGGCAGTTTAATAGATGCATCTTTGATTCGTGCCGTTCGATCATCGACATCGCACATTTTAAATATTTATGTTGGATCGGGCCGTACACCTCGACATTCCAATAAAATAACTTCATGGAATTGTGCATAATATTTGGCAAGAAGCCAGTGTATCTGCGAGTTTTCCTGATTTAAATTACAATAACTTATTTGATGAGATCCACTATATATAGGTATATGCTCCGGTTAAGGAGGGAATTTCTAATGGAGAGCTTGAGTTTATTGCAAAGGGGAGGATTGTATCGCGTATTTATACTCGTTTATTTCGTTTATTTGTTCTGCCTCATATCTGCTTATCATTATTGTACTTGATATTATTGGACCACTAGTAAGTGTCGATGTCGACCCCTCTTCACTACTCTTCCGGGGTTAGGCTAGATACTTACTAGGTACACATTGATTTACGTACTCATACTATACTTGCTGCACATTTTTGTACAAGTACATTTATGTCTGGTGGTCCTACGGGCGCAGAGGTGTGGTTATTTGTGGGGACTTAGGTGGGCTGCATCCTATGTTACGAGTCCACAACACGCAGTCTCGTTTAGAGTAGTTATATTTTTCCTGTTCAATTTGTATTCCAGACAGATGCTGTATTTTATTTTACTTCCTAATTGATGCTCATGCACTTGTGACACTGGATCTTCGGGTGATTATGGGTTTTTCAGTATTAAAATTGTTAAAATATTATTATTTACTCTGTAAATTCCATCTTTTACTATTAAATTGAAGAAAATCGTGATTTCAAATACTAAAATGAGTAATTAAGTTAATTTAGTATTGTTGGCTTGCCTGACAGCGGTGTTAGGCACCATCACGACCTTTAAGGGATTTTGGATCGTGATAACATGATATTAGAGCTCTAGGTTCAGTTAGGTCTCACGAGTCATGAGCAAGTCTAGTAGAGTCTTGCAGATCGGTAAGGAGACGTCTGTACTTATCTTCGAGAGGCTACAGAGCTGTTAGGAGCACCTCCCTTCTTGATTTCTCATCGTACGACTTGATTCCTTTGAGGCTTATGCCTTTATTTCTTTCCGATTCAATATTATGCGATGTGAAACACTTCTTATAGATTGGAAATCGAGGAATTTTACTGGTACTACCGATGTGGTGCAGGTTGTTTCTCCCTGCATATTTGATCGAACTATTGTCGTCGCTTTGCGGAAGGCCGTCCTATCGTTTCAGCTCAATATCAGTGTTACCCAAGGTTTTGAGATTTGGCATTGATTGTAATGACGATTCCTGCATTACTATCGCACATTGTTTGTGCAATGGTAGGGTGCTTGTCTATACGTCAAGGCAGTGAATGACTTGAAAGTAGGTTATACTCAGTGCATGATTTAGAGATTTAGTATTTTATTTCCGGCAGAGAAAGACAATCGGGCTAAGAATATTCAGATTTGGGTTGATGGAGTAACAAGACTCGGTATTTTCGAGCGTGGTGGAATTATCATATGTGGTGTGGTGCCGTTGTCCTTGTTGAATGTGCTAAGTTCGTTGGTGTTATGGTTTTCTTCAATCCGCCTTCGGGGAAAGGTATTGTGAAATGGTGTCGAGGAAGCGGTTGTTAGGAATTGCGGTGTGCAGTGGTTCAGAATCAAATCGTTGTTTCTAGTGTTGATGGCTCGAGATGATGATCTTCAAGGAGGTTTAAAGTTGGTAGCGATCTATTGACCCGGGTGCTACAGAGATGGATTTTGATTTAAGGCAACAGTTGGGCAGCGGAGGATAAGGAAGGACATGTGGGAGGTATCTTGTGGTGGTTAAATTTCTAGAAGGCCAAGTTTAAGAAACAAGAGTCGAGTAGTTTCTTAAAGGAGAGGGTTTGACCAAAGTGGGAGAATAGCATAGTAGCATATGGGTTATATGGTAGGATAGCTACCCACCTTGAGGAAAGTTTAGAGTGGTTTGGGATTCACGATGGTTAGTGACTAGGTCTACGAGCTTAATTTGGAATATTGGCTGCTATACGGAGGAAGGTTGGATACGACGGAAAGGAGTTGCATGATATGAAGAAGGATACAACATGACTTTGGATTGGAATGTATTTTTGCACCTTTAGTTAATGTCCATGAGGAGTGAACGAACTTGTACAACTGGTGAATGAGCACGAGCTCAGGATGGTTTAAGGATTTCATAGTAATGGTACTCGGTGCAGCGTTGTTAGAAGATGTCGGCATGGAATTTCCACAGGTGGGTTATCTCCTGTGAGCAAGCTAATAGTTGCATGGTGTTGACGAATTTTCTGTGAAGAATTCTACTAGCTATCCGGTAATAGGTCAAACATGTGAATGTGGCTAGTGATTCAGAGTGTTCATGAAATGGTTAATAGGAAGTTATCGACGAATTTGGCGGGTCGATTGTGCAAGATCATGTCAATGGGGGATAATGAATCTTGGTGGTTTCCAGAATTATGTAGTGGTACCTTCAAGCTAAGTGGGAGAGCCCCACCGTCTAACGATTGGATTACGTGATTGTCTGCTTGTGAGGTTTCTAGTTATCGACATATTGGTGGGTTTTTAAGACTAAAGAAGGAAAAACATCAGCGGTAATTTGAGCAAAGGACTTGGGGGATGTGTGCTATATTTGGTCTTATTGATTCATGTTCAGGCTTTGGGAAGACTCAGGATTTATGCTTCGTGCAGAGGTGATTTACAAGGAAAGTGAACCAGCCGGGTACTTCTTTGAGAGAGTGTTCATGTGCTTTTAGGGCCTTGGAGTTTGATTATATTCGGGACCAATCCAGAGTGGGTGATTCTCAAAAACGGTCCTAGTGGATTCAAATGTTAAAGTGCGGTACCTCAGGATTTCGAGTTCGTAGTATGGTCAAGTATCGAGCTTGTGCAATGGATTATGAAAGGGGCTTGGAGTATTCTATGTTTTCTTCTGTCTGCAGTGTAGCATTGGAGGAATGGGAAAAATAATTTCAGATTCATGGAGGAATTATAAGAATGGGTGTACCAGTTGAAGACTCAAGTATGTGCATAAAGAGGGTATGAGATGGGTCATGGGTTTTGAGACAATGGGGTTTCGTGAAATGGTCACTCGGGACGAGTGCGGATTTGGGTTCGTTATGTTTTGATGGGGCTATTATTATTCCTAAGGCAAGTCCAGAGTAAATTAGAAGAAGTCGGATTGGTTAGCAATGGTTGAATTGGCATAGTGATGGCAATGATTAGTTCCTTTGGTGCGTTAAGTTATACATGTGATTTATGGCGGTGCATGCGAAGCTTGACGGTCACCGTAATTGATTTTATTTGGAGGCATTCGAGTATTATAGCCTGTTATGTGTGGATGGATCCCGGAAGATGTTATGGTGGTTTAGACCACTACTTGAGGATGTTTTCTACGGTTATGGGGATTCAGTCATGTGTTGCAATGGTTTTCCTAGAATGAGTAAAGTGGAAGGTTTCTATATGATGAAGTGTGTATCTTATTAGTGGTTCAATAGTTATGATGGAATTCTTGTGCTTTCGCACGTTGGTAGAATTCTTGTGCATCACCTGAGGTCGGTGTCTTATGTAAGAGGCTTTGCGTACTAATTGCGGATTCTTGATGTGCTTTGGAGCATTAGTGTGGCTGGTGGTATGGATGTGCAGACTTGTTACCTTGTGCGGAGGGTCGTGGGAGCGTTTCCCCCCGGAAGATTGTATAAGTGTGACATGTAGTCACTTGATTGATTGAATATTGAAACCAAGTGTGGAGATTTTTGGTACTATCGCTAATGTGAGAGTTTAGGCCTGAAAGGCGCTCTATTTAGTTGGTTGTGAATTATGGAAGTTTGTTCCTAATTCGATGGTTGTTCTTGTGTTTCATGGGAAAAAGATTATTGTGGTTCCTTGGAAGGGTATTGGCCCAGTATGATACGGTTAGAATCGACTTAAGGTCCGTGGAGGGAATCGATAGGTGAGTGTGTGCTCTACATTAGGCAGGATATGTTTATTTCAGCATAGCATTGTTTATGAAGGAGTCTTCAGGCCTTGGATGTTATTTCTATCGTCAGCTATTCCATGTAATCTATATTATGCTAGGTAGGTTTTGAGGTGGTTTGATTATTCACACTCGTATTTAGATCCCGTGTAGTTTGTGGTGTTATATGAGCAGGATGACTATCGAGATGTAGGTCATTTATTGCACTTTAGTTGTGCTTGAGTTTCGTAGTGTATGGCGCTATCCATCAGAGATCATTTTCCCCTTATGTATCACATTCGAGTTTGCAACATATTGGCACATCATATGAGACTTTTGGCAGTGTCTGAGATGGTTTATTGCCTGAATAACTTATACTGGGTAAGACAAGATTATTGGACTAGGGATCAGTGTCATCGGATTGCATGAGGCATATTGAAGAGCTAATATCATTATTTAGTTCATAATGGGGTAATGGTATTTATCATGAGAAAGGAATCAATGATTTGTCGACTCGGCAGTTGGTTAAGCATTTCTACACATCTCTTCCGTTGTGGCAGTATTTCAAGGGTTGGAATAGGTATATGCGTCATGAGGTGTGCTATGGGCATCAGATTCGAAGAATTTTGGCTATTATTGTAAGAGGATGTTATTATGATCATGTGAATTATGCAGTGCATGGTGTGAATTCCATAAGGGTATACAATCATGTTTGGTGCAGTGTGTAATGGTTGATACGGTGTTCGTTGTTGGGAACATACCTGGTAGAGAATTTCAGATGTTGGAATTTAGATCTAAGGCTAACTTGACTAAATAAAAGGGATAATCTTCAAATTTGCACGAGTTAATGTGCTCAACTGGGTTGTGGTAGCACGGGTAGGTGCACGAGTTTTTAAACAATGATTTCAGACAACTCTAGAATAGTTCTTAGCACGTTCGGGGACAAACATATGCTTAAGTGGGAGAGAATGTAACGACCCGATCGGTCGTTTTGTGCTCTAGCACGTTGTTTGACGGTTTAAGGCCATGGATAGCTTCACTTCAGATATTATGACTTGTACGTATGGTCGAAACAGAGTTTTGGAAAGTTCGGGGTTGATTTGGAAAGAAAATTTTAATTTCGGAAGCTTTAAGCTGGAGGAATTGACTAAACTGTGATTGTTGAGTAAACAACCTCAAAATCGGGATTTGAAGGTTTCAACAGGTTTGTATAATGATTTTGGACTAGGGCGTATGTTCAGATCAGTTTTTGGATGACCCGGGAGCGTTTCGATGCTTATTGTGGAAGTTGGCATTTTGGAAGAATTTCATAAATTTGGATTGAGATGTATTTCAATGTTATCAATATTCATTTGGGATTCTGTGTCTGGGAATAGATACGTATGGTGATTATGGTATTGGGAGCGAATCCGGAAGTGGATTTGGAGGTCCGTAGGCCATTTCGGGGTCATTTGGCGAAGTTAGAAATTTGAAGGTTTTATGAAAAGTTTGACTGGGAGGTAATTTTTGATATCAAGGTCAGATTCCGATTCCAGAAGCTGGATTAGGTCCAAAATATAAAATGTGACTTGTGTGCAAAATTTGAGGTCAATCGGATGTGATTTGATAGGTTTCGGCATCGAATGTAGAAGTTTGAAGTTCTAAAGTTCAATAAGCTCGAATTGGGGTGTGATTCATGATTTTGATGTTGTTTGATGTGATTTGAGTCCTCGAGCAAGTTCGTGTCGTGTTTTGGGACATGTTGATATGATTAGATGGGGTCTTGGGGGCCTCAGGTGTAACGACCCAACCCGTCGTTTTGAGCTCTAACGTGTCGTTTGACAGTTTGAGGCCATGAGCAGCTTCACTTCAGGTATTATGACTTGTACGCGTGGTCGGAAACGAATTCCAGGATGTTCGAAGTTGATTTGGAAAGAAAATTCTCATTTCGGAAGCTTTAAGTTGGAAGAATTGACTAGGGTTTGATTTTTGAGTAAATGACCTTGGAATTGGGAATTGAAGATTTCAACAGGTTCCTATGAAGATTTTGGACTTGTACGTATGTCCAGATCGGGTTTTAGATGACCCGGGAGCATTTCAGCGCCTATTGTGGAAGTTAGCATTTTGGAAGAATTTCATAAGTTTGGGTTGAAGTATATTTCATTGTTATCGATGTCCATTTGAGATTGGGAATAGCTCTGTATGGTGATTCTGGTATTGGAAGCGCGATCTGATGTGGATTTGGAGGTCCGTAGTTCATTTGAAGTCATTTGGCGGAAGTTAGAAATTTGAAGGTTTTTGAGGAGTTTGACCGGAAGTGGACTTTTTGATATCGGGGTCGAATTTCGATTCCGGAAGTTAGAGTAGGTCTGTAATGTCAAATATGAATTGTGTGCAAAATTTGAGGGCAATCGGATATGATTTGATAGGTTTCGGCATCGAATGAAGAAGTTCGAAGTTCTAAAGTTCATCAAGTTTGAAATGGAGTGTGATTTGTGATTTTAGCGTTGTTTGATGTGATTTAAGGCCTTGAGTAGGTTCGCATTATGGTTTGGGACAGGCTGGTATCATTGGTTGGGGTCCCGGGGCCTCGGATGGATTCCGGATGGTTAATGGATCAATTTTGGAATTTAAAGAAGAAATGAAGCAGTTGCCTTTTGGTGTATCAGCACCTGCGAGGCTTGGGCCGCAGGTGCGGAACCGCAGAAGTGGCCTTGGTATCGCAGAAGCGGAAATGGACTGGGCTAGGCTGGAACCGCAGATGTGGTCATTTTGCCACAGAAGCAGGATTGCACATGCAGAAGGAGAAGCGCAGAAGTAGAGTGAGGGGCCCGGTGAAAGACCGCAAAAGCAGTAGAGGGGTCACACCTGCGGGACCGCAGATGCAGAAAGGCTGGAGGCAGTGTGTTGTTTCAAAAACGAGGGTTTGGCTCATTTTCACCATATTTCCTCCATGAGAGACGATTTGGGAGCAACTTGGGAGTGCCATTTTCATCACTAAGCATAGGGTAAGTGATTCATACTATACTAGTTTTGAGTTAAATACATAAATATATATGGATTTGAGCATGGAAATTAGTGAAAAATTATGGGGTTTGGTAGGAAACCTAAGATTTGGTATTTTTGGGTTGTTACCATGAATTTGGGCATGAAATTGAGAATAAATGATATATTTGAGTTCGTGAGGTTACGGGTAAACTTTATCTTCAAAATATTTCGGAATTCGGGCAAGTGGGCTCGAGGGCGATTTTGTCAACTTTTCGATCGTGGTTAGAAATTGTTATAAATTGTATTATTATGAGTAATTGAGCATATACTAATGGGTTTGCACAATTATTGGCTAGTTTTGGAGTGTTGTGCATCGATTTGAGTCTTCGGAAGGGTGTGGAATGTCAGTTATGGAACTTTGGAGCGAGGTGAGTCTCCCTTCTAACCTTGTAAGAGGGAATTAACCTCATAGGTGAAGTAATTAAATATGTGCTTCTATTTGTGGGGGCTATGTACGCACGAGGTGACGAGAGTCCGTGCGTAGCTACTATTTTGCTTATGTTCGGGTAGTCTAGAACCCAAAAACATGCTTTACTTGTAATATTTGAAATCTTGTTGTCAATTTAAAATGCTTGAAACATATCGAACTTCGTAAATAAATTTCTAAGAGGCTAGACATCGTTTTCTTGACTTTAAAAAGAGAAATTGCTTTTTCTTGGATAATTGCTCCTTGATGAATTCATAATTGACTGTTTGAATGAGTTTGTGTTTTGAGGAATGGACCAAATGCCTCGGTAGATTAAATAGATGCATCTATGGTTCGCGCCATTCCATCCTCTGGCAGTGCACAATTTAAATATTTGTTGGATCAGACCGTATGACATCGACATGGTTTGCGCATGCTTGTATTGCTTGACTTGCAAACTTATAAATGATGATATTGCCTCCCTGGCTTGAGATAAATGAATAAATGATGAAAATAAATTTGGAAAATCCCTATTATTAAAAGAATTGTTTACTTGCTTCATGCTATTGAGTTACAGTTGTTTATGTAAAATCCTCGATTTACTATGTTATTGGTATATTATTATTGGACCACTAGTAAGTGTCGAAGTCGACCTCTCGTCTCTACTTCTTCGAGATTAGATGGGATACTTACTGGGTACACGTTGTTTCGTACTCATGCTACACTTGCTATGTAGTTTTTTTTTCACATACACATGTATGTCTAGTAGCCTAATTTGGCGCAGCGACATGGTTGATACGGGAACTTAGGTGAGCTGTACTTCTGGAGACGACCTGCAGCCAGCAAAGTCTACTTCAAAGTATTATATTATATTTTCTCTACTGTTCAACTTGTATTCTGGACAGTTATTGTATTATATAGTTTCCGAGAAATTGCTCATGCACTTGTGACACCGAGTTATGGGATGATTATGGGATTATTCAACATTAAGTTTGTTAAAGATATAATTATTTATTCAGTGAATTTCAGTATATTATTATCATGTTGGCTTGTCTGACAATGGTGTCCGGTGCCGTCACGACCCTTAGTAGATTTTGGGTCATCACATTGGGTGTGTTTTGGGATAGTAACGGATCGACTTGTGTTTGGGGGAAAGGCTGAGGCTGCTGGTATCTAGTGTAATCGCACCTGCGTGGAAAAGCCCACAGGTGCGACTATGTGGTCATAGAACCGACATTTGGATGGAGCTGGGATAGCCGCAGATGCGAGGAGAGCTCCGCAAAGGCGGAATGCGAGAGGGCAGCTGGGTCGCAGAAGCGGAAGGGCATCCGCACATGCGAAGGTGCAGAAGCACTTGGAGGACCGCATGAGCAGTTGCGCAAGAGCGTAGAGTGGCCCGCAAAAGCCGACTTTGCCTGGCTTGGATGGAACCGCACCTGCGATGGATTTTCTGCAGGTGCAGAGCCATAGAAGCAGCTGTTGGACCGCATGTGCGAAGGACAGGCTACGCAGTGTCTTCTTTAAACTGAAGGGTTTGGCTCAATTCCATTTCATTTCGTCCATGGGAGCCGATTTTAGAGCAATTTGGAGTTCCATCTTCATCAACTATTATGGGGTAAGTGCTTTCTTCACCTTGTGAGTTAAATACATGATTATATACAGATTTACGCATGGAATTTGTAGAATTTGAGATTTTGAAGAAAAACCTAGAAATTGGTATTCTTGAATTTTGACCACGAGATTGGACATGGGATTGGAAATAAATTATATATTTGAGTTCGTAGTGTCATGGGTAAAGTTTATTTTCAAAGATTTTTGGAATCTGGGCACGTGGGCCCGAGTGTGATTTTATCGACCTTTCGAGCTGAGTTAGAAATTGTTGTAAATTGAATTGTTGAGAGTATTAGAGTATATTTTATTGGTTTGCATATTGTTTGACTAGTTTTGGAGCGACAAACATCAGTTTGCAATTTTAGAGAGGCGTTGGAGCCGGTTATGGAACTTCAGAGCGAGGTAAGTTTCTTGTCTAGCCCTGTGCGGGGAAAATTACCCCTAGGTGTTGTAATTGAAGTATGCTTCTTGTTGTAGGGGTTACGTACGCACGAGTTGACGAGAGTCCATACGTAGCTACATTCATGTTATTGTCCGGGTAGACTTAGGCTCATATCATGCTATAGATGTATTATTTGAGCAGTCTCTTGTCTATTAAATTCCTCTATTTGACATTACTACTTGAGGCTAGACTTGCTATTTGTAGAGACTTCACGAGTTTCGTGATTAGACACGAAATAATTGTATTCCACTTACGAAATGTTTTCCGTGATATATGTAAGTTTCATTGAAAAATTTTTCGTTAAAGAAATTATAACTCACATGTGTATTCATGAGTGGGGTCAAGGACCCGTTAAAGCTTCTTATTCTAATGGCATCGTGCCGTACGCTTCGGCAAGATATATCTACCACACTCTCATGGGAGCGGGCCATTTGTCTCGGCAGTTTAGTAGATGCATCTATGGTTCGTGATGTTCGACCCTCGATAGTGCACATTTTAAATATTTATGTTGGATCGGGCCGTACGCCTCGGCATTCCTATAAAATATCTTCATGGAATCGTGCGTAATATTTGGCAAGAATGTAACGACCCGACCAGTCATTTTGAGTTCTAGCGCGTCTTTCGGTGGTTTGAGGTCACGAGCAACTTCACTTCAGGTATTATGACTTGTACACGTGGTTAGAATTGGAATTTCGGAAGTTCAGAGTTGATTTGGAAAGAAAATTCTCATTTCGGAAGCCTTAAGTTGGAAGAATCAACTAAGGTTGGATTTTTGAGTAAACGACCTCGGAGTTGGGATTTGAAGGTTCAAATAGGTTCGTATGATGATTTTAGACTTGTGCGTATGTCTGGATTGGGTTTTGGATGACCCGGGAGCGTTTCAACACCTATTGTGGAAGTTAACATTTTGGAAAAAATTTCATAAATTTGGGTTGAAGTACATTTCAATGTTATTGATGTCCGTTTGGGATTTCGAGTCTAAGGATAGCTTCGTATGGTGATTCTGGTATTGGGAGCGCGTCCAGAAGTGAATTTGGAGGTCTGTAGGTCATTTTGGAGTCTTTTGGCTAAAGTTAGAAATTTGAAGGTTTTTGAGAAGTTTGACCGGGAGTGAACCTTTTGATATCGAGGTCGGATTCCGATTCCGTAAGTTGGAGTAGGTCCATATGTCAAATGTTACTTGTGTGCAAAACGTGAGGTCAATCAGACGTGTTATAGGTTTTAGAATCGAATGAAGAAGTTTGAAGTTTAAAAGTTCATTAAGCTTGAATTGGAGCGCGATTCATGGCTTTGTCATTGTTGGATGTGATTTGAAGGCTCGATAAGTTTGTAATGTGAATTGGGATGTATTGGTATAATTGGTTGAGGCCCCGAGGGCCTCAAGTGGAATCCAGATGGTGAAGTGGTCGAATTTGGACTTGAAAGAAGAGCTGTAGCAGCTGCTTTCTGGTGTAACCTCACCTGCGAGGTTTTGTCTGTTGGTGCGAAGCCACAGAAGCGGCCAAGAAGGGCACATGTGCGATTTTGGTGGGGAGGTGTTGAGACCGCAGATGCAGTCATTTTGCCGCAGATGCGAGATCGCACCTGCGGAAGAGAAGGCGCAGAAGCGAAGCGGGCAGCTGGGGTGCATCTCCGTAGAGCTGGATCATTTGCCGCACCCGCGGAACCACAGAAGCAGTCAAGTGACCGCAGGTGCAAGGATCGCTGAGTAGTGAGGTCTCTTTAAAGCGGCGATTTGGCCCCTTTTTCTTCCATTCTCTCTTGGTTGGATAATTTTTTGGAGAGCTTCATGTGGGGGGTTTTCATCATCTATGTCAAGGTAAGTTAATCCCACCTCTTGTGAGTTAAATATATTGATTATGTATAGACTTTAACATGGAAATTAGTGGAAATTTGGGGGGTTTGAAGAAAAACCTAGAAATTTGTATTCTTAGATGTTGACCACATAATTGGACATGGAATTGCGAATAAACTATATATTTGAGTTTGTAAGGTTATGGGTAATGTTTATCTTCGAAAAATTTCGGAATCCGGGCACATGGGCCCGAGGGTGATTTCTATCGACTTTCCGAGCGGAGTTGGGAATTGTTGTAAATAGAATTGTTATGAGTACTAGAGTGTATTTTCATTGGTTTGCGCATTGTTTGGCTAGTTTTGGAGCGTTGGGCATCGGAGGTTCTAGAGTGGCATTGGAGCCGGTTATGGAACTTCAGAGCGAGGTAAGTCTCCTTTCTAAACTTGTAAGAAGGAATTAACCCCATAGGTGAACTAAATTATTGTGTGCTTCAACTTGTGGGGACTACGTATGCACGAGGTGACGAGAGTCCGTACGTAGCTACTAATTATGCCTATGTTCGGGTAGTTTTAGGCTCACATCACGCCTTGTTGATATTGTTATTGATTTATACTCATTGTTTGCCTTGAGAGAGAGCGAGATTGAGTTTGCTTACTAAATATTTCGAAAAGAGTTGAAATTGAAGAATTTAATATTTAAAAGGTTTCATTTGAACTTCATAATTTCGAAAGGAATTGAGGAATATTATAATAGCTTAAGAAATCTATGTGTATCCGTGTCGCATGTATGTTTCGTGAGCGGGGTAATTTCCTTAAAAAGCTACAAGCTGAATTTCCCTTATTTTGAAAAGAATTAAGAAAGAGATATGATTTTAGTGTTAAATTTATATTTGACAGCGTCGCGGGTATGATTCGCGAGTGATCAGAGCCAACCCTACACCACTACAAAGTGGCGAGAGCGGTCGAAGCAGCTTTTACCCGAGATGGCCGGGATCAAATCCACAGGGAGCTATAAGTGGAAATTGGATTCCTATCTAAACAAGAGATGTGTAGTGCTCTTAAATACTCTTCCAATCATCTTTTGGTTGGATATTACTTCTAATATTTTGTGCTAATGATAAGCTAAATTAAACTAAGAATGATTGCTTGTAAGGTTTTCTAATTAGTTAAAGAGGCACTAGGGAAGTGACTTTCTCCTAGGTGAATACTTAACGGGATCTAAAGCCTAAGGCGAAGACGTTATGTTGGGGATTGCGATATAGCTAATGCATGGAATTACTCACTCTATACCTCTCGGTAGCTTGAGTGATTTTGCCATAATTGACTTTCTCAAGACCAATTTGGTGTCAAAATTGTGCAAGCAATATAGGCTCAAGTCGGGTATTACTTTCTCTAGGTTTAACCCTTTAATTGGGACTATCAATCTCTGGATTATACCCCAATTCCTTGTTGGACTGATTTTCCTAGACTCAAGCTCTCTTTCTCAAGATGAACCCAAGTCAAATAGGCACAATTTAGTATTTGCAACCACTAATTTAACATGAAAAACACAAATTAGTCCAACTATCAACTACCCATAAACATCTAAGCCTTAAATCAAAAGACCCATCAAATACCCACACTAGGGTTGAGCCACAATCCTAGCTAATGGGTCTATCTACTCATAATAATGGAAGAAAACAAAGAAATAGATGAAGAATAACCCATATGATTCAATTACAAGCTAATAATTGAAGATTCAATGATAAACCCACTATAAAATTACTCAAAATAGTCAAAAACCACCGTTCACGTGCTCAGTTGAAAGTTGGATTACAAAAGATGCCCTAAAAATGTGAAAAGAAAGTATTTATACTAGGCCGAATTTTCTGGACACAAATACCCCTGACGAGGTAGTGCGGTCCGCACAAAATGCACCGCAGACCGCAAGGAGGCTTCTTGGCTTAATTGATCATTCTCGGAATCTGGCCACCGCGGGCCGCATAAAATGCACCGCGGCCGTGGTGGTTTCAATGCGGTCCGCACAAAATGGCTTGCGGACCGCGCTGGCTTCAATCTCAATTTTGCACAACTCTCTGAATCTCATCTCCGCGGACCGCACAAAATGAAGCGCGGCCACGGTGAGGCTACTACGCTCCGCACAATATGGTTTGCTGCCGCAGTGCTTGGGTTACCAAAAATTGCACCTCTATGAATCTCCTCATTGCGGACCGCACTAAATGGATTGCGGCCGCAGTGGATCTTTTTAACTGTGCTTGGACTTGTTCTTGGTACTTATGCATGTTTCACTCCTTTTTGAGCTGGTTTTGACTAATTGTCACCTTTTTAACCAAACCCAGCAAACAAGTACAACATGTAAGCCTTTAGGACTATTTTGTATTTATTTTTAATCAAAACTCAAGTAAAAAGGAATGTAAAATAAACTAGAATCCCTAGTTATCAACTCCTCCAAACTTAAGCTTTTTCTTGTCCTCAAGCAAACAGAATAAGACCCACCTCTTAGTAGTAAATCCAAGAAAATTCAACTGAGCTAAAGTGACCTCATCTAGCATCAATTGGATTGGTCATTGTGGAACCCAAACTCATACTCATCAACTTTCCCTAAGCAACCCTCACTTTTAGATTGTAGCACTCAGAACGAGGATTGTGGAAAACACACTCATCTCTCTCAAAGAATGGTCACAAGTCCGGCTCTAAGTACCATAAGCTTCTCCCTTATGTGAATTACCACTAATGTAAGTTTCATTCAACTCAAGATCATATAGGGCTTTTGTGGATATATTGTGAAGGCTTTTGGTTCAGGGTAGGAAATGTTTTGGTCTAAGTAGGTTCCATCTCCCCTTAAGCACTTCTTTTGATTCATTTTGTCACGACCCAAAATGGAGGGCCATGACTAGCACCCGACCATACTTGCCGAGCACCAATGTACCTTTCATCTAACCTTCATTGTTATCTTTTAGGGCTGACGAGATCAATATAAATGGTAGACCTGGATCATGGACAACCAGCAATAAAATATGACGGCATGAACATACATAGCAGGGGATGACCAGACAATCAAGAAACTACATATAAGGTATGAGCTACCACGCTACCATGAAAGACTATATAACAAAAACCAGCCGACAAGGCATACCAAACTATACATGAGTCGACACTTGTCTATGAGCCTCTAAATGAACATAAGTGCTGCAACATAGCCGGAACAGGGCCCCGACATACCCATAATGTCTATAACAAAAATGCATACCAAGACCAAGGCAAGTCCAGAGAAGGGATCTCGCTAATCACCGCTGAACTAGACAGCCTACTATGGTTGGGGAGCTGCACCTGCCTGTCTTTCAGGACCTGCAGCACGACATGCAGCGTCTGTGAGCACGTGATTTTTGTTTTGCGCGACAGTCACTCCAAAAGAATAAAATTGGTCCTGCTGTACAATTTTTGGATTTCTGTGCGGCATTTTGTTGATTTATTCGTGACTTCGGCCCATTTTTATTTGTTTACTTTATTAAAACAAAATTCAAAATGTGTACGTGTCATGCATAATCTGAGCCGTAACATGGTTTAAACAGAAAAGCATAAACAGGCACCTTTGTCCGTGATTTTGTTTTGTTTGACTTTACCTGTTTTGAAATATTTTAGTATGTGTGCAAATAATTGTATTTGAGTGTGTATTTAATTTTAATTTGATTTTTTGGCTTAGTTTTGTTTTAAAATAAATAAGAAAAAAATATAAAAATAATATAAATAAAAAAATAGACCCCTTCCCTTCCGGACTTGGGCCAATTTTAACAAAATTGGCCCAAACAAACAGCCCAAAATCCAAGCCTGCCCGGTCCAACACCACCTGATGCCTGGGACGTCCAAACGACGTCGTTTGAGTCGTGCCTGATCTGGGCCGTTGATCTCAGAGTGATCAACGGCCAAGATCAATTCCCCATAACCCACCAATAAACCCGACCCGTCTCACCCGGACCGACCCCAACCCTCAACACCTGAAACGACACCGTTTCACTTAAGACCCTCAGATCCAAACCGTAGATCTAGATTGATCTAACGGTTGAGATCAACCCACCCACTAACTATATAAGCCTAGATCCTTACCCTACCCCCTATCCAATACCCCAGCCTCGTCGTCTTCACCCAAACCCACAAACCCTAGAGCCGCCCCTGTACTCTTCACCATTGAAGACCGGCGGCATGAACGCCGGTGGCCTAGCCCTGAACACCATAGAACCCCCATGCCATCCTGAACCCAAATCTACCAACCCCATGGTTCGAATCACCCCCAGGTCCTCGAATCTTCATTCGAAGATTCGAGTCAAAACTCGATCTAACCCAACCAACCCCAGTTTCATACCAGACACTCCCCAGACCCCCCTCGTGACCAAACCATACTTGGTTTGGTCCGAATCTGATCAGGGAAGCATGAATCCCAGATCTGAGTTTTGGAATTTGTGGGTTCTTCGTCACTGGTCCATATCCGTTCGAATCGAAGAGGTTAAGGTCTAATGGACTTTAATCCAAGTGTTTCTCGTCTGAGAAACACTTCGTTTAAAGTCCGTTCAGCCTTAAGAAAGGCTTGACCAAGTCCGAGTTAAGGTTTTGATCTTTTGCGGTTTAAGGTGAGTTTTCTTTCTTTTCTTAGTTGTTTGATTGTTGTAAGGGTCTGTTCGTTTGCTGTTTATGTCCTTGACCTCTATCAACTGTGCTTCAACCACTTCGCCTGAACCTCTTTTTTGTTTGTCTAAATTCCCCCCTCCTATTCTGACAAGGCATTATGTATTTGTTTGTGCAAGTAGCTGATTTTCGAGTTTGGACTGACTAGTTGACTCCTCGAGTGTATTTCTGCTTAGTCAGTATAATGCGAACCATGTATCAATACTGTTTAAATGTCTGATTTTTGGCTACGATTGTGTATGTTAATACTAATATAGTCGAGTCGACATGTGTCGTCAATTAATTTCAACTGTCTGAGCATAGTAAATCGATTTGCTTCTGTTGAACATTTGTTGAAATCAATTCAGAACCAGTTTTGTTTACTTATAGCTGTTGATTTGGATCAGTCAATGTAAAAAAGGATTGTTTATGTTTAAATTCTGAATTGGAAGGCATGTGCACTCGTGCACAGCATGTGCATTGGTGCACCTCATGTGCCTTGTGCACAGCCTGTTTTTCTGCATTAAGAAGCCTTTAAGTTTTAAACAATCTGACAGTATATGCTGTCAGATATATTCTACTGCCCATACTTGCTTTTAGATAATAAAATGAAAAGTTAAAGCCTGCCAAGGGAATGTCATGGGATTAATACTTAAATAGCTGAGTGGAAACTGAAAAGAAAGGGGCACATGAGAGGGGTACCTGATTAATCTAACAGGCTGTAAAAGATTTGATGTGGAGGCTTATAAAAGAGAGGCACATTAAGAGATAGGGGAAGGACATCTGATAAGGAACACACACAGAGAGATACACATACAGAGAGGAGAGGAAAAGAATACCACCTGATGTTAGGAAAGGAGATAGAGGGAACTGGAAAAGGTTTCTTTTGATAATTCAAGCATAAGTTCAAAACTGAACATTGATTTTGGATTTTGGAAAGAAAGGAGATAGAGGGTGGCTATACAGAAAGCATAAACTGTCTTTTCTTCCTACTAATTGTTCGATTCCCAGTTTGTTTGACCTGTTTCAAATAAGTGTTGATTTCCTCTCAAGTATCAGTCAGGTTTCTGCTGTTTGGTTCTTATTGGTTTGTTTTCTTTTGGAGTTAGACCGTTTGAGTTCTGAGCCCATTCCCCTGCTTGTTGCTCTCATTTTGTTACCTTTTCCCATTGGCTATAACTGCATCTTGCATTGGGATTTTGTACCTGCTGTTACTGCTGTTGTTTGGTGTTGCTTCTATTGTCCTGCTGACCCCTTGCTTCTGCTGTTGTATCCGACATCCAGGTACATACTAAGATTTCGCATCTGATGTAACAATGAAAGCATGAAATCAAAGATATGCAGGAGTTTAATCATTCGTTTGCTGCAGTTACAGTTTTACAAATGTTATTAAGATCTGTGTAATTTGTTTAGTTTGTAATTCAATAAAGAAACACGTTAGATAGCCTTGTACTTAACCGTAGCTTAGTTCGTCCTAAATTGTGATTTCATGTGTTTAAGGGGTTGTCTAACGAGGAATGCATGAGTGTTCTTTAACACATAGATAATTAGGTAATTTTAAACTGACATTCCGCGTGTATAGAAAAGATTGCTTTAAGCTTGCCAAATATGATGCTTAGTTTTATTGAATCTTTGTAGATAGTTCACAGGATCCTATTCGAACTCTATTAGTAGTAGTTTCTGATAAGTTAATTCCACTGATTTGGTTTAAATAAGCAAGTTTCAAACTTAGATCTGAAGAACATTTATCATAAGCTTTTTAACAGTTTTATTAATCTTGTATGTTAATTTTCCCTTGACAATTTAGCAACATGCTCATCTATGAAATAAGGCACTAAACGATTCACGCCTCATAAAAATCAGATAATCAAGTAAGGATCCGAAGCTGGTCAAGCATGTAATTAGCACGTAATCCTTTCTTTTTAGAGACAAATGCATTAGAAATGTAGCCACTTTAGGATATCCTTTCTAAAATAAAGATGAGCCTCGCCAAATAAAAATGCAAGATTGCGGGGCCCTCAATAAATAACCATAATAATTATTTAGAATTCAGGATAGGCCGTTTAGTGAATTTCATGGCCTTCTACAAAATAATAACGCGTTAGACCCTTTAGGCACGGCTTAATTAAATTACATTCTTAAAACTCGGGTGCACATTGATGTGACCCAAATCCAAATCTCAACGGAATCAAAATGTGTTGACGATCACGGGTGCATTGATTGTGACGTGGTTCGAGATGCATTTTCACGACGTTGCAATTCTATAAAAATAAATGATAATAATAAAAGCGGTTTTAAACTTAATAAAAGCACGTAAGTCATAACATGTATTTAAATCAGATATTTAGCCATTATAACAATTTAAGCGACCGTGCTAGAACCACGGGATTCGAGGGTGCCTAACACCTTCCCTCGGGTCAACAGAATTCCTTACTTAGAATTTCTGGTTCGCAGACTTCATTTGGAAAAGTCGAAAATTTCCTCGATTTGGGATTCAAGATAAACCGGTGACTTGGGACACCAAAAGCCAAACCTTTCCCAAGTGGCGACTCTGAATTAAATAAATAATCCCATTTTCGAATATTGTCACTTAAATTGGAAAAACTCCCCTCGCGCATTTAACCCTTCGGGGCGGGGCGCGCAAAAAGGAGGTGTGACAGCTCTGGCGACTCTGCTGGGGACGCGACCCAGAACCACTGGTTCAGGGTCCAAGAATTCGAGCTTAGAATAATTGTTATATCTGGTTTATTATCTGATCTTTATTACATGTTTTGCATAAAAGTGCTAAATGCTGTCTTTTACCGCTTTTGATATTATCTGAACTGTATATAAACTGTGCCGAAACCCTTCTTTTCTTACCTCCGGGGAGAAGCTCGCTGGTCGAGACTCCCTATTCTGTTAGTGTCAATACCTGAAATAAGAAAGAGGTTGGACAAGTTACAAAGCCGGACGATCTCGCGGGTCCCCGGTACGTAGCCCCCTCCTCGACTCGAGTTGTCCGCTCGGGTACACAGTCTAGAACATATACCAAGGTTTAAACCTAGTATAACGAAACTTCATGCCGGATCCCTAGTAGGAACGCTTGTTTGCATCATATTGCATTTGACTTAGGGGACTCAACACAGGGGTTGGGTCCGTCTAGGACAGGCAACCAGAAATGGAAAAGACCATCATGCTGCATTCCTATGTGTTGTGCATTTATTTGCTTCAGTTCCGCATGTCGACCGATTCCTAAAAAAAAAAAAAGAGGAAAATAGCAGCGTAGGGGAGATAATTACTTATTTTTGAAAAATAAAACCAATGTCCAAGTAGTGTCAAAACCTCGCCGGAATTTTTCTAAAAAAAAAAACAAAACTGTCTTGTTTATTGAGAGTTATTAAAAAATATATATATAAATTTTTTTTTATCACTTTCAAAAAAAAGGGGGGTTATTTATTTTAAAAGTAAAAAAAAAATTAAAAAAAAATGTGTTGTTTCTTTCGTAGTACCCCTTTTATGAATTCAGACTAATAGTCCAAATTTTTCCAAAAAAAAAACAATATAAAAAAAAATAATTTCTTTTAATCTTTATCTCTTTTCAAAAAAAATACGCATTCCTAGGTTTATTCGATTTTTCTTTTTTTTTTTTCCTATATGCCCGAACTACGCCGGTTTGATTCTCACCGGATGTGAGATACGTAGGCAACCCTCATCGGGTTCAACCCCATTTTTCTAAATAGCCAAAATCAGTAAATAAACAAATAAAAGATGTGTCAAATTTTTAATAGAGTCGTAAATAAGTCAGGTGACATTGTTTTATCATAAATAGCCAAATGTTCCCGAAAGGGACGCCGGAAGGCTGACTTTGCATAAACAAGCCACCTTTGGGTCTTGTTTAGCGTTTTTTAGACCCGCACAGCCTTAAAATCTTTGTCTCCAAAGTGTTTAAAGGCCGTGGGAAAAGCTTGGTCCTCTCTAAAAAAAATATATATATTTTTTTTGAGTCAGTCAATTTTGTTAAAATCACCTTAATAAATGTGCAGGATGAGCACGATGCAAAATGAACATTTTTCAATAATGACCAAAATCCCTGTCAAGTTACGGCTATGGTGGAATGATCTAGGTGTTGAAGGACAAAATGAGGTTAAGAAATATTTGAAAGGTCTTGTGGGTCTGTTGGAAGTCCAGCCTCGGGGAGATATCATAAGAGCTTTGGTTACCTATTGGGACCCGACGCACAATGTTTTCCATTTCTCTGATTTTGAGCTCACCCCAACTTTGGAAGAAATGGCCGGATACATCGGGAATACTGAACTCCCGTTGAAGGAAAAATACTTGGTCGCCCCAAGAGTCGTCACGGCACATCGGTTCCTGGATTCATTGAAAATACCTAGAACGGTCCACAACCCGGATCTAGCAGCCGGATTCTGTACTCCATGCTTCATATATGATAGATACGGTCACGAGGGAGGATTCAATAATCCAATCAACAAACTGTGCAGCAAAGGAGTTCGTCAGAAGTGGGACGAGCACAGACGGGTGGCGTTCATAATAACGTTTCTGGGTCTTCTGGTATTTCCGAGAAAAGATGGAAACATTGATTTGAAGATATCTGGGGTCGCCAGCACTTTACTCACGCAAAGTGGCAGCACTCTCGCGCCAATGGTGGTATCTGACATCTTTCGAGCTCTCACAACTTGTAAAGCTGGGGGAAATTTCTTCGAAGGTTGTAACTTGCTCCTGTAGATATGGATGACCGAGCACCTTTGCCATCATTCCGAGATTTTGAGCCATGGTTCCCCGGAAAAGACCCGCATAGAAGAATCTTACGCGAGAGCCAAAGAGATCAGTTTGCCCGAAGGAGTCCTGACTTGGACCTCGTTCTTTCAAGCTCTTACTGCCAGCCAAATACAATGGAAGTTGGGATGGTTGCCCGTTGATGAGGTCTTATATATGTCAGCGGCTAAAACTCATTTCTTGCTGATGGGGCTTAAAAGCATTCAACCTTACGCACCCTGCCGAGTTTTAAGACAGTTCGGAAGATGCCAGACAGTACCTCATGAGGAAGATCTAAGCACTCAAGCAGTTGAGATAAGTCCTAACGGACAGTTCCCAGAAACAAAGATTCGCCAAATCTGGAATGAGGGACAATATTTGAAATCAGATACTTGCGTGCGGGATCGAGCCAAAGGAGAAACGGCGCCAGGTTACCTTGCATGGTACAGAAGGGAACTCGAGCATGAAAGGCCAGCTAAGAGACCCCACATCCGGAATTTTACCGAATCATCACAAAAGCAGTGGGATTGGTTAGCAAAAGGAAGAGGCTATTGCACCGAAATCAGCAGGTTAAAGCAACAAGCGGAAAACTTGAAATATGAACACAACGTGCAAGTTGCTACCGATCTGGGAGAGCAGAACATGTTAATTCAAGAAAATGAAATGCTCAGAGCCCAGATCAAACAAATAAGGTTGGATGCAGATAGACAACCAAGGCGTCAATCGGACGAGCAGCTGATAAAAGGGCTAAAAGGTGAAATCAGGGAATGGCGAGATGGTTTGGAGAAATCTGAAAACATCATAGCAGAGCTCAAAGCACAGTGGGATACAAGGGCAGATAAGCATCGCAGACACCTGAATCGATTGGAAGGCGACCACGAGAAGACTGTTGCTAAAATAAAGAGAGAGATGGCAGCACTTGAGATCAAAGCAGCTAGTCAGGCAAAGGATTTCCAAATTGAGAGCAGATACTGGTACGACTCAATAGCCCAGATGAAGTTGGAAGTACGGCGATTGAAGCATCAACACGTACAGGATGTTCAAGTCTTCAAGATATGCAGCGATCAGATAAAGCACCTACTTGTAGAGAAGAAGCAAACCAGAGATAGGATCAAAGCCATTGCCCACGCCATCACCAGACGATGTCTACGATGTGAGAACATGTCCAGTGTTACCTTCCTCTCGGCAGTAATGATTTATGTCAAGCAGACTATGCACGAGCTAGAGCAACTTGAGAGGGATCTCACGCCTAGGACCGCGGCGAGGCCGAACGATGCCCCGCGGAAACCAATTTTTAAAACCATAATGCATTCATAGGTCAAATCTGCATCTTAGCATCTTCCGCCTGTTTTTTCATCAGGGTGATTTTTAGTCTATTTTTTGAGTCTAGGTTTATTTTCAAAGTTTGCTTTTTCTTTTGCAAAATGTAGTTTGTAATAGACTGCTTCAATAATAAAGAATTTGCTTCTTTCACACTCATTTGTGTTTTCGAACTACGTAATGATCTGATTCACGTGAGTATCGTGATACGTAGGCAATCCTCATCGGATCCGATCGCATTTTCCTTTGCTAAAAAAAAATATAAAAGAAAAATAATTGTAAATAAAATAAAAGAAAAAAAAAAAGAAGAAAAAAAGAAAAAAAAAGGGGGGAATAAGAGGAAAAACACCGGAATGACGCATGCTCTCGTAGCAGACATATAGCAATCCGCTTAACTGTATAGGTGCATCATGCCCAACGTGAGATTAACTGTCTGTTATTTGCTGCAAATTAACCGGGCACTTGTCATTGAGCATTTTCCAGGGTTTTTGAAAAGACGGTTGGTTTGGTGAAAGTCTGGCCTCACATTCATACTTCACGAGATCAAGGAGAGGTGTTCAACTACCTATTGTTAGGACCAGAAACAGTACTCACACTTACTTCACCAGGTCAAAAGGAAGTGTGGAAATGTCTTCGGAAATTCCATTGCAAACAGTCCCCGTCTCTGAGGAGAGCTCAATCTCAGCCGTCCTCACGCCTGAATCCGCAACTGCGGAAGAAAATAGAATCCTACGGCTCCGCATGTTGGAAATGCTGGATGACTGGAACAATGGGAAAGAGCCGCCAAGTGTCGTCCCCGGATTCCCTGAATTATTCTCCAGGTCAGGTGGGACTTCTAATGTCCCCGTAAATTACCCTGCTACCCCATTCGGGTACCCAGCCAACTCCGCTTTCTCCGCAGGATCACCTTCTGAGCCTCATCCCCGAATGTCGGCCACTGATGCAAGCATGAACATCTTTACTGCATCGCTTTGCCCAGCTACGGCACAGCCTGCCACATACAAGCCAAGCTTTGACTCATCCTCTTTTACATTCCAAGCACCATCGTTCTCAATGGAACCAACCGGGTTCGCTACTAACAATAATCCTCTACCGCCTCAGCGCGAACTCGCACCGGGACAGGATCAGAACCCCAGGATTGCAGAACAAAATGAGATTGCTAAGAGAATGAGAAGCCTTGAGCAAAGTTTGAAGAATATGTAAGGGTTGAGCGGACAAAAGAGCGTCTCTTACGCCGACCTGTGCATATTCCCTCACGTGCACCTGCCGACGGGTTTCAAGACCCCCAAGTTCGAGAAATACGATGGGCACGGCGACCCCATTGCACATCTTAAGAAATACTGCAACCAATTGCGGGGAGCCGGCGGAAAAGAAGAACTGCTAATGGCGTATTTTGGGGAAAGCTTAGTAGGGATAGCTTCGGAATGGTATATGGATCAGGAAATGTCCCGATGGCATATATGGGATGATCTCGCCAGAGATTTTGTAAAGCAATTCCAGTATAACATCGACATTGCGCCAGACCGAAACTCTCTGTCGAATTTGAAAAAGAAGCCTTCGGAAAGCTTTAGAGAGTATGCTATTAAGTGGCGTGAACAGGCATCGAGAGTGAAGCCTCCCATGGATGAAGTGGAAATGGTCACTACCTTTCTCCAGGCTCAAGAGTCTGACTATTTCCAAAATATGATGTCGGCCATGGGTAAGCCATTCGCGGAAGCAATCAAGATAGGAGAGATGGTAGAGAATGGGCTGAAAACGGGTCGGATTCTGAGTCAAGCAGCCCTAAGGGCAACCTCCCAGGCCGTCCAAAGCGGGTCTGGAGGGACGACAAGGGGAAAGAAGAAGGAAGAAACGGCTATGGCAGCCTCTGAAGCAAGGGAGTATCGTCATCACAGGCCCCATTTTCCGGGAAGAGCCCCACAACACTACTACCCCCATTCAAATTCGGCACATGCTCATCAACCTTATATGGTCATGAATGCCCAACCTTATAACCATCCACCGCAACCAGCCAACCGAGGCCCAGCTCCACCTCCCAGAAATCAGCCTCACTACCGCAACCACTATAACCCACAACCCCCGCAAAATAACTACCGCCCCCAAGAGCCACCTCGACGGCGGACTTTCACGCCCATCGGTGAGCCATACTCAACTTTGTTCCCAAAGTTGGTTCAGTTGGGTTTCCTGCAACCCATCCCCCAAACAAGGCAAAATCCGACATCTCCTTCTTACAAAGCCGGAGTCAGATGCACCTATCATTCAGGGGCCGAGGGGCATGATACAAACGACTGCTGGTCATTGAAAAGAGTGGTCGAAAATTTGATAGAGTAGGGGAAAATAGTGCTAAGGGACGAGGAGATCCCGAATGTAACAAACAACCCATTGCCCGCTCACAATAATGGGCCATTGATCGACATGATTTGTGAAGACAAAGAGTTCGACCCTGCTTTGAAAGCCATAATTGCCATTGTCGACACGGGGAAGAGGCCTGAAATAGACCAGAAATCAGAAAAGGGGAAGGAGGTCAAGGTCGCAGAAAGCAAGTCTGAAAAGAAGGTGGAAGAGAAAGTAGTACCAGCAAAGGGCGGAGTTCTTTACGTACCACGGGGCCAAGCTGAGAAGACGCAGAAATCCGGGATCAAAAAGACAAAACCTATGTACGTGCAAAAGGGGCCTATGTGGTCCGGGGGACGATTCAACCACCTCGGCTGAATGAGCCAGTGGTTATCGGACGCGTGCCACAAAAGCCAATGACCAACCCGTCCACAGTGCCGTGGAATTATCAAAAGACTTTGGTAACATACAAAGGTAAGGAGGTCATGGAAGAACTTCCAGAAAATACTTTCGTTGGAGGGTACTCAAATACCCAAGAACTGAACAACGCCACACAAAGGCGCTTTCCTCCAAATAAGCCTGTGAGTGTTGAAGAGGCGGAAGTGTTCTTCCAACAAATGAAGATGCCGAATTACGAAGTGATAGATCAGTTGCGCAAGCACCCTGAGCAGGTGTCCATGCTATCATTATTGATAAGGTCGGCCGAGCATCAAAAGATCTTACTGAAGACCCTGAATGAGGCATATGTGCCGGTTGAAACTTCGGTGGAGCAATTAGAGCGGATGACAGAACGACTCTTCGCCGTCAACCAAATCTCCTTCAGCAAGAACGATCTACCCCCGGAAGGAGCAGCACACAACAAGGCATTGCATTTAACAGTCAAATGTGAGGACTACTATGTCAAGCGGGTGATGCTGGATGGGGGATCAGGTGTTGACATTTGCCCGCTCTCCACGCTGCAAAGAATGGAAATTGAGACCGGAAGAATCCGACCCAACAACGTCTGCGTGAGAGCTTTCGATGGTATCAAGAGAGACACCATGGGAGAAATAGACCTGTTGCTGGTCATAGGACCAGTCGAATTTCGAGTCACTTTCCAAGTGATCGACATGGACACATCTTACAATTTCCTCCTTGGCAGGCCTTGGATCCATGCGGCAGGAGCCGTGCCTTCTACTCTTCACCAGATGGTGAAGTTCGAGTATGAAGACCAAGAGATCGTGGTCCATGGAGAAGATGAACATGCCATTTATCGGGACCCATCTATCCCGTATCTTGAACCAAGAGAAGGGAGCGAGCATACGGTTTATCAAGCTTTCGAGGTGGTATTGGCAGAGCAGCACGAAGAGGGAGTACCTTGCCCCCAGCCTTTCTTGTCTAACGCTTCGGTTATGGTGGCCAAAGAGATGATCCGACACGGATTTAGGCCAGGGAAGGGGCTTGGACGAACCCTTCAGGGAATGACGGAACCCATTACTTTACCAGTCATCAAGAAACCTTTTGGACTAGGTTTCAAACCTACTCCAGCAGACGAAAAATGGGCAAAGAAAAGGAGAAATGAGGGCTGGAAGTTGCCTCAACCACTGCCGGATTTACATGCGACTTTTGTCAGGCCAAAGTACGCTGAAGAAGAAGATGATGAGGTCCTCACAGCGGAGGAAATCGAGGAAATATGTGGGGCAATGAGGGAAATGCTCTACGAGGTCCACATGGTTCAACCAGGCGAAGGCACGGGCACTGCTGAGATGATGTACATGGGGCCAAACGCCAAGCTCCAAAACTGGGAAATCACGCCATTCCCAACTAGACGGAAGTCCGGGTAGACCTGTCCTGCCACCTTTCCTGTATCACAAAGTTATCTCCAGGACATAACTTGAACGTTTTCTTCTTTTCATTTGTTGTTCCGAATTCCTAGTTGTAAACGTCGTTGTCTTCCAATTTTCCAAAGAAAAAAAAAAAATAAAAAAAAAATCATCATTGCTTTCCTATTCTTTCTTTTTCTGATTTTATTACTTTTCCTCTTATTTTCCTTTTCAGTCCTAATAATGCGGCTTTAAATATGACATGCTTGCGGACTTCACGCCCAGATCACAATGAGCTATTTAACTGCGAATTAATGAACCCAGAACCAGAATATGATGCGGAAGAGGCTTTTAGGGAGATAAACCGAGAGTTGGAATATTTCGAGAATAAACCTAAGCCAAATCTGAATGACACTGAACCGGTAAATTTGGGAACTCCGGAAGAAATCCGGGAGACCAAGATAAGCATTCACACGGACAAGAAAACGCGAGAGGCGATAATTCAACTTCTTCTTGAATTTAAAGACGTGTTTGCTTGGTCATATGATGACATGCCGGGACTAGGTGTCGATCTAGTGGTTCACAAATTGCCGATTCATCCTGATTGTCCTCCGGTTCAACAAAAGCAACGAAAGTTCAAAACCGAGGTCAGTGACAAAATTAAAGAGGAGATCACCAAGCAACTGAAAACAGGAGTGATCCGGGTAGTCCAATATACAACATGGTTGGCGAATGTGGTTCCAGTACCGAAAAAGGACGGGAAAACTCGGGTATGTGTAGATTACCGAGATCTGAACAGAGCAAGTCCCAAAGATAATTTCCCGCTGCCCAACATCCACATCCTCGTTGATAATTGCGCCAAGCACGAGATACAGTCTTTCGTAGATTGTTACGCTGGGTATCATCAGGTATTGATGGATGAAGAGGATGCCGAGAAAACTGCCTTCACCACGCCTTGGGGCACCTACTGTTATCGGGTCATGCCATTTGGTTTAAAGAATGCTGGGGCTACTTACATGAGGGCCATGACCGCCATTTTCCATGACATGATGCATCAGGAAATAGAGGTGTACGTGGACGATGTAATAGTCAAGTCCAGGACACAGGATAATCACATCCAAGACTTGAGGAAATTCTTCGAGAGGCTAAGGAAGTATGACTTGAAGCTAAATCCAGCCAAATGCGCTTTCGGAGTTCCGTCAGGTAAACTTTTGGGTTTCATCGTAAGCAGGAGAGGTATCGAGCTAGATCCGACTAAGATAAAATCTATCAGAGATCTACCTCCCCCAAGAACAAAGAAAGACGTGATGAGTCTTTTGGGCAGGCTGAACTACATCAGTCGGTTTATTGCCCAGCTGACAAGCACGTGTGAGCCCATATTCAAGTTGTTGAGAAAAGATGCGGCGATTAAGTGGACAACGGAGTGTCGAGAAGCCTTTGATAAAGTCAAAGAGTACCTTTCGAATCCCCCAGTCTTGGTCCCTCCCGAACCAGGGAGGCCACTTTTCTTGTATCTGACAGTCTTGGAGAACTCCTTTGGTTGCGTCCTGGGGCAACACGATGTGACCGGGAAAAGGGAACAGGCGATCTACTACCTGAGCAAGAAATTCACCAGCTACGAGGCCAAATACACTCTGTTGGAGAAGACATGCTGCGCTCTCACATGGGTTGCTCAAAAGCTGAGGCATTATCTCCAAGCCCACACTACATTCCTCATAAGCAGGTTGGATCCTTTGAAATATATATTTCAGAAACCAATGCCTACTGGGAGACTGGCTAAATGGCAAATCTTGCTTACGGAATTCGACATAGTTTATGTCACTCGCACGGCAATGAAAGCCCAGGCGTTAGCAGATCATTTGGCCGAAAACCCGGTCGATGAGGAATACCAGCCATTGGATACCTACTTTCCAGATGAAGAGGTAAACACCGTAGAAGTGATCTCAGAGGAAGCTCATATTTGGAAGATGTTCTTTGATGGAGCCGTGAACGCCAAGGGTATAGGGATTGGGGCAATTTTGATCTCACCTGCCGGTCAGCATTATCCCGCCACAGCTAGACTTCGTTTCTTCTGCACAAATAATACAGCTGAATATGAAGCCTGCATTATGGGCATACATATGGCAATCGATCAGGATGTCAAAGACTTACTGATTATGGGAGATTCTGACCTGATCATCCGGCAAGTTCAAGGCGAATGGGAAACTCGGGATGTCAAACTTATCCCATACCGACAACATGTGGAGGACCTCAGCAAGCACTTTACCTCAATAGAATTCAGGTATATCCCGAGGTGTCACAATGAACTGGCAGATGCACTTGCTACTCTGGCTTCTATGCTACCCTACCCGGGCGACGCCCACGTCGATCCTTTGGAAATTCAAATCAAGGAAAGACACGGTTACTGCAGTGTAATCGAGGCGGGATCAAATGCGCAGCCTTGGTACCATGACATCAAGAAATTCCTGAAGACACAAGAATACCCCGAGCATGCGACCGGAGATCAAAAGAGGACCATTAGGCGACATGCAAGTGGTTTCTTTTTGAGCAGTGAATTGTTATATAAGAGGACTCCGGACCTCAATCTCTTAAGATGTGTCGATATCGAGGAAGCGAGAAAGATCATGCACGAAGTACACGCAGGTGTGTGTGGACCTCACATGAACGGGTATGTCTTGGCAAAGAAAATCCTTCGAGCAGGTTATTACTGGATGACCATGGAAAAGGATTGCTTTAGTTTCGTTCGGAAGTGTCATCAGTGTCAGGTGCACGGTAATTTGATTCATGCACCTCCCACGGAACTGCATCCCATGTCCGCACCTTGGCCATTTGTCGCTTGGGGCATGGACGTCATTGGACCAATTGAACCAAAGGCTTCGAATGGACACAGGTTTATACTGGTTGCCATCGATTACTTCACAAAATGGGTAGAGGCTATCACTCTCAAGTCGGTCACCAAGAAAGCTGTAGTGGATTTTGTACACTCAAATCTTATCTGTCGCTTCGGTATTCCTGCGACTATCATTACAGATAATGCAGCAAACTTGAACAGTCACTTGATGGGAGATGTGTGCGAGCAATTCAAGATAACACACAGGAATTCCACTCCTTATCGGCCAAAAGCCAATGGTGCTGTGGAAGCTGCAAATAAAAACATCAAGAAGATTTTGAGGAAAACAATACAAATTTCCCGACAGTGGCATGAGCAGTTACCTTTTGCATTATTGGGGTACCGCACTACGGTACGCACATCGGTGGGAGCGACTCCTTATCTTTTGGTTTATGGGACCGAGGCCGTAATACCGGAAGAGGTAGAGATTCCTTCACTTCGAATCATTGTCGAAGCAGAAATCGAGGACAGCGAGTGGGTTAAGACTCGGTTAGAGCAATTGACGTTGATTGATGAAAAGCGGATGGCTGCAGTTTGTCACGGACAGTTATACCAACGAAGGATGGCCCGTGCTTACAACAAGAAAGTCCGACCCCGGAATTTCGAAGTAGGTCAGCTAGTACTGAGGCGTATTCTGCCGCATCATGAAGAAGCAAAAGGAAAGTTTGCCCCAAATTGGAAAGGCCCATACATCGTAAGGAAAATATTGCCAAGAGGAGCATTGTATTTAGGTGATATCGAAGGAAATGACCCTGACACAGCGGTGAATGCAGATGCAGTCAAGAGGTACTACGTCTAAGTCATACTCCAAGTGGTCCTGACACGTTTGAAAATGGCGAAGGTGTTTATTCCCCACTACTCCCCAAACACTACCCAATTCTCTCTACCAACTTTCGAGCCGCTTACAAAAAAAAAAAAAAAAAAAAGAAAACAAAACAAAACAAAACGTTGGTTGAGGCCTGAACTACGTTTGACTTGATTTCGAAAGGATACGTAGGCAGCCTCTCCCTGAGGTTCAGTCACACCAACAATAAAATCCCATTCATCCTGAAAATTGAAACCGGGGCACGTCGAGCAGTTTAGAAGTTAGTATCAGCTACCTCTCTTTACCAAGTACAAGCCTTCAAATCAATTGCCAAAGATAGTGGGAAACCAATAAGCATCACAAATGGAAACCGGCACACCCTGAGTTGAGAGAAATAAAATGAGAGAGCCTCGGCGGTGAAAACCTTCGGGCACCACGAGGCGACGGGAGAAGAGAAACCAAAATGAGAGAGCTTGTTTAGTAAAAAACTCACAAAGAGTGCTATCAAGCGATGACAGGAAGAGAAATGAGAGAGGCCAGCCAGCGAAAACCCGCAAAGGGCGCTGTTGGCCGAAAAAGAATGACTCCACCCCAAGAAGGTTTCGGCAAGGTGCCACCGGTTTGGAATCACAGATCCGTTTTGGTTCAGGAAAACGCAAGTTCTTAAAAGGTCAGACGTCCAGTCCAAAGAGCATGTCATGTCATTTAAAGCCAGCGTTATCTTCCTCAGATAAGTCTTTCTTGTCCCGAAAAGGACACTCCTTTCCTGAAGTTTGTTTTCTCCTTTCTTTGTTTCTTTTCGAATCTCTTTTATGTCTTAACCCCAAGTTCAGGATACACCGGAAAGGGCAGGTGGCAGGTTTGTTTGCACGGAATCCCGTCTCATGAAGGAAAGCGCCTCATTTCGTTGGTACGATTGCCCAAGCCTGATGGATCATGACGTTTGATGGTGTTTAAAGAGGAAAGAGAGGAATCTTCCCCAGCAAGTCCGCCTTCGGACGAATCCCCACAGAGTCTCCCCCTGTACAAATCCCCACAGAGTCTCTCCTTTTGTACAATCTCCCACAGAGTCTCCCCAATATAAAAAAAAAAAAAAAATGGAATCTCCCCAGCACATCCCAGCGAGTCCCTTTGTAAAAATTCCCCAACAAGCTTACCCCAACAAATCCTAGAAATCCCACTTTGAAATAAATCCCCAGCATGCCCATTGTACAAAAATCCACACAAAGAATCCACTCTGTAAATATTCCCCACAGAGCTTCCCTTTTGTACAAATCCCCACAAAATACCTCCAATAAAATCCCCGTTGAGAACCTCCAAGCAAAACGGGACACACACAAAAAAAAAAAAAAAAAAAAAAAAAAAAGAAAGAAAAAGAGCCTTACGAGGCAAATCATCACAGAATCTGGAAATACAAGCCTGAGCGGTCTAAAGGGTTTCGGCATATGAATCAAATCAATGGCGGGACTTCACAACAGGAATGAAGACGCAACAAAGCAACCGGGAACGATCAAGGTCACCAAACCGACCGTCGTTTCCGAACTAACAATTGTCCTTTGTCTGAAAAGTTGAAACAGGTATAATCCAAGACAACCGTGCAAGAAGCAGGTGTCGCCCAAAGAGGAAGGTACACGGGTACAAGAAACATTTTGGCAATAAGGAATTCACTCAAAAGGTAAGTTCCCGCAAAACTCCCTTTTGTTCTTTTACTAAAATAAGAAAATTCAAAAAAAAAAAAAAAAGAAGTCAGTGGTTGTTCCTCGAATTTTGTCCCCAGCCATCAGCATTAGGGTTTTAAAACCCTAAACTGAATTTTCCTTTAGTCAGCATTAGGGTTTTAAACCCTAAACTGAACTTTTTCCTTTAGTCAGCATTAGGGTTTTAAACCCTAAACTGAACTTTTTTCATTCAGCCAGCATTAGGGTTTTAAACCCTAAACTGAGCTTTTCCATGTAATCAGCATTGGAGTTTTAAAACTCTAAACTGAGCTTTTCCATGCAATCAGCATTAGGGTTTTAAACCCTAAACTGAATTTTCCTTTAATCAGCATTAGGGTTTTAAACCCTAAACTGAATTTTCCTTTCAGCCAGCATTAGAGTTTTAAACTCTAAACTGAGCTTTTCCATGCAATCAGCATTAGGGTTTTAAACCCTAAACTGAATTTTCCTTTAATCAGCATTAGGGTTTTAAACCCTAAACTGAATTTTCCTTTCAGCCAGCATTAGAGTTTTAAACTCTAAACTGAGCTTTTCCATGCAATCAGCATTAGGGTTTTAAACCCTAAACTGAATTTTCCTTTAATCAGCATTAGGGTTTTAAACCCTAAACTGAATTTTCCTTTCAGCCAGCATTAGAGTTTTAAACTCTAAACTGAGCTTTTCCATGCAATCAGCATTAGGGTTTTAAACCCTAAACTGAATTTTCCTTTAATCAGCATTAGGGTTTTAAACCCTAAACTGAATTTTCCTTTCAGCCAGCATTAGAGTTTTAAACTCTAAACTGAGCTTTTCCATGCAATCAGCATTAGGGTTTTAAACCCTAAACTGAATTTTCCTTTAATCAGCATTAGGGTTTTAAACCCTAAACTGAATTTTCCTTTCAGCCAGCATTAGAGTTTTAAACTCTAAACTGAGCTTTTCCATGCAATCAGCATTAGGGTTTTAAACCCTAAACTGAATTTTCCTTTAATCAGCATTAGGGTTTTAAACCCTAAACTGAATTTTCCTTTCAGCCAGCATTAGAGTTTTAAACTCTAAACTGAGCTTTTCCATGCAATCAGCATTAGGGTTTTAAACCCTAAACTGAATTTTCCTTTAATCAGCATTAGGGTTTTAAACCCTAAACTGAATTTTCCTTTCAGCCAGCATTAGAGTTTTAAACTCTAAACTGAGCTTTTCCATGCAATCAGCATTAGGGTTTTAAACCCTAAACTAAATTTTCCTTTAATCAGCATTAGGGTTTTAAACCCTAAACTGAATTTTTTCCTTTCAGCCAGCATTAGAGTTTTAAACTCTAAACTGAGCTTTTCCATGCAATCAGCATTAGGGTTTTAAACCCTAAACTGAATTTTCCTTTAATCAGCATTAGGGTTTTAAACCCTAAACTGAATTTTCCTTTCAGCCAGCATTAGAGTTTTAAACTCTAAACTGAGCTTTTCCATGCAATCAGCATTAGGGTTTTAAACCCTAAACTGAATTTTCCTTTAATCAGCATTAGGGTTTTAAACCCTAAACTGAATTTTCCTTTCAGCCAGCATTAGAGTTTTAAACTCTAAACTGAGCTTTTCCATGCAATCAGCATTAGGGTTTTAAACCCTAAACTGAATTTTCCTTTAATCAGCATTAGGGTTTTAAACCCTAAACTGAATTTTCCTTTCAGCCAGCATTAGAGTTTTAAACTCTAAACTGAGCTTTTCCATGCAATCAGCATTAGGGTTTTAAACCCTAAACTGAATTTTCCTTTAATCAGCATTAGGGTTTTAAACCCTAAACTGAATTTTCCTTTCAGCCAGCATTAGAGTTTTAAACTCTAAACTGAGCTTTTCCATGCAATCAGCATTAGGGTTTTAAACCCTAAACTGAATTTTCCTTTAATCAGCATTAGGGTTTTAAACCCTAAACTGAATTTTCCTTTCAGCCAGCATTAGAGTTTTAAACTCTAAACTGAGCTTTTCCATGCAATCAGCATTAGGGTTTTAAACCCTAAACTGAATTTTCCTTTAATCAGCATTAGGGTTTTAAACCCTAAACTGAATTTTCCTTTCAGCCAGCATTAGAGTTTTAAACTCTAAACTGAGCTTTTCCATGCAATCAGCATTAGGGTTTTAAACCCTAAACTGAATTTTCCTTTTAGTCAGCATCAGGGTTTTAAACCCTAAACTGAACTTTTTCCTTTCAGCCAGCATTAGAGTTTTAAACTCTAAACTGAGCTTTTCCATGCAATCAGCATTAGGGTTTTAAACCCTAAACTGAATTTTCCTTTAGTCAGCATTAGGGTTTTAAACCCTAAACTGAACTTTTTCCTTTCAGCCAGCATTAGAGTTTTAAACTCTAAACTGAGCTTTTCCATGCAATCAGCATTAGGGTTTTAAACCCTAAACTGAATTTTCCTTTTAGTCAGCATCAGGGTTTTAAACCCTAAACTGAACTTTTTCCTTTCAGCCAGCATTAGAGTTTTAAACTCTAAACTGAGCTTTTTCATGCAATCAGCATTAGGGTTTTAAACCCTAAACTGAATTTTCCTTTTAGTCAGCATTAGGGTTTTAAACCCTAAACTGAATTTTCTTTTTAGTCAGCATTAGGGTTTTAAAACCCTAAACTGAACTTTTTCTTTTAGTCAGCATTAGGGTTTTAAACCCTAAACTGAACTTTTTCTTCCAGCCAGCATTAGGGTTTTAAACCCTAAACTGAGTTTTTCCATGCAATTGACATTAGGGTTTTAAACCCTAAACTGAATTCTTCCTTTGTTCGGCATTAGGGTTTTAAACCCCAAACCGAACCTCTCCCCAGCTAGCCGGTGTTAGGGCTCCAACCCTGAACTGAGCATGCATATCCTCTTTCATCAATTTTATGAACTTCCGGGTAAATAATTAACGAAATTTTCCTAGTGAAACTGGGGCAGAAAATTTCGTTCGTTTGTTTGTTTTTTCCCGCAGGTCTAACCTCGAGCCACACGGATCGAAATGACCTACGAGACGAGTCTCAACTCAGAATCAAAGAAGAAAAAGACAAAAAAAAAAAAAAAGACATTCCGAGATATCAGAGTGAATGGAGAGCGGATTGACTCCGACGTTTAATTAAGGTCTTGAACCTTGCCAATCGCGTCTCACTCAGTATCCCAGAGGTTACACAAATCGCCGCAACTCGCAAGCATCAAGATTCAGATCGGAGTCTACAAGCAGAATCAGCTAAGACCCAAGATCAAGTCGTAAAAGAATCATAGATAGGAATCTTGTAACTAGCAGTTGACATACATATAAGTAGTTAGTTCAGTTTCTAATTTTCGTTTGTTTGTAATAAGGCGGTCAGTGACGTAGCAGTGACAACAGCAGCAGCAGTAGCAGCAAGCATTGCAATCCCATGGTAGTCCCAGCTACCAAAACTTCCCGAACTACATTGACCTGATTCCTGTTTAGCCCAGGATATGTAGGAAATCTTTGAAGCAAGATTCGGTCAAATCTTTCAGAAACATGCTTCATACGGAGTAGTCCATAGGCAAAAATCGCTCATACACGCTCACTTTATCTTTGCACGAAAACTCTTCGTGTTTCCGAACAAAGAGGGGCAGCTGTGAGCACGTGATTTTTGTTTTGCGCGACAGTCACTCCAAAAGAATAAAATTGGTCCTGCTGTACAATTTTTGGATTTCTGTGCGGCATTTTGTTGATTTATTCGTGACTTCGGCCCATTTTTATTTGTTTACTTTATTAAAACAAAATTCAAAATGTGTACGTGTCATGCATAATCTGAGCCGTAACATGGTTTAAACAGAAAAGCATAAACAGGCACCTTTGTCCGTGATTTTGTTTTGTTTGACTTTACCTGTTTTGAAATATTTTAGTATGTGTGCAAATAATTGTATTTGAGTGTGTATTTAATTTTAATTTGATTTTTTGGCTTAGTTTTGTTTTAAAATAAATAAGAAAAAAATATAAAAATAAAAAAAATAAAATAAAAAAGACCCCTTCCCTTCCGGACTTGGGCCAATTTTAACAAAATTGGCCCAAACAAACAGCCCAAAATCCAAGCCTGCCCGGTCCAACACCACCTGATGCCTGGGACGTCCAAACGACGTCGTTTGAGTCGTGCCTGATCTGGGCCGTTGATCTCAGAGTGATCAACGGCCAAGATCAATTCCCCATAACCCACCAATAAACCCGACCCGTCTCACCCGGACCGACCCCAACCCTCAACACCTGAAACGACACCGTTTCACTTAAGACCCTCAGATCCAAACCGTAGATCTAGATTGATCTAACGGTTGAGATCAACCCACCCACTAACTATATAAGCCTAGATCCTTACCCTACCCCCTATCCAATACCCCAGCCTCGTCGTCTTCACCCAAACCCACAAACCCTAGAGCCGCCCCTGTACTCTTCACCATTGAAGACCGGCGGCATGAACGCCGGTGGCCTAGCCCTGAACACCATAGAACCCCCATGCCATCCTGAACCCAAATCTACCAACCCCATGGTTCGAATCACCCCCCAGGTCCTCGAATCTTCATTCGAAGATTCGAGTCAAAACTCGATCTAACCCAACCAACCCCAGTTTCATACCAGACACTCCCCAGACCCCCCTCGTGACCAAACCATACTTGGTTTGGTCCGAATCTGATCAGGGAAGCATGAATCCCAGATCTGAGTTTTGGAATTTGTGGGTTCTTCGTCACTGGTCCATATCCGTTGAATCGAAGAGGTTAAGGTCTAATGGACTTTAATCCAAGTGTTTCTCGTCTGAGAAACACTTCGTTTAAAGTCCGTTCAGCCTTGAGAAAGGCTTGACCAAGTCCGAGTTAAGGTTTTGATCTTTTGCGGTTTAAGGTGAGTTTTCTTTCTTTTCTTAGTTGTTTGATTGTTGTAAGGGTCTGTTCGTTTGCTGTTTATGTCCTTGACCTCTATCAACTGTGCTTCAACCACTTCGCCTGAACCTCTTTTTTGTTTGTCTAAATTCCCCCCTCCTATTCTGACAAGGCATTATGTATTTGTTTGTGCAAGTAGCTGATTTTCGAGTTTGGACTGACTAGTTGACTCCTCGAGTGTATTTCTGCTTAGTCAGTATAATGCGAACCATGTATCAATACTGTTTAAATGTCTGATTTTTGGCTACGATTGTGTATGTTAATACTAATATAGTCGAGTCGACATGTGTCGTCAATTAATTTCAACTGTCTGAGCATAGTAAATCGATTTGCTTCTGTTGAACATTTGTTGAAATCAATTCAGAACCAGTTTTGTTTACTTATAGCTGTTGATTTGGATCAGTCAATGTAAAAAAGGATTGTTTATGTTTAAATTCTGAATTGGAAGGCATGTGCACTCGTGCACAGCATGTGCATTGGTGCACCTCATGTGCCTTGTGCACAGCCTGTTTTTCTGCATTAAGAAGCCTTTAAGTTTTAAACAATCTGACAGTATATGCTGTCAGATATATTCTACTGCCCATACTTGCTTTTAGATAATAAAATGAAAAGTTAAAGCCTGCCAAGGGAATGTCATGGGATTAATACTTAAATAGCTGAGTGGAAACTGAAAAGAAAGGGGCACATGGGAGGGGTACCTGATTAATCTAACAGGCTGTAAAAGATTTGATGTGGAGGCTTATAAAAGAGAGGCACATTAAGAGATAGGGGAAGGACATCTGATAAGGAACACACACAGAGAGATACACATACAGAGAGGAGAGGAAAAGAATACCACCTGATGTTAGGAAAGGAGATAGAGGGAACTGGAAAAGGTTTCTTTTGATAATTCAAGCATAAGTTCAAAACTGAACATTGATTTTGGATTTTGGAAAGAAAGGAGATAGAGGGTGGCTATACAGAAAGCATAAACTGTCTTTTCTTCCTACTAATTGTTCGATTCCCAGTTTGTTTGACCTGTTTCAAATAAGTGTTGATTTCCTCTCAAGTATCAGTCAGGTTTCTGCTGTTTGGTTCTTATTGGTTTGTTTTCTTTTGGAGTTAGACCGTTTGAGTTCTGAGCCCATTCCCCTGCTTGTTGCTCTCATTTTGTTACCTTTTCCCATTGGCTATAACTGCATCTTGCATTGGGATTTTGTACCTGCTGTTACTGCTGTTGTTTGGTGTTGCTTCTATTGTCCTGCTGACCCCTTGCTTCTGCTGTTGTATCCGACATCCAGGTACATACTAAGATTTCGCATCTGATGTAACAATGAAAGCATGAAATCAAAGATATGCAGGAGTTTAATCATTCGTTTGCTGCAGTTACAGTTTTACAAATGTTATTAAGATCTGTGTAATTTGTTTAGTTTGTAATTCAATAAAGAAACACGTTAGATAGCCTTGTACTTAACCGTAGCTTAGTTCGTCCTAAATTGTGATTTCATGTGTTTAAGGGGTTGTCTAACGAGGAATGCATGAGTGTTCTTTAACACATAGATAATTAGGTAATTTTAAACTGACATTCCGCGTGTATAGAAAAGATTGCTTTAAGCTTGCCAAATATGATGCTTAGTTTTATTGAATCTTTGTAGATAGTTCACAGGATCCTATTCGAACTCTATTAGTAGTAGTTTCTGATAAGTTAATTCCACTGATTTGGTTTAAATAAGCAAGTTTCAAACTTAGATCTGAAGAACATTTATCATAAGCTTTTTAACAGTTTTATTAATCTTGTATGTTAATTTTCCCTTGACAATTTAGCAACATGCTCATCTATGAAATAAGGCACTAAACGATTCACGCCTCATAAAAATCAGATAATCAAGTAAGGATCCGAAGCTGGTCAAACATGTAATTAGCACGTAATCCTTTCTTTTTAGAGACAAATGCATTAGAAATGTAGCCACTTTAGGATATCCTTTCTAAAATAAAGATGAGCCTCGCCAAATAAAAATGCAAGATTGCGGGGCCCTCAATAAATAACCATAATAATTATTTAGAATTCAGGATAGGCCGTTTAGTGAATTTCATGGCCTTCTACAAAATAATAACGCGTTAGACCCTTTAGGCACGGCTTAATTAAATTACATTCTTAAAACTCGGGTGCACATTGATGTGACCCAAATCCAAATCTCAACGGAATCAAAATGTGTTGACGATCACGGGTGCATTGATTGTGACGTGGTTCGAGATGCATTTTCACGACGTTGCAATTCTATAAAAATAAATGATAATAATAAAAGCGGTTTTAAACTTAATAAAAGCACGTAAGTCATAACATGTATTTAAATCAGATATTTAGCCATTATAACAATTTAAGCGACCGTGCTAGAACCACGGGATTCGAGGGTGCCTAACACCTTCCCTCGGGTCAACAGAATTCCTTACTTAGAATTTCTGGTTCGCAGACTTCATTTGGAAAAGTCGAAAATTTCCTCGATTTGGGATTCAAGATAAACCGGTGACTTGGGACACCAAAAGCCAAACCTTTCCCAAGTGGCGACTCTGAATTAAATAAATAATCCCATTTTCGAATATTGTCACTTAAATTGGAAAAACTCCCCTCGCGCATTTAACCCTTCGGGGCGGGGCGCGCAAAAAGGAGGTGTGACAGCGTCCACAAATAAAAGAACGTCAGTACGAATAAAGTACTGAGTATGTAAGGCAGGGAACCATAAATACGATCAGTAATGTAAGCAAGGATAGAGAATATACAACCTGTAACATCTTAGTACCTCTGAGGGCTACTGACATGAAATGCATGATACATATGTATAAATACATAAACCTTTAAAACATTCGCCTCTGTGGGCATCATCATCATCATGTCGTACCCGGCCATAATAGGCTTGGTAAAAAATGTACCCGACCATCATAAGGCTCGGTAGAATCGTACCCGGCCACGTGGAGCTCGGTAAAACCCAACTGATCAGTGGTTGCACAATAGGTGCCGTACTCGGCCAACTATAGCGTGGCTCAGTAGAGTAATATATATATATAATGCATGCTCGAGTAAAATAGATACATATATATAATGCATGCTCGACTCATGGAATCACATTCTAAACCTTTCAGAGTGACATAAGGTCGGTATCCTCTGTACACGTTATTAGGACTAACTCTTCACTATGAACCTTATAAGAATCAGGAAGTACCAACAACATTGATAACATAAGAATAAGAGAAGCAACATTAACATCAATCGTTCCATAAGAGGGAAAACAATGTAAGTACTGCTAGCTTCTAAGAGTTGAGTATCTTGGAAGCTCGTTCATTACATTATGTACAATCGGAGTCGTGCAAAAGAAGGAAAGGGATAGCCTCACATACCTTGTATATACTGCCCCAATCTCAAGCTATGCAATTGTCAAAACTCCTTAGTCTACAATAAGAGAAACGATACTATCGTTATTATTTAAGCGTCATAACTATTATGTATCGACCACAACCTATTTTACGATGAAACGGACAGCACCTCCCCTATATATATGACTTCACACCATTCAAAACAGTCACCAAACAGCCCAAACAACATCAATAATAAACATATTGAGCCTCCCAAAATAGTCCACGCACAACCTAATCACTACATACATACGACGACCACCGTAGTCGTGTCAAACGACCCGGAAATGTTACGAATAACTATCATCCCACAACCCTACATATATATGGTGTTTCTCCACACCCTTCCTCCTCCAAAACTCCACAAAACAGTAGTAAAATATGCAGCCCAACAGCAACGCAAAACAGTCCACAAAACAATAACATTACTACCAAGCCTTTCGATATATATTTCACAAGTTCTAGCTTCAATGGCTTAGCCGCAACTTGGATAATCTTAAATACATATAGAGTAAGAGGTTCCTTACCTTTATAAAGAAAGAACAACTCCAATTTGACCTTAAATTTCCATGAAATATCCCTCCAATGCTGCCACAACAAAAAAAAGCGAAACTAGCGATCAATTCGTGTTTTTCGGCACTAGAATCACTTTAGAAGGCTTGAAATCACCTAGGATTGATATTAATAACATGAGGGAGTATTTACTGAACATACACCCTTTAAAACAACCTCCCACACGAGCTGGAACGACACAAAAATGAGCAACAAAAAGAAGAACAAGAGACTTACTAGCGTCACGGAATTCCCGACACTTGATTTGTGTTGTTTGCCCTTTTTTGGGTCTTGAATCTTGAGAGAACCTTGAGAGGATGTTCCTAGGGTTCTAAGGTCTGAAAATAGTGAGAATAAATGACTTAAAATGGGTTGGAGGCATCCTATATAGGTCCAAATATCTTAAACCGCCCTAGTGGGCCCCATAGAGAGGTGCTTGGCGCAGTCTTGTGAAAATGCGAATATCTCTCTACTCCAAGATCGTATCAATGAAAGGTTTAATGCGTTGGAAACTAGACTCATAGATCTTTAATTTGGTTAGTAGATCACCCCGTAATTTCTTGTAAATTAGGAGAAAAGATTAGAAATATTTGACCTAATGTTTAAGTAAAATTATGAACCTAAGTTGAGACAACTTTTGTTTCATAACTCGTTTGACTTCAAGACTTATGATACGGATATTATATGATTAAAATACCTTAATACATGACCTCTTGAGTGTATTAAGCACCGCTAGATTTACCTGAAAATATGAGTTACAACATCCTTGATTCATTTAACTTCTAATACTTGTTAATCACCCTTATACACTCTTGTATCACTTAAGACCAATATGATTGACTTCTTATCATCTCAAAGATAATTCCTTCTTGGATTTATGTTAACTAATATATGGCATGAACTAACACATGTGGATATGGGTTGTAACACATTTGGCATCCATTCACTTGACTCTTTGAGTCATTTCACTTCTTTCTAAGGGGTTAGAGAGACACACTGTCACTCTTTCTTATGCATTTCAAACCTTTTCTCCTTTCCAATTTTCCACACCTTTCATTCTTTGTTTTTCTTGAATCCCTTTTTATTCTTTTTCACATTGAACATTCTTTTTGTCTTTTTGCTTTTCTTTTACTCTTTTTTCATTGCCTTTCCTTTTCTTCATTTTTTGTGCCTTTTTACCACTTTGCTATAATTCTCATCTCTCCCCCCAAACTTATACTCTTTCCATGTGCTAAAGGAAAGATCAGGTACCAAGAGAGAGTATCTTTCAGAATGTGTATAGGCTTGTATCATGGTTCTTCAAGGAAACAGGTCTAAGGCTTAAAAAGGTTGACTAGGGATCTTATCATTGTTAGGTTATGGGTGTGTTCAACTATAATTTGGACTAAGGAGAGCCTATAATCATGTCTCAAGTCAGAATTCACTTAGGATTTTGCCTCAACAAACATTCAGGACAAGTTCTAGACCAATGGCTCGGGACTTGGACTTGCAATGCGATTACTCACCACACAAGCTATGGGATTGCTAAAGACGCAGATTCGGGGGCCCACAACGACCTTAGATAAGATTTGAGCACACAATGGTCCCGAAAAACCACTTGATGATTATCTGTCAACACAAGAGTCTCAAGGTCACTACTTTCACCATCCCAAACACAACAATTTGTTTTTGACCATAAGATCAAAGGCAAATGTGCTAGGCCCAAGTTAAGCTTTGCTTGAGGCACCCTTAACTATTAAATATTAAAAACGAAAAGAAAAACGGACTCCAACCCTTAAGAAGGTTGTCACGCCATCCATCATTGGGAAGAGCCACCCAGTTCACACAATACTCCACCTTTGGAAAGAACCGTGACATTAAGAAAACCAAAGGCTTATTGCAAACTTGAGAAACAAGAAGCTACGAATCACAAATAAGAAGCTAAGAATGAAAAATTTGCGGAAAGTAGAATGAATATATACAAGAGGGGATTTGAATATACAATAGATGGGATGAATATGTACAATGTAACATAACTTTATTTACACACCCAGAGTAAAATAAAAGTGCGATAAATGTACGAAATGTTAAAATTATATACAACCCAAAGGTGAAAATTCAAGAAAGCATAAAAAAGTATCAAATATATATACAATCATCCGAATGAATAAAAAGTAGGGCCTATCCCCTCATATGAAGCTGGAATTGTCCCCAATGCCAACTAAACCAAATAAAGCATAAAAAAGAGATAGGAAAAAGGATATAGGGACTCCCTAAGGCCTGTCTGTTTGCGTAGGCTCCTGAGTGGTCCTAGGGTCCTCATTGTGCTCGGGAACCTCAGACTGATTCTCGGTGGCCTGCTGCTGCTGGGACCTGGGCCTAGACCTGGACAAGCTCGTGAAGTGCATCTTGAGGCTGACTGGAGGAAGCCTCCAGCGGGTCGGCCAACTGGATGATTGCATCATCTGCTCTAGGAATCATCATCTTCCTCTTGGGAGGCCTCTATGACTTCTCTAGCTGGGAATGAGCTGCGTGTACTGGGTCCTGGAGCACTAAGTCTAAAGGCAGCTGATCCATCTTCAGTCTGTCAACATCAGCTCTCAACACCTTCACGGACTTCTTGGATGCCCATGTCTTCCTCAGCTTCTTGTGCTCCCGAGCAAGCTCTTTGAGAGCCTTTCTATGTGAATCAACTGCCCCAGTCAGTACCTTCTAAGTGTTGAGGATTTTCTTCTGGTTGTCTAAAATCTCTTTCAAAGCATCCTTTATCGACTGGGAAACCTGTGGGGTTAGAGGTGCTGACTGAGTCTCTACTCTGGTAGTCAAGATGGACAACTAGGATGAAGCAGTCTACATCCGGTTGTTGATACTCAGAAGTGCCTGGCTTAGTCAGTGGGCAGTAATAGGATGGGCCCGGGAAGATGGAATCTCCGGGTCTGCTGAGGTGGATGGACCAGGAGGGGAAACATTGGAAGTAGATGCAGGCTTAGCTGGAGTCACTACCACAACTGGCTCTTCAGACTGGCCAGTTGGAGCAGTAACTGTACTCTTGAAGTTCTTGCTCTTGGGGTTGTCATCCCCCTGCATGCTGTACCAGGAGAAAGGGGCCTTCGCTTTGACTTTGATGTCGAAGGGCCTCTTCTCTACTTTCAGGTCCCGGAAGTACATAGTGAGGAAACTAGGGAACAGGTAGTTTCTGTCATGCTCGGCACCCACAATAGTAATAATCCGCGACATCTCATTCCCCACATTAATTGGGTACCCCGCCATGATCGAAGCCACTAGCACAGCCCGGTGGAGAGGGAGGGAGTTTTCATATGTCGTGGGGTCCAACCTGCTACATACAAAGGTCTCACACTCCCGTGCCTTAAAGTTCAAACTCCATCTCAAGATCTTGACTCCAGCAGTCAACCAATTAGGGGTGGTACCTGGGATTGCCAGGTACTGTGGTAGCCAGGGTCGAACCTCCTCGCCCATTTTCATCTTTACCATGTATAGGGTCTCAACTTCCTCATTAAACCTAAGATAGTCATTGATTGTCTTCCTGTCGAACAACACCTTCAGATTTCGAACCTTGGTCACTTTGGAGCCCTTTTTGATGTGGGCTACGTTGCTGTAAAATTCCTTGACCAAGTGTTCGTTGGCATCCACACACTCATCTAGAAAATGTTCCCAGCAAAATCTTGTCCTAAACTGCCTCCTCACGTTGGGGTTGTGAGGTATCAAGTCTCTATCAATAAAATTCCGCTCCGGGATTAACTTCCTCACCAACCACCATTCCTGGAACTTGTGGTACACTACCTTACTAACAAACCGGTACTGCCACACGTTTGGCTTCCTAGTTTGGGCAATATTCCCCCCACTTGTGGTTCACCTCCTTCTCTTACTTCTTCGTCTCCCCCTACTTCCTCTTCATCACCTACTGCACCCTCTCCAGATAATGAAGCTGTGGGAGAGGTGTAGTATTCCCCACTACCATCACCTGAGCCCTCAGACGACCCAAAAGAGATGTTCACTGATGCTTGGGCAATGAGGGATGCTGGAGGTGTATCTCTCAGTCTATGCCTCTCCGCCAGTCAGGGATGTATTCTGGCACAGAGTCCGAATAGATCTCTCGGCAAGGCTCGTACTCACTCCTCGACATGTCAATGGCTTTGTCAACAGCTTTTATCGCTTTCCTCATGTTCTTCATGTTTTGCCTAGCTTGGGGAGTGAGTTTTATCATTTTCCGCTTCCCTCCCCGGGAAGATTTACCTCTGCCAGGCTGTTTAGATCCTTTGCCTTGTTGTTGTATCATTGTCTGCAAACACAATTCAAATGACTTTGTTAGTATCGATAGCAGCAGACAAGAAACAAAATTGCAGACAGAAGAAAAGAGTTGCAGACATGTTGCAGAAGGTACCCAGTGCGGACCGCACAAAGTGGTGTGCGACCGCACATGGGCCAATGCGGACCGCACAAAATGGCCATGCGGTCCGCACAGGGGTGGGATTCAGACTACCCACCCTCTGTATTCAGGCAGTGCGGACCGCACAAAATGTAGTGCGGCCGCACTGGGGCCAGTGCGGTCCGTACAAAATGTAGTGTGGCTGCACTGCCCAAAGTTCAGCTTTCAGAAGTTTCATCAATGTGGTCCGCATAAAATGGTACTGCAGACTGCACCGGGGCACTGCGGACCGCACAGAAATGACTGCGGTCCGTACTGAGTGCCCAGTTGTGGCACTAAGTTAGGGTTTAATGGATTTTTAATTTTAAGAATAATTAATACCTAAACAATGCCCCTAAGTGATTTCTCATTGTTTTTAACTACAGAAGCCTACTCTAATCAAGAAATTTATAACCCTAACCTAATTAATTAAAGAAAAACTACGGGAAACATAGAGAGGGAAGCAAGAAGAACTAAAATTAAAAGAAATTAACAAAATTGAACAATTAAAAGGCAAGTAATTGTACCAGATGTGAGATGAAATGAAGCTAATCAGTTCCAACAATTAATTACGAGCAAAGGGAAGTGATGAACAGTGGTTGAATTAGTCTGAGATTCAAGGGTTCGAAAAGGGTAAAAGGAGGGCCTCAGGCCCTATTTATAGAAAAGGACCTGGGGCCCAGTCTCACTAACCAGTGCGGACCGCACAAAATCGACCGAGGTTCGCACTACACAGCTTTTGCCAAGTTTGACCAAGTAACCCACTGCGGTCCACACAAAATGGACAGCGACCGTAGTGGTCCACTGCGGACCGCACAAAATGTAGTGCAGCCGCAGTGGCAAACTTCAGAGAGGTCATCATTTCACCCTTCACTAGTGTGGCTGCACTAACAACTTCAGAGACCTGGTACTTTTTTCCACTATGTCCTGCACTGCACCAACACAATCCTGTAACATCTTACAACTAGTTAGCCCAAAAATAAGTCCTATACTACAATGAAAATCAAAGAAAAACAAGAAGAAAAACACATGGGTTGCCTCCCAAGAAGTGCCTGATTTAACGTCGCGGCACGACACAAGTTACCATCACATCATTTGAAATGGAGAAGTGCCACCACTTGGCTGCCATCAATTTTTCCAAGGTAATGCTTGACCCGGTGCCCATTAACTCTGAAAACTTCACCATTTTCGTGTTTTAAATCAAGAGAACCAAATGGGGTCACACACACCACTTCAAAAGGTCCACTCCATTTTGATTTGAGCTTTCCCGGAAATATACGTAACCGGGAGTTGAACAAGAGAATCAAATCACCTACTTTGAACTCCTTTCCACGAGCATATTTATCATAAAGGTACTTCATCTTGTCCTTATACAAGGACGAACTGGAGTAGGCACGGAATCTGAATTCATCAAGTTCATTAAGCTGCTCCACATGAAGATTGGCTGCAATATCCCACTCAAGATTAAGCTTCCTCAAAGCCCACATGGCCTTGTGCTCTAACTCAACCGGTAGATGGCAAGCTTTACCAAACACCAACCGATACAGAGACATACCAATCAGAGTCTTGTAAGCAGTCCAATAAGCCCATAGAGCGTCATCCAACTTCTTTGACCAATCGGTCCTATTTGCATTGACCGTCTTTGACAATATGCTTTTAGTTTCCCTGTTGGAGACTTTAACTTGACCACTTGCTTGAGGATGATAGGGAGTAGAAACTTTGTGATTGACACCATACTTGGAAAGCAAAGTGTCGAAAGCTCTATTGCAAAAATGAGACCCCCCATCATTTATGATTGCACGAGGAGTACCAAACCTTGTAAAAATGCTCTTTTTGAGAAATGCAACAACACTCCGGGCCTCATTGTTCGGCAAAGCCACGGCTTCAACCCACTTTGAAACATAGTCCACCGCCAAAAGAATGTATGTGTTCCCACAAGAGCTAACAAATGGGCCCATGAAATCAATGCCCCATACATCAAAAATATCAACCTCAAGGATGGTATTGAGAGGCATCTCATCTTTCTTAGAAATTCCACCCGCTCTTTGGCATTCGTCGCATCTCTTCACCAAATCACTCGCATTTTTGAACAAAGTTGGCCAATAAAACCCACAACTAAGAACTTTAAAAGCTGTCCTCGCCCCGCCATGATGGCCACCATAAGGAAAGGAATGACAAGCCTCCAAGATACTAAATTGCTCCTCCTCCGGGACACACCTTTGGATCACACCATCTGTGCAAATCTTGAACAAGTACGGCTCCTCCCAATAGAAGTCCAAACTATCCCGCTTGAGCTTCTTCCTTTGGTTATAAGAGAGCTCACACGGGATTATACCGGTCACAAGGAAATTAGCAATATCGGCAAACCATGGCATATTATTCATTGACACCGAAAGGAGTTGTTCCTTAGGAAATGAATCATTGATCTCTAGGCCATCACAAGGCCTCCCCTCCTCTTTCAAGCAGGATAAGTGGTCCGCCACTTGGTTCTCACTACCTTTCCGGTCCACAATATCCAAATCAAACTCTTGAAGTAACAAGACCCATCACATCAGTCTAGCTTTTGAATCCTTCTTCGTCATCAAGTACTGGAGTGCGGCATGGTCGGTATGAATAATAACCTTGGCACCCATAAGATACGGCCGGGATTTTTCCATAGCAAACACAATGGCCAAAAGTTCTTTCTCGGTCACCGTGTAGTTCACTTGAGTATCATTCATTGTCTTGCTCGTATAGTACACCAGATGAAACATTTTGTTCACTCTTTGATCCAAAACTGCCCCAACTGCAACATCGCTCGCATCACACATGAGCTCAAAGGGCAAGCTCCAAATAGGCGCGGTAATGATAGGGGTGGTGGTCAACTTATGCTTGAGAAGTTCAAAGGCTTGCATACATTTCTCATCAAACACGAACTTAGCATCTTTTTCTAACAACTTGCACAAGGGGTTCACTACCTTCAAAAAGTCTTTGATAAATCTTCGGTAGAACCCCGCATGCCCAAGAAAACTTCGAACTCCCTTGACGGATGTAGGGGAGGGAGCCTTGAAATCATATCGATCTTTGCTTTATCTACCTCAATACCATGCTTCAAAATTTTATGCCCAAGAACTATTCCTTCTTCCACCATAACGTGGTATTTCTCCCAATTGAGGACAAGATTGGTTTCTTCACAACGGGCCAACACCCTATCAAGATTCTTCAAGCACTCATCAAATGAATCCACCACAACACTAAAATCGTCCATGAACACCTCCAAAATTTCTTCCACCATATCAGTGAAAATGGCCATCATACACTGCTGAAATGTAGCCGATGCATTACACAACCCAAAAGGCATCCTAGAGAAAGCAAATGTGCTATACGAACAAGTGAATGTGGTCTTCTCCTGATCTTCTGGAGCAATCAAGAATTGGTTGTACCCAAAATACCCATCCAAGAAGCAATAGAAGGCAAGCCCAGCAAGTCGATCTAGCATCTGATCCAGAAATGGCAAAGGAAAGTGATCCTTGCGGGTCACTTTATTCAATTTGCGATAGTCCATGCATACCCTCCAACCGGTAACTGTTCTTTTTGAAATCAGCTCATTTTTAGAATTTGTCACCACGGTCATGCCACCCTTCTTCGGTACATATTGAATCAGTGAAGTCCAAGAGCTATCAGAGATGGGGTACACAACCCCGACATCTAACCACTTGATCACCTCCTTTTTCACAACTTCTTGCATTGCCTCGTTCAACCTACTTTAATGCTCTAAGAAGGGCTTTGCATCATCTTCCAGAATAATCTTGTGCATACAGAATGCAGGGCTTATTCCCCGAATATCAGCTAAAGTCCATCCAATTGCCTTTTTCCGCTTTTGAAGCACCGCCAATGTGGTATCAACCTGCATGTTAGTAAGGCAAGAAGAAAGAATGACTGGCGGAGTAGAATTTGAGCCTAAGAACTCATACCTGAGGTGTGGAGGAAGTGGTTTCAACTCCAATACCGGAGTCTCCTCAATTGAAGGTTTAGTTAGTGGAGTCTTTCTATTCTCGAGATCCAAAGACAATTTTCTAGGCTCATAAGAATAAGAGCCCATTCCATGTAAAGCATTCACGCACTCCACTCGGCTTGTATCCTCATTGACATCAAGATTCAACAAAACGGCCTCCAATAGGTCCTCCACATTGATCATTGCACTGGTGTCATCAATTAACACTGCTGTGACGAGGTCAACAAAAGAGCACACCTCGGTACTATTGGGTTGCTTCACAGATTTGCACACATGAAAGACCACCTTTTCATCACCCACCCGGAAGGTAAGTTCCCCTGCTTCCACATCGACCAATGCCTTCCCCGTAGCTAAGAAAGGTCTTTCCAATATGATAGGAACTTCGTAGTCCACCTCGCAGTCCAAAATCACAAAATCAGCTGGCAAGATAAATTTGTCCACCTGGACAAGCACATCATCAATAATACCCAAGGGTCTCTGCGTCGATCTATCCGCCATTTGTAACCTCATGTAAGTCGGCCTAGGTTGCCCAATACCCAAAGTTTTGAAAACTGAGTATGGCATCAAATTGATACTAGCTCCCAAATCACATAGAGCCTTGGCAAAATCCGCACTCCCAGTGGTGCAAGGAATGGTGAAAGCACTGGGATCTTCAAGTTTCGGGGCCATTGAATGCACTAACTTGGTGAGTCATCTTTATAATTTCACAATCCATAGAATTCTTCTCTGTGACCAAGTCTTTCATGAATTTTTCATAGCCCGACATTTATTCAAGAGCCTCCACCAGAGGAACATTGGACAACCTATTCATCATGTCAATGAACTTCTTAAACTGATTATCATTCTTTTGCTTCTCGAGCCTTTGAGGATAAGGTTGAGGTGGCCTTGGCAAAGGTGCCTTAGCTTTAGGCACAAACGGCTCCGGCATATCAATTATGTGTTCCCTAGATGGGTTCACATCATTTTGAGTTTCCACCTCGACATCTTGAATATCAATCCTCACTTCGTTGTTCACATTTTCATCAACCACATCTTCAACTACCAAAGGGACTTCATTTTCTTGCAATTCAACATCATTATCCAAGATTTGCTTTTGGTTGGAGGCATTCACATCACCGCCTCTCCCACTTCTCGTTGTAACCGCCATAACATGATTGTTCCCACCCTTCGGTTTCACTACTGTATCACCTGGTAGAGCACCCATAGGGCGAGTATTTAAAGACTGAAAGATTTGTCCCAATTGTACCTCCATGTTTCTGATAGAGGTACTGTGGGAAGCTAACTGTGCATCAGAATCCACATTCTTCTTCATCATTTGTTCGAACATCATTTCAATTTTACGCATATCATTGCTAGAAGAACTATGACCTTGAGATGGAAATGGGGGTGGATTGTTCAGTTGTTGGTACATTGGGGACCTTTGAAAGCCTTGCCCCCGATTTCCTTGGTTTCCATTGTTCCATCCATTTTGACTGTTATTGCCACTCCAATTGTTTTTATTACCATTCCAATTCTCTTGGTTTCCTTGATTGTTGTTCTGATTGCCCCAGTTGTTGTTTTGGTTGTTGCTCCCCCAATTACCACTGTTTTGTTGTTGGTTGCCCCAATTGCCTTGAGGTCTCCCCTGTTGTTGGTTAGAAGAGTTGCCCCGTTGGCCTTGATAGTTGTTTACATATTGAACCTCTTCACTTTGGTCATCATAACCATTATTTTGAAATCCATCACAGTCATAATCAAATTGCTCAGAATTCCCTTGGTTTTGTTGCCTTCTTTGCCTTCTTTTGTTGTCAAGTATATTGACACCCTCCAGGGCATTCACTTGGCGAGGATTTTGAACTTGTTGCAACTGTGCCTTTGCCAATTGGTTCATAGTAGTTGTCAACTCCGCTATAGCCTGCCCATGATAATGTAATTCCTTGTGCAAATGAATAACCGTAAGGTCACCCCGAGACACATTGGCTCTACTTTGCCATGCAGAAGAAGTGTCAGCCATCTCGTCAAGTATATCACATGCCTCATCATACGACATCTTCATAAAGTTGCCCCCAACAAGTTGGTTCACTATACATTGATTTGTTGTTTTAATGCCCCGGTAGAAGGTTTGTTGTATCACAGCCTCGGTCATATCATTGTTGGGGCATTCTTTCATTGTTGTTCTATAACTCTCCCAAATCTCATGCAAAGGTTCCGCAGGCTCTTGCTTGAAAGCCAGTATCTCATCATGCAATGCCGCTATATGCCCCGGCGAGAAACATTTAGCAATGAATTTATCCGCAAACTCATCCCAAGTTGATGGAATGGTTGGGAAGTCTCTTGAGCCAATCTAATGCCTTCCCCCGAAGTGAGAATGGGAAGAGTCTCAACCTAAGAGCATCCTCGGATACATTCGTCTGCTTGCTCCCCTAGCATGTATCCACGAACCCTTTGAGATGTTTATAGGCATTTTGATTTGTAGCACCCGTGAAATACCCACGCTGCTCAAGTAAGGTCAACATCACATTGGTTATCTGAAAGTTGCCCGCCCGGATTCGGGGTGGGACAATAGCACTCGTATAGCCCTAGTTTGAAAGTACTCTGGGTGCCACTCTTGGAGGTTGCGGAGGAGGGTCTGGAACATTGTCATTGGGATTAGCATCGACATTTCGGCCTCTATGTTGTCCTTCAGGTACAAGAGGCACCTCATCATCTCCGACATCATCTACCTCCTCCCCCGCAATCACGTTTCCAAGAGGGTCATTAGCATTGTTCGCTGCCATTTGGTACCTAAGTTGTGACACAAACAAGTTAGTAACAAAGAGGGAAAGAAGAACAATACACAAGACTGACTAAATAGATAGCCAAAACCGTTAGCTCCCCGGCGACGATGCCAAAAAGGTGATCGCGGTCTACTCCGCACTACTATTGAATAGCGAGAGAGGGTTGGAGCAGATTTTACCCAATTTTGGGCCGGGATCGATTTCCACAGAGAGCTAGTATTAGGAATCGAGTATCTATCTAATTTAGGATTGCGTATGTGTTCCAAATTACACTTCTAATCATTTTTGGGGTTTTTTTTTTTACTTCTACTATTATCAAACTACAAATGGTAAATGCAACTAGATTAAGCTAAGAGTTAATGCTACGGGTTGTTCAAATGATTTAAAAGGCACTAGGGTAGTGACTTCCGCCTAGGTGGTCAATTGACGGGTACTTCAGTCTAAGGCACAATTGACATGATTGGGGAGTATGACATAATCGCTGCACTATTTTACCCACTCTACACCTCTCGATGGTTCGAGTGATTTTTCCCGAATTGACTTTCTCAAGACCAATTGGGTATGTAAATTTGCACAAACAACTAGGGTTTAACTCGGGTATTACTCTCTCGAGGTTTAACCCTTTAATTGGGGATATCAATCTCTTGAATACGCCCCAATTCCTTGTTGGACCAATTTCGGAGACTTAGGCTCTCTTTTCAAGAAGAACTAAAGTCAACTAAACACAAACTAGTGTTTGCAACCACTAATTCAGAAATTAACCATGAAATAGGCCCAAATATCAAGCACCCATAGTCTATTTAGCCCTAAAATACAAGACTCATCAATTACCCACACTAGGGTTGGGCCACAACCCTAGCTTATGGGTCTAGCTACTCATAATTAAAGAAGGAAAGCAAGAAATAGATGAAGAACAACTCATATTAATTAATTGCTAAGCTAAATAACAAGATTCAATGATTAAAAGTAGATAAATTTGCACAAAATAGGTAAGAATCTCGAACCCACGAGCACAGCTGCTTAATTACAATATCTGATCCCCTAAAAAATGGGAAAAGAAGCTATTTATACTAAGCTAAAAATTCTGAACAAAAATGCCCCTGCGGGGTTAGTGCGGACTGCTCAAAATGGAGTGCGGCCGCACTAGGACTCTTGACTTCAAAATCCAACTCTCTGAACTCAGGCACTGTGGACCGCGCAGAACGAACTGCGGCCGTGGAGGCTTCTAGTGCGGTCCGCATAGAATGGACTGCGGACCGCATTGGCTTGAAACTTCAAAACTGGCATCTCTCTGATTCTTGGGTCTGCGGACCGCACTAAGTCGAGTGCGGCCGCATTAGCTTCAGTGCGGACCGCACAAAACCTAGTGCAACTGCATTGCCTTTGTGCCTGAATGTCAACCTCTTTGAATCCCCTAGTGCGGACTGCATAGAATGGTGTGCAGCCACACTAGGCCTGTTTTGCCTGAGCTTTGTCTTGTCTTGGGACTTGTGCAAGTTTCACTCCTTTTTGAGCTGATCTTTAATATTTTGTCACTTTGTTGATCAAACCTGCAATCAAGCACAATTTGTAAGCCTTTTGGGACTATTTTGTATGATTTTTTAATCAAGGCATAAGCAAGAAAGAGTATAAAATACGTTAAAATCCCTAGTTATCACGGCCTCCTGAGTATAAGCATTCGTGGTGTCCTCATCATCGCATACAGTGGTCTCCGTGATAGGCTAGGACGAAGCCTTAATAAGAAAATTAAAAATTAATTTATGGTAAATCATTAAGGAAAAGAAAACAAATTGAAATTTTACAGCAATACAAACATACCTGCGCCTGTGGTAGATCCGCATCAACCGCCAGGATGAGACATAACTCTACCTGCGCCCGCCATCTATGTCTCAGGTCAGCCGATCCTCAGCTGTGGTAGATGGGCCTGAAAAGAACTGGTCTACATCTCTATCAAATGTACCCGTGATCAACAATGGATATGACGAAGTGACATGCGATGCTGGCAGATCCAGCTGAAGGCATTACAACGGCATGCTGCTGGAAGGCTGGTCTAGCTGAGGGAAATAATCCGGCTGATCATCCCCAAGATCCTCATCAGATGACTCAACAGGTGGGTCTACAGGTGCCTCAATGCCCCTTGCTGGTGACCACCTCCTCACCGTCCCCCGCGACCCCGTGGGTCACCTCTGCCTTATGGGACAACCCTGCCTCATAGAGTAGCCCTGGCTCGTGCCCGACCCCTGCCTTGTGGGATAGGCCTACCCCGATGGTGCTGCTCTGGCGCCGCATGCTCAGCCTCGTGATCCAACCTCTGGTGCTCTCTGGCTCGCTGCAAGGTCCGGAGAGCCAGCTCTTCCACCCGCTGGCCATACTCAATGACTACAGCATTGTCAGCATGGTGCTGCATCTCATGTCCCAACTAGTAGAACATGTGATGCCTAATAGTGTCACGACCCATATTTCCCACCCTCGGGAGTCGTGATGACGCCTATTAATGTGAGCTAGGCAGGCCAAACCTTTAATCTAAATACTTCATTAACTAATTATTTCTTTTTAACAATTATAAGGTGAATACATGATAACAACAAAAATTTCAAATTTAAGCGGAAGACAACAATAACATATATGAAAGCTGTATCTACTACAAATACTTAAGCCTTAACCACCCAAAACCTAGTGTCACAGTGTCATAGACGGACTAGGATTAACTACATACAGGGTCTGAAGAAAAACAACAATACACTATTTCGGAATATAAGAAGATGAAATAGAAAATAGGGCAAGTTCAAGACATCATATCTCAAGACATCATTCGGATCAAGGAGAGCCTATGGACAAGGAGAGCCTATAATCATATCTCAAGACAAAATTCACCACCCGTGTAATCACCCTAGACATCACATTCCCGATGTTGATCGGGTACCCCGCCATGATAGATGCCACCAATATAGCCCGGGAGATAGGAAGAGAGTTCTCGTGAGTGGTGGGGTCTAGCCTGCTACATACAAATGTCTCCCGCCTTTTTGTTTCGAAGTTCAGGGTTCTCCTTAAAATATTTACTCCCGCTGTCAACCATGCTGGGGTGGTACCTGGGATTGACAAGTACTTTGCTAACCACAGACGGGCATCCTCCCCCAAAGTTACCTTCTCTAAGTACAATGTCTCATCCTCCTCCGGGAAGCCCAGGTAGTCATTGAGCGTTTTCTATCAAACTTTATTTTCAAATTTCGCACCTTAGTCACTATAGTGCCCTTTTTGATGTGGGCAACATTGGTGTAGAGCTCCTTGACTAAGTGCTCATTGGCATCTTCCACATGGCCTATGAAATAGTCCCAGCCTTCTCTCTCTCTAAATTGCCTCAACACATTGGGGTTGTGAGGTAAAAGATCCTTTGTAATGAATTTCCGCTCAGGTATCAACTTCCTCTCGGGCCACCATTCTCTGAACTTGTGGTAGGCCACTTCACTTACAAACCTATCTTGCCATGATTCCGGTTTCCTGGTTCTCTCTACTCCTCCTACTTGGGGCTCACCCCCTCCTTCTTCTTCTACGAAATCCTCACCGGGTATTGAAGCTGTAGGTGAGGTAGAAGAGGCACTGGCACTTCCCGCAGCTGAGTCCTAAGGCGACTCAGAAGAAATTTGTACTGACGCTTGGGTAGTAGGATAGCCCGGAGGTGTATCTCTCAATCTGTTCCTCTCCGGCCAGTCAGGAACATATTCTGGCACGGAGTCTGAGTCGGATGCCTCCCAGGAGGGCACATACTCACTCCTCGAATGGGAAACAGCTCTATCAGCAGCCCTTATTGTCTTCCTGGTATCTTTGATAGCTTGCCGGACTTGGGGAGTCAATTTGATCATGCCTTTTCCTCTACCCTGGGAGGACACTCCTTTTCCCTATTATTTTCTACCACCACCTCGTGATTGAACCATTGTCTAAAGTGGAATTCAGTTGAAGCTTGTTAATATCACAATATCAGAAGAATCAGAAAAGAAAACAATTGCAAACATAGAAGAAATAGTTGCAAACTGCAGACCGCACAAAATGCAGTGCAGCCGCAAAGGGATCACCGCGGACCGCAAAAAATAGCACCGCGGTCCGTATTGAGGTAGGGGTCAGACTACCCACTCTCTGATAAAGGCCACTGCGGACCGCAAAAAATGGTACCGCGGTCCGCATTAAGGCACCATAGACCGCACAAAATCTATCGCGGCCGTGGTCCTCAATTCTCAACTTTCAGAAGTTTCACCACCGCGGTCCGCAAAAAATGGCATTGGTGACCGCGGAGAAGCACCGCAGACCACAATAAATCCACCACGGGCCGCAGTAAGTTATACCCAGCAACACCAACCTAGGGGTCAATTTTCTTCACATTTTTAGTCCAATATTTCACCTATTATTGATCCCTTAGGTGTTCAATCAGGATTTTTAACTAATTAGTCCTAATCTAAATAACTTATGAAACCCTAAGCTAAAAAATTAAAGAAAAAGGGGAGAAGAAACATAGAATTAACAATTTAAAAGAAAATGAAACACATTTAAAAGCTAGGGAAAGTTTAAAAGTACTAGAAATGAGATGCAATGTAGATGAATAAGACTTAGCAATTGAATTCGTGCAGCTAGGCGTGATGAACAATACTTTTTTTACTATTGAGAGCAAAGGATCAAAAAGTTTGAAATGAGGGCCTGAGGTCCTATTTATAGAAAAAGAACCTGGGACCCACTGTACCTACCCACCGCAGACCGCACAAAATGGCACCGCGGTCCGCGGTACTCAAAAGTTAGAAGCATTAGGGAGAAGTCCACTGTGGACCTCAAGAAATGCTTCACGGCCGCATTGGTCCACCGTGGATCGCACAAAATGCATTGCGGCCGTGGTGGCAAACTTCAGAGAACCCCCTCTTTTGACCAATCCATTCTGCGGACCACATTGAAATGTTGCCCTCGCACTAAGGCCTTTGTGGCGGCACAAAATGCAATGCGGCAGCAACGCAAACTTCAGAGAGTGCACATTTTTCCCAACTTGGTCCTGCACTGCATCAAAACAATCCTACACACATCTCACAATCCGTTAGTCCAAAAGCAAATCCTATACTAAAAAGAAAATCAAATAAACACAAAAAGAAAGACACATGGGTTGCCTCCCAAGAAGCGCCTGATTTAACATCGCGGCACGACGCATGTTACCATCAAATCACTTTAGATGGAGCATTGCCACCATGTGGCTGTCATTAATTTTGCCTAGGTAGTGCTTGACCCTATGCCCATTAACTTTGAAAATCTCCCCATTTTTGTTCTTCAAGTCAAGTGCACCAAACGGAGTCATAAACATCACTTCAAAAGGTCCACTCCATTTTGACTTAAGCTTTCCCGGAAACAGACGTAACCAAGAGTTGAACAAGAGAACCAAACCACCCACTTTGAACTTCTTGCTACGAGCATATTTATCATGAAGGTACTTCATCTTGTCCTTGTACAAGGACGAACTGGAGTAGGCATGGAATCAGAATTCATCAAGTTCATTAAGCTACTCCACACGAAGATTTGCTGCCACATCCCATTCAAGATTCAGTTTTCTCAAAACCCACATGGCCTTGTGCTCTAACTCAACCGGTAGATGGCAAGCCTTCCCAAACACCAACCGATATGGAGACATACCAATCAGAGTCTTGTAAGAATTCCTATAATCCCATAGAGCATCATCCAACTTCTTTGACCAATCGGTCCTATTTGCATTGACCGCCTTTGACAATATACTCTTGATTTCCCTGTTTGAGACTTCAACTTGGCCACTCACCTAAGGATGATAAGGAGTAGAAACTTTGTGATTGACACTGTACCTTGCAAGCAAAATGTCAAAAGCTCTATTACAAAAATGAGACCCCCCATCACTTACGATTGCACGAGGAGTGCCAAACCTTGTAAAAATGCTCTTCTTGAGAAACACAACAACACTCCGGGCCTCATTGTTGGGTAAAGCCACGGCTTCAACCCACTTTGAAACATAGTCAACCGTCACAAGAATGTATGTATTCCCACATGAGCTAACAAACGGACCCATAAAATCAATGCACCATACATAAAAAAAATATCTACTTCAAGAATGGCATTGAGAGACATCTCATCTTTCTTTGAAATTCCCCCTGCTCTTTGACATTCGTCGCATCTCTTCACAAGTTCACTTGCATCTTTTTACAAATTTGGCCAATAAAACCCACAACTAAGAACTTTTGAAGCCGTCCTCGCCCCGCCATTATGGGCACCATAGGGAGAGGAATGACAAGCCTCTAAGATACTCAATTGCTCCTTCTCTGGTACACACCTTCAGATCACACCATCCGTGTAGATCTTGAACAAGTACGGCTCATTCCAATAGAAGTCCAAACTATCCCGTTTGAGTTTCTTCCTTTGGTTAGAAGAGAGCTCACATGGGATTATACTAGTCACCAAGAAATTAGCAATGTCTGCAAACCATGGCATACCATTCATCGACATAGAAAGGAGTTGCTCATCGGGAAATGAATCATTGATCTCTCGGCCATCACGAGGCCTCACCTCCTCCTCTAAGTGGGACAAGTGGTTCGCCACTTGGGTTTCACTACCCTTCCGGTCCACAATTTCCAAATCAAACTCTTGAAGTAACAAGACCCATCGCATCAGTCTAGTTTTGGAATCCTTCTTCGTCATCAAGTACAAGAGTGCGGCATGATCGGTATGAACTATGACCTTGGCACCCATGAGATACGACCAAAATTTCTCCATTGCGAACACAATAGACAAAAGCTCTTTCTTAGTCACCGTGTAGTTCACTTGAGCATCATTCATTGTCTTGCTCGCATAGTACACCGGATGAAACATTTTGTTCACTCTTTGACCCAAGACTGCCCCAACCGCAACATCACACGTGTCATACATGAGCTCAAAAGGCAAGCTCCAATTTGGTGCGGTAATAATAAGAGTGGTAGTCAACTTGTGCTTGAGAAGTTCAAAGGCTTGCATGCATCTCTCATCGAACACGAACTTGGCATCTTTTTCCAATAACTTGCATAAGGGATTTACTACATTCAAAAAGTCTTTAATAAATCTCCGTTAGAACCCGGCATGCCCAAGAAAACTTCTAACTCCCTTGACAGAAGTAGGGGGAGGGAGCCTTGAAATCACATCGATTTTTGCTTTGTCCACCTCTATACCATGCTTTGAAATTTTATGCCCAAGAACTATGCCCTCCTCTACCATGAAGTGGTATTTCTCCCAATTAAAAACAAGATTGGTTTCTACACAACGGACCAACATTCTATCAAGATTTTTCAAACATTCATCAAACGAGTCACCCACAACACTAAAGTTGTCCATGAACACCTCCAAAATATCTTCCACCATATCAGTGAAAATGGCCATCATACACCGCTGAAATGTAGCCGATGCATTACACAACCCAAAAGGTATCCTAGAAAAGGCAAATATGCCACATGGACAAGTGAAGGTGGTCTTTTCCTGATCTTCCAGAGCAATCAAGATTTGGTTGTACCTATAATACCCATCCAAGAAATAGTAGAAGGTACACCCAGCAAGTCGGTCTAGCATCTGATCTAGAAAAGGCAATGGAAAGTGATCCTTACGGGTCACTTTATTTAACTTGCGGTAGTTCATGCATATCATCCACCCGGTGACAGTCCTTGTTGGAATTAACTCATTCTACGAATTTGTAACCACGGTCATACCACCCTTCTTCGGCACACATTGCACCGACTAAGTCCAAGAGCTATCAAAGATGGGGTACACAACCCCGACATCAAACCACTTGATCACCTCCTTTTTCACAACTTCTTGCATTGCCTCTTTCAACCTCCTTTGATGTTCTAAGGAGGGCTTTGCATCATCTTCCAGAATAATCTTGTGCATACAGAATGCAGGGCTTGTCCCCCGAATATCAGCTAAGGTCCATCCAATTGCCTTCTTTCGCTTTTGGAGCACTGCCAATGTGGCATCAACCTGCATGTTAGTAAGACAAGAGGAAAGAATAACTAGCAAAGTTGAACTAGGGCCTAAGAACTCATACTTGAGGTGTGGAGGCAATGGCTTCAACTCTAACACCGGAGGTTCCTCGATTGAAGGTTTTGTTGGTGGAGTCTTCCGATTGTCAAGATCCAAAGAGAGTTTCCTAGGCTCATAAGAGTAAGAGCCCATTCCATGTAAAGCATTCACACACTCCACTCGGCCTTCATCGTCATTTACATCAAGATTCAACAATATTCCCTCTAGAGGGTCCTCTACATTGATCATTGCACTAGTATCATCAACCATCACTGCCGTGACAAGATTCACAAAGGAGAACACCTTAGAACTATTGGGCTGCTTCATTAACTTGCACACATGAAAGACAACTTTCTCATCACCCACCCGGAAGGTGAGTTCCTCTGCTTCCACATCAACTAAGGCCTTCCCAGTAGCAAGGAAAGGTCTTCCCAATATGATTGGAACCTCATAATCTACCTCACAATCCAAGTTCACAAAATCCGCTGGCAAGAATAATTTGTCCACCCGGACAAGAACACCATCAATGATACCCAATGGTCTCTTCATAGTTCTATCCTCCATTTGTAATCTCATGGAAGTCGGCCTCGGTTGCCCAAAACCCAAAGTCTTGAAAACTGAGTAGGGCATCAAGTTGATACTTGCCCCCAAATCACATAGAGCTTTTGCAAAGTCCACACTCCTAATGGTGCAATAAATGGTGAAAGCACCGGGATTTTCTAGCTTTGGGGCCATTGAGTGCACTATTGTACTAACTTGGTGAGTCATCTCGATAGTTTCACAATCCATGGATATTTTCTTTGTCACCAAGTTCTTCATGAATTTAGCATAACCCGACATTTGCTCTAGAGCCTCTACCAAAGGCACATTAATGGATAAGCTCTTCATCATGTCAATAAACTTCTTAAACTAGTTCTCATTTTTCTGCTTTGCGAGCCTTTGAGGATAAGGTGGAGGTATCCTTAGAAAAGGAGCCTTGGCTTTAGGCACAACCGTTTTTGGCATGTCTATTATGTGTTCCCTTGATGGGTTTACGTCATTTTGAGTTTCCACCTCGGCATCTTGGATATCAATCCTCACTTCCTCATTCACGTTCTCATCAATCACATTTTCAACCACCAAAGGAATCTCATCTTCTTGCAACCCAACTTCATCACTCAAAATTTCTTTTTGTTTGGAGACATTCACATCACCGCCTCGTCCACTTATTGTAGTTACTGCCATAACATGATTGTTCCCACCCTTCGGGTTAACTACCGTATCACTAGGTAGAGCCCCCTTAGGGCGAGTATTCAAGGATTGTGAGATTTGGCCTAATTGAGCCTCCAAGTTTCTGATTGAAGTATTGTGGAAAGCCAACTGAGCATCAGAGTCTGCATTCTTTTTCATCATCTGTTCAAACATCATTTCAATTCTCCCCATTTCATTGTTGGAAGAACTAGGACCTTGGGATAGAAATGGGGGTAGATCGTTCGGTTGTTGATACATTGGGGGCCTTTGAAAGCCTTTCCCCCGATTTCCTTCATTGCCATTATTCCAACCACCCTGATTGTTGTTACCACCCCAGTTGTTATTGTTGCCATTCCAATTACCCTAATTATTCTGATTGCCCCAGTTGGAATTTTGGTTGTTGTTCCCCCAATTACTATTCCCTTGTTGTTGTTGATTGCCCCAATTGCCTTGGGATCTCCATTGTTGTTGGTTGGAAGAATTGCCCCTTTGGCCCTGATAATTATTCACATATTGCATTTCTTCATTCTGCCCATCATAACCATCATCTTGGAATCCACCATAATCATTATCATATTGATCCGAACTCCCTTGGTTCTATTGACCTCTTTGTCTTCTTTTGTTTACTAGCATGTTGACACCCTCCGTAGCATTTACTTGGCATGGATTTTGAACCTGCTGTAACTGTGCCTTTGCTATCTAGTTCATTGTTGATGTCAGCTCTGCTATTGCCTGCCTATCATCATGTAGCTCTTTGTGCATGTGAGTGACCATGGGGTCACCCTGTGGCACATTGGCTCTACTTTTCCAAGTGGAGGATGTGTCAGCCATCTCATCAAGAATGTCACAAGCCTCATCATAAGACAGCTTCATGAAATTACCCCCAGCAAGTTGGTTCACTATGCACTAATTTGTTGTGTTAATGCCCCGGTAGAAAGTCTGTTGTATCATTGCCTCAGTCAGATCATTGTTGGGGCATTTCTTTACCATAGTTCTATATCTCTCTCATATCTCATGTAGTGGTTCAGTGGGCTCCTGCTTGAAAGCTAAGATCTCATCTCTCAATGCTGGCATGTGCCCCAATGAGGAAAACTTTGCAATGAATTTATCCGCCAACTCATCCCAAGTAGTGATGGAATGGTTGGGAAGTCGTTCAATCCAATCCAATGCCTTCCCTCTAAGTGAGAAAGGGAATAATCTCAATCGAAGTGCATACTCTGACACATTAGTTTGCTTGCTCCCCCAACAGGTATCCACGAAACCCTAGAGATGTTTGTAAGCATTCTGGTTGGGAGCACCCATGAAATACCCTCGCTGCTCCAACAATGTCAGCATCACATTTGTAATTTGAAAATTGCCCGTCCGGATCCGGGGTGGGACAATTGCACTAGCATATCCTTGGTTGGGAAGCACTCAAGCAGCCACTCTTGGAGGTGGCAGGGGAGGGTCTGGAATATTATCATTGGCCTGGTGGCCTCTCCTTTGTCCTTGAGGTACAATAGGAACCTCATCATCAATATTGTCATCTACCTCCTCCCCCGGCAGAAGATCTCCAAGAGGTGCGTTGTTTGCTACCATTTTGTACCTGACATTGTGACACACAAAAATTAGTAACACAGAAGGAAAGAAGAACAATACACAAAACTATTTAGATAGATAGCCAAAATCATTAGCTCCCCAGCAACGACGCCAAAAAGTGATCGGAGCCAACCCTACACCACTATAGAGTGGCGAGAGCGGTCGAAGCAGCTTTTACCCGAGATGGTCGGGATCGAATCCACAGGGAGCTAGAAGTGGGAATTGGATTCCTATCTAAACTAGAGATGCGTAGTGCTCTTAATTACTCTTCCAATCATCTTTTGGTTGGATATTACTTCTAATATTTATGCTAATGATAAGCTAAATTAAACTAAGAATGATTGCTTGTAGGGTTTTCTAATTAGTTAAAGAGGCACTAGGGAAGTGACTTTCTCCTAGGTGGATACTTGACGGGATCTAAAGCCTAATGCAAAGACGTTATATTGGGGATTGCGATATAGCCAATGTACGGAATTACTCACTCTATACCTCTCGGTAGCTTGAGTGACTTTGCCCTAATTGACTTTCTCAAGACCAATTGGGTGTCAAAATTGTGCAAACAATATAGGCTCAAGTCGGGTATTACTATCTCTAGGTTTAACCCTTTAATTGGGACTATCAATCTCTGGATTACACCCAAATTCCTTGTTGGACTGATTTTCCTAGACTCAAGCTCTCTTTCTCAAGATGAACCCAAGTCAAATAAACGCAAATTAGTGTTTGCAACCACTAATCCATCATGGAAAACACAAATCAGTCCAAATATCAACTACCCATAAATATCTAAGCCATAAATCAAAAGACCCATTAAATACCCACACTAGGGTTGAGCCACAACCCTAGCTAATGGGTCTAGCTACTCATAATAATGGAAGAAAACAAAAAAATAGATGAAGAATAACCTATATGATTCAATTACAAGCTAATAATTGAAGATTCAATGATAAACCCACTATAAAATTACTCAAAATCACGTGCTCAGCTGAAAGTTGGATTATAAAAGATGCCCTAAAAATGTGAAAAAAGTATTTATACTAGGCCCAATTTTTTGGAGCAAGGAGGTTTCTTGGCTTAATTGATCATTATCGGAATCTGGCCACTGCAGGCCACATAAAATACACCGCAGCCGCGGCGGTTTCAATGCGGTCCGCACAAAATGGCTTGCGGACCACGCTAGCTTCAATCTCCATTTTTCACAACTCTCTGAATCTCATCAATGCGGACCGAACAAAATGAAGTGCGTCCGCGGTGAGGCTACTGTGGTCCGCACAATATGGTTTGCTGCTGCAGTGCTTGGGTTACCAAAAACTACACCTCTTTGAATCTCCTCATTGCGGACCACACTAAATGGATTATGGCCGCAGTGGATCTGTTTTAACTGTGGTTGGACTTGTTCTTGGTACTTGTATATGTTTCACTCCTTTTTGAGCTGGTTTTGACTAATTGTCACCTTTTTGACCAAACCCTACAAACAAGTACAATATGTAAGCCTTGGGAACTATTTTGTATTCATTTTTAATCAAAACTTAATTAAAAAGGAATGTAAAATAAACTAGAATCCCTAGTTATCAGTGAGTGGGGTAATTTCTTAAATTTATATTTCATTGTGTCGCATGTATGATTCAGGAGCGAGGACCACACCGCATGTATGATTCGGGAGCGAGGAAATAGATGCATCTATGGTTCGTGCCGTTCGACCCTCGACAGTGCACAATTTATATTTATGTTGGATCGGGCAGAACATCCTCGATGGAAATTATAGGTGATAATATAATTGGAAACCTTTTTATAATTTGTATAAATTCATCGTTGAGAGATCATTTGTTTTAAATAAAGGAAGTGTTTTGGGGTTCCTTAATAATAATGAAAGAATTGTTCAGCTCTCTTCTTGTTCTGAGTTTTGTTGTTATCTCAACTTATCATGTTAGATTAGAACTTCATATTATGATATTATTGGACCACTAGTAAGTGTCGAAGTCGACCCCTCGTCACTACTTCTTCGAGGTTAGATTGGATACTTACTGGGTACGCGTTGTTATTGTACTCATACTACACTTGCTGTGCATTTTTGTTGCACAGATACATGTATGTCTAGTGGCCTCGTGGGCGAAGCGTCATAGTTTATATGAAGACTTAGGTGAGCTGCATCTCTCGAGACGACCCGCAGCCAGCAGAGTCTCCTTCAGAGTACTGTATTTTCCTTCTGTCCAAATTTGTATTCCAGACAATTATTGTTCTTCATTTTATTTTCCAGTGATTGCTCATGCACTTGTGACACCGGATTTTGGGATGATTATGGGATATTCAGTATTATGATTTGAAAATATTACGATTTATCCTGCAAAGTTTATTTTTTACTAGTAAAAAATAAAGGAAATCTATGATTTCAAATATATTAAAACGAGAATTTAATTAACTATTTGGTATTGGCTTGCCTCAGAGTGGAGTTCGGCGCCATCACGACCTTTAGTGGATATTGGGTCGTGACAAAGAAGCCAGTGTATCTGTGAGTTTTCTTGATTTAAATTACGACAACCTATTTGATGAGATATACATACATACATACATACATACATACATGCATGCATACATACATATATACATGTATATATATATATATATATATATATATATATATATATATATATATATATGTGTGTGTGTGTGTGTGTGTGTGTGTGTGTGTGTGTGTGTGTGTATGTGTGTGTGTGTGTGCGCGCGCGCACGCACACACTCTAGTTAATGAGGGAATTTCTAATGAAGAGCTTGAGTTTGTTGCAAACGGGAGGATTGTATCGCGTATTTATACTCGTTTATTTTGTTTATTTATTCCACCTCATATCTTCTTATCATTACTGTATTTGATATTATTGGACCACTAGTAAGTGTCGATGTAGATCTCTCGTCACTATTCCTTTGGAGTTAGGTTAGATACTTACTGGGTACACGTTGATTTACGTATTCATACTACCCTTGCTGCATATTTTTGTGCCGGTATATTTATGTCTGGTGGTCCTATGGGAACAGAGGTGTGGTTATTTGTGGGGACTTAGGTGGGCTGCATCCTATGTTACGAGTCCACAGCATGCAGTCTCGTTTAGAGTAGTTATATTTTTCCTGTCCAATTTGTATTCCGGACAGATGCTATATTTTATTTTACTTTCTAGTTGATGCTCATGCATTTTTGACACTGGATCTTTGGGTAATTATGAGTTTTCAGTATTGAAATTGTTAAAATATTTTTATCTACTCTGTAAATTCTATCTTTTACTATTAAATTGAAGGAAATCGTTATTTTAAATACTAAAATGAGTAATTATGTCACGACCCAGATTTCCCACCCTCGGGAGTCGTGATATTGCCTACTCGTAGAAGCTAGGCAAGCCAGGACAATTTGGAAATCTTTAACTACTTTATTTTAAGCCTTTTAACCACTTGCATTAACTGGTGATAAACATTTAAATAATAGCGGAAGATGAAATTAAACGGAAGACTTAGATGAATATAATCCAAAATCGATACGAAAAGCCAACATATGTCTCTACCCAGAAACAGGTGTCACAATATCTACAGACTACTAAGAGTACTACATACAACAGTTTAAAGGAAAAATAACACTGTTTGTCTTAGATACATAAGATAACAGAACATAATAAAAGATAGAGGAGACATCGGGCCTGCGGACGCCTGCAAGACTACCTCGGTGTCTCGGTGGACTGAAGACTGGCTCCCCTACTGTTGCTGATCAAGTGCCGCTCCGGTATCTGCACAGAGTGCAGAGTATAGTATCAACACAACCGACCCCATATGCTAGTAAGTGCCTGGACTAACCCACGCGAGGCAGTGGAGGGCTATCCCTTCGCGAACGTGGTCCTAGCCACGCGAACGCGAAGGCCAAGTGAGTCTGGGCAGGGGTTGGGGAAACTACCCTACGCGAATGCGAGGCTCGAGGAGTTTCTACTCCGCGAACGCGAGCCGTTGTCCGTGAACGCGAAGGCTTATCCGGCCTAACCCATCGCGTACGTGAAGGGTCTATCGCGAACGCAAAGAACATTTTCGCCCAGTTATTTTAAAGTCTCAAAAATAGAACACTTACGACATTTTTATAAAATTTCACAAATCACTTTTTCTCCAAAGCTCATAGGCGATTTTTGAATCATTTCTTCACCATAATCTCTTGGGTAAGTAATCTTTAACTTGTTTTCTTCCATTTTTATCAACACCCACCAGTCTAATGTTGATCCCTTGCCGGGACGGTTAATTATGATTATTTTTGACTGTATAGTTGGAATGGGTTGCACGCCGCAACATATATTATATTGGATCGGGTTGCACGCCGCAACAGATATTATATTGGAACGGGTTGCACGCCGCAACAGATATTATATTGGATCGAGATGCATGCCGCAATAGATATTATATTGGATCGGGTTGCACGCCGCAACAGATATTATATTGGATTGGGTTGCACGCCGCAACAGATATTATATTGGATCGAGTTGCATGCCGCAACAGATATTATATTGGATCGGGTTGCACACCGCAACAGATATTAAATTGGATCGGGTTGCACGCCGCAACAATATTATAGGTGGATCGGGTTGCACGCCGCAACAATGATAAATGATATGGATCGGGTTGCACGCCGCAACAATGTCGTTATATATTGGGATCGGGTTGCGCGCCGCAATAATTATTGATACAAGTGTGTTTGTTTTGGATATTAGTTTCTTTTGTTCGCTGTGAATCCTAAGCTGCCCTTAGACTGTTACTCTAGATTTACTGTTATTACTGGTATACCCCCACAACATGTTTCCCCCTCCCATCTTTACTTACTTGTCCCTTCTTTACTTTTCGATGTATATTATATAACTACACAGGTTTATTTAATAGTCTGGTCCTAGCCTCGTCACTACTTCACCGAGATTAGGCTAGGCACTTACCAGCACATGTGGACGGTTGTGCTAATACTACACTCTGCACTCTTTTGTGCAAACCCCAGTGTTGTAGACTTTGGACCGCAGAGAGATTGCTGATTCTTGCTCATCAGGCGACCCGAGGTAGCCCTGCAGGCGTCCATAGGCCTTGACGTCTCCTTCTATCTACTTTCATGTTTCTTACATGTATTTCCAGAGACAGTGTTGTATTTAATTCTTTCAGACATTTATATGTAGTATTCTTAGACCGTCTGTGAAACTGTGACACCAGTTTTGGGTAGTCGAGACTCAAATAGTTGTAATAGATATTCATGTTCACATGGCTTATTGTTTTCTTCCGCTTATGTTATATTCCGTTGTTTAAATGTTATTTCTTCGTAATTGTTAAAGAGAATAAAATTGGTAAAAAGGTAGATAGTTCAATAATTGGCTTGCCTAGCTCACATCAGTAGGCACCATCACGACTCCCGAGGGTGGAAAATCCGGGTCGTGACAAATTAAGTTAATCAACTATTGTTGGCTTGCGTAACAGCGGTGTTAGGTACCATCACGACCTTTAAGGGATTTTGGGTCGTGACAATATCCTATGATCTCCCCCTCCCCCCACCCCAAAAAAAAAATATTTTCTTGTGTTTGGTTAGAGAGTAGAAAATATTTTTTACGAAAATAATTTTTTATACTACCCTCTTCACCCCCTCGCCCTTCCCCCAAGTCACCATGTATCCTATGCTCTCCCCTCCAAATACCCAATAATTTCAGGATTCTACCTTCTTCAAAATTTTAATTATTCTTCTAAAATTTCACACAAACCCAAAGGAACTAATGTGATTCTTTCTTTTTATACGCAAAAACAACATTGAAATTTGTGCTCCATAACTAAAAAAATACTCTTTTTATTGGTTGAAAAAGAAAGTACTCTTTCTACAATGTGAAAATAAAGTACTCATTTTGTTGAAATAAAAGAAAATACTTTTTCTACATTATGAAAAGAAAATACTCATATTATTGAAATGAAAGAAAATACTTTCTGTACATCATGAAAATAAAATACCTATTTTGTTGAAATGAACAAAATACTATATTATGAAAAGAAAATACTATTTCTTTTTGAAATGAAAGAAAATACTTTTTACTACATCATTTTATCGACATGAAAAAAAATACATTTGGAATTTTTACACAAATAGCCTGTCATATTCATTATTTACTCTTTCTAGCCATATACATAGTTTATACATTGATTATATATAATTATGCGCATATAATACATAAATTATGCATATATTATACCTTCACCGGCTATTTTTAGTTTAACCAGTTGGGTGGGTGTCTATTTAGGTTAATTCTTCAATACTTTTTCTATATCATAAAAAGAAAATATTTATTTTGTTGAAATGAAAGAAATTATTTTTCTATATCATGAAAAAAAGTAATCCTTTTTTTGTTAAAAAAATTATATTTTGAAAAGAAAATACTCATTTGTTTAAGTATATAATTTTAATTTAGGGTGTGTTTGGTACGAAGGAAAATATTTTTCTTGAAAATGAGTGGTTTTATCACTTATTTTCCCTTGTTTGGTTGGTGAGTGAAAAACTTTTTCTGGAAAATATTTTCTAGTGTTTGGTTAGAGAGTAGAAAATATTTTTTTATGCTACTCTCCTCACCCCCCCTTCCCCCAAGTCTCTAAAAATTCACACAAACTCAAAGGAACTAATGTGGCGCTTTACTTTTTACGCAAAAATAACGTAGAAATTTGTATTCCATAACTAAAAAGAAATACTTTTTTTTGTTGAAAAAGAAAGTATTCTTTCAACAACATGAAAATAAAGTACTCATTTTATTGAAATAAAAAAAATACTTTTTCTACATCATGAAAAGAAAATACATATTTTGTTGAAATGAAAAACAAAATACTTTTTTACATCATGGAAAGAAAATACTTTTTCTACATGAAAAGTAAGTATTTTTCTTGTTGAAATGAATTTTTTTATATCATAAAAAAATATTTATTTTGTTGAAATAAAAAAAATCTATCTATAACATGAAAAGAAGTACTAGTAATAATATTTTTATTTAGGGTAGGGGGTAGGGTGGACGGGGTGGGGTGGGGTAGGGTTGGGGTTGGGGTTGGGTGGGTGAGTGTTGGGTGTGGGGATTGGGAAGGTTGTTGATACCCAATTTCTCGCTCATATATTTTAAAATGTACATACACACTTTTAAAATATTGTACATGCCTGTACAAGTGTTTTACAATTTTTTTTTTATAATTTTTAAAGATATTAAATCAATTTATTTCTATATTTTTTAATTATATAAATATTCAATAATTATCCCATATATTACTTTATAATGATTTAGTCATCTAAATTCACCATTTATGTTCATATGAGTGTTCAAATATTTGAATTGCATTTTTTTACAATTACACTTGCATTTTTAAGATTATAATTGCATATTTTGCAAAAATAGCCCCTACATATGCATAACTACATTATCTATACAAAAAATAACTTTTTATATTTTTATTATGTTAAGCAATTATTTTAAATCATCTTCATACATAAACATCATTTTTGTCATTTAATTAGCTATTATTACAAATTATTTTATTAATTGACTGGGTATTTAATAAATAACTCTTTATTATGTTCAATTTCGGACCCCCCAAGCCCACTTCAAATAAAACCTAGCCCAATTAAATCCTACCCGACCCAAATCTCTTCTAATCATGGCCGTTGATCTCTGAGATCAACGGTCCACATTCATTCTTTCCATTTTTAACTCTAACGACTCCCTAACCCTATTCATTTGTTACAACCCGCGGCCCTTGAACCCCTATTCTTCTCTGTTCTATCAGAAGCCATCCCTAACCCTAGCGCTGTCACTCTTAAATCTCCCAAACCCCTTTAATCCCCGACTAAATATGGGTTTATTTGGTATTTTTCTACCCTATCTAACCTGTTACATCTTCTAGTTGTTCGACTTCTTTGATTTATGAGAGAATCTCAAAGAGATTCAACCGAGTTTTTGTCGAAATCTGTCTCACAGGCCTGTCTTTGGCCATTTTCGTTTGTGAGTACTGTTCCTTGCATATTTTTGGTTTGAATTTATGGTTTTGGACCGAGCTTCTTTCATCTATGCTATTTTCGAAAACCCTAGTCCTATAACTACTTGGGTCTGTCCGGATCCTTGTAGATTTGAAAGGTTTAAGTGCTATTTGCTATTTTCCTCCAAAAATCTTATACTATTGATACTAATATTCCAATTTTAGTGCTTCTCTAAAATTAGGGTTTCTATCCCAGATTTCTTCAAAAGGTTTTCTTTCTTTCAAGTGTTTAATCTGACTATTCTTTCTCGTTTGGGTAATTTTTTGTTCTCTAAACCCTAGGTCTTGTTCTGTTGGCACTGATTTGTTCAATTTTCTTCCTGTTATCTGTTTATTTCTGTTAACCCAATATGCTGATTGATTTTATCAGGGATTCGAATTATATTTTCCTATTAAAATCAATATTTTGTGATTTTACCTATTTCCTTATTTGTAACCTTGATTAGTTGTATTTGCCTTAATTAAACTGTTAGTATGGATCAAGGATTTGAATGACTCCTATGTGATATAAAATTGATTTCTTTCTTTATTTAGAACTCTGGTTCTGTACCGTTAATTGACCTTCCTCAATTTAAGGGGTCTTTTCCGGATTTCTCTATAGGAATTGATCCTATAATCGACTGATTGATTTTATTTGATTACCCTTGTTTTACGAACTATGATTTTCTCTTTGCCTTACTTGTTTAACCTTACTAAGTTCTATATATACTCTCATTGCTGATTCTTCAAGACACGAACATAGTTCAAAACACACAAACACACACACAAACCTTGCTCTCAAAACCTCTCTGCTACTTGTGTTCATTGCATTGCGTAGCCGGCTGAAAGCCAAGGCTAGACAACTGAGTCCTGTACATCTTTCACCTTCTATTTACCATCTGTGATTGGTATGCCCCTATTCTTAATGCCGTTCTTTATACTATGAAGCTTGAACCATGTGCTCTCTTACCTGCTGCTTTACTTCTGTTGAATCCATGTCTTTCTATATTTCGAATAACATGTCTATTTCTATGTTTAATTCTGTATTCTTCTTGTTTGTTTCTTTGATTAGCATATCTACTTCTGTTTAATCAAACCTATGTGTTTCCTTCTTTCATCATGTCTACTTCTGTTCAATTAAACATATGTGTTTCCTTATAATCAATATGTCTTTCTTCTGTTTAATCAAACCTATGTGTTCCCCTAATAAGCATGTTTACTGCTATTCAAGTAGACTATATGTTTCATGCTATTCAATTAAACCTATGTGTTTCCTTGTAATCAGCATGTCTACTTCTGTTTAATCTATGTGTTTACAACAATAGCATTTTTACTTCTGTTTGATTAAACCTATGTATGTCCTGCTTTCAGCCTGTTTACTTCTTGTTAACTAGATCTATGTGCTACTTTAAGCAATTCAACATGCTTGCTCATATCTAAATTAGACCTATGTCTGTTTACTTCTCCACTAGCATATTCTTTCTATCTTGTTTTAAGTTTTCACCTCTCACAGACTTCTAACCAGCATTTCTCCCAATCTCTGCTACCCCTTTGTATGTGACTATCTGATTGATCCCAGCATGCCATGTCTTTGTTTGTCCATATGCTCGCCTAGTAACAACTAGTAAACTAAAGTGATCCTATTACTGTTTACTGTTTGATTGCTGGGACTTTTGTTTGAGTTCCAAGAGTTGAATGACCCTGTTTTCTCCTTACTTCCTGAGAATCCAAAACTATTTTCTTAAAACTATCTCCTATTTTCAACTCCTACTCCTAGAACTCCTAAGGTCCTGCCCCTCTAGTGTGAGCATTGCCTAGGAGTCCATGAGACTCCTCTGAACTTTGACACATTGGGGTTGGCTCTCCAAAACTGGCTCACAAAAGGGTTGCTTCGAAAAGTTTTCTGGTGTGAGCATTGCCCAGGGTCCCTGAGGCCCTTGGAAACTTTGACACACCAGGATACTATTGGGTGCACTATTTGGGCACCAGACTCCCTATAGTTTTAGCAGTTTCACTTCTATAATTCATTATTTATGTTTGGTTTGTAATAATAATATTCTTGTAAAATAGATATGTGGGATATTAGTAAAATTGGGAGGGATTCTGTGACGACCCAAAGGGTCATCGCCTGTTTTCTTACCCATTATGTGTTTCGAGGCCTTAAAAACCTCATTTAGAGTCGCTTCGATTTGCATGCACAATCCGGGTGTGTAGCCGGAAAGCTTAAATATGAAATTCTGTGAAAAATGTTAAGTCTTGACTTTAAAATAAATAAATATGACTTCGGTCAATATTTTGGGTAAACGGACCCAGACCCGTGATTTGACGGTCCCGGAGGGTCTGTAGAAAAAATGGGACTTGGGCGTATGCCTGGAATCGAATTCCGAGGTCCCAAGCCCGAGAAATAAATTTTTAAGTGAAATTGTTTTCAAAAATTGATTAAGGAAATTTGAAATGAAAACTGATTAGAAAGCAATGGTATCGGGCCCGTATTTTGGTTCTGGCGCCCGGTACAGGTCTTATATATGATTTGAGTCATTCCTGTGAAATTTGGATAAAAATGGACGTCGTTTGATGCGATTTGGACCTTAATTGAGAAATTTGATGTTTAAAAGAGTTTTGAGAAATTTTAGTGATCTCGAGATTTAATTCAATGCTCGTGATGTTATTTTGGTAATTTTATTACACGAATATGTCCGTAGGATGTTTTTGAGGTTGTGTGTATACTTAGGTTGGAGTTTCGAGGGCTCGGGTGAGTTTCGAGTAGGTTCCGGGATGCCTTAGGCTTAGAAAGTCAGGTGTTGCAGGTTCAGGAAGCCGCAGTCTCTGAACCCTCTAGTGTGGTCCGTGAGAAATCGCGTGCAATCGCGGAGGGGCCAGCGCGGCCGCGGTCGCCTTTGTGCGGTCCGCGATGGAAGCTGTGCGGCCGCAGCTGCCTTTGTGCAGTCCGCACAGGGTGCTCAACTGCAGGTCATCAGGAAGGGGCCAGCGCGGCCGAGGTCGCCTTTATGCGGTCTGTGGTGGAGGCTGTGCGGCCGCAGGCCATTTGATGCGGTCCGCACTGGGGGTCTGAGAGAGGTATAAATAAACGGGAATTTCAGCTATTTTTCACTTTTCAAAACTCCAAAAGCATAAGAGGCGATTTTTCAAACAACCGTTCTTCTCCAAAACGTTGGTAAGTGATTTCTAATTCATTTTCTTCACTCCTTAACATCTTTTAACATGATTTCAACTTCAAATCAAAGTTTTTCATGGGGGAAATTAGGTGTTTTGGGTAGAACCTAGGTTTTCTAAAATTGGGGATTTGGACCTCAATTTGAGGTCCGATTTCAAAACAAATTATATATTTGGATTCGTGGGGGAATGGGTAATTGGGTTTTGGTCCGAACTTCGGGTTTCGAACACGTGGGCCGGGGGGGGGGGGTGATTTCTGACTTTTGGGTAAAATTTTAGAAAACTCATTTTCATGCATTGGGGTTGATTCATTTAACACTTATTGCTATAATTAAGTAACTTGTGACTAGATTCGAGCAGATTGGTGGTGGAATCAAGGGGTAAAGCTATAGTTGAGACTTGAGTGGTGATCAAGGCATCGTGGTAAGTGTTTGGTCTAACCCTAGCTTGAGGTATTAGGAGTTGAGTCATACTTGCTTCTTGTTGGGTACGATGTATAGGCATGGTGACGAGTATCTATACGTTGGTGTCAAGTATGACCGTGAGTCTTAAATTGGAAGTTGTTGTGTTCTTAAATGACACCTGGGTGCTTTACTTAATGATCTTCGATGATTGAGCATTTTCAATAATTGAACTGAGTACAAGTTGAGTTGAGATTGGTTATAACTGATTCTCCCTTTCCAGGATGACCAATTCAATATTGTTGTTCCCTTGCCGGGAAAATTATAATATTGTTGTGTTCCCTTGTCGGGAAGTTATAATATTATTTATGTTCCCTTGCCGGGATTTCTTGTGATTGTGTGATGAAATGTAAAAGGGAGCGGGTGGTACGCCTACCACGAGATATGATAAAATGGGAGCGGGTGGTACGCCTACCACAAGATATACTGAAATGGGAGAGGGTGGTACGCCTACCACAAGATATACTGAAATGGGAGTGAGTGGTACGCCTACCACAGGATATGAGAAATGGGATCGGGTTGCACGCCTGCAATAAGATGAAACTGAAAGTGAAAGTTGCCTGATTTCTCTTTATCCGTGTTAGAAGTTAAATTGTAGTTTCCTTACTATTCTTTGATATTCTGCTTTATCTGCTACCTCCGGAGCATGTTTCCCCTTTCCCAGCTTTGATTGCTTATTACCTGTTTACTTTTCCCCCATATAGTATATAACTGCATAGGTATATCTGGAGTCTGGTCCTAGCCTCGTCACTACCTCGCCGGGGTTAGGCCAGACACTTACCAGCACATGGGGTCAGTTGTGCTGATACTACACTCTGTGCTCTTTTGCACAGATCCAGGTCTTGGACAGCAGCAGTAGCGCAGGAGCTAGCTTTCAGTCCAGTGAGACACCGAGGTAGCTTTTCAAGCGTCCGCAGGCTCGGTGTCTCCTCTGTCATTATTTCAGTTTGTTATCTCATGTATTCGAGACAAACAGTTTATATTTTTCTTTCAAACGGTTGTATTTAATACTTTTAGAAGTTCGTGAGTAATATGACACCAGTTCTTGGGTAGAGGCATATGTTGATTTCCGTATTATTGTTCAGTTTCTTTAATTTAAGTCTTCCGTATATTAATTAAATTTCGTTGTTTTCTTGCTATCACTGATAATCGTTAAAGGAAGTGATTTGTTAATGAAGTAAGCTGTTAAGGATTGGTTTGCCTAGCTCACATTAGTAGGCACCATCACGACTCCCGAGGGTGGGAATTCCAGGTATTGACTGGTTCTTATATATATTTTGTTGGGGAAGGGTATATACCATGCCTATAGGGTTTAAAATCAGTCCTGCATACTAGATACCATGCTTATAGGTTGCTGCGATGTTTATTTGCTTATGTACATTTAGATGCCATGCCTATAGGGTTTAAAATCAGTCCTACATTCTAGATACCATGCCTATAGGTTGCTGCGATGTTTGTTTGCTTATGTACATTCAGATACTATGCCTATGAATTTAAAATCAGTCTTGCATTCTAGATACCATGACTATAGGTTACTGTGATGTTTATTTATTTAGACTATGCCTGTAAGTTTAAAATCAGTCTCTGCATGCCAACAAGGCTTAAATCAGTTTCTTTATGCAAATAAGGTTTAAAACCGTTTCTGCATTTAGATACCATGTCTATAAGGTTTAAATTAGCTATCACATTTAGATATGATGTCTATAAATTTAAAATCAGTTTCTACACCTAGACACCATGCCTATAGGACCTAGTGAACGAAACTGCCTGCTTAAAGTTGTTTACTGGTTTATTGCGGTTCTGATTAACGATTAGATATCATGTTCATAGGACATCTCTGATCCATGCCTAGGAAAGCCTGTAGGGTGATTAAAATCTAGAAATTATAAAACTATGCTTTGTTTGTGCACTGCCTAAATTCAACTAGTCATAAAATCAGTGGGCAACTAATTAAGTACCTTGTTGCCTCGTTTTAATAAAACACTGCATATGCTCTGCTTTGTGTTCACCTAGATATCCTGCTATAGGATTTTTTTTAAAAGTGTCTGAGATACTGCTGTTTGAGATGTGCAATTGCCAGCTTATTTGTGGAGGTAAATGTGAACCTTTAACAGTTCCTTTATCTGTCTTGTCCTATTTGTTTTGCTTGTCATTTAGATTTTCTCCTTTTAAGTGCTATAGGAGAGTCTAGACCCACCGTAATTAGAAATCCTAAACACCTTCAAGACCATAAGTAAAGGAACAGGTAGTGCACGCATATGATACGTTCTTGATGTTTCTAGAATGCTTTAGGTAATAACTAAGGGGAGGGTAATTGGGTAGTAAAGGTTATGATGACTTGTGCACTAATGCTATGTGTAGCACCTCAACTTGGGGACGATTACCAAACATTGCACAGAAGTGATCCTATAGGCTAAAAAACCTAGGACCTTCTTTACCCATTATTTTTAAACAAAATATCTGTTTGTCTAAATTACTTTGTTTGCTTAAGATTAATTCACCCAATTCGAGTTTGGCCGGGACCCACCATTGTGGACCTCGAGGGATGCCTAACACCTTCCCCTCAAGGTTATTTTGAGCCCTTACCCAATCTTTGGTAATGCAAATCGGTTTATGAGTACTATTTGCTTTATGTGCCCTAATGCACCTTAAATCCGTTAGGTGGTGACTCTTCAAATTCAAATACCCAATTCCCAAAAGGAAATGAGTTGTCCCAAAAATATCGAAACCCGGACTCCGCGAGGAAAAAGGGGGCGCGACAACATGGCTACTCTGCTGGGGATATTTTAGGCTCTTACCATGATGAACTTGTTTTTGTGAATTAGTATTAAGCATGCTTTATTCTGTTAATACCTGTGCACCCCTTCCCCTTCCCCCTTATTTGGATGTAATTGCCTACTTCTCAAGCATTCATGAATTCTTTTATTTCCTAAAACTGACTTGTCTCGTTGTTTTGTTTCTTAACTATCTTTCAATTATTTAAATACCATATTTATCATTTTTAACGTGCAAATACGTGGCAACATGTTATTTATTGCTGAATAACTCATGCTCAACATCCTATTCCACTCGTGCGTAATCAATCCAATAGCAACGTTTGATGAGTGTTTGCGCTCTTCCTATATATATCACCCACTAAATGTTGAAAGGCTTATTTGCGGTAAAACTAGTCGATCAACGGTGCAATCAATGGTTCCATGACTTTCCCCCTCAAGTTGTCCGCTTGAGGGTCCTAGTCTAGACCTCTATAGCAACCTTATAATGATTAATTGCGCATGCATCATGGTCAAACCTAGCCGGGTTAATATGTTGTCCACATAATAACCCTTTAAGGTAAGTCTCATCCAAAAGTCCATCGGGTTTTCCATAATCCCAAAGGATGCAACCATGATTGTGTGCATTAATTTTGGAGAAATAAGTGCCAATATGCTAATCATTGTTGTATAAATAGACAAACTTGGAGGGGGGAAAGGCCTAACCATATTTGTTTTGCAGAAAATGAGGCACGAAGTCCCTAGGTTTGTCATGGTTAGTAACATATCCTCACTATTGCTAGATTGGTGGAGGGATCTTCCTTCAAGTGACCAAAATCATATGAAAAGTGTCTTAGGAAGTTTGCCTTTTTTTGGACCTGCAGCCAAAAAAAATATTGATCGAGACTGCCACCATGTTCTGGGACAAAGAAAGGGTTGTGTTCCACTTTGGAGACATAGAAATGACCCCTCTCTTGGAAGTAATAAGGGGGATTTGCTAGGTTGCCTTGGGATAGTCCTGATTTATTGGTACCTGAAAATTGCACCACTAGGGGAATCCTTAAGATGATGGGGTTAAAGAAGAATGATGACTTGGACTACCTAAAAAACTCCTACATACCCTTTGACTTCTTCTATGAACGATATGGTCACAACAGGTCTTACCATATTTTCGATGATGAATTCTCCATCACCTCCTTGGGTTGGTTTCATCGTAGGGTCTTTGTGTTCATCGTGTGTTTCTTGGGTAGTGTTAGTGTTCTCGATCCAAGGGGACAGAATCCACACCAGGCTGTCCATGGTGGCCAAAACTTTGATAGACGAGAGAAGAGGGAGATCAAAATGCTACGAGAATTCGTGTCTCGTTTCCAGACAGAACGAATGTAACTACCCTAGGTCTCCAATGACTAGGCAGTGCAGGCCTTCACTCAAGGCCTGAATGAATGAAGCTCGGTGGCCTCAAGGCAGCTGAAAGAGAATCTGATCGAGTATCCTACCGTAACCTGGCCGGACGTCTACAATCGATACCAGTCAAAGATCAGGGTCGAGGACGACAAACTGGGAGCCCCTTCGGGCTCAGTATACCCGAGCAGACTCTTAGCGAAGGAGTCAAGATCAAATAAAGAGAGGTACCAGCCATACCCCGATGATAGGAGGAACGTTCCGAAACGCAATCCACCTCGCAATGATCGATTGGTAAACCGAGGGCAGAACCCTCGGGGACCCCTCAATAGAGGTGGCTTCAACGGGTACGCGGGCCAACGGGGGCACCTCGCCTATCAGAGTACAACTTCAACGTCGATGTATCTGACATCGTGTTCGCCATTAGCAAAATCAGGGATGCCAGATGGCCCAGGCCTGTACACTCGGATCCTTCCCAAAGGAACTACAACTTGATTTGAGAGTTTCACAACTCGCACGGGAACAGGACCGATGATTGCAGGCAACTCCGAGAGGAAGTGGGCCGACTGCTCAATAACGGGCACCTTCAGGAATTTCTCAGCAACTGGGCTAAAAACTAGTCCTGAGAAAGAGAAACAACCAAAAAGAATAGAGCAGACGAGCCCCAACATGTCGTCCACACAATTTTTTGATGCTCGTCCCCGGACGTATTCAAATAGAGAACTACATAGCATCCGCCAAATGGACGTCGGAACCCGAAAGTGCCACCGCCACCTAGGTATAATCACCTCTCCCTTTTTCTATCTTTTACTTCATGGTAAATCTTGCGCAGGCCAACAACCAAGGCAATCGGGATTCTGCTCAAGCTCGAGGGCCCTGAGGTTTCAAAGCGTCTGTTGCACCCTTTTCATTTGATTAGTTTTTTATCCTGAAATGATTTTTGCCAGCAAGGTTTTTAATGAGGCAACGTCCACGCACCTCCTGAGAAGGATTCAATAAGCCTACCAGACTTTCTTTGCAATCAACCCCGTACCGGGAAATGACAAACGAGATTCCAATAGGAAATGATCTACCGGGCCTAACAGTCGAATGAACCGTGTCTGCATAAGCCGGGCTTATAGCAACATAACATCATGTATTCACACCAAACAATCAAAGAATATCTTTCACCAAAGGCATCTCGTACTCCAAAAGAAAGTTGAGCATGCTCATGGCAGGGATCCCTCCGCCAAGTACGTCCCGAAATACTCGGAGACTTAGCACCAACAAATTGGCACCCGCATGACCTCAAGGTCGGAACTCCAAACTCATAAGGCCCCAACGAGGCAATTTCCAGCTCACAAGTAATGGTCTTCGGGCCTAAGCAAACTCGATGAGTCGGAGACTGCCATCAATCGCCATTCACCGGAAAACTCGAGGCCGTAAGACCCTGAGCGGGCAGACTCGGTCTAGCTAGATCTATTTTACATAGCAACAAAATCTGTAAGACCTCAACGGGAAGAAAAAACTATAAGACCTCAACAGGCATGAAAAAACTAGAAGACATCAACAAGCATGAAATTTTTTTAAGACCTTACTACAGTCATAAAACTCAATCCTGAAATTTAGGCTATATGTCGCATTTGTAAGAATCCCAAAAGGGCATACCCTCGATATAGACGCCTATACTATCACTCGGGATCAAAAATGGCTTCGACCAAACACATATGACTAAGGTCAAAACGGCTGACCAGCCAAATTAACGCGACTCGGGGACGCCCGACCGTCGCTAACAAAATCATAGGCCATTACTTCGAATCTCCTTCGAAAAGAACCGGTTAAAACAAGCTACGCTTAATAGGAAAACATGCTTCGTCCATGTTAGCTCCAAATCACAAGGCTTCGAGCTACTCAGCCAACGAGCTAAACCTTACGAGGTGCTCGAACATCGCGCTAACAACTTGAAATTGAGGTTCTTCCCGAACCAACAACGGGTCAGGCAAATCATTTCAAAAAGTCCTTATTGAGAGGAAAAAAAAGCCTACATATTCCCACGGGCAAAAGTGTAAGAGCCATTATCGCCAGCCAAACGAGTCTAAGGGCCACGCACTAAAAGGTCGCAACGACCAAGAACGTAAGAGCCACTGTCGCCAGCTTGAAAATTGAAAACTTGAGGATTAAATCGAGTCGTAACCCGATTTGGAGACCAAATCCAAAATAGTTAACTATATATGCCTAAGGGCACAACGTAAGTGCCATCGTCGCCAGCTCCATAAGCCTCATGGCCACATACATAAAAGGTCGCTTCGACCCAAGGTGTAAGAGCCATTGTCGCCAGCCTATGCAGACATAAAACTTGAGGGTGGATTGAGCTTGAGTCGGCCGACTCGGAGACTGAACAAAAAAATGGTTAAAATGCGTACGCCCAAGGGCAAAAATAAAAGCCGCTATCGCCGGCCTAACGAACATCAGGGCCATATTACAGGTCCGAAGATTTCTACCAATGCAAATGTCGAATCGACCCGATTGAGATCTTGACGAACAAGAGTACAAAAGATACAAATTGTGGGGTTCCCCCTCTTATATTTACATACTGACGGTAAAGCGCAAGCTCAGTCTACAACATATTATGAAAGCTATGTACACAAGAAGAAGGCAGGGAATAAACGTTCCCCCCTTCGGCAACTATGGTCCTGTGGCTCCCTCCTCACCATCTTCAGCATCAGACAGAAGGAACTTGGTATCATACTCCTCCCCTTTGGCTTGCTCGATCTCCCCCGAGACATCGAAGCCCCTGCATGAATCTCCTCGAGGATTTCCCTCCGGGATCTGCACCTCGCATACTCCTTACTATTGCTTGCACGATCAAGGGCCCTCTTCAGCTCAGCTTTAGCAATGACAGAACTCCTTGAATAGGCTGCCACTTTCTGTCCCGCCCTGGTATTACTCATCACAACCTCGGCCCGAACATTCACCACCTCGATTTTCGCCTTAGAAAGCTCGGACGAAAGCCTTGCGATCATTTTTGCCCCAACAAAATCATTCGCCGGAGTGGTCTGGATTTGCACCTCAAGAGAAGAAACCCTGGCCTAAGCCCTCTCTTTGGCCACAAGCTGGGCACTCGCATGCGCCTGCAGCTCGTTGAATTCACGTTTGGCTCGGCCAACCTCACCCAGAGTTGTCTCAGCTCATCCGCCTTGTCCTTCAACTGAAACATCAAAACATCAAGATGCCAAGATGGAAAGGGATTGCAATCCAGCATGATATATAGGATACCTATTTCTCCAGGCGTATCTCACTGGTCCAACTCCAGTCCACCTCACACCGTAAGGAAAGGAGCTCACTTTCCTTTGCTGCACAATGAAGCTTGAGGGATTTCTCCCTATCCAAAGCCTCCTGCAATGGGGCCTCGCTACGAAGGAGCTCTGATTTAAGACTATTGAAGGCCTGTGAAAGAAAGCTAAATAAAGAAAAAAAGAGGGTAAAAGGAAAAGCACGAGGCTAGAACAATCTTATAGTAGTGAAAAGTCACCATTAGTCCAAAACACTGAGCCTTGCTGAAGGCCGAAGCAACATCCAGTGGCGTACCACTTCCAGAAGGTGGTCGATCAACCAAATCGTTTCTCCTTAACCGCTGAGAGGGAGTCGCTTCACTGCAAACCTTTTCGCACCCCGGAACATCTTTCCTTTTATCAACACTCCTTAATCCCGAGGCCAGTAATCTCTCATCCTCCCTCGGGTGACACGGCCTCACTTCGAAAGGACCCTCGGCACTTGCGATAGTTAAGTCAAATAAACCAGTTGGAAAAGCGCCATTTTTAGGAGACAGAGAACTGGGCACCTACCATGATGCTTCGCCTCCCATCTCCATTTGGATAGATCTCACCACCGGTGCCTATCATGAATCGAGCAAGCTGCCAACTTACAAGACCACTCGGCTAAATCAAGGACCTCACTCTGCGACCAATGAGTTGCTACAAATAAAGAACAAAAAGATATCGTTACAGATCCTACCTCCGGTTAAAATGAAGATAGTTCATACAAGGTGCTTATGTGTGCAGTTCCATTTCATAGTAAATGGCAAAAACTCTCCAGGAATGACATCGGTCGTTCGAATCCGAACGAACCGATTCATCCATGGTCCTTGACCTCCTCGCTGCCGACTACAAGAGCTCAGGTGGATCGATGCTGAAGAGCAATCAGGCCCCAGTAGTGTAATGGCCGATATAACCCCGTAAGATGGCTAAGGGTAAACTCTATCCCGGCCTTGTCGGCAAAATATCTCATCGCCTACACTATTCTCCAAAGGGAGGGATGAGCCTTCGCCAGTGTTACATGATATCTCCGACAAAAATCGAGCACGACCCGATTGGGGGAACCTAGTGCGAAAACATACGTGTATACGCTCAAAAATCCCTCGACATATGTCATAACACTCTCCTCGGGGGAAGGTACTTGCAAAATCACGCCTTTCCCCCACCCGCAATCTTTTCTAATCATCTCAAGGTTTTCCTCTCCCACTGATGAAATGATCCTCGACACATGCTCCCGATGGTCTGGAACATTAGGAGGTTTCCCTAGCGTAACAGCTCTACTCGAGGCAGGGCATCCCGAGCCTCGCTCACCTGACATCAGAGGCGAGCCGCTGGCGCCAATCAAATACGGAATGCAGGAGGAACTCCCCTCCACCCGATGACTGGACGTCGATGTAGCAGCCATGGCTACGACAAAGTATAGGGGGAGAAATGAGGATCTAGGCAAAATTTTCTGAAATAAGGGAGCGGAAGGGCTAGCACAAAGCACCAGGCTCTGCGGAAGATACAACCTTTTCAAAACAGCATATTCGCCATTTGAGAGACGGATGAACAAATATATAGGGGCAAAGCAACAAATGTCCGCCTACCCAAGAAAGCCAATCAATTCTGGCCGCGTTAACGTCACCCTCTCCTAGGGAAACATATTGGCGGAATCACCCCGGCCCCTTTTTTATCACATCATACGAATATTGTTACCCTACGTAACTCAAAAAACTACGACACCTCGGGGAATCCTTCGATGTAACGAGCATCAATCCGAGAGAAGCTGTCGATTTAACATCAGGATATGACCAGTTTTAGGGTCTCGGTTGCTCCGAGAGTGAGTTCCGAAAGGCCGACGCCGAGAGGCAAAAGCCAAAACACGAAAGCAAAGGGGTAAAGAAAGAAGAGACTAAAAAAAGAGAAGGGTTGATATAATGAAAACCCCTTTTTACATTGTCAAAAAGCATCTTTACACAACCCATCCCCCCGAAGGCCGCATATAATGGGAAAAGGAAGGGATACAAAATGACTCGGAGACTACTCCTCATCGCTATTATTTTCGCCCTCATCGGGGGCAACTAAAAGCGCCAGTTCTTCCTCCACTTCACGAGCCTCCTTGAGATCAGCTGACTGGTCGATACCTCTAGCTCTGATTTCCTCCAGGGTCTCTCTCCTCGCCTTCGCCTTAGCATGCTTAATAGCTTGGGTTAATTTATGCTCAACTACTATTGACATGTCATGAGCTATTCTATGTGCTGTGGCTGCATCCTGCTGATAAGTGATAGTGTTTTGTTCGACCTCGGACTTAGCCGCAGCCAAGGCAGCAACCTCCCTGCGAGCATCCTTGAGAAGATCTCGGGATGTCGCCAACTCCCCGGCCGTTATTTCATTCGCTCCCTCAGCCTAGAGATCTCCGTATTTAGTTGGTTAATCTATGAGCCACTCTACTGGACCTACAAAAGAAAGGTAAGCCAATATATATGGGAATATGGGAATAAAAGACGGGCACGAGTAAGGCAAAATACTTGAGCAACAAGATCGGCCTTCTCCCAGAGCGCCGTTTCCAAAGCGGCTCGGAGTTCTCCTAGTTCTTTCCCTCCTCGGGCAGAGCGAGCCTCCGAATCTCGCAGCTTCGAGGTAACGTTCAACACTTCTTTTCATGATAAGAAAGCTCCCTGCAGAACCGAAGGATGGAATGATTATACATCTCCTTGCACTACGACATAGCGGAAAAGTTAGAACGATAGAGAATAACGTTCGAGGATGAAAGAAATGCACAAGAAATGGCTATCACATGCTGCATGAACTTCTCCACCACTTTGACGGCGCCGGGAATATCAAGATTAGCACTATCACTAACACCATAAAAGATGTTGGCAATAGAGCCTCCCCCTTGGAGAGGAATCCTTGCTGTGACGCCGACCATCCCTTGAGCATCCCGCAGTTCCCCTGACGAGACCTGGGAGCATGAGAGGAAGTCGTTCATGTATCCGACTTCTCCAGGAGGCAACCCATGTTCCTAAAACACTCCGAGCCCCGACCCTTCAAGATCAATGGCAGCGGTCCCCCCGGCAGAAACTACATCGAATCCAATTGCGCAATTTGAAGGTACATCAACATCATCTTCGAGGGTCCCCAATTCACAAGGCCGACCGGAGTCAGCCGTTCTGGACTCAGAAGCCTCCGACCGAGGCACCTATGAGGTTTTAGCATTTGACCTCGTCCTCTTCTCTAGCGGGCATTCATCGTCATCCTCTCCTCCGATGTCAAGATTCACCTCTGAAGCAGAAGCAGAAGCAGAAGCAGAAGCAGAAGTATCAGCAATGGCTCGATGCTTGAGTGACCTGGTTTTCTTTGTCATAGGAAGGACAACAACTACCTTGCTTTTCCTCTTCTTGCTCGTGTCAGGCTCCAAAGCTCCTACCTCGCCACCAGGGGGTGGCTTCATCTGCATATTCTCGCCAGGACCTGTACCAGCGCAGTAACCGCAAGACACTCTCAGTAAGGGCTCAGGAAAAAACACAATTATAAGGCGTAGGCGGTAAAGGAACATTACCATGATTCTTAGCCACCTAACGTTTCTTGGCTAGGTCGGTCCAAGACCGAACATAATATGGGAACCTCTCGTCCAACCTCTTGATCTATTTCGACAAATCTGGAACTGCCTCTGGGTACCAAGCAACTGCTGTAGGAAGCACAAAGAGATCATTATTTTGAAAGAAAGAATAGTTGAAAAACGGCTAAGGGAAAAAATTGCTTATGTCGGGTATTCCATCTCTCCGAAAATGGCATCCTCTGGGCCGAGATGATATCCGAGGTTTTTACCCGGATAAACTTGCTCATCTATCCTCGATCTTTTCCATCGTCGATGCTCGAGAAAAAAGATTTTTTTGGACCGATGGTGGAGCCTGATTTAACCTCGATAAAAATGAGGGTTGTACATCCTGATCAGATGGTTGAGGGTAAAGATCTCACCCTCAACCCCTTCGGTGAAATGGAGAAGCATCAACACTATCCTCCAAAAAGAAGGGGAGAGCTGGCCAAGCGTCACTTGGTATCGGTCGTAGAAGTCAAGGATAACTGGGTCTATCTCCAAGGGAGAGGACTTGGAGGAATTACCGGTACCCAGGGTGAATGGGTAGATGTACTCGTGAAGGAAACTGGCCTTATGGTCCGTTATATTATCATTGGGACCGGGAATCTCCACCCCCACTGCCTCGCTCCATTGGCAGTCCATCCCCACCTTGCTAATATTGGTCACGATGCTAACATATCGGGACACATGCTCACACCGGCCCAGTGTAGATGAAGTGGCATCGACGCTAAAATCCTTTGACATATCGAGATCAGGTGGGGTACACTGTTCCAAAGAGGCAATTGCTCTGTTTTCCTCCTTAGGCAGTCAGGATGATGATGCAGCATCGTTCCACCGGGGAACGTCCTAGAAGTCCTAGCCATGCTAATGGTAAAAATGCTTCTATAAAAAGATGAACAAGTGTAAAAGACAAAGGATTCTGACTCAGGAGCTTGGAAATGGGGTGAAAGTAAGAAGTGGCAAGCAGCCGATGCATTTATAGGAACCACTTGGGGAGTGAAAAGGACGAGCCAATGGCAGTTTGTGGGTTCCTCGATTACCGCATCTGACAGCGGCCTTGCACGATTCTCTGGAACATAGCATTTAATGCTCTTAAATGGTTGATGTCACGGAAATGATGACCTCGAGACGACGACTCAAAATCATTTCCTATTACTTCGTTCTAAGAAACGCGGAGACTATCTGTATGTGGAAAAATTGGAGGGTCCGATTTCTCGCCATCAAGGTTCGTTCGGGAAGTCATATTGGTGTCTCAAGGCTGTGGGGTTATGGACAAGCTCCCTCCCTCGATGTTCATTCACGTTCGACCCAATAAAGATTCCGAGGGTAGGGAACTCCCAAGGCGAGCAACTAGCATAAACAGAATGTAGTATCATGCCTAGCCATCCCATCCCCGTGTCTTTACACTTATTGCATTTTGTACTATATTGTATTCCCCCTCCTATATAAAGGCAATCCACACCACTTTGTAAAGGGCTGCTATTCCTCTAACACTCCTACACAAGATCAATAATCTCTCTCTCTCTCTCTCTCTTTTCTCTCTCTAACTCATTTGCTCGTGGCTACTCTTTGCATTTATTGCTTTCATACTTGTTCTTCATTTATTGTTCGATATTGGCCCTAAAGATGTCACGACCCAAACCGATGGGCTGGGACGGGTACCTTACTCAACCGAGTACCAACGTAACGTATCTTTCTTAATACATCATCATATACACATGCATACGGGCCTAATAGGCCAACATGATCCTTTATAAACTCAAAACATAGGCCGACAAGGCCGTACAATATTTTATGTACACGACATATGTATACAAGCCTCTAAGAATACATAAATGTCATAAGGGTCGGGACAGAGTCCCGCCATACCAAACAATACACGTCTAAATCATACTAACCAAACGAGCAACTCTGAAGCAAATGGAGCGCACCAACATCTTCTGCTGGGCTGATAGCCTACTTGGAGGGCACTAGACCTGTCTATCGGGACCTGCGAGCATGAAACACAGCGTCCCCAGGCAAAAGGGACGTCAGTACGAATAATGTACTGAGTATGTAAGGCACATAAATAAATACATGAGAGATATGGAAGACATATAGAGTACATGACTCAACCTGTAAGTCTGAATAACTTTGTAAATCATAAATTACTTTTAACGTCATGCATATGCGTATGAATGTCATGTCATGCATAGGTACATGTTTCATAATATCATCAGCCTCTAAGGGCATCCCATCATATCATATCGGCCACTGTGGGCAAAATCATCATCGTATACCAGCTGATCAGGTGGTGGTGCGTATATAATGCTATAACCTTTCCCATATCCCATATACATATATACATACATATATATGCGTATATAACGTCGTTTGAATCATACTTACATATATATGCGTATATAATGCTGTTTGAATCATATTTTGGCCACTGTGGGCAACATCATCATCATATACCAGCTGATCAGGTGGTGGTGCGTATATAACGCCGTAACCTTTTCCCATTCCATATACATATATTTACATATATACGCGTATATAATGCCATCTGGTCATGGGTCAATGCACATGAATGCAATGCATGAAAAGTACATCAATAAAATCATTCGGAAGGTCATAAGACCACTTTGCCTCTTGAGCAATATCATAAAGTAACATCTTTTCAACTTTCGTATTTTTCTGAGACCCATGAACATATGATAAAATATTATGACACATGAGAATTAAAGAACATAGATATTTCTATTACTTCTATGAGTAGAGTCACATATGGAATTTGTGCATTTGCACGTTTCGTTCATATCGTATGGATCATGCCAAAAGAAAGAAGGGATAGCCTTAACATACCTGGAGTAAGGAAAACTCAGTATAATACTTTCCTGAAAAACCTTCGTTGATTGAGATAAATTTGCTTCTGCTTCTTTAGAAATTCACGGACGAAATTTTATCTGGTTCCTTGAATTTCTTTGGAACGATTCACGTTTTTTGGCTTTGATGGAATAAGGTTCTGCATTAGGTTCCTTGAATTTCTTTGGAATGATTCACGTTTTTTTGGCTTTGATGGAATAAGGTTTTGCTCCTAATGTCTTTGGTCTTACCAAAGACAGAATGTGTGTTTTATATTGAATTTGCTTTCTAAGTCTTATTTTGCTAAGATAAGAATTATATGTGTACCTTAGTAATCTTCCTAGTTAGCCATTTGGTAATGGTGATGGCTTAGTCATTTCCAATATTGTGGATTCTTGCCCCGTGGGGTGGGGGTGGGATATTAATTTTTTATCTACTTATTAGTTAACTAGGTAATGTCATGTTACCCGATAATTAATCAAGTACCCATATAATTTAAAAATTACCACAAATTACTTAAAATTCTATTTATTTTTAAAATACTTCATATATACTTTATATATTATACTACCAGGGTCACATGGCACCTTGAATGGTACTAGTTCATAATTATCGGGTATTATCGCTCGACCCGTATTTTATTTCAAACTGTTCACTTTCAACGAAACTCGTTTTCTTTAATATGTGTACCAATTTATCCTTCATAACACCTATTTATCGCTTGTATAAATAGCGTAATCCTTATAATTTCCAAATAATCTTTTACTTGGACTGATGTCAATTACCTTACGACAAATCCAACGTACAATACTACAAGGTGCAACATCGTCGTAACTTAATACTGCAAAGCATAAATCCACCGTAATGTAATACTGCTGGGTGCAAAACTGTCATAACTTAATACTACAAAGCGCAATATCGACGTAATATTGCAGGGCATAACCTCATTCCCCCCTTTGGAACATTCGTCCTCGAATATTGGCTGATACTCTTATCATTTTTGTAGCTTATAACTTTTGTGAATACTTTAATACTCTTCTTGCCATTTAAGCAGTTGCTCTATGAATAAATCCAAAGTCTAGGTTTCTCCCCCCTTTAATCTTTTTCTCATATCATGACCTGTGATCGAAATCTTCCTAATCTTACAACTGTTGTTACCTCCTATCATGCAACCTGTATGACCCTGGGTTTGTAAGTGCACTTATGCGATTCATCTTTCCTTTTTCCTTTTATCTTTTAGTCAATATCTAGGCCTTACTTTGTATATACAAGGCTTAATAGGATGCCTCTCTAAGCCTCTATAGGTGTACTGAAGTCCTTTACTCGATACTTTGTAGAACTTGCGAATATGGCCATATCTCATTTCATAGATCCGGTTACTCATTCATATGACTTTATTGCATTTACATGGGTTATACTATACCATAATTTTTGCTTTAATCTACCTTTACTGAGGTATGCTTACCAAGCTCCCAGTTACTTTTGTTGCCTATCCTTTAGGTATAAATCTCAGTCCTTCAATGCTTCTTCATTACAGTTTGTCTTAAGAATGGCGGCCTAATCTTATCTCATACTTTGTGACTTTTGTCCATCCATTGTTGATTCGTCTCAATATGAATCTACAATATACCACTGATAACTTGAAACTTCTTACGTCATACCTTGTCACTAGGGCTTGCGTTCCATCGAGGAATATTTGAAGTGATTTTCCTAATCCACTAAGGGGTGATACTATACTTCAATGACCGTATTTTATAGCATCCCAATGTGATTCACTTATGTGGGTATTTTAATCTTGTACAATCCATGAATTCCTCTTGAAATCATTACTCACTCGAAAGCCTAAACGCCATCCTTTATCTATCACAATTACACCCTCATTGTACTATCAGGGCAGCATTCCATCTTTTCTAAATGCTACTAGTCTTAGACTCCTTTGAGTTCATTCAGGCTATACTGAGCTTTCTATAACTTAGAGAAACCATCAGCCCTTCTTGTTTTTATTGGGTTAATCCCGAAGACTTATCCATTCTCATCACCTTCTCACTCGCGTTTTCTTATCCTTACTCCTATCTTCCTAAAACCTTGTCGCTTTACCATACTTTATCTTGAAACCTACACATATCCATTTATACTATTTGCAACCTTTCTTCAACTTGCTTGCAACATCGATTTTCTTATGTTATTCTGGAATATCAAGCGAGATGTCATATCGTCTCTAACTCTTCTATACTCTTTTAACTACACCTCTCGATACGTAGAAACCATAGGCTAGAAGATATGCCACTAACGATGCCGCTATCATTCCTGGATATTGAATCCCCATGCTTATAACCTTCTATCCAAAGTATGGACTATTCACAACTTTCTACATTTTAGTATCTCGTATGTTGTTCACTTTTACCTTCCTTACTTAAAATCTCGTATCATATCTTCTATCTCTTTCATAACCTCCCTTACACCTAGGTGTAATTCACATGCATAACTTGAAGCTCTATTATAATACTCGCACCTCTGGTACAAACACAACCCGGTGGGAGCTTCGTACTGACTTCTTATAAGGCTGGTACTTCTTCTAACTGGCTTCCTTGTAAAGCCATTATAGATTATGGTTGTTGTGTTATTTCTCTTGTACATCTGATATTAAGAGTGGTTCTGTCATGTTCTCAAGCACAACTTCTATAATTTTTCTAGGTCCAATAATCAAACTCCTGATTTACTTTGGTAATGTAATTCTTTAGTTCCTCATCCTTCTGATCAGACTTTACATAGGCTTAAGCTATCTTCCGATCCGTGGATCATGGTATCAGTTATTACCTTAGCCTTTCATGGGCATTATGGAATATCTATGATAGAATCTTCTAACAATTCAATCATTTGTCTATGCCCTGGGCTCAATTCTTTCTTTTAACTTATACCGAAGTCTTGTATGGCTGTATGATTATCAACAAATATGTTGCTTGGATAATGTTCCGAAATCTTGAGTGCATCCATAACGTACTAACTCTGGATCATTGATCAAATAATTCTTTCGTTCCTTACTTTCTTTCAACATAAGCTATTAGTTTTCCTGGTCTTTCTGCCCCCTTGTTGCATCCATACTTAGCGTATCTTAGTGCCCATACTTGCCAGAGTTTTCATACAACTCCTATGATCTCGAATATTACTTTTAATTCTTACTTCCCGTTCATTAGCCACGGTAGGTGCCACTTTCCTTTGAAATGCTTACAATGTTGTTACGAGATTGTTGTTATATGACCATTTCCTTTTTAAGTCGGTGTGCTTAAGTTGAAGCCTTCTTTCTTATCTTCTCAGCTAGTCTTTCGTTGTAATACTTAGGGAGAACCCTTGACTCTCGTAAAGTTGTGAGCTTATTACAGACCTTTTTGATGTCCTTACTTGCCTATAATCATCCGTAGTTTCTTACTTTCGTGCCCTTGTGCTTGTATGGTTGCTTCTGAACTGATATTTTGATTGCTTTCCCAGTGACACTTTCTATTATCCCCATAACACTCATACGGTACCTTTAAATACCCCGACGTTTGTTTGAATATATTTCAAGTATTATAATGATATTCTTAGAGGCTAAATTCTCCATGTTGGGTTCTGCTATGTTTGTCTTATATGATCTGATGACTCACCTGTTACCTTCTGTTTAGCCATAACTAGGATCTTCCTAACCAATTACTAACTACTTGTTGGCCCATTCTCATATCAATATTCCTCGTAATCTTTCTTGGGTTATTTACTTTGTCTTAACTTACGTTTTGCACTGGCTCCCTATTTATTAATAACAGCTCGGGTAGGAACCTTTGCTTCCTTTACCATTCCATAGTCACTAGAATCACCTAATTCTGACTTAATTCCACATCGCTCCAGATTCCCCCCTTTAGAGGTGTACTAAAAGTTGAAGCCACGAGGATCTACCTATAGATGTTTTACCTCTTCATCTTTGGCGTCGTTTCATAACATCAATGATCCTTACTCGCCTCGCGACAATCCTTTTGTACCAAGGATGATAAATCCCCTTACTCGCGAGGGTGACACTTAGCGTAACTGGAACATACAGTTGCTTAATCTTAACTTTATTCACATTGCTTGCTTTAGGGAAGCGTCTTCCTGAATGACCTTTAAAAGTTATTCTTCTATCGTTCATTCTATTATTGCCAAAATGCAATCTGAAATTTTGTGATGCCAACCATTATCAAATCACTCAGTTTCTAATTCATGTTTAGTTTATCTTATTCAACAATCCACACTAATTTCTATTATTCTGGGGTTTAATTTTCCCTTCTAGTAATCACGTTAGAGTCACAAACTTATTCTTTGAGATGAGGATATGACTTTATGGCATATACTCTTTTGTTGTCCTAAGTCTTATCACCTCTTGTATTTCCTTTCACTTGACTATAAACTCTGTAATATTGTCATTTTTTTATCTACCGTTGTCATTCATGTATCATATCTTACTCATAATGCTTCATTAACTCTTTTCTTATTTTCTTGCTAATATTTTTGTCAATCACTTTCTTCTGAAAACTCGAACAGGACATTCTTTTGCCTTTAGCTTCCCTTTGCTCCATCCAGTGGCTCTTCAAGTTGCTTAACGTTCTCTCTTTACTAGGGATGCGAGCCACACTAAGGTAATATGTATCCTTTCAAGGCTTATAGTGCATGTCTTTGTAGTACTCATATCTGGCTACACTATGTTAAAGTGTACCATCTAGGTGTCTCACAAGGAGATTTATTAGCACATTTGCAATATCCTTCGGAAATGTCAACTGGCACAAACAATTCGTCCATCATATCTTCTTATGCTACTTCTATTAACCCCTATAGTGTATATCTGGAATGACTACGACCAATTGTATATACCTCTGTTACTATTGAATATAACTCAAAAAGCTTATGTTCCTCTACCTCAACTATAAACGTTGTTAACTTTCATTAACTGGGCGCCTTGTACCCTTCTTCATCTTGATTCTTTTGCTTGTTGAAACTTGTATTTATCTTCTTAATATATCATTATCTTTCACCATAAAGATGGATAGGCATTCTTGCCTTAAGGCTTCTTATCAGAAAGCTTACACCTTTCAGTACACCCATGATTTGCTAAAGACCTCACATTCACTTATTGTAGGCATCATATAAAATTCCAATTCCTCTGACTCAACTTTTCCACAACAATCTCTCTTTCAAACCTTCTTTCTGGATATAGGTATCGTCTTATTATGGATAGGATTTAGGAATTTAAATTCCTATGACTGAGCTCTACCATATGATCTAGAGTACGAAGAAAGAGTGACAATCCTAAATGCCCTGTAGCCTCCTGCTTATAAGTGTGGTGCACGACGCACCCATAAACAAGACTCTACTAGACACGGCTTGTAGACTCCCTAGGACAGAACTGCTCTGATACCACTTTTGTCACGACCCAAACCGATGGGCCGGGATGGGCACCCGGTACCTTACTCAACCGAGTACCAACGTAACGTATCTTTCTTAATACATCATCATATACACATGCATACGGGCCTAATAGGCCAACATGATCCTTTATAAACTCAAAACATAGGCCGACAAGGCCGTACAATCTTTTATGTACACGACATATGTATACAAGCCTCTAACAATACATAAATGTCATAAGGGTCGGGACAGAGTCCCGCCATACCAAACAATACACGTCTAAATCATACTAACCAAACGAGCAACTCTGAAGCAAATGGAGCGCACCAACATCTTCTGCTGGGCTGATAGCCTACTTGGAGGGCTCTAGACCTGTCTATCGGGACCTGCGAGCATGAAATGCAGCGTCCCCAGGCAAAAGGGACGTCAGTACAAATAATGTACTGAGTATGTAAGGCACATAAATAAATACATAAGAGATATGGAAGACATATAGAGTACATGACTCAACTTGTAAGTCTGAATAACTTTGTAAATCATAAATTACTTTTAACGTCATGCATATGCGTATGAATGTCATGTCATGCATAGGTACATGTTTCATAATATCATCAGCCTCTAAGGGCATCCCATCATATCATATCGGCCACTGTGGGCAAAATCATCATCGTATACCAGCTGATCAGGTGGTGGTGCGTATATAATGCTATAACCTTTCCCATATCCCATATACATATATACATACATATATATGCGTATATAACGTCGTTTGAATCATACTTACATATATATGCGTATATAATGCTGTTTGAATCATATTTTGGCCACTGTGGGCAACATCATCATCATATACCAGCTGATCAGGTGGTGGTGCGTATATAACGTAACCTTTTTCCATTCCATATACATATATTTACATATATACGCGTATATAACGCCATTTGGTCATGGGTCAATGCACATGAATGCAATGCATGAAAAGTACGTCGATAAAATCATTCGGAAGGTCATAAGACCACTTTGCCTCTTGAGCAATATCATAAAGTAACATCTTTTCAACTTTCGTATTTTTCTGAGACCCATGATCATATGATAAAATATTATGACACATGGGAATTAAAGAACATAGATATTTCTATTACTTCTATGAGTAGAGTCACTTATGGAATTTGTGCATTTACACGTTTTGTTCATATCGTATGGATCATGCCAAAATAAAGAAGGGATAGCCTTAACATACCTGGAGTAAGGAAAACTCAGTATAATACTTTACTGAAAAACCTTCGTTGATTGAGCTAAATTTGCCCCTGCTTCTTTAGAAATTCACGGACGAAATTTTATCTGGTTCCTTGAATTTCTTTGGAATGATTCACGTTTTTTGGCTTTGATGGAATAAGGTTCTGCATTAGGTTCCTTGAATTTCTTTGGAATGATTCACGTTTTTTTGGCTTTGATGGAATAAGGTTTTGCTCCTAATGTCTTTGGTCTTCACGTTTTTTTGGCTTTGATGGAATAAGGGTTTCTCCTAATGTCTTTGGTCTTACCAAAGACAGAATGTGTGTTTTATATTGAATTTGCTTTCTAAGTCTTATTTTTGCTAAGATAAGAATTAAATGTGTACCTTAGTCATCTTCCTAGTTAGCCATTTGGCAATGGTGATGGCTTAGTTATTTCCAATATTGTGGATTCTTGCCACGTGGGGTGGGGGTGGAATATTAATTTTTTATCTACTTATTAGTTAACTGGGTAATATCATGTTACCCGATAATTAATCAAGTAGCCGTATAATATAAAAATTACCACAAATTATTTAAAATTCTATTTATTTTTAAAATACTTCATATATACTTTATATATTATACTACCATGGTCACATGGCACCTTGAATTGTACTAGTTCATAATTATCGGGTATTATCGCTCGACCCGTATTTTATTTCAAACTGTCCACTTTCAACGAAACTCGTTTTCTTTAATCTGTATACCCATTTATCCTTCATAACACTTATTTATCTCATGTATAAATAGCGTAATCCTAATAATCTCCAAATAATCTTTTACTTGGACTGATGTCAATTACCTTACGACAAATCCAGCGTACAATACTACAAGGTGCAACATCGTCGTAACTTAATACTACAAAGCATAAATCCACCGTAATGTAATACTGCTGGGTGAAACACTGTCATAACTTAATACTGCAAAGCGCAATATCGACGTAATATTGCGGTGCGTAACAAAAGAGCTTTCTTAAATTATATCTTAATTGTTATCCCAATCCCGACTATCCTCGATAGCTCGAGCTCGATCTAGATATCGACCCCGAGGCCTTTTATCGACTGGTCCGAATCCCGGATAGCAGGCCCTTCGGTTTGATCACTGCCCCATTTTAGCTTATACTTCATCGTTAAATCTCATTCGCCTAGCATCAACTGCTCTAACAACTAGCATAAAAATAAATCACGTATTTTTAGAGTCCCATTTACAAATTTATTTGTTGTTACCATTTTCACGGTAAACAAACATCCAGACAAGAACTACATTGATCCCATTCCGGTGAGGATCCATAATCAGCCAGCATATTGTGCTCATGTTGAGGAAGAAGCAAATAGAAATCCTTGGTTCCATGACATCAAAGAATACTTATCAAAAGGAGAATACCCAGAGCATGCAAATCACACTCAGAAACGCACGCTCTGTAGATTGTCAAATCACTTCTTCCATAGTGGGGGGAGCTTGTATAGAAGAACTCCCGATTTGGGCCTACTAAGATGTGTTGACGCAATGGAAGCTTCTAAGCTACTTGAGGATGCGCATGCTGGGACCTGTGGCCCACACATGAATGGTTTCATCTTGGCTAAGAAGATACTCAGGGTAGGTTATTTTTGGATGACCATGGAGATGGGTTGCATTCAGTATATCCGCAAATGCTTTTAATGTCAAGTGCATGCCGACATGATGAAAGTGCCGCCAAATGAGCTCAATGCAACAAGCTCACCTTGGCCATTCGCCACTTGGGGAATGGATGTTATTGGTCCGATTGAGCCCACTGCTTCAAACGGACACAGGCTTATTCTGGTAGCCATTGATTACTTCATGAAATGGGTAAAAGCTGCATCTTACAAAGCTGTAACCAAGAAAGTCAATTGTCAAGGATCGTATTGTCTGCCGATTCGGAGTTCCCAAGTCCATTATTACGGACAACGCTGCCAATATCAATAGTGATTTAATGAAAGCTATATATGAAGCTTTCTAAATCAAGCACAAGAATTCCACAGCCTACAGACCTCAGATGAATGGAGCCGTAGAAGCCGCCAACAAAAACATCAAGAAGATACTAAGGAAAATGGTAGATAACCACAAACAATGACACAGAAAGTTACCCTTTGATCTATTGGGGTACCGCACCATGGTTCGCACATCAACTGGGGCAACTCCCTACAAGTTGGTTTATGGTACCGAGGCTGTCATCCCAGCCGAGGTGGAGATTCCTTCTTTAAGAGTCATACAGGAAGCTGAACTCAGCAATGTGGAGTGGATAAGGAGTCGCTATGAATAATTGGCCCTTATCGATGGAAAGAGGATGAACGCAGTGTGTCACGGCCAACTTTATCAGAACAGAATGTCCAGAGCTTTCAACAAAAGAGTCAAACCAAGACAGTTCACACTAGGGCAGCTGGTATTAAAGAAAATCTTCCCACATCAAGATGAGGCCAAAGGGAAATTCTCTCCCAACTGGCAAAGTCCATACATGGTTCATAGAGTACTAACAGGAGGAGCACTCATACTTGCAGATACTATGCTTAGATACTTTACATTTCCTCATTTGATCTAATTGAACTATGCTTGACCTGATTCCCGTTGAAGAGGGGATACGTAGGCAGCCTTATGGGTTCGGTCATATCATAATAAAATTTTTGTTTCCCCCAAGGTCAGAAACTGGGGCAGAATTTTGAGGAGGACCCTCAAAATTCCGGAGCAAGTCTAGCCAACTCTATCGCATGCCATAAAGTCAGAAATCAATTAAGAAACTGGGGTAGAATTTTGAGAGGGATTCTCAAAATTTCAAAAGATCCAACGAGATCCGTCATCTTCAAACAGTTAAAGATCATCTACCAAACTAGGCAGAATTTGAGGAGGACCCTCAAAATTCCAATATAAGATAGATGCAAAGCCTTCGAGACGTGTTATAGTCACTAGTTCATCAAAATTATTAGATATATCAATACGTTTCCAAAACAACTCTATTTTTATCAATAATTGCATAATTTCGAAAATTCTATTTTCATAATGTTAGGTGTCACCCAAGGGAACTCGAAGGGGCTTTCATAATGGAGCAAAGCAAAGCCATCCAACAGGAGCACGAACCAACCTTTCCCCCACAAAACTTACAATTTTTCTTTGAACGCAGGCACACTTGACGTAACGATAGCACTTGCAAAACATGTATACACGAAGATAATTCGTTATCAATCAGGCCATCAGACATCGAATACATCTCCAGCTAAGACATACACTACTCTTATTTGCTGCTCACTCTTTGCATGGGACTAATCCCTGTCCCCCATATTGGCATGAGGCTAATCCTTGCCTCCCAATTTGCATGAGGCTAATCGCTGCCTCCCTATTTGCATGAGTCTAATCCCTGACTCCCACATTTGCATGAGGATATTCCTTGCCTCCATACTTGCATGAGTCTAATCCTTGACTCCATGAGGCTAATCCCTGCCTCCCTGTTTGCATGAGTCTAATACCTGACTCCACATTTGCATGAGGCTAATCCTTGCCTCCCTGTTTGCATGAGTCTAATCCCTGATTCCACATTTGCATGAGGCTAATCCTTGCCTCCCCGTTTGCATGAGTCTAATCCATGACTCCACATTTGCATTAGGCTAATCCCTGCCTCCCTACTTGCATGAGACTAATCTTTGCCTCTCCGTCTGCATGAGGCTAATCCTTGCCTCCCTATTTGCATGAGTCTAATCCCTGACTCCACATTTGCATGAGGCTAATCCTTGCCCCCCTATTTGCATGAGTCTAATCCCTAACTCCACATTTGCATGAGGCTAATCCCTACCTCCCTATTTGCATGAGTCTAATCCTTGACTCCCCACTTGCATGAGGCTAATCCTTGCCTCCACATTCACATGGGACTAAGCACTTGTCACGACCCCAACCCCGGCCGTGATGGCGCCCAACACAATGCTAGGCAAGCCCGACCAACTAACATCTCACAATCTCTTTCTTTATAATTCAATACCAATTTTCGATATTTAATACCAATTTAATATAAATAGACGTATGAATTTAACAAATGAAATGTGCGGAAACCATAATCATGAAAAATCTCTGTAAGACAGCCCACTGATCCGGTGTCACAAGTCTGAGCCTCTAATACAAGGTTTCAACAATCTAATACAGAAATATGCCTAAAATACGGAATAATAAGTGGAGATAGAAGGAGAAATCGGGTTTGCGAACGCCATGCAGCTACCTCGATAACTTTGATGAAAACAGAATGGCAGGAAAGCTCGCTCTATGCCTCAGGAATACCTGTACCTGCACACATGGTGCAGGGAGTAATGTGAGTACTCCGACCCAGTGAGTAATAACAATAAATAATGGCTGACAGTATGAAATCACGTAAAGGCACTAAGCAGTTCTATATCAAAACAGTAAAATCATTTAAACATCAGTGAATAAGGAAATCATGTGAAATTCTTTTAACCAGGTAAAACAGATATAATCAGTATAAATCAGCTCCTCAAGCATTTTAGTTCATTTATACGTTCTTATCCTCTGTTCCCAATTCATATACTTCTCACGATAACCGAGTCAATAAATATATATACCGCTACGGCGTGCAACCCGATTCGTATATCGCTGTGGCGTACAGCCCGATCCATCATAATAATAGTCGATTGCGATCACTGGGGGTGTGTAGACTCCGGAGGGGCTCCTTCAGCCCAAGCGCTTTATAATTGCTGCGGTGTGCAGCCCGATCCATAATGTATATAATATATATATATCTGGTGCGGCGCGCAGCCCGATCCATATCATATAAAATATCCTCACTATTGGGTCCTCGACCCCTCTCAGTCATTTAAAAATCACAGCCTCTCGGGCATAATGTACGGTCGGGATCTCGGCCCTCATATCTCTTCCTATTTATGATTAACATTTCAAAAATTTGGTTCATATCATTCTTAAACAATTGGAAACATGACTGAGGATATAAGTTCTTTAACAAAGTAAGTGAGGAAAACAAGTAAAAAATCCCCTAAGGGTTCTACAGGTCGGCACAAGGCCCCAAGCATGGCAACAAGCCCAATTCACGATAATAAAGTATATGTCTCAATAAAAAATATAGTAAAATATCATTCGGGATGGACCAAGTCCCAATCCCCATAGTATTGAACCTCACGCTCGTCACATAGCATGTATCTCAACTTAGTATAGCACTACGTTGTGCAAATCCGGGGTTTCAAACCCTCCGGACATCATTTAAAATCATTACTCACCTCAAACTGGCCAAAACTCTAACTCGCTATGCCCTTGCCTCTCAAATTGGCCTCCACGCGCATCGAATCTATCCAAAATCAGAACGAATAGGTCACAATATGCTAAGGGAACATAGCCCAAGCGAAAACATTCGAAAAAATATCAAAATCTCGAATTTAGCAAAACCCGAGCCCCGGGCCCACATCTCAGAATCGGGTAAAATTTACATTTTCAGAATCCTCGTACCCTCACGAGTCTAACCATACCAAAATTATCCAATTCCGATACTATTTGGTCCTTCAAATCATCATTTTACATTTTTGAAAGGTTTTACAATTTTCTTCCCAAATTCCATCTCAAATCACGAATTAAATGATGAATTCAGTGATAGATTCATGTATTCTAGCCAAATCTGAGTTAAAATCACTTACCCGGTGAATTTCTTGAAAAACCTTCGAAAAATCGCCAAAATCCGAGCTCTCTAGGTCAAAATATTAAATAAAACCCAAAACCTCGTATTTATATAAAGTACCCTTCAGGTCTTCTCACCGCGACCGCGCTTGTTTTTGTGCGGTCCACGCGAGTTTAGAGACTGTGAAACTACGAGTCAACTCATGCGGTCGCATCCCACTTCATGCGGCCCGCGTCTCACTCATGTGGCCGCACCCTATGGTCAAGCGGTCCGCGTAAGTGAAGATCAGAGAAGCTGCCAAACCCACTCATGCGGCCGCACAACAACTTTGTGCGGTCCGCGCCAGTCTTCATGCGGCCGCATTCCGTCTTTGTGCGGTCCGCATCACCGTGTGGTCCGCGCGACGCCTACCGCGGCCGCGCCCCTGCAGTCCTCTTGGACCTGCTACAGTTGCTGCATTTTTCTTTTACATTTTTCAACTCCAAACTTCCCGTTAGCCATCCGAAATCACCCCGGGGCCCCCGGGACCTCAACCAAAAGCACCAACGCATCCTAAAACATCCTCCAAACTCATTCCAATCCTCAAAATACCTCAGACAACATCAAAACCATCAAATTACATCGAATTCAAGCCTAAGAACTCCAAGAACTCTTGAATTATGCTTTCGATCAAAAAGTCTATCAAATTTCGTCCGAATGACCTGAAATTTTTCACACACATCCCAAATTACACAATGAAGCTACTGCAACTCTCGGAATTCCATTTCAACCCCTATATCAAAATCTCGCCTATCAATCGTAATTTGCCAAAATATCAATTTCGCCAATTCAAGCCTAAATCTTCTCTACAACTCCAAAACCCATTCCGATAGCGCTCCTAAGTCACAAATCACCTCCCGAAGCTAACCGAACCATCGGAACTCACTTCCGAGCCTTCTAACACATAAGTCAACATCCGGTTGACTTTTCTAACTCAAGCCTTCTTAAAAGAGACTAAGTGTCTCATTTCTTACCAAATCCTCTCCGAACTCGAACTAATAAAATCGATCACATAAAACACGGATAACGAAGCGTAAAGAAGCTGAAATAGGGAAAATGGAGCGGTAACTCATGAGACGACTGGCCGGGTCGTCACATCCTCCCCAACTTAAACAATCGTTCGTCCCCGAACGAGTCAAGAAACATACCTGAAGCCTCAAACAGATGAGGATATCTACTCCGTATCTCCCGCTCGGTCTCCCAGGTAGCCTCCTCCATGGGCCGACCTCTCCACTGCACCTTCACTGAAGCTATATCCTTTTACCTCAACTTCCGAACCTGGCGACCCAAAATAGCTACTGGCTCCACATCAAAGGTAAAATCATCATCCAACCGAACCGTGCTGTAGTCCAAAACATGAGACGGATCCCTAGTATACTTTCGGAGTATAGAAACATGAAATACCGGATGCACACTCGACAAGCTGGGTGGCAAAGCAAGCTCATAAGCCACCTCCCCAATCTTCCGAACAACCTCAAAAGGCCCAATGAACCGAGGACTCAACTTGCCTTTCTTCCCAAACCTCATAACACCCTTCATGGGCAAAACCTTCAGCAAGACCTTCTCACCGACCATGTAAGACACATCTCGAACCTTCCAGTCCGCATAACTCTTCTGACGTGACTGCGCTGTACGAAGCCTCTCCTGAATCACCTTCACCTTCTCTAAGGCATCCTGAACCAAATTTGTACCCAATAGTCTAGCCTCGCCGGGCTCGAACCAACCAACCGGAGATCTACACCGTCTCCCGTACAAAGCCTCATATAGGACCATCTGAATACTCGACTGGTAGTTGTTGTTGTAAGCAAACTCTACAAGTGGTAGAAACTTATCCCATGAAACTCCAAAGTCAATAACACAAGCATGCAACATATCCTCCAATATTTGAATAGTACGCTCGGACTGTCCGTCCGTCTGAGGATGAAACGATGTGCTCAACTCTACCTGAGTACCCAACTCTCTCTGCACGGCTCTCCAAAACTGCGAAGTAAACTGGGTACCTCTATCTGAGATGATGGAAATAGGAACGCCATGCAATCAAACAATCTCCCGGATATAAATCCCTGCCAGCCGCTCTGAAGAATAGGTAGTACACACAGGAATGAAGTGCGCAGACTTGGTCAGCCGATCCACAATCACCCAAATAGCATCGAACTTCTTCAAAGTCCGAGGAAGTCCAACCACAAAGTCCATAGGATTCTCTCCCACTTCCACTCGGGAATAACCATCTGCTAAAACAAGCCACCCGGTCTCTGATGTTTATACTTCACCTGCTGATAGTTGAGACACTGAGCTACAAATACCACAATATCTTTCTTCATTCTTCTCCACCAATAGTGCTGCCTCAAATCCTGATACATCTTCGTGACACCCGGATGAATGGAATACCACGAGCTATGGGCCTCCTCCAGAACCAGCTCTCTAAGCCCATCCATATTGGGCTCACAAATTTGGCCATGCATCCTCAACACACAATCATCACCGACGGTCATATATCTGGCATCATCATGCTGGACTCTGTCCCTAAGGACAAGCAAATGCGGATCATCATACTGGCACTCTCTGATGCGATCATATAAAGAAGACCGAGAAACCACACAAGCCAACACCCGACTGGGCTCCGAAATATCCAACCTCACGAACCGATTGGCCAAGGCCTGAACATCAACCGCAAGAGGTCTCTCCCCAACTGGAATATATGCCAAACTCCCCATACTCACTGCCTTTCGGCTCAAAGCATCGGCCACCACATTGGCCTTTCCCGGATGGTACAATATAGTGATATCATAATCCTTAAGCAACTCCAACCATCTCCGCTGCCTCAAATTAAGATCCTTTTGCTTGAACAAATGCTGAAGATTGCGATGATCGATGAACACCTCAGAAGATACGTCATACAAGTAATGCTTCCAAATCTTCAATGTGTGAACTATGGTATCCAACTCCAAATCATGAACGGGGTAGTTATTCTCATGGGGCTTCAACTGCCGAGAAGCATAAGCAATAACTCTACCCTCGTGCATCAACACACAACCAATCCCAACTCTTGAAGCATCACAATACACAGTATATGAACCTGAAGCTGATGGTAAAACCAATACTGGAGCTGTGGTCAAGGCTGTCTTGAGCTTCTAAAAGCTCTCCTCACACTCATCCGACCATACGAATGGAGAACCCTTCTAAGTCAACTTGGTCAAGGGCGATGCAATGGATGAAAATCCCTGAACAAACCGGCGATAATAGCCTGCTAACCCAAGAAAGCTACGAATCTCTGTGGCTGAGGACGGTCTGGGCCAACTCTGAACTGCCTCTATCTTCTTTGGATCAACCTGTATACCCTCGCTGGACACCACGTGCCCCAAGAAAGCCACTGAACTGAGCCAAAACTCACACTTGGAGAATTTTGCATAAATCTTCTCCTCCCTCAGTCTCTGCAACACAACTCTGAAATGCTCCGCGTGCTCCTCCTGACTACGCGAGTACACCAGAATATCATCAATGAATACAATAACGAACGAATCTAGATAAGGCTGAAATACACTGTTCATCAAATGCATGAATGCTGCTGGGGCATTGGTTAGCCCGAAAGACATAACAATAAACTCATAATGACCATATCTGGTCCTGAAAGTAGTCTTAAGAGTATCTGAATCCCTGATCTTCAACTGGTGATAGCCCGAACAGAGATCAATCTTGGAGAACACCCTCGCTCCCTGAAGCTGATCAAATAAATCATCAATGCGAGGCAAAAGATACTTGTTCTTGATTGTTACTTTGTTCAATTGCCTATAATCAATGCACATTCTCATCGTGCCATCCTTCTTCTTCACAAACAAAACCGGTGCACCCCAAGGGGATACACTAGGCCGAATGAACCCCTTATCTAGGAGTTCCTTAAGCTGTTCTTTCAATTCCTTCAACTCAGCTGGTGCCATACGATACAGCGGAATAGAAATGGGCTGAGTGCCCGGCACCAGGTCAATACCAAAATCAACATCCCTATCTGGTGGCATGCCCGGCAGGTCTGCAGGAAAAACATCGGGAAAATCCCTCACAACTGGAACAGAATCAATACTAGGAGTCTCGGCTCCAACATCCCTCACAAATGCTAGATATGAAAGGCAACCCTTCCCAACCATACGTTGGGCCTTCAAGAAGGATATCACTCTACTAGGAACATAATCAGTCACACCACGCCACTCGATCCGCGGTACACCCGGCATAGCCAAAGTGACTGTCTTAGCATGACAGTCTAGAATAGCACGACTTGGAGATAGCCAATCCATGCCCAAAATGACATCAAAATCCACCATGCTTAATAGCAATAGATCCACTCGGGTCTCCAGACCTCCAATAGTCACCACACATGGCCGGTACACACGGTCTACAACAACAGTATCGCTTACTGGGGTAGATACATGAACAGGTGAAGCAAGAAACTCACGGTGTGTACCCAAATAACGAGCAAAGTATGATGACACATAAGAAAAGGTGGAACCGGGATAAAATAATACAGAGGCATCTCTATGGCAGACTGAAACAATACCTGTAATGACAGCATCTGAAGCAATAGCATCTGGCCTGCTAGGAAGTGCATAGAAATGGGCCTAACCGTCCCCTGATCAACCTCTCCCTCTAGGGCGACCCCTGGCTGCCTGACCTCCACCCCTAGCTGGATGGGCGGGTGGTAAAGTAACTGGAGCAGAAGTCGAGGGCTGACCCATTTGCTGATATTGACCATCGCAAAGTCGAGGACACTGCCTCCTCATATGCCCAAACTCTCCGCCCTCATAACAACTACCCGGTGCTGGAGATGGGGACTGAAGGGAACCCCTTACACCGGAGTGACCAGTTGATGCACTCGGCATAGAAGAACCCTGAGCTGACGGGGCACGAGATGATATCTGGGCTGGAAGGGCATTGAGTGATGACTGGCCCCGTTGAGATCCATGATGACCATGACCCGAAGATGCCCCGCGATACTCTGGGCGGGCTGACTGAGCATGCCTTAAAGAACGGCCTCTACCATGCTGAAACTGGCCCCTAGAAGAAGCACCACTATAACTGCCAGATCCTCGAGGCTTCTTGGCCTCCCTCTCCTCTCAATCCTGATGGTAAACCGTCTCAATCTCGCAAGCGATATTGACCACCTCCTCGAACGTAGCACCCAACACCCTCTCTCGAGTCATAAGAATACGGAGGTGATTGTTAAGGCTATCAACAAATCTCCTGATCCTCTCACGATCTGTCGGAACCATCCAAATGGCATGACGAGCCAACTCAGAAAACCTTGACTCATACTATGACACAGTCATATCTCCCTGCTTTAGCCACTCAAACTACCTACGCAACTCCTCCCTACGAGATTGCGGTACATACTTCTCCAAGAAGAGAGTGGAGAACTCCTGCCAAGTCAGGGGCGCTGCACCAACCGGCCTACGCCTCTCATACGCCTCCCACCAAGTGAAGGCAGCCCCAGTAAACTGAAAGGTGTTAAATGCCACCCCACTAGTTTCAAGAATCCCTGCTGTACGGAGCATCCGCTGACACTTATCAAGAAAAACCTAGGCATCCTCACCCTCGGCACCACTGAATGACGGAGGCTGGAGTCTACCAAACCTCTCAAGACGACGCTGCTCATCGCCCGGCATGACTGGCACAACAAAATCCTGAGCTGGTGCAACCGGCTGAGCTGGAGGTGCCCCCGGTGTCTGTAGTCCCTGCACTACCTGCTCAGGTGTGCGAGCAGCGGGGGTCTGATTGCCTCCCCCGGCCTGTGAAGTAGTTGCTGCTGTGGTGGCTGAAACTGCCTGAGCCAGGCCTGTGTAAACTGTCAAGATCTGTTCCAAGGCCTCCTGTAGACCCGGGATCACGATGGGCACTGTTGGTTCCTGAACCGGTGCTGCTGCTGGAGCCCGATCTGGAGTTGGGGCAGCTGGTGGGTCAATAGGTGCTTCCCTCGCTACTCTACCTCTACCACGGCCACGACCACGCCCACAGCCTCTGGTGGCCTCAGTGGGTGGCACTGGTGGTCGTCCACCTCGTTCGGTAGCTCGCGTCCTCACCATCTGTGAGAGAATGAAATATCGGAAGTTTAGTACTCTGACCAACAAGTTCGCACGACAAGAGTTTCAAGAATATGAAATTTTTCCTAAAGGTTCTGTAGCCTCTCGAGGATAAATACAGACGTTTCCGTACCGATCCGCGAGACTCTACTAAACCTGCTCATGACTCGTGAGACCTAAGTAACCTAGGCTCTGATACCAACTTGTCACGACCCCAACCCCGGCCGTGATGGCGCCCAACACAATGCTAGGCAAGCCCGACCAACTAACATCTCACAATCTCTTTCTTTATAATTCAATACCAATTTTCGATATTTAATACCGATTTAATATAAATAGAAGTATGAATTTAACAGATGAAATGTGCAGAAACCATAATCACGAAAAATCTCTGTAAGACAGCCTACTGATCTGGTGTCACAAGTCTGAGCCTCTAATACAAGGTTTCAACAATCTAATACAGAAATATGCCTAAAATGCGGAATAATAAGTGGAGATAGAAGGAGAAATCGGGTCTGTGAACGCCATGCAGCTACCTCGATAACTCCGATGAAAATAGAACGGCAGGAAAGCTCGCCCTATGCCTCAGGAATACCTGTACCTGCACACATGGTGCAGGAAGTAATGTGAGTACTCCGACCTAGTGAGTAATAACAATAAATAATGACTGACAATATGAAATCACATAAAGGCACTAAGCAGTTCTATATCAAAACAGTAAAATCATTTAAACTGTCACGACCCAAACTGAAGGGCCATGACTAGCACCCGACCACACTTGCCGAGCACCAACGTACATTTCATCTAACCTTCATTATTATCTTTTAAGGCTAAAGAGATCAATATAAATGGTAGACCTAGATCATGGACAACCAGCAATAAAATATGACGGCATGAACATACATAGCAGGGGATGACCAGACAATCAAGAAACTACATATAAGGTATGAACTACCACGCTACTATGAAAGACTATACAACAAAAACTAGCCGACAAGGCATACCAAACTATACATGAGCCGACACTTGTCTATGAGCCTCTAAAAGAACATAAGTGTTGCAACATAGCCAGAACAGGGCCCCGACATACCCATAATGTCTATAACTAAAATTGCATACAAAGACCAAGGCAAGTCCGGAGAAGGGATCTCGCCAATCACCGCTGAACTGGACAGTCAACTGTGGTGGGGGAGCTGCATCTATCTATCTATCAGGACCTGCAGCACGACATGCAGCGTCCACAAATAAAAGGACGTCAGTACGAATAAAGTACTGAGTATGTAAGGCAAGGAACCATAAATACGATCAGTAATGTAAGCAAGGATAAAGAATATACCACCTGTAACATCTTAGTACCTCTGAGGGCTACTTACATGAAATGCATGATACATATGTATAAATACATAAACCTTTAAAGCATTCGCCTCTGTGGGCATCATCATCATCATATCGTACCCGGCCATAATAGGCTCGGTAGAATCGTACCCGGCCACGTGGAGCTCGGTAAAACCCAACTGATCAGTGGTTGCACAATAGGTGTCGTACCCGGCCAACTATAGCGTGGCTCGGTAGAGTAAAATAGATACATATATATATAATGCATGCTCGACTCATGGAATCACATTCTAAACCTTTCGGAGTGACGTAAGGTCGGTATCCTCTATACACGTTATTAGGACTAACTCTTCACTATGAACCTTATAAGATTTAGGAAGTACGAACAACATTGATAACATAATAATAAGAGAAGTAACATTAACATCAATCGTTCCATAAGAGGGAAAACAATGTAAGTACTGCTAGCTTCTAAGAGTAGAGTATCTTGGAAGCTCGTTCATTACATTATGTACAATCGGAGTCGTGCAAAAGAAGGAAAGGGATAGCCTCACATACCTTGTATATACTTCCCCAATCTCAAGCTATGCAATTGTCAAAACTCCTTAGTCTACAATAAGAGAAACGATACTATCGTTATCATTTAAGCGTCATAACTATTATATATCGACCACAACCTATTTTACGATGAAACGGACAGCACCTCCCCTATATATATGACCTCACACCATTCAAAATAGTCACCAAACAGCCCAAACAACATCAATAATAAACATATTGAGCCTCCCAATATAGTCCACACACAGCCTAATCACTCCATACATACGACGACCACCATAGTCGTGTCAAACAATCTGGAAATGTTACGAATAACTATCAGCCCATAACCCTACATATATATGGTGTTTCCCCACACCCTTCCTCCTCCAAAACTCCACAAGATAGTAGTAAAATACGCAGCCCAACAACAACGCAAAACAGTCCACAAAACAATAACATTACTACCAAACCTTTCGACTCCGAGATCGTATCGATAAAAGGTTTAATGCGTTGGAAACTAGACTCATATATCTTTAATTTGGTGGGTAGATCACCCCGTAATTCCTTGTAAATTATGAGAAAAGATTAGAAACATTTGACCTAATGTTTAAGTAAAATTATGAACCTAAGTTGCGACAACTTTTGTCGACTTTTGTTTCATAACTCGTTTGACTTCAAGACTTATGATACGGATATTATATGATTAAAATACCTTAATAAATGACATCTTGAGTGTATTAAGCACCGCTAGATTACCTGAAAATACGAGTTACAACATCCTTAATTCGTTTAACTTCTAATACTGGTTAATCACCCTTATACACTCTTGTATCACTTAAGACCAATAGGATTGACTTCTTATCATCTCAAAGATAATTCCTTCTTGGATTTATGTTAACTAATATATGGCATGAACTAACACATGTGGATATGGGTTGTAACACCCTCCCCCCTAGGAACATTCGTCCTCGAATGTAAGGGTTTATGGGGAGTTTAAATCATCGTGGATTCCAATGGAAATTTCCGATCAATTTTCCCCTATAAAATGGTCACTAGCAAAACTTTCAAGTAATTAAGCCCCACATATGGTTTCACAAGTCTACACAAAGCATTATGCGTATTTACATTATCTACATATCATCATTTTGTATTAAGGAGGAGTATTCTCAAATTATTGCTTACCTCATAGAGCCGTTTCTTCTTCCAATGTATCCTGTCTTCCACCAGCATCCTTGTTATCTTCATTCTGGAATAAGTAAGGGTATTTTAACTTCATCTCTTTTTCTGCTTCCCATGTCATTTCTTCCATATTTTTGTTCCTCCACAATACTTTGACGGAAGCTACATCTTTTGTTCTCAGCTTGCGGACTTGCCGATCTAATATCGCCACTGGCACTTCTTCATATGATAGGTCCTCTGTAACTTGTACATCTTTGATAGGGACGACTCGATAAGGGTCTCCAATACATTTTCTCAACATAGATACATGGAATACAGGGTGGACAAATTCCAATTTGGATGGCAATTCTAACTCATAAGCAACCTGTCCAATCCGTCGAAGAATTTTATACGGCCCGATATACCTTGGACTCAGCTTACCTTTCTTCCCAAAACGCATAATACCCTTCATTGGTGAGATCCTCAGGAAAACCCAATCACCAACCTCAAACTCTAGATCACGACGTCGGACATCAGAATAAGATTTTTGCCTGCTTTGTGCCGTCCTCAATCGCTCCTGTATCACTTTCACCTTCTCAATAGCTTGGTGAATCAAATCTGGCCCATATAATTCTGTTTCACCGACTTCGAACCATCCAACTGGTGATCTACATCTCCTCCCGTATAGTGCCTCATATGGGGCCATTTTAATACTGGAATGGTAGCTATTGTTATAGGCGAATTCTATGAGTGGAAGATGATCATCCCAATTCCCCTTAAAATCTAGAACACATGCTCGTAGCATATCTTCTAGTGTCTGAATGGTACGTTCAGCCTATCCATCAGTCTGCGGATGAAATGCAGTGCTGAGATTTACTTGTGTGCCTAAACCCTTCTGGAAAGACCTCCAAAAGTTAGCCGTAAATTGAGCTCCTCGGTCTGATATAATAGATATGGGCACACCATGAAGCCTAACAATCTCCTTGATATACAACTTTGCATAATCTTCAGCCGCGTAAGTTGTCTTCACTGGCAGAAAATGGGCACATTTTGTAAGTCGATCAATTATCACCCAGATGGAGTCAAACTTATGATAAGAGCGAGGTAATCCAATAATGAAGTCCATATTAATCACCTCCCACTTCCAGGTCGGAATCTCTATATTTTGAAGCAATCCACCGGATTTCTGATGTTCTATCTTTACTTGTTGACAATTGGGACACTAGGCTACAAATTCAGCAATAGACTTCTTCATATTATCCCACCAATACAGCTTCTTGACATCATGATACATCTTTGTCGAGCCGGGATGGATGGAATATCGGGATTGATGAATCTCATTCATAATCTTCTCTCGCAACCCTGCCACATTAGGTACACACAATCAGCTCTGGTATCTCAGTGCCCCATCTTTTCCGATCCTAAAAGCCATACTTTTACACTGTTAAATGCTTTCTCTTAATCGTACTAAGATAGGATCTTCATATTGTCGTGCTTTTACCTCGGCTACCAAAGATGATTCTGATGTATTCTGTACAGTAACACCTCCGTCATCAGAGTCTAACAATCTGATTCTCATATTGGCTAGCTGATGAAGCTCTTTAATCAACCCCCATCTACCTGCCTCAATATGTACTAAGCTTCCCATTGATTTACGGCTGAGAGCGTCTGCCACAACATTGGCTTTACCGGGATGATACAATGTCTCGACGTCGTAGTCTTTCAATAATTCAAGCCACCTACGCTGCCTCAAATTCAACTCTTTCTGCTTGAAGATGTATTGTAAACTCTTGTGATCTGTGTAGATGTCAACATGGACGCCGTATAAGTAGTGTCGCCATATCTTCAAAGCATATATTACTGCAGCCAATTCCAAATCATGGGTTGGATAATTCTTTTCATGCTTCTTCAATTGTCTTGATGCATAAGCAATCACATTCCCATGCTGCATCAATACGCACCCCAAACCTATACCTGAGGCATCACAATATACCACATAACCTTCTGTTCCTTCAGGAAGAGTGAGCACTGGTGCAGATGTCAATCGATTCTTCAACTCCTGAAAACTACGTTCACAAGTGTCAGACCACTGGAATTTGGTAGCTTTTTGTGTTAACTTAGTCAATGGTGATGATATAGAGGAAAATCCTTCTACAAACCGCCTATAATATCCTGCTAGCCCTAGGAAGCTGCGGACTTCTGATGGTGTTGTAGGTCTCGGCCAATTCTTTACTGCATCGATCTTCTGAGTGTCGACACTAATACCCTCATCAGATATCACATGGCCAAGGAATGCTACTGAGTTCAGCCAGAATTCACATTTGGAGAGCTTAGCATATAACTTACGATCCTGAAGCGTCTGTAATACTATCCGCAAGTGGCCCGCATGTTCCACCTCCGAACGAGAATACACTAGAATGTCATCAATGAATACAATCACGAACACATCAAGATAGGGCCTGAATATAGTATTCATGAGATCCATAAAAGCTGCTGGGGCATTTGTTAGCCCGAACGACATCACCAAGAACTCAAAGTGGCCATATCTTGTCCGGAAGGTCGTCTTTGGAATATCCTTCTCCCTAACCCTCACCTAATGATACCCTGAACGTAAATCAATCTTAGAGAAATACTTGGCACCCTGGAGTTGGTCAAACAGGTCATCAATTCTTGGAAGTGGATACTTGTTCTTTATAGTAGACTTATTCAATTGTCGATAGTTGATACACATCCGTAACGACCCGTCTTTCTTCCGCACGAATAGGACTGGTGCACCCCAAGGTGAAGTGCTAGGCCTAATAAAGCCCTTATCCAGCAAGTCCTTCAACTGCACCTTCAACTCTCGCAACTCTGCCGGGGCCATTCTGTATGGAGGAATAGAGATCGGTTGAGTGTCAGGCAACACATCAATGCTAAACTCAATCTCCCTTTCAGGAGGAAGGCCCGGGAGTTCATCTGGGAAAACATCTGGGAATTCGTTAACCACAGGGATTGATTGTAAAGTAGGCGGTTTCGCCTCCGCATCCCTAACGCGAACGAGATGATAAATGTAACCTTTTGAGATCATTTTCCTTGCCTTAAGATAGGAAATAAACCTACCTTTCGGTGTAGCAATGTTCCCTTTCCATTCAATGACGGGTTCACCCGGAAATTGGAACCTAACCATCTTCGTACGACAGTCAACATTTGCATAGCATGAGGCCAACTAGTCCAATCCCATTATCACATCAAAATCAACCATTTCTAACTCAAATAAATTTGCCGAGGTTTGACGACTACAAATCATCACAGTGCAACCTCTATATACCCTTCTAGCAATCACAGAATCTCCTATCGGAGTAGATACCGCGAGGGGTTTACTTATCAATTCAGGTTCAATGCCAAACTTATTAGCCACAAAGGGTGTAACATATGATAATGTAGATCCCGGATCAATCAGCGCATATACATCATAAGAAAATACAGATATAATACCTGTAACAACATCTGGAGACGACTCGAGATCCTGTCGACCTACTAGAGCATAGGTTCGATTTTGAGCACCACTCGAACTCGGCACTGCACCTCTACCCCTACCACGACCTGTCGACTGCTGAAAACCCCGTGCTGGAGGTCGAACTGATGAGGAAGAACCAGACACAGATCTAGTCGGCTGAGCCATACCATCACCTCCTCTATTAGGACAATCCCGCATCATATGGCCAGGCTGCCCGCACGAATAGCATGCATCAGAACCTCGACGACACAGTCCAAAGTGGGCCTTGCCGCACTGATCACAATGTGGTGTTGGGGGTCTCATCTGACTAGTATCCCTGTGATGTTGCGAGCCAGATGCCCACGAACTCTGACCTGGACCAGAATAGGATCGATCATATCGAGGCCTCTGAAACTGTGGAGGAGCACTAGCTACAGGTGGCGCCGAACTCCTCGAAATCTGTGGCCTGATGCGGCCTCTGAAGTCATCAGAATACCCTGCAAATCTCGCCCTCTTATGCTGGCCTCTATCCTGCTCCCTAACTACCCTCTGCTGGCGCTTACGATCCTCTAGGGTCTGGGCATAAGCTTGAATACGGGAAATATCCATGCCCTCCACCAAGGAGGCTGTCGTACACTCATTTATTAGATGTGGTCCCAACCCATTCACGAACATATGCACCCTATCACTCATCTCGGCCACCATATGGGGAGCATACCTTGCCAAAGAATCAAACTGCATACTGTACTCTCGCACACTCATATTACCTTGTCTAAGGTTCAAGAACTTATCAGCTCTAGCTCATCGTATCTCAACTGGCAAGTAGTGACGAAGAAAGGCCTCAGAAAATTCCTTCCACACAACTGGAGGAGGGTTCGGACCCCTGGATCTCTCCCAACTATCATACCAGAGAACCGCTAAATCCCGTAGCCGATAAGAAGCCAACTCTACTGCCTCTGTATCACTAACATGCATAACCCGAAGTGTACGATGAACCTGGTCAATAAAAGTCTGTGGGTCCTCCTTGGGGTCTGATCCGGTAAACACTGGAGGATCTAAATTAATAAAATCACGAACTCTTGTACTAACTGGTTTCTCAGCAGCACCTGTATTCTGCCTCTGAGCCTGAGCAGCTACCAAGCTAGTCAATAACTGCAAAGCACTCTGCATATCCTGGTCTGGAGTGCCAGACGGAGGAACTGGAGGCGCTGGGTGCCTTCTAATATCCTCTGGAGGAGATGGAGTAGATGAGGTATGAGAGGGCATCTCACTTTGAGCCTCACTTTGTCCTGCTCTGACTTGGGGCACCTGACTGGTACCCTCTCCCGCTGCTGTATCAAGCCGTCTACTAATCGTTTGCTTCCTAGTCGAAGGCATCACTGAAAAAAACAAGGTGAATATTAGAGACAAACACTTACGACTCAACTCTACGCACGATCTAGATTCAGGAAGAAGGTAACAACCCTAGATGTCATGTAGCCTCCTGATTATAAATGTGGCGCGCTACACATCCATAATCAAGACTCTACTAGACACGGCTCATAGACAACCCCTAGGACAGACTTGCTCTGATACCAAGTTTGTCACGACCCAAACTGAAGGGCCATGACTAGCACCCGACCACACTTGCCGAGCACCAACGTACATTTCATCTAACCTTCATTATTATCTTTTAAGGCTAAAGAGATCAATATAAATGGTAGACCTAGATCATGTACAACCAGCAATAAAATATGACGGCATGAACATACATAGCAGGGGATGACCAGACAATCAAGAAACTACATATAAGGTATGAGCTACCACGCTACTATGAAAGACTATACAACAAAAACTAGCCGACAAGGCATACCAAACTATACATGAGCCGACACTTGTCTATGAGCCTCTAAAAGAACATAAGTGTTGCAACATAGCCAGAACAGGGCCCCGACATACCCATAATGTCTATAACTAAAATTGCATACCAAGACCAAGGCAAGTCCGGAGAAGGGATCTCGCCAATCACTGCTGAACTGGACAGTCTACTGTGGTGGGGGAGCTGCACCTGTCTGTCTATCAGGACCTGCAGCACGACATGCAACGTCCACAAATAAAAGGACGTCAGTACGAATAAAGTACTGAGTATGTAAGGCAAGGAACCATAAATACGATCAGTAATGTAAGCAAGGATAAAGAATATACCACCTGTAACATCTTAGTACCTCTGAGGGCTACTTACATGAAATGCATGATACATATGTATAAATACATAAACCTTTAAAGCATTCGCCTCTGTGGGCATCATCATCATCATATCGTACCCGGCCATAATAGGCTTGGTAGAATCGTACCCGGCCACGTGGAGCTCGGTAAAACCCAACTGATCAGTGGTTGCACAATAGGTGCCGTACCCGGCCAACTATAGCGTGGCTCGGTAGAGTAAAATAGATACATATATATATAATGCATGCTCGACTCATGGAATCACATTCTAAACCTTTCGGAGTGACGTAAGGTCGGTATCCTCTATACACGTTATTAGGACTAACTCTTCACTATGAACCTTATAAGATTTAGGAAGTACGAACAACATTGATAACATAATAATAAGAGAAGTAACATTAACATGAATCGTTCCATAAGAGGGAAAACAATGTAAGTACTGCTAGCTTCTAAGAGTAGAGTATCTTGGAAGCTCGTTCATTACATTATGTACAATCGGAGTCGTGCAAAAGAAGGAAAGGGATAGCCTCACATACCTTGTATATACTTCCCCAATCTCAAGCTATGCAATTGTCAAAACTCCTTAGTCTACAATAAGAGAAACGATACTATCATTATCATTTAAGCGTCATAACTATTATTTATCGACCACAGCCTATTTTACGATGAAACGGACAGCACCTCCCCTATATATATGACCTCACACCATTCAAAATAGTCACCAAACAGCCCAAACAACATCAATAATAAACATATTGAGCCTCCCAATATAGTCCACACACAGCCTAATCACTCCATACATACGACGACCACCATAGTCGTGTCAAACAATCTGGAAATGTTACGAATAACTATCAGCCCATAACCCTACATATATATGGTGTTTCCCCACACCCTTCCTCCTCCAAAACTCCACAAGATAGTAGTAAAATACGCAGCCCAACAACAACGCAAAACAGTCCACAAAACAATAACATTACTACCAAACCTTTCGATATATATCTCACAAGTTCTAGCTTCAATGGCTTAGCCGCAACTTGGATAATCTTAAATACATATAGAGTAAGAGGTTCCTTACCTTTTACAGAAAGAACAACTCCAATTTGACCTTAAATTTCCATGAAATATCCCTCCAATGCTGCCACACAACAAAAAAAAGGAAACTAGCGATCAATTAGTGTTTTTCGGCACTAGAATCACTTTAGAAGGCTTGAAATCACCTAGCATTGATATTAAGAACATGAGGGAGTATTTACAGAACATAAACCCTTTAAAACAACCTCCCACACGGGCTGGAACGACACAAAAAATGAGCAACAACAAGAAGAACAAGAGACTTACTAGCGCCACGGAATTCCCGACACTTGATTTGTGTTGTTTGCCCTTTTTTGGGTCTTGAATCTTGAGAGAACCTTGAGAGGATATTCCTAGGGTTCTAAGGTCTGAAAATAGTGAAAAGAAATGACTTAAAACGGGTTGTAGTCATCCTATATAGGTCCAAATATCTTAAACCGACTTAGTGGGCCCCATAGAGAGGTGCTTGGCGCAGTCTCGCGAAAACGCGAATATCTCTCTACTCCGAGATCGTATCGATAAACGGTTTAATGCGTTGGAAACTAGACTCATATATCTTTAATTTGGTGGGTAGATCACCCCGTAATTCCTTGTAAATTATGAGAAAAGATTAGAAACATTTGACCTAATGTTTAAGTAAAATTATGAACCTAAGTTGCGACAACTTTTGTCGACTTTTGTTTCATAACTCGTTTGACTTCAAGACTTATGATACGGATATTATATGATTAAAATACCTTAATAAATGACATCTGGAGTGTATTAAGCACCGCTAGATTACCTGAAAATACGAGTTACAACATCCTTGATTCGTTTAACTTCTAATACTGGTTAATCACCCTTATACACTCTTGTATCACTTAAGACCAATAGGATTGACTTCTTATCATCTCAAAGACAATTCCTTCTTGGATTTATGTTAACTAATATATGGCATGAACTAACACATGTGGATATGGGTTGTAACATAAACATCAGTGAATAAGGAAATCATGTGAAATTCCTTTAACCAAGTAAAATAGATATAATCAGTATAAATCAGCTCCTCAAGCATTTTAGTTCATTTATTCGATCTTATCCTTAGTTCTCAATTCATATACTTCTCACGATAACCGAGTCAATAAATATATATACCACTGCATCGTGCAGCCCGATCCGTATAGCGCTGTGGCGTACAGCCCGATCCATAATAATAATAGTCGATTGCGCTCACTTTGGGTGTGCAAACTCCGGAGGGGCTCCTTCAGCCCAAGCGCTTTATAATTGTTGCGGCGTGCAGCCCGATCCATATAAGTAGTTGCTGCGGCATGCAGCCCGATCCATAATGTATATAATATATATATATCTGATGCGGCGCGCAGCCCGATCCATATCATATAAAATATCCTCACTATTGGGTCCTCGACCCCTCTCAATCATTTAATAATCACAGCCTCTCGGGCATAATGTACGGTCGGGATCTCGGCCCTCATATCTCTTCCTATTTATGATTAACATTTCAATAATTTGGTTCATATCATTCTTAAACAATTGGAAACATGACTGAGGATATAAATTCTTTAACAAAGTAAGTGAGGAAAACCAGTCAAAAATCCCCTAAGGGTTCTACAGGTCGGCACAAGGCCCCAAGCATGACAACAAGCCCAATTCACAACAATAAAGTATATGTCTCAATCAAAAATGTAGTAAAATATCATTCGGGATGGACCAAGTCCCAATCCCCATAGTATTGAACCTCACGCTCGTCACATAGCGTGTATCTCAACTTAGTATAGCACTACGTTGTGCAAATCCGGAGTTTCAAACCCTCAGGACATCATTTAAAATTATTACTCACCTCAAACTGGCCAAAACTCCAGCTCGCTATGCCCTTGCCTCTCAAATTGGCCTCCACGCGCGTTGAATCTATCCAAAATCAGAACGAATAGGTCACAATATGCTAAGGGAACATAGCCCAAGCGAAAACATTCGAAAAAATATCAAAATCTCGAATTTAGCAAAACCCGAGCCCCGGGACCACGTCTCGAAATAGGGTAAAATTTACATTTTCAGAATCCTCGTACCCTCACGAGTCTAACCATACCAAAATTATCCAATTCCGATACCATTTGGTCCTTCAAATCATCATTTTACATTTTTGAAAGGTTTCACAATTTTCTTCCCAAATTCCAGCTCAAATCACGAATTAAATGAGGAATTTAGTGATAGATTCATGTATTCTAGCCAAATCTGAGTTAAAATCATTTATCCCGATGAATTTCTTGAAAAACTTTCGAAAAACGCCAAAATCCGAGCTCTCTAGGTCAAAATATTAAATAAAACCCAAAACCTCATATTTATATAGAGTACCCTTCAGGTCTTCTCACCGCGACCGCGCTCGTTTTTGTGCGGTCCGCGCGAGTTCAGAGACTGTGAAACTACGAGTCAACTCATGCGGCTGCGTCCCACTTCATGCGGCCCGCGTCTCACTCATGCGGTCGTACCCTATGGTCATGCGGTCCGCGTCAGTGAAGATCAGAGAAGCTGCCAACCCACTCATGCGGCCGCACAACAACTTTGTGCGGTCCGTGCCAGTCTTCATGTGGCCGCATTCCGTCTTTGTGCGGTCTGCATCACCGCGCGGTCCGTGCGACGCCTACCGTGGCCGCGCCCTTGCAGTCCTCTTGGACCTGCTACAGTTGCTGCATTTTTCTTTTATATTTTTCAACTCCAAACTTCCCGTTAGCCATCTGAAATCACCCCGGGGCCCCCGGGACCTCAACCAAAAGCACCAACGCTTCCTAGAACATCCTCCAGACTCATTCCAATCCTCAAAACACCTCAGACAACATCAAAACCATCAAATTACATCGAATTCAAGCCTAAGAACTCCAAGAACTCTTGAATTATGCTTTCGATCAAAAAGTCCATCAAATTTCGTCCGAATGACCTGAAATTTTGCACACACATCCCAAATGACACAATGAAGCTACTGCAACTCTCGGAATTCCATTCCGACCACTATATCAAAATCTCGCCTATCAATCGGAATTTTCCAAAATATTAATTTCGCCAATTCAAGCCTAAATCTTCTCTACAACTCCAAAACCCATTCCAATCGCGCTCCTAAGTCACAAATCACCTCTCGAAGCTAACCGAACCATCAGAACTCACTTCCAAGCCTTCTAACACATAAGTCAACATCCGGTTGACTTTTCCAACTTAAGCCTTCTTAAAAGAGACAGTGTGTCTCATTTCTTACCAAATCCTCTCCGAACTCGAACTAATAAACTCGATCACATAAAACACGGATAACGAAGCATAAAGAAGCTGAAATGGGGAAAATAGAGCGGTAAGTCATGAGACGACTGGCCGGGTCGTCACAGCACTGTCCTTTTTGCACAGATATTGCTCTATTTTGCTATCTATTTGCTTTCCAATCAGGCTAAGCTCTGCCCTCTATTTCATAAGACTAATCATTGTCTTGATAACATCATGACTATTGCACATCAGGGACTGAAATATTACCAATCTAACCGAAGGCGTCATAGTCTAAAGGCATCATCCTCATAGCTAGAAGACACCATGCCATGGCCTGAGGATCCCTCAAACTTACATATCATTATTCAAAGGCGTCATGGTTCGGAGGCACCATTGTCATGGACCGAGAACATCACTTCATGGCCTGCGAATCCCTCACTAAATAATTCATGGCCCCGAATGTCATCTTTAACCGTCTGAAGACAACCTTCATGGTCCAAAGGGAATTTGCATCATGCTTAAATTTTTTCCCAGTGCATGTTTGTAGCATCTTTTATCTGCAGGTAACCAGAAGGAAACCGCTATCCTAGCATGAGCGATCTTTCTCTAGATCCCTCCAACCGTCCTTAGCTTTAACCGCTCACCATAGCCGCTTCCGCATCGCATGTCCGTTCTTGTAGTAATTTCATCGGCATACTCCGCAGACGTATCCAGAACTAAACATGGCCTAATTCCTATAAAACCAGGTATATGTAGGCAACTCGAAAATCGGAGTCCAGCCTCTGTCTTTCAAAACATCCCATTTGGTCAAAATTGGCCATCATTTCTTTACCCGAAAAATCTTTCATCTTTCTCGGGTAAAGAGAGGCAGTTGTTTATACCTAATTTTTTCCTATATATTTTTAATATAAATAAATACTTTCAAAATAGCATACACATTCATATATAAGCATGCACAAGGTTTTTATAATTTTTTCCATAATTTTAAGGATTCAAATTGATTTATTTCCTTCCTTTTTATTCATAAAATCACCAATAATTATTCCTCAAATTATTGTTGTGTGATTTAGTCATTTGATTTCTATAGTTATGCCAAAATATTTTTAAAATATTTTTTATGCATTTTTATAATAGCATTTTTGTATTTTTAAAGTTATATTGCATATAATTATAATATTAGCCCCATTAATGTATAATTACATCTATTTTCATAAAATCGACCTTATATATTTTTAAAATGTTGAAAATCTATTTTAAATTATTTTAGCACGTGAAATTATTTTTAGAAATTATTTATCATTTATTATAAATTATATAGGGAAAATTGGCTATTTAAAATATAGCCAAATTTGCCTTTCAATTTCAGCCCAATTTAAACCCAACCTCAGCCCAATTTCTAACCAAATTACCCGATCCCAAACTCTGAACCCGCCTACCCACTCCAAGACCCGTCAAATCCTGGCCATTGATATAAAAGATCAACGGCCCTCGTTCGTTCATTCCTTTTTTATCCCAAACAACCCTTAACCCTAACTCATTATTCAGAGACCGTCGCCTCTGTATTCTCTCATCTCCTCTCCTCTCAGAACTACTCAACCTAACCCTAGTTCCTTCAACCGCCGACCTCCCTTTCTCTAGTCTTCTCCGGTGATCTCCCTTCAACTCCTAAGCCTCCAATGGCTCCTTTATTGCCATGCTCGTCTTCTCTGAGGTCTTCAAGGCCCTCGCCCACGCCGACTTGCATCTAGAGTTTTCCATATGGTCTGTTCTTGGCTACTTCAGTATGATTTCAAGCGAAATCATGTTGTACTTGCTACGATCCTTGAGATTTTAGACAGGTTCTTTCATCTCTACTTGGGTTTCTTTCGAAACCCTAATTTTGCTTACATCTCCTAGATCTATACGATTTTTAAACAATTTGAGTCTGTTTCCTTGATGGTTTACACTATCCTTGTAACTCTTTACAAGAATCATCGATTTTAAAGTGTTTTCACCTTCTTTTAAAATTAGGGTTTTCAGAACTTCTTCTAAAACCTTGTTTAAACCGATTCTTTATGATTAAACTTCTATCTCTTGCATATTACGACTGATTCTATGATTTTACTACCTTTTCAACTCGTCTATATTGAAAGCCCTAAATTTCTAAGATTTCTTTGTTTGGTTCTGTGTGTTAGCATGACTGCTCGTTTCTTGTTTAAGTTTCTGTGATTATCTTGCCTCGAATTTGTTTTTACTATGTTTTTAGCCTAACTTATATCACCTCTATGTGATTATGTTCATCTTGATTGTTCAGACTTGCCTCTTTCTATCGATACTGTTTAACCTGCATGTTTGCTATGATTGATTATTTCTATTTTATTCTATTTATATGCTGAATACTGAATCATGACTCCCTCTTTAATTGATTCTGAGTTCCCTATTTTTGGGGTTTGATTGAAAGACACCTTCCTTTAAACCCTCAATTTTTACCTCTTGTATTCAAATTAACTGATTCGCCTACCTTGTCTACTGTGGTACTTTATTCTTACTGAATTATTTCCTTAATTAGAGTTTTTCACAACTTAGCCCTAATTGTTTACCCTATACTTACTGGATTTGATTCTTTCCTTATTAGTCATACACTGATTTCTTTCCTTATATGCTACTTATTCTTACCGTTTGAATTGATTCCCTTAAATTAAGGGAGTACTTGTCCTGATTTTGCTCTAATTGACTTTGAGATTCATAATTACTACGCTATTGTAATTCTTACCTTATTTTTCCTCATTTTCAAACTACTATACATATACACTCTCTCATTAACACAAAACACACGAACACTTTGGTTCGAAAGCTCTCTCTCTCTCTCTCTCATACTTAAACTTTATGCTCTCTCTCTTTTGTGCTACTTGCGACTATTCCGAGTTAGTCGGCTTCAAGCCAAGGCTAACTATTAGCTCTCCTACTCTTTCACTCTTGCCTACTGTCTTCTTTACTGGTATGTTCTAATTTCAGTTCAAGTTCCAAAAAACAATATGGTTCTTTTATTGCTTCAGTTCATCCTGTTTCTAGTTTCCTTTTACTTATGGTTTTACTGTGAAACCTACAACTAATATGCTTACATGATTAGCATGTTATGAACCCCCCTTTCTTAGAATCAATATGAGCATGTTATCCCCCCTAAGTAGTCAGCACTCCTAACTGGTACGGTTTTGGGATTGAATCATGTGGATCCTATACTGAACCCCCTTAAGAATTGCTGGTTTTGTGACTATGTCTGATCAGTTGTGTCTGAGCATGCTTGTATCAGTTCCTAAGACCTTTGCTTGTTATGTGTTTACAATCATGTGTTCTATGTATCCCCAAATCTCTTGACCCCTGTTTGTGACTATTGAACTTGCTTTGGTTCTGTGACCCCTAGCTGTGTATGAACCTGTCTTAAGGGTGTTGTGTTTGGACTGTTGTTTACTACTCCACTATCTTTTCAAATTGTCTCTGTTATTTTACTAAATTATTTCAAACAAACTTTCTTTTAATACAGTTTTCCCACTAAAACCTTTCAACTTTTGTCAAACACTTTCACTTTACTCCTAAATCAATAAGTTCTTCCCCCTCCAGTATGTGTACTGACTTGGGATCCTCTTGAGAACCCTCTGAACTCTGGCATGCTAAGGCTGGCCCTTCCATACTGCACTTATTCAATTTTGGTTACCAAGTCTAGGTGTAAGCATTGCCCGGGATCCTTGAGATCCTTAGGGAACTTTGATGCACCTAGACTATGACATTGTCTATGGAATTGAGGCACTTGAGGCTATTGGAGGCTTTGGAAATCTGGGCCTATCTGTAGGCTCCCTATATAATAACTTCTTATTTTCTTAATTACTTATGTAATTCATTCATATGGTCTGTAATAATTTGTAAACGACTATTGGGGTAACTAGTGAAAGGGTGGGTAGTTACATGTTTGTAGGGTAATACGGGTAGGAACCATGCCTATAGGACTTTACAATTTGTTGTGTTTGCCTTTATAAGTAGAAACCATGCCTATAGGACTTTACAATTTGTTGTGTTTTCCTTTATAAGTAGAAACCATGCCTATAGGACTTTACAATTTGTTGTGTTTGCCTTTATAAGTAGAAAGCATGCCTATAGGACTCAACTGATGCCATAATAGAAATTATGTTTACAAGTCTTAAAATCAGCTTCATAAGTAGATGCCATGCCTATAGGATATAATGTAATCCAAATTCTGTTATAACAAGTGTTTACATGTGTTCATGCCTGCAAGCTTCTAAAATTAGTGTTAAACAATTAGATATCATGTCTATAGGGGACAACACCAGAATTCTGCCTATAGATCTCACCTAAGTTTAGTTTAAATAAATCAACCCAGTCTGTATTTTAGTTCACTTCTGAATTGGTTTAATTAAGTGGTTTATATTTCCCTGAAACGAGTTCTTTTTAAAAAACTACCTTAATCTATTACTAGACAACATGCCTCTAGGGATTAAAGAGTCTGTTTCAAAACCTGCCTTGTTTCACTATACAAAATGTAGTCATCAGTATTCCACATATAGGCAAGCCCGTAGGGCATTTTCAAAACTTGCAATTCTGAAACTGTTCTTGTGACTTAATGTTGTTCTGGTTTAAACAAGCTTTAAAAGTAGTAGGCAACTTATAGGGTCATTACTTTTGAGTTTATAAAGCAAACTTCCTGGATTCTGTATAATCACTTAGACATCATGCCTTAGGATACTGTTTAACAAAAGGTCCTTATTTATTCTTGAGTCGTGCTGTTTATGTGCCTTGTTTGAGGAGGAAATTTTGAGCCTCTAATTGCTCCCTTTTATCTTACGTGCTAAAGTCCTAATTGTTTTGCCTGTCGCCTTAGTATTTTAACATTTAAAACCTTAGGGGTCTGTCTAGAACCACCTATAGGTAGAGTTCCTAAATCTCTCCAGGACCATTAAGAAGGGACGGGTAACAACACGCAATAGAGGTCGCTGACCAACACTCGTTTTGAATGACCACTAAGGGGATAGGAAGGGTAGATATGGGATATGATGACTAGGCGCTAATGTCACGTGTAGCCCCTCATTGAGGAGTGTTTACCGGATATTGTATGGGGTGATCCTATAGGCTAATCAACCTAGGACTCCCCCTTCCCGATTTTTTTTGTTTAAGACTTTGTCTTATACAACTTGTCCAGAACTTCTGTCTTATTTGAGTCATATAAACATGCCATATTTGTAATTATTTCTTTCAAGTACTTATTTGGACTAATTCATGACTATAAGTTCGGCCGGGACCCACAGTTGTGGACCAAGAGGGGTGCCTAATACCTTCCCCTCGAGGTCATTTTGAGCCCTTACCCTAATCTCTGGTAATGCAAACCAAACCAAGAGATAATCACTCTAGGTGCCCTAACGCACCGTAATCCATTAGGTGGCGACTCTTCAAATACCCAATTCCCAAAAGGAAATGAGTTATCACACCCCATGTAATGTCGACACCCGGACCTCTCTCTGTGGAGGGAAAAAAGGGGGCACGACAAGGGCTTGGGAAGAAACTCCAGAGCATTACCAAGCCGATACAGTTGAAACGTCATGGCACATCTTTCGGGCTGGGATACCCATACACCTGGCAGGAGTACAATGATTGGTCACCGCTATGGCGTGGTCCTTATTATTCTCTCGAGCAACCAGTGCCATATCTGGGTCAGACTTTTCACCAGGCTGATACAATATGGGGAACTACAAAGGAAAAAGCTTTAGCTGGGCTGAAGAATTTGTTCCTAGAGGATGAGGATATAGATTGCAGTGCAATAATTGAGAAGGAAGAGGAAGAAGGCCTCACCATTCAGACTGTAGAGTTGTTCTCAGGAATTGGACTGCCACACTATCCCGGGCCTGCCGAGTCCCTGGGTAGCTTGGCATAGCCTAATTTATTTCTATAACCATGCTAGGAATTTCAGATGTTTTTAGTAATTTTGTTTTAAAGACGCGTTTTGTTTCAAAATAATTGCTTGATTCATCGAGCCGTACTTGTTTTGGATATTTTTGAAATTTAATCAATGATGAACAACATTATTATTACTTTTCCTGATGAACCGAAGACTGTGACATGTAATGAGACAACGCAACATAAGGATAGTGACTCGAAGGAAGAAGATTAAATACCTGAGGAAATTGTCAGGGAAGTTGAGAATTTTGAGAATAAACCTAAGTCCAATCTGGACGAGACTGAAGCAATCAATTTGGGAGACACCGAGATTGTCAAGGAGACCAGCATAAGCATTCAGTTATCACCGCCAGAGAAGGAAGAGTACATTCGTTTCCTAAAGGAATATGAGGATATCTTTGCATGGTCATATGATGACATGACCGGTCTGAGCACATCCATAGTGGCTCACAAATTTCCTAGCGATCCAATATGTCCGCCAGTAAGGCAGAAAATCAGAAAGTTCAAACCAGATATGAGCCTGAAAATCAAGGAGGAAGTCACTAAGCAAATCAAAGCTAAAGTCCTCAAGGTAGTTGAGTACCCAACTTGGTTAGCCAACATTGTACCAGTTCCGAAGAAAGATGGGAAAGTCAGGGTGTGTGTTGATTATTGAGATTTAAATAGAGCAAGTCCCAAGGATGATTTTCCACTACCAAATATACATATCCTAATCGACAATTGTGCCAAGCATGAAATCCAATCCTTTGCAGATTGCTTCGCGGGTTATAATCAGATCTGGATGGACGAAGAAGACGCAGAGAAGATAGCTTTCATTACACCGTGGAGAGTATATTGCTACAAGATGATGCCATTTGGTCTAAAAAATGATGGGGCTACTTACATGAGAACCATGTCAACCATCTTCCATGACATGATACACAAGAAAATAGAGGTGTATGTTGACAACGTCATCATCAAATCCACGAGGGTCGCAGATCATACAGCAGAGCTGCGAAAGTTCTTTGACATGTTAAGGAGGTACAATCTAAAATTGAACCTCGCAAAATGTGCATTCGGGGTTCCTGCAGGAAAGTTGTTGGGATTCATTGTCAACCACCGAGGAATCGAGTTGGACCCGTCCAAAGTTAAGATATTCAAGAGTTACCGCCACCAAATAACAAGAAGGACGTGATGAGCTTCCTAGGACGTCTCAACTACATCAGCCGCTTCATAGCACAGTCCACAGTTATATGTGAACCCATCTTCAAAATGTTGAGGAAAGATGCTGAAATGAGTTGGACAAAAGATTGTCAGAAGGCTTTTAACAAAATTAAGGAATACCTGTCCACACCACTAGTCCTAGTCCCGCCAAAACCTGGGAGACCTTTACTACTCTATCTATCTGTATTAGATGGAGCTTTCGGATGTGTTTTGGGACAACATAATGAGATCAAGGAGCAAGCAATATACTACTTGAGTAAGAAGTTCATACCTTATGAAGCACGATATTCTAGAATGCACTTGCTATGCTTTAACCTAGACAGCTCAAAAATTGAGGCATTATTTTTGTGCCTATACCACGTACCTCATATCCAGGATGGACCCTCTGAAATACATCTTTTTAGAAGCCTATGCCAACCGGGAAGTTAGCCAAGTGGTAGATATTGTTGAGTGAGTTTGATATCATCTATGTAACTCAGAAGGTGGTCAAAGGACAAGCATTGGCAGACCATCTTGCTGAAAATCCTGTGGGAGGAGAATACAAACCCTTAAAAATGTATTTTCCTGTTGAAGAAGTATTATTCGTAGGAGAGGACATTGCTGAAGCTTACGATGGTTGGAGAATGTTCTTCGATGGAGATGCAAACTTCAAAGGAGTGGGCATTGGAGTAGTTTTGGTATCAGAAATAAGTCAACACTACCATGTATCAGTGAAGCTTAGGGTTCCTTGCACCAACAACATGGCAGAATACAAAGCTTGGATCATGGGGCTCAATTTGGCCATAGATATGAATATACAAGAGGTGCTGGTAATTGGTGATTCAGATCTTCTGGTACACCAGGTTCAAGGGGAATGGGCTATGAAGAACACCAAGATACTGCCATACTTGTATCATGTGCAGGAGTTAATGAAAAGATTCACAAAGATAGAATTCAAACACGTTCCTAGAATTCAAAATAAGTATGCAGATGCATTGGCTACCTTATCATCAATGATACAACATCTAGACAAGAATTTCATCGATCCTATCATGCTGAAAATCCACAACCAACTAGCTTATTGTGCTTATGTTGAAGAAGAAACGGATGGAAAACCTTGGTTCAATGACATTAAAGAATATTTGGCTAGAGGATAATATCCAGAGCAGGCAAACCATACTCAGAAATGCACGTTGCGGAGGCTGTCCAATCACTTCTTCCAAAGTGGAGGGACCTTGTATAGAAGAACTCCTGATCAGTGGTTGTTAAGGTGTGTTGATGCAAAGGAGGCTTCTAGACTGCACGAGGAGGTACATGCTGGAACTTGTGGACCACATATAAATGGTTTTGTTCTAGCCAAGAAAATACTCAGAGCTGGATATTTTTGGATGACCATGGAAATGGATTACATCCAGTACGTACAGAAATGCCACCAATGCCAGGTACATGCAGACATGATATAGGTACCACCAAACTAGCTCAATGCAACAATTGCACCTTGGCCTTTTGCTTCCTGGGGAATGGATGTCATTGGTTTGATCGAGCCCATTGCTTCAAACGGGCATCGATTCATTCTAGTGGCCATGAACTATTTCACAAAATGGGTAGAGGCCACATCTTACAAAGTTGTAACCAAGAAGGTTGTCGCGGACTTTGTCAAGGATCCTATTATTTCCTGATTCGGAGTTCGCGAGTCCATTATCACTGATAATGATGCCAATCTCAATAGTGACCTGATGAAAGCCATGTGTGAAACCTTCAAAATCAAGCACAAAAACTCTACATCATACATGCCTCAAATGAATGGAGCTGTGGAAATTGCTAACAAGAACATCAAGAAGATACTAAGGAAGATGGTAGAAAACCACAAACAATGGCACGAGAAGTTACCCTTTTCCCTATTGGGGTACCGTACTAAGATCCGTACATCAATTGGGGCAACCCCCTATTTACTAGTTTATGGTACTGAAGCTGTCATTCCAGTCGAGGTAGAAATTCCTTCTTTAAGGATTATACTGGAAGCCGAACTCAGGGATGCATAATGGATAAGAAGCCTCTATGAGCAACTGGACCGTATAGACAGAAAAAGAATGAACGCAGTATGTCATGGTCAGCTTTATCAGAACAAAATGTCCAGAGCTTTTAACAAAAGGGTCAAACCAAGACAGTTCGCACCGGGACAATTGGTGCTGAAGAAAATCTTCTCGCATCAAGATGAAGCCAAAGGAAAATTCTCTACCAACTGGCAAGGTCCTTACATGGTTCACTGGGTGCTAACAGGAGGAGCACTCATACTTGCAGAAATGGATGGGGAAGTCTGGCCGAAATCAATTAATTCAGACACAGTCAAGAGATACTATGTTTAGATTGTTTACATTCCTTCATATGATATAACTAAACTAATCTTGACCTGATTCCCATTTAAGAGGGGATACGTAGGCAGCTCTGTGGGTTCGGTTATATCATAATAAAATTTTTATTTTCCCTCGAAACCAGAAACTGGGGTAGAATTTTGAGGAGGACCCTCAAAATTCTAGAGCAAGTCCAGCCGACACCATCATATGTCAGATAGTCAGAAATCAGTTAAGAAACTGGGGCAGAATTTTGAGAAGGAAATTTGTCGCACGTAAACGGCCGAAGGATCATTTACCAAATAGGGGTAGAATTTTGAGGAGGACCCTCAAAATTCTAATACGAGAAAGCTGCAATGTGTTATAGTCACTATTTCATCTAAAATTACTTGATATTTCACTATGTTTTCTAAAAAATAACTCCATTTTTATCAATAAATGCATATTTTCAAAAAGTCTATTTTCGTAACAGCCAGGTGTTACACAAAGCAACTCAAACAAGGCCTCCAAAATGGAGCGGAGCAAAGCCAGCAGACGAAGGCACGAACCAACCTCCCCTTATGAAACTTACAACTTTTCTTTGGATACATGCATGGTGAATATAACAGAAGTATTTGCAAACATACACATGCCAAAGTCACTATCAATCAAGCCACTAGATGCAAATATATCTTCAGCTAAGATGCATTCTACTCCGATTTGCTGCTTGTTCACTGCATAAGGCTAAGCCTTGCCTTCCCCTTGCATGAGACTAAGCCTTGTCTCAAATCTTGCATAAGGCTAATCCTTGCCTCTATATTTGCATAAGGCTAAGCACTGCCTTCTCTTTGCATGAGGCTAAGCCCTGCCTTCATATTTGCATAAGGCTAAGCACTACCTTCTCGTTGCATGAAACTAAGCCTTGTCTCGAATCTTGCATGAGGCTAAACCCTGCCTCCATATTTTCATAAGGCAAAGCACTACCTTCTCGATGCATGAGACTAAGCCTTGTCTCGAATCTTGCATGAGGCTAAGCCCTGCCTCCATATTTGCATGAGGCTAAGCGTTGCCTTCTCTTTGCATGAGACTAAGCCTTATCTCAAATATTGCATGGTTCTAAGACCTACCTCCATATTTGCATAAGTCTAAGCACTGCCTTCTCATTGCATAAGACTAAGCTTTGTCTCAATTCTTGCATGAGGCTAAGCCCTGCTTCCCCATTTTCATAAGGCTAAGCGTTGCCTTCACTTTGCATGAGACTAAGCCTTGTCTCAAATCTTGCATGAGGCTAATCCCTACCTCCATATTTGTATAAGTCTAAGCTCTGTCTCTAATCTTGCATGAGGCAAAGCCCTGCCTCCATATTTGCATAAGGCTAAGCACTGCCTTCTCGGGACTAAGCATTGTCCCTCCCTGCATAAATGTTGCTCTATTCTAAACTTGACACTATCTTCTTCCCTCAGGCTAAGATCTACCCCCAAACTCCGCACAAGAATAAGCTCTGTCTTGCTATCACTTTTAGTATCATATCTCTACACTTCATGGGCTGACGCATAAACAACCCGTCCAAAGGTGTCATAGTCCGAAGGAATCATCCTCGTAGCCTGAAGACACCATGTCATAGTCTAAGGATCTCTCAATACTTGTGCATCATTATTCAAAAACATCATGGTTCAGAGGCACCATCCTCATGGCCTGAGAACATCATTTCATGGCCTGCAAATTCCTTATCTCACGATACATGGCCTAGGATGCCATAGTCTAAGGACATCATCTGCATTGTCCAAAGACAATCTTTCATGGTCCAAAGGGAATTTTCATCACGTTTAAATTCTCGCAGTTACCTATATACTTGCATGCACCATATTTTATGTTTTGCAGGTAATCCAGGAGGTAATCGTTCTTCAAATAGGAGCAACCTTCGCTCCGATTTTCGCTCATACCATTTTCACTTTGCCATTATAACCGATTCCCATCAATTACCCACCTTACTCTGTGACCATTCAGATATCGGCCCTATAACACATCCGTTATACCCCAGACTCTACCCTTCATAAAAGAACCTCTACTGAAGATGGCTACCATTCCTATAGCAACTCCATCGGTTTCATTCATCGTTGGGTCTACAACTACACATGGCCTGATTCCTGTAAAACCAGAGATATGTAGGCAACTCAAAGACCAGAGTTTAGCCTCTATTTTTTCAAAACATTCCATTCGGTCAAAAATGTGCATACACACTTTCGTGGCCATAGTGAGATAGAGTGGTGAAACTGGGTTCCGTTATACATACATGCACAAGTGTTTTACAATTTTTCTATAATTTTTAAAGACCTTAAATCAATTTATTTCTGCATTTTTTAATTATATAAATATTCAATAATTATCCCATATATTACTTTACAATGATTTAGTCATCTAAATTCATCATTTATATTCATATGACTGTTCAAATATTTTAATTGCATTTTCTACAATTACACCTGCATATTTAATATTTTAATTACATATTTTGCAAAAATAGCCCCTACATATGCATAACTACATTATCTATACAGAAAATAACTTTTTATATTTTTATAATGTTAAGAAATTATTTTAAATCATCTTCATATATAAAAATTATTTTTATAATTTAATATTTTTACAAATTATTTTATTAATTGACTGGGTATTTAACAAATAGCCCTTTATTAAGTTCAATTTCGGACCCCCCCAAGTCTCCTCTAATCGTGGATGTTGATCTCTAAGATCAACGGTCCACATTCATTCTTTCCATTTTTAACTCAAACGACCCCCTAACCCTATTCATTTCTTACAACCCGCCACCCTTGAACCCCTCTTCTTCTCCGTTCTCTCAGAAGCCATCCCTAACCCTAGTGCCGTCACTCTTAAATCTCCCAAACCCCTTCAATCCCTGACTAAATATGAGGTTATTTTGTGTTTTGCTACCCTATCTAATATGTTACATCTTCTGGTTGTTTGACTTCTTTGATTTATGAGAGAATCCCAAAGAGATTCAACCGAGTTTTTTGTCGAAATCTGTCTCACATGCCTGTCTTTGGCCATTCTCATTTGTGAGTACTATTCATTGCCTATTTTTTGTTTGAATCTATGGTTTTGGACCGAGCTTCTTTCATCTATGCTATTTTCGAAAACCCTAGTCCTATAACTACTTGGGTCTGTCCGGATCCTTGTAGATATGGAAGATTTAAGTGCTATTTGATATTTTCCTCCAAAAATCTTATACTTTTGTTACTAATATTCCAATTTTAGTGCTTCTCTGAAATTAGGGTTTCTATCCTAGATTTCTTCAAAAGGTTTTCTTTCTTTCAAGTGTTTAATCTGACTATTCTTTCTCGTTTGAGTAATTTTTTGTATTCTCTAAACCCTAGGTCTTGTTCTGTTATGGCACCGATTTCTTCAATTTTCTTCCCGTTATCTGTTTATTTCTGTCAACCCAATATGCTGATTTATTTTATCAGGGATTCGAATCATATCTTCCTATTAAAATCAGTGTTTTCTGTGATTTTACCTATTTCCTTATTTGTGACCTTGATTAGTTGTATTTGCCTTAATTAAACTGTTAGTATGGATTAAGGATTTGAATGACTCCTATATGATATAAAATTGATTTCTTGCCTTACTTGGAACTCTGGTTCTGTACCATTAATTGACCTTCCCCAATTTAAGGGGCTTTTCCGGATTTCTCTATAGGAATTGATCATATAATTGGCTGATTGATTTTATTTGATTACCCTTGTTTTACGAATTGTGATTTTCTCTTTACCTTGTTTATTTTACCTCACTAAGTGCTATATATATACTCTCATTACTGATTCTTCAAGTCACGAACATAGTTAAAAACATACAGACACACACAAACCTTGCTCTCAAAACCTTTCCGCTACTTGTGTTCATTACATTGCCTAGTTGGTTGAAACCAAGGCTAGACCACTGAGTCTTGTACATATTTAACCTTCCGTTTACCATCTGTGATTGGTATGCCTCTATTCCTAATATCGTTCATTATACTATGAAGCTTGAATCCATGTGCTCTCTTGCCTGCTGCTTTACTTCTGTTGAATCCATGTCTTTCTATATTTCGAATAACATATTTATTTCTGTGTTTAACTATGTATTCTTCCTATTTGTTGCTTTGATTAGCATGTATATTTCTGTTTAATCAAACCTATGTGTTTCCTGCTTTCATCATATCTACTTCTGCTCAATTAAACCTATGTGTTTCCTTATAATCAGTATGTCATTCTTCTGTTTAACTAAACTTATGTGTTTCCCTAATCAACATGTTTACTTCTATTCAATTAGACTATATGTTTCCTGCTATTCAATTAAAGCTATGTATTTCCTTGTAGTCTGCATGTCTACTTCTATTTAATCTATGTGTTTATTGCAATAGCATGTCTACTTGTGTTTGATTAAACCTATGTGTGTCCTGCTTTAAGCCTGTTTACCTCTACTTTAACTAGACCTATGTACTTCTGCTATCAGCAATTCTGCATGCTTTCTCATATCTAAATTAGACCTATGTCTGTTTACTTCTCCACTAGCATGTTCTTTCTATCTTATTTTAAGTGTTCACCTCTCACAAACTTTTGACCAGCATTGCTCCCAATCTCTACTACCCCTTTGTATGTGACTGTCTGATTGATCCTAGCATGCCATGTCTTTGTTTGTCCATATGCTCACCTAGTAACAACTAGTAAACTAAAGTGATCATGCTTCTATTTACTGTTTGATTGCTGGGATTTTTGTTTGAGTTCCAAGAGTTGAATGACCCTGTTTGCTCCTTACTTTCTGAGAATCCTAAACTATTTTCTTAAAACTATCTCCGTGTCACGACCCTAAATCGGACCCGGTCATGATGGCACCTATCGTGAAACAAGGATAGCCGACACAAATCCCCAATCCATTTAAACTGTTATACTAATTCAATTTAAGTCATTAATAAGTGATAAATCCCAAAATAGAGTGAAATAGAACAAATGCGGAAATAAACACAGCCCGACATCAGGGTGTCACCAGTCATGAGCATCTAAACATCCGTCTAAGAGTATGGAAAAAGACTACACAGTCTATTATAGAATCTAGTACAAGGGAAAGTAAAGATGGGAGGGAAAAGCACTGGGCTGCAAACGCCAAGCAACTACCTAGTGAACTCCGAACAGCCTGCTGGAAGCAATCAACACTCGCTAGCGTGACCCGAGACTCCTGGATCCGCACACAGGGTGCATGGAGTAATGTGAGTACACTAACTCAGTAACTAATAAAAGAAAAGGCAGCTAAGTGATAAGAAAACACGTAAAATACAGCAAAAATGCTACAACGAGGCAGTATAATACCAATGCAATGCAATAAAATAGTGAAAATATCTGCAGAATCAACCCCTTGTGCTAGCTCATAATCACTCGTATTAGCCCCTCGGTCAATAACATGGAACAACATCAGCCCCTCGGGCTATATCACATATCACACTGGGTACCTGCACTCATTGGGGGTGTACAGACTCCAAGAGGGCCCCTTATGGCCCAAGCGCAATAACAAGCCATCTCATGACATAATCAAACAAGCTCTCATCCTTATATCAACCCACCTCTTGGCGTAACAACTCAGGCCCTCGACCTCATAATCATGAATCAATACAATACCGTTGCGGCGCGCAGCCTGATCCCATAATATCCTCACAACACAGGCCCTCGGCCTTACTCAGTCAGAATCTCACAAGCCACTCGGGAAACAGTAAACATGATGCTCAGCCCAAAATATTATTTAAAATATCAAAATAAGTAAAGATGGATGAGTTGAAAAAACAGTAGAATATAGCATGATTGAGCACAAATATGAAGTCAAACCAGTGAGGAATAGTAGTAAAAATCCCCTAAGGGTCCAAAACAATTGGCACGAGGCCCAAAATTGGCATTCAGCCCAAAATATGATGATAGCAAACAATTTTAAATCAAATACGCGGTTACACAATCATACGGGACAGACTATGTCACAATCCCCAATGGTGAACGACCCCACGCTCGTCATCTAGCATGTGAATCACCTCATAGTAGCACAACGATGTGAAATCTGGGGTTTCATACCCTGAGGACAGCATTTACAATCATTACTTACCTCTATCCGGTCCAAACTCTAGCCCGTGATGCCTTTACCTCTCGAATCGGACTCCGGATGCTCCAAATCTAACCAAAATCAGTACATAACTATCAAAATATGCTAAGGGATTAAAGCCCACTCAAAAGTAATCAAATTAGAACACAAATCCTGAAATTAACCAAACCCGACCCCCGGGCCCACATCTCAGAATTCGATAAAAATTACATCAGTAAACTTCTTATCTTCCCATGAGTTCATATATATCAAATACATCAAAATCCAATCACAAATGACCCCTCAAATCCCTAGATTTAGGTCTCCAATTTCCACGCCCTAACTTTCAATTTTTAGGCTTAAATTCCACAAATTTCTTGATTAATTAGGTAGAAATCACATTAGGATTGAGTATTAAGTCCATAAATCTTACCTCCATGTGTTTCCTTTTGATTCCCTCTTCGATCTTCCTCAAAAAGCTCTAAAATTGCCCAACAATGGTGAAACTTAGACACAAAATCGCAAATATGGCCTTAACATTCTGCCCGGTTATTCAAAATCCTTCTTCGCGAATACGGTCAACGCCTCGCGTTCGCGAAGCACAAACTTGAGTTGACCACTTTTACCTTCATCATGATCGCGACTCCCTGTACGCGAACACGAAAGCTTGACTTCCCCACTCATCGCGAACGTGACTCCCCACACACGAACGCGAAGAAAAAACCCTCCAAGACTCCATCTGCTCACTTACCTCTATGCGAACGCGGCAAGAACCTCGCGAATGCGATGACCATTGATCTTGACCCTTCGCGATCGAAAGACCACATTTGCGAATGTGAAGGCCAACTTCACAGCTTCACAGCCTAACTCTTCAATCGCGGGACCTCCATCGCGAACGCGAAGGTCAAAAACTTGCAACACTAACAACATTTTTTTTGCAGTTTCCTTCAACATGAAATGATCCGTTCAACCACCCGAAACTCACCCGAAGCGCTCGGGATTTCAACCAAACATGCCATCCTATCCCATAACATCATTCAAACTTGTTCCAGCCTTCGGAATGCTCAGAACAACATCAAAACACCAAATTTGCATCGGATTCAAGCCTTAGAATTCCAAAAACTTTCAAATTCCGCTTTCGATAAAAAGGTTTATCAAACCTCGTCTAAATGACCTGAAATTTTGCACACACGTCAAAAAATGACACAAAAGACCTACTCCAATGTCCGGAGTTCCATTCCGACCCCTATATCAAAATCTCACCTATCAACCGGAAAACGCCAAAATTCCAATTTCGCCAATTCAAGCCTAGATCTACTCCAGACCTCCAAAACATATTCCGATCATGCTCATAAGTCCCAAATCATCTCCCGAATCTATCTGAACCATCGAAACTCACATCCGAGCCCTTTATCACATAAGTCAATATCCGGTTGACTTTTTCAACTTAATCTTACTCAAAAGAGACTAAGTGTCTCAAACCTTACCAAAAACTATCCGAACCCGAGCCAACCAACCCGATAACACATAATACAACTGAACAAGACAATAAGAAGTAGAAATGGGGGAAACAGAGTGATATCTCATGAAATGAACGGCCGGGTCATTACATCCTCGCTCTCTTAAACAAACGTTTGTCTTCAAACGAATTAAGAAATATACCTGAAGTCTCAAAGAGGTGAGGATATCTGCTCCGCATATCCCGCTTCGGTCTCCCAAGTAGTCTCCTCCATGGGCCAACCTCTACATTGCACTTTCACTGAAGCTATATCCTTTGACCTCAACTTTCGAACCTGACGCTCTAAAATATCTGCTGGCTCCACATCATAAGTCAAATCATCATCTAACTGAACCGTGCTGAAATCCAAAACATGAGACGGATCGCCAATATACTTCCGGAACATAGAAACATGAAATACCGGATGCACACTCGATAAGCTGGGTGGCAAAGCAAGCTCATAAGCCACCTTCCCAATCCTCCGAAGCACCTCAAAAGGCCCAATGAATCGATGACTCAATTTACCCTTATTCCCAAATCTCATAACACCCTTCATGGGTGAAACCTTCAACAAAACCTTCTCACCAACCATGTAGGACACATCCCGAACCTTCCTGTTAGCATAACTTTTTTGTCTCGACTACGCTGTATGAAGCCTCTCCTGAATCACCTTCACCTTGTCTAAAGCATCCTGTACCAAGTCTATACCCAATAGCCTAGCCTCACCTGGCTCAAACCAACCAACTAGAGATCTACACCGCCTCTCATACAAAGCCTCATATGGAGCCATCTGAATACTCGACTGGTAACTATTGTTATAAGCAAACTCTGCGAGCGGTAGAAACTGATCCCATGACCCTCCAAAATCAATGACACAAGTACGCAACATGTCCTTTAATATCTAAATAGTGCACTCGGACTGCCCGTCCGTCTGAGGGTGAAAAGCTGTGCTCAACTCAACCTGAGTACCCAACTCTCCTTGCACAGACCTCCAAAACTGTGAAGTAAATTGAGTGCCCCTATCTGAAATGATAGAAATGGGGACACCATGCAAACGAACAATCTCCCGAATAAAGATCTCTGCCAACCGCTCTGAAGAATAGGTAGTACACACATGAATGAAGTGTGCAGACTTGGTCAGCCGATCCACAATTACCCAAATAGCATTGAACTTCTTCAAAGTCTATGGGAGCCCAACTACAAAGTCCATAGTGATCCGCTACCACTTCCACTATGGAATATCCATTTGCTAAAGCAAGCCACCCGGTCTCTAATGCTCATATTTCACTTGCTGACAATTGAGACACCGAGCTACAAATCCCACAATGTCCTTCTTCATTCTCCTCCACCAATAATATTGTCTTAGATCCTGATACATCTTCACGGCACCCGGATGAATGGAATACCGCGCGCTATGTGCCTCCTCCAGAATCAACTCCCGAAGCCCATCTACATTGGGCACACATATTCGGCCTTGCTCCTCAATACTCCATCATCACCAATAGTCACATCTCTGGCATCATTGTGCTGAACTCTGTCCTTAAGGACAAGCAAATGACGATCATCATAACGGTGCTCTCTGATGCGATCAAATAAGGAAGACCGAGAAATCACACAAGCTAATACCTGACTGGGCTCCGAAATATCCAACCTCACGAACCGATTGGCCAAGGCCTGAATGTCAACTGCAAGAGGTCTCTCCCCAACTAGAATATATGCCAAACTCCCCATACTCAATGTCTTCCTACCCATGGCATCGGCCACCACATTGGCCTTCCCCAGATGGTACAAAATGGTGATATCATAATCTTTTAGCAACTCCAACCATCTCCGCAGCCTCAAATTGAGATCCTTCTACTTGAACAAGTATTGGAGGCTACAATGATCAGTAAACACCTCACAAGGCACACCATACAAATAATGCCTCCAAATCTTCAACGCGTGAACAATGGAAGCCAACTCCAAATCTTGAACAGGGTAGTTCTTCTCATGGGGCTTCAACTGACGAGAAGCATAAGCAATAACTCTACCCTCCTGCATCAACACACACCCAATACCAACTCTCTAAGCATCACAATACACGGTATATGAACCTAAAGCTGATGGCAAAACTAACACTGGAGCTGTGGTCAAGGCAGTCTTGATCTTCTAAAAGATCTCCTCACACTCATCCGACCACCTGAATGGAGCACCCTTTTAAGTCAACTTGGTCAAGGGTGATGCGATAGACCAGAATCCCTAAACAAATCGGCAGTAATAACCTGCTAAACCAAGAAAGCTGTGAATATCTGTGGCTGAGGATGGTCTAGGCCAACTCTGAACCGTCTCTATCTTCTTCGGATCAACCTAAATACCCTCATTGGACACCACGTACCCCAAGAAAGCCACTGAACTGAGCCAAAACTCACACTTGGAGAACTTTGCATAAAGCTTCTCCTCCCTCAATCTCTGCAACACAACTCTCAAATGCTCCGCGTGCTCCTCCTGACTACATAAATACACCAGAATATCATCAATGAAGACTATGACAAATGAGTCGAGATAAGGCCGAAACACGTTAACCATCAAATGCATGAACGCTGCTGGGGCATTGTTCATCCCAAAAGACATCACCAAAAACTCATAATGACCATATCAAGTCCTGAAAGCTGTCTTAAGAATATTCGAGTCCCTGATCTTCAACTGGTGATAACCTGAACGAAGATCAATATTAGAGAACACTCTCGCTCCCTGAAGCTGGTCAAACAAATCATCGATACGAGGTAATGGATACTTGTTCTTGATTGTTACTTTGTTCAAGTGCCTGTAATCAATGCACATCCTCATCGTGCTATCCTTCTTCTTCACAAATAGAACAGGCGCACCCCAAGGAGACACACTAGGCCGAATAAACCCCTTATGAAGGAGTTCTTGAAGCCGCTCCTTTAACTTATTCAACTCCGCTAGTGCCATACGATACGGTGGAATAGAAATGGGCTGAGTTCCCGGCACCAGATCAATATCAAAATCAATATAACTGTCCAACAACATGTCTGACAAGTCTGCAGGAAACACATCGAGAAAATCCCTCACAACAAGAACAGAATCAATAATAGGAGTCTCTGCACCGACTTCCCTCACAAAGGCTAAGTAAGAAAGACAACCCTTCCCAACCATATACTGGACCTTCAAGAATGAAATTACCCTACTGGGAACATAATCAGTCGAACCTCGCCACTTAATCAGTGGCACACCTGGCATAGCCAATGTCACTATCTTAGCATGACAGTCCAAAATAATGCGATACGGAGATAGCCAATCCATGCCCAATATAACATCAAAGTTTACCATATATAATAGCAAAAGATCCACTCGGGTCTCCAAACCCCCAATAGTCACCACACATGACCGGTACACACGGTCTACAATAACAGTATCGCCCAACAGAGTAGATACACAAATAGACGAAACAAGAGACTCATAGGGCATATCCAAATAACAAGCAAAGTATGATAACACATAAGAATAAGTGGAACCGGGATCAAATAATACAGAGGCATCCCTATGGCAGACTAAGACAATACCTGTGATCACAACATCTGAAGCAATAACATCGGGTCTAGCTAGGAGTGCATAGAAATGGGCCTGACCACCACCTGATCGACCACCCCCTCTGGGGCGACCCCTAATTGGCTGGGTGGGTGGTGGTGAAGTAACTGGCATTGAAGCCGATAGCTGACTCCTCTACTAAGATGAACACCCAAGACGACGAGGACACTGCCTCCACATATTACCCAACTCTCCACACTCATAGCAACTCCCTGGTGCTGGAGACGGGGACTGAAGGGAACCCCTAGCGCTGGAATGACTAGCAGATGCGCCTTGCATAGAAGAGCCATAAAATGATGGAGCACGGGACAAACTCTGGTCTGGAAGGGCACTAAGTGATGACTGGCCTTGATGAGAACTGTGAGAACCATGACCCGATGATGCCCCATGATAACCTAGGCAAGCTGTCTGAGCATGCATGAATGGACGACCTCTGTGGTCTAAACCTGACCCCTCGAAGGAGCACCACCTTAACTACTAGATCCCCGAGGCCTCTTGGCCTCCCTCTCATCTCGATATTGGCGACAAACTGACTCAATCTCGCGAGCAATGTCAAAAACATCCTCAAAAGTAGCACTAGACACCCTCTCATTGGTCATGAGAATACGAAGCTGATATGTGAGGCCATCAACGAACCTCCTAATCCTCTCTCTCTCCGTGGGAACCAACCAAACAGCATGATGAGCTAACTTCGATAACCTTATCTCATACTATGTCACAGTCATCTCTCCATGTCGCAACCACTCGAACTGCCTGCGCATCTCCTCTCTGCGAGGTTGTGGCACATACTTCTCTAAAAAGAGAACGGAGAACTACTGACTGATAAGCGGTGCGGCACCAACAGGCCTACGCCTCTCATAAGCCTCCCACCAAGTGAAGGCACCACCAGTAAACTGAAAAGTAGTGAAAGCGACCCTGCTTGTCTCCAGAATACCCGTTGTTCGAAGAATCCTCTAACACTTGTCCAAGAAACCCTAGGCATCCTCTCCCTCTGCACCACTGAAAGTCGGAGGCTGAAGTCTACCAAACCTCTCCAACCTGCGCTTCTCGTCCTCTAGCATAGCAAGGGCTACATAGTCCTGAACAGCTGTAAACAGTTGGGCTAGAGGTGCTCCTGGTGTTTGAAGTCCCTACACGACCTACTCAGGTGTGCGAGTGGCGAAAGTCTGAGTGCCTCCCCTGGCCGGAGTAGTAGTTGCGGCTGTAGCAACTAAGACCGCCTGAGCTAGGCCAGTGCATACTGATAGAATATGGGCCAGAGGCTCTTGAACACCCGGAATCACAATGGGCACAGCTGGTGCCTGAGCTGGTGTTGCTGGAGTGTCCATAACTGGACCTGATCCTGAACTGGGGTGGCTGGTGGATCTGTAGGCGCTGCCCTAGCTACTGTGCGGGCTACATCCCTGTCCCTACCACGGCCTCGACTGCGTCCTCGACCTCTACTTTCCCCAACTGGTGGTACTGGTGGTTGTCCATCCTGACCGGTCGCTCGTGTCCTTACCATCTGTAAAAGAATAGAATAACAAAAGTTTAGTTCTCGGATCAATAGATTTGCATGACAAAAATTTCAAGAATATGAATTTTTTCTAAAGGTTTTCAGCCCCCCGAGGATAAATACAGGCGTCTTTGTACCGATCTGCGAGACTCTACTAAACTTACTTATGACTCGTGAGACCTATGTAACCTAGACTCTGATACCAACTTGTCACGACCCTAAATTGGACATAGTCGAGATGGCGCCTATCGTGAAACAAGTCCAGCCGACACAAATCCCAATCCATTTAAACTGTTATAATAATTCAATATAAGTCATTAATAAGTTAAATCCCAAAATAGAGTGAAATAGAACAAATACGGAAATAAACACAGCCCGACATCGGCGTGTCACCAGCCATGAGCATCTAAAAATCCGTCTAAGAGTATTGAAAAGGACTACACAGTCTATTAAAAAATCTAGTACAAAGAAAAATAAAGATAGGAGGGAGAAACACTGGGTTGCGAACACCGAGCAGATACCTAGTGAACTCCGAACAGCCTGCTGGAAGCAATCAGCCCTCGCTAGCGTGACCCGAGACTCTTAGATCTACACACAGGGTGCATGGAGTAATGTAAGTATGCCAACTCAGTAAGTAATAAAAGTAAAGGCAGCTGAGCGATAAGAAAATACATAAAACACAGCAAAATGCTACAACGAGGTAGTATAAAACCAATGCGATGCAATAAAATAGTGAAAACTTGTAAAAACACCTTAGTTCAGTGAAAACCTCTTTAAAACATCTTTTAATAGTTCAAACCAGTGAATGAAATAGGGAGAAAAGATAGATACATAAATCAGCCCCTCGGTCAAAATATCAGCAGAATCAACCCATCGGGCTACCTCACAATCACTCATATCAGCCCTCGGGCAATAACATGGAACAACATCAGCCCCTCGAGCTATATCACATATCACACTGGGTACCCGCGCTCACTAGGGGTATACAGACTCGGGGAGGGGCCCCTTACGGCCCAAGCGCAATAACAAGCCATCTCGTGGCATAATCAAACAGGCTCTCAGACTCATATGAAGCCACCTCGTGGCGTAACAACTCAGGCCATTGGCCTCATAATCATGAATCAGCACAATACCACTGCGGCGCACAACCCGATCTCATAATATCCTCACAACACAGGCCCTCAGCCTTACTCAGTCAAAATCTCACAAGCCACTAGGCAAAAGTAAACGTGCTGCTCAACCCAAAATATCATTTAATATATCAAAACAAGTAAAGATGGCTGAGTTGCGAAAACAGTAGAATATAGCATGACTGAGCACAAATACGAAGTCAAAACAGTGAGAAATTGTAGTAAAAATCTCCTAAGGGTCCAAAATAGTTGGCACGAGGCCCAAATAAGGCATTCAGCCCAAAACATGATGATAGCAAACAATTTTCAATTAAATACGTGATTAAACAATCGTACGGGACGGACTATGTCGCAATCCCAACGGTGCACGACCCCACGCTCGTCATCTAGCGTGTGCATCACCTCAAAGTAGCACAACGATGTGAAATCCGGGGTTTCATACCCTCAAGATAGCATTAACAATCATTACTTACCTGTATCCAGTCCAAACTCTAGCCCACAATGTCTTTGCCTCTTGAATCGGCCTCCGAATGCTCCAAATCTAACCAAAATCAGTACATAACCATCAAAATATGCTAAGGGAACAAAGCCCACTTGAAAGTAATCAAATATTAACACAAATCCCAAAATTAACCAAACCCGACCCCTGGGCCCACGTCTTGGAATTCGATAAAAATTACATCCTTTGTCTTCCCACGAGTTCATACATATCAAATACATCAAAATCCGACCACAAATGACTCCTCAAATCCCTAGATTTAGATCTCCATTTTCAAGCCCTAACTTCCAATTTTTAGGCTTAAATTCCATAAATTTCATGATAAATTAGGTAGAAATCACATTAGGATTGAGTATTAAGTTCATAAATCTTACCTCCAAGTGTTTCTCCTTGATTCCCTCTTCAATCTTCTTCAAAAAGCTCTAAAATCGTCCAACAACGATGAAATTTAGACCCAAAATCGCGGATATGGCCTTTTAAAATATTCTGCCTAGCTAATCAAAATCATTCTTCGCGAACGCGGTCAACGCCTCGCGTTCGCGAAGCACAAACTTGAGTAGACCATTTTTTCCTTCATCGCAATCGTGACTCCCCGTACACGAATGCGAAAGCTTGACTTCCCCACTCATCGCGAACGTGACTCCCCACACGTGAACGCGAAGAACAAATCCTCCAAGACTCCATCTGCTCACTTACCTCTACGCGAACGCGGCAAGAACCTCGCAAACGCGATGACCATTGATCTCGACCCTTTGCAATCTCGAGACCACCTTCATGAATGCGAAGGCCAACTTCACAGACTCACAGCTTAACCCTTCGCGATCGCGGGACCTCCATCGCGAACGCAAAGGTCAAAAACCTACAACACTAACAACAGTTTTTCTGCAATTTCCTTCAACATGTAATGATCCGTTCAACCACCCGAAACTCACTCGAGGCCCTCAGGACCTCAACTAAACATGCAAACCTATCCCATAACATCATTCAAACTTTTTCCAACCTTCATAATGCTAAGAACTACATCAAAACACTAAATTTGCATCGGATTCAAGCCTAAGAATTCCAAAAACTTCCAAATTCCGCTTTCAATCAAAAAGTCTATCAAACCTCGTTCGAATGACCTAAAATTTTGTACACATGTCACAAATGACATAACGGACCTACTCCAACTTCCGGAATTCTATTCTGACCACTATATAAATATCTCACCTATCAACCGGAAAATGCCAAAATTCCAATTTCGCCAATTCAAGCCTAGATCTACTCCGGACCTCCAAAACACATTCCAATCATGATCCTAAATCCCAAATCACCTCTTGAAGCTATTTGAACAATTGGAACTCACATCCCTGTCCTTTATCATATAATTCAATGCCCGATTGACTTTTACAACTTAAACTTACTCAAAAGAGACTAAGTGTCTCAAACCTTACCAAAACCTCTCTGAACCTGAGCCAACCAACCCGATAACACATAATACAGCTGAACAAGACAATAAGAACCAAAAATAGGGGAAAAGGAGCGTTAACTCATGAAACAACCAGCCGGGCCATTACACTCCTGTTTTCAACTCCTACTCTTAAAACACCTAAGGTTTTTCCCCTCCAGTGTGAGCATTGCCTAGGAGTCCATGAGACTCCTTTGAACTTTGACACACTGGGTTGGCTCTCCAAAACTGGCTCACAAAAGGGTTGCTTTGAAAAGTTTTCTGGTGTGAGCATTGTCCGGGGTCCATTAGGCCATTGGGAACTTTGACACACCAGGATACTATTGGGTGCACTATGAGAAAATTAGCATGTTCATACTTCGTTGAAGGCTTGGTTTTTCCAGGTTTACTATTTGGGCCTGTTCAGACTCCCTATAGTTTTAGCAGTTTCTCTTTTGTAATTCATTATTTATGTTTGGTTTGTAATAATAATATTCTTTAAAATAAATATTGGTGATATTAGTAAAACTAGGAGAGGTTCTTATATATATATTGTTGGGTCTAGGTACTGAAACTTGTAACGACCCGATCGGTCGTTTTGAGCTCCGGCGCGTCATTCAGCAGTTTGAGGCCATGAGCAGCTTCATCTCAGGTATATTGACTTGTGTGTATGTTCAGAATTAAAATTCAGGAAGTTTAGAGTCAAATCTAAATGGAAATTCTCATTTTGAAAGCTTAAAATTGAAGAAATGAACTAGGATTGGAATTTTGAGTAAACAACCTCGGAATTGGGATCCGAAGGTTCCATTATGTTCGTATGATGATTTCGGACTTGGGCGTATGCCCGAATCGGGTTTTGGATAACCCGGGAGCATTTTGGCGCCTATTGTGGAAGATAGCATTTTAGAAAAAATTGCATCAGCTTGGCTTAAAATGCATTTCAGTGTTATTGATGTCCGTTTGGAATTCCAAAACTGGGAGTAGCTCCATATGGTGATTCTGGATTTGGGAGCGCGATCGGAAGTGAATTCGGAGGTCCGTAGGTCATTTTGGAGCCGTTTGGCTAAATATAGAAATTTGAAGGTTTTTGAGAAAATTCGACCGGAAGTGGAAATTTTGATATCGGGGTTGGAATGCGATTACAAAAGTTAAGGCAAGTCCGTAATGTCGAATGTGACTTGTGTGCAAAATTTGAGGTCATTCGGACTAGTTTTGACGTGTTTCGGCATCGGATGTGGAAGTTAGAAGCTTCAAAGTTCATAGGTTTGAATCCGATGCGAATTTGGTGTTGTGATATTGTTTTGAGCATTACGAAGGTTGGAACAAGTTTGAACGATGTTATGGGATATGTTGGCATGATTGGTTGAGGTCCCACTGGCTTCGGGTGAGTTTTGGGTGGTTAAACGGACTATTTCATCTTTGAAAAAAATTGCAGAAATTTTTAGGCTTCTGCTGTGCCCAGAAAATTTCAGGTGCGAGGTGTCCAGTTTGGAAGCTCATTTCTTGTAATCTATTAGAAATCAGAAAAAATTGCAAAACACGAAAGTTGTAGCCCTTACATTCTAGTTTTCATAAAGTTAAACCATTTGTGATTTGGATATTATCTCAGAAAGTTATGATGGATCGAAAATGGCTGGTAGAGCGATTTCGACAGAATTTACAGATGCTCTTTAGAAGCTCATATCTCGGGATATATAAAGAGTTATATGGTGTAGAACCTATCAAATTAAAGATCTTCGAGTCTAGTTTCTAAATCTTCAAACCATTTGTCATTTGGATATTTATACAAGACGTTATAGGTATTTAAGCAGAAGGTGTCCGACAAGGGAAAATTTTAATAGGATGTACAACTTGTATTGCACAAGTGCAAGGTACTACTCGACGAAGCACGGGCAGATTCTTTAAACACGGATTTGGCTTATTTCTTTCATTTCTTTCATTTGGCTTGGATTATTTTGGAGAGGATTTCAAGGGGGATTTCATCAAGAATCAAAGGTGAGTTGTTTCTACTTATTTCCAAGTTAAATACATGGATTAGAGATGAAAACTCAAGTAATTTATGGACAAAAATGGTGGTTTAGGGCTTGAAACTTAAGAGAATTATATTGAGATTTGAGGGGTTATTTGAACTCTGATTTTGGTAAATTTGATATGTACAGACTCGTGGCGAGACGAGGAATCCGGTGATGTGAATTTCGTAATTTTTCGAGAAGTGGGCCCGGGGCTCGGGTTTTGCAAATTTCGTGATTTTCGATATTTTTCGAGTCTTTTCGATTGGGTTATATTCCCTTAGCCTATTGTAATGTATTCGTTGTGGTTTTGACCAGATTCGACGCGCGAAGAGGTAAATTCGAGAGGCAAGGGCATAGAGGAGTAGACGTTGGACCGTCTTGAGGTGAGTAATGATTTTAAATGATGCACTGAGGGTTTGAAACCCCGGATTGCACAACATACTGCTATGTTGAGATGAGACACGCGTTGTATGACAAGCGCGGGGTCATTTACTATTGGGGATTGTGACTTGGTCCATCCCAGTCGATTTTTACCGCGTAATTGATAAAGATTTATTGTTTTTCACTATGATTGGGGCTTATTGCCATATTTGGGCTTCGTGCCAATTATCTGAAATCTTTTGTGAATTTACATCACTATTTTCCTTACGAATTGAAATATTATTTGAACTCAGTCCAATTGAATTATATTATTTTGTGAACTCAGCTACATTTATACACAACTCGAGATTTAATGATATTTATAATGCTGTTGATCTAAGCACTATTATTTTACTGATGCCCAAGAGGCTTATGATTATTTTCTGGACTGATTGAGGCCAAGGGCCATACGTGAGGATATGTTGAGTGATGTGAGGAGGCTTTCAGGCCTCGAGTGTTATGTGAGGAGGCTTTCAGGCCTCGAGTGTGATGTGTGAAGGTTTTCAGGCCTATTGATATTGCGCTTGGGCTGTAGGAGCCCCTCCAGAGTCTGTACACACCCCCAGTGAGCGCAGGGTACCCAGGTGAGTTGGGAGTGGGCCCGAGAGGCCGTTACTTGTGTGTGGTGAGTTGGGAGTGAGCTGTGTGCTGGTGAGTTGGGAGTGAGCCCGAGGGGCTGATGTTGTGTGCTGGTGAGTTGGGAGTGAGCCCGAGGGGCTGATGTTGTGTGCTTGTGAGTTGGGAGTGAGCCCGAGGGGCTGATACTATACTAAGATTTACATATTGAGCCCGAGGGGCAAGCTTTTGATTTATCCTTACTGTGGAAATTATTTGTCTTTACTGTTTTAAAAGAAGAATTATCTGATACTCACTGTTTTACTGTATACCTGATTTTACTGCTTGGGATAACATTATATCGTGCCGTTATGAGATTTCATGTTTTCAGTCGTTATTTATATTTATTACTCACTGGGTCGGAGTACTAACATTACTCCCTGCACCATGTGTGCAGATACAGGCAGAGCTGAGTTCGCTCCTAAGCGCTGATTCTTTCCAGGCCAGGCGGTGACTAGGAGTAACGAGGTAGCTGTTGACGTCCGCAGCCCCGTTTTCTCCCTTATCTTTGTTATTTATGATAATTCCAGACTTTGTAAAATATTAGTAAACTCTGTAGTAGCTCATGACTTGTGACACCCCGATTTCGGGCTGAGTTGGGATGGTTTTCCTTGTTCTATCACGTTTATTTCGCATTTAAGATTATATTGCCCATGATTTAGACTTATTCCTGCTAAGTAATTATAAAGAGATGTACTGTTTTGTTGATTGGAAGGCCTTGTCCTCACGAGAGGCGCCATCACGACCGGGTTGGGATTTTGGGTCGTGACAAGTTGGTATCATAGCCTAGGTTACTAGGTCTCACGAGTCATGAGCTGGTTTAGTAGAGTCTCGCGGATCGGTACGGAGATGTCTGTACTTATCCTCGGGAGGCTGCAGAACCTTTAGGAAAAACTTCATATTCTTGAATTCTTAATCGTGCCTCCTTGATTCAGCTTGAAAAAGTAACTTTTACAGTTCCTTCGACATATTCGTATGCGCGGATGAATGCTCAGTATTAGATGTGCCTTGATGGCTTGTAATTCCCCGATCGATGGGCGAGGTGTAATCTCTGTGAATTTGATGTTAGGCCAGTCGGGAGGACTTGAGGCTGGATCATTGCCTATGGCTTGAGCACCAGGGTGCTGATTATGTGAGCAAGTGTTTTGAACTTATATGTTCGGTATTTTCCCTATTAGTGGGAATGATGGATTGATAGCTACGTGATGAGTATGTTACAACTACGAGATGTATCTATATGACTTGGAAGTGACGATGGAGACCTGTTGGATGATAGGTGGACTATTAAGTTTTGATTTTTCATTGTGATGCTTTGTCAAGTTGTGGATGTGTTGTTATGATGGTTTTGGTGATTCTCTGGCAGGTGGATAGGCCTAATTACAAAGGAAACTTTGCCAAAAATTTTGAAAAATTTGGGACTTAGTAAAAAAAAATTGTCGCCTAATAGTGAGCGTAACTGTTGTGTGAGTGAATGAAGGAGTGAGTTTAATCTCACCATGGTATTATGGTAGCAATAGTGTATATGTGTTTTGATCTATGGCTTCGAGCCAAGTTGGGGAGTTTGCTATTGATTAGATAATTGTGCGGTCATGTGCTATGTTGGTTCCGGTTCGAGGCATGCTGGCGAATCAGCTCTAGTTACGGAAATTGGTCCGAAGATGGCACGAGTGAGGGAAAACTTAGACAAAGGCTACATGGTGCTTTATAGATGTGTGAGAATCACAGTATGTCTTAAGCTGTCGTTGGTAAAGAATGCTCGGTGCATGGAGCAGGAAGATGTTTGGTTGTACTGGAATGAGGTCATACCCTGCGGTGTCAGAGTGCTAATGAGGCACGTGTGGTTATGTTCCTTGGATCAGGTGAATTGCATTTTGAATAAGAGTAAATGACTTGAGAGAATGGTTCTAATATGTTCGAAAGTCGTGTAATACTGGCTTTGAGCTAAGTGAGAGAGTCCCACGGCTTATGATTGGGTTGCATGGTTAATTACCTGCGTGAATTCTGGTTATTAGCGTATTAATGGGTTATTGCGGCTACGGAAAAGGACCATGAGTGGTAATTTGAGTAAATGAATTGTTGAATGCATGTTATGGTTAGCCTTATTGGCTCATGTTCAGACTTGAGGGAAGATTCATGATTTATGCCTTGTATAGGTGCAGGCTTCGAGGGAAATGATCCCGCTGGGTGCTTCATAGAGAGGGTATTCATATGTTATAAAATTCAGTGGAGTGGTTGCATTCGGGGCCAAGTCGGAGCGGGTGGCTCTCAGTAACGGTCCTCATGAATTCAAAGGGCAAAGTGTGGTGCCTAATGATGTCGACATTATAGATACAGATAAGAATCTAGCTTTGTAGCAGCTTATGAGAAGGTGCCCAAAATGTTCCATAATATTTTGACTTGCGGTGTAGCATTTGGGAGATATGAAATGGCTCGTGGGATTTGAGACAGCATGGTCTCGTGATTCAAGGTCACCCCGGAGGAGTGTAGATGGAGTATGTTATGTGTTGAATGGAGAAGTATTATTTTCAAGTCAACTAAGGGTAAATTGGAAGGAGGTAGTGATTAGCCATAGTTGAATTGGCATATTGGTGTCAGTGATCAGTTCCTTCAGCGTGAGCAAGTTATGCAAGTGATTTGTGGCAGTACGTGTGAGGCTTGTCGGCCACCGTAATTGATTTTGTTCAGAAGCATTCTTCTGTTATGGCTTGTTATGTGTAGGCAAATCCCGGAAGGGTTATGGTGGCTTGGACCACTACTTAGATATTGGCATATTCGACAGTTATGAGAGTTCGCCTGTATGTTGCTATAGTTCTCCCGAAGTAAGTTAAATGGAAGGTCTTATGTGATAAAATATTAGCCTATCAACGGTTCCAGAGTTGTGATGGAAATCATGTCTATCGTATATCGGCACGTGAGGTGCAGTGAGTGGTATGGAATTTCAAGTAAGGACCAAGGTCGCAATTTGGTCAATGACTGTGATGTCACAAGCTCGGATGAGCAGGAAAGAAGTTCCAGTGTTTTGAGTAAGATGGGTATTGAAGTCAGTATCACGTGAGACCAGTGTTCTGTGAGAAAGGCTTTGCATCCTGGTTAGGGATTCTTGATCACTTTTCAGCATTAGTGCAGCCGGTGGTTTGAATGTGCGAACCTGTTAATTATTTCGGAAGATGGTGGGAGCTTGTCCCACAGGAAGATTGTATAAGTGCGACATGTAGTCACTTGATTAATTAGAAATTTAAACCAAGTATGAGAATTTTGGTAATATCATCCATTTGAGAATTTATGCCTGGAGGGCACTCTGCTTATCGGGTTATAGACCTGTGAAATATTATTGGCCTAGCTTGGCACGATCAGGATCGACTTGAGGTCGGGGGATAGATTTAAATGTGGAAGTGAGCCTTACGTAAGGCCAGTTGTGTTTATTTCAGCAATGCGCTCTTTATGGAAGGATAGTCGCGGTCTTATTTCGTGGTCAGATAATTCATGTAAAGATATATTGCGATGTATGAGTTGTGAGACAGCTTGGTAAATTCCTTATGTGTTGAGGTTCCGCTCAGCGGTGATGTTATATGAGCAGGATGGCTCTTGAGACTTAGATCATGTATCGCACCTCAGTTGTGCTTGAGTTGTAGCCTATAACGCTATATGTTTCCTTGGGAATGGTATTATGCACCTTAGTGTGTTTATGACCGATATTCGGTATTTGGATGTGGTGAGCTATTCAGCTCGACGTGTATCTCCTTATGTGAGTTCTATATGTGGATCGGGTGGCACGCCGCCATGGGTATGTTGTTTGGATCGGGTTGCGCGCCGCAACAGTGTGATGTTCAGTTCAGTGCCCATATTTGCTTTTATGTGTTCTGTTTCCCTATTTCTAAGGAAGTCCATGTTAGTGTGCGAGTTGAGTAGTTCCTCCCGGAGTTCGCCATCCTTTTGTATCGCGTTCGAATTGGTAGCCCACTGGCACATTGTGGCATATTGTGGGATTTTTGATTATTTCTGAGGTGACTTATTGCCTGAGCAGTTCGTACTGGGTGAGACGAGGTTACTAGATTTGGGGTCAGTGCAAACTGATTATATGAAGTATATTATAGAGCAAAGATCATTCTTTGGTTTTAGACAAGGTAATGGAACTTGTCAGGAGTATAGATCCAATGAATTGTTGATTCAACAGTTGATTATGAATTTCGGCACATCTCTTCAGTCGTATCAGTGTTGTAAAAACTAGAGCAAGACCTATGTAGGTCATGAGATGCAATGAGAGCATCAGATTTGTGGAATTTTGACTATTATATTAAAAGAACTTTATCGTGGTCCTATGAGTAAAGTGATGCAAAGTGTGAATTCAGCAAAGTTATGCAGCCATGTTTGGGTACAGCGTGTGGAGATTGATATGGTGGTCGTATGATGGAAACAGGCTTGGCAGGAAATTCAGGATGTTGGAATTGGACCTAATGGCTTATTTGCTTGAATAAGAGAGTATACCTACAGAGTTGTCGAGCTAATGTGCTCAACTGAGTGGTGGTAGCACGGGAAGGTGCATGAGGTGTTAAACAAGTGATTTCAGACTACTTCAGTGTAGTTCTCAGCACGTTCGCGAACAAACGTATGTTTAAGTGGGGGAGATTGTAACGACCCGATCAGTCGTTTTGCGCTCCGGCGCGTCATTCAGCAGTTTGAGGCTATGAACAGCTTCATCTCAGGTATATTGACTTGTGTGTATGGTCAGAATTAAAATTCAGGAAGTTTGGAGTCAAATCTAAATGGAAATTCTCATTTTGAAAGCTTAAAATCGAAGAAATGAACTAGGATTGGAATTTTGAGTAAACGACCTCGAAATTAGGATTCGAAGGTTCCAGCAGGTTTGTATGATGATTTCGGACTTGGGCGTATGCCCGGATCGGGTTTTGGATAAACTGGGAGCGTTTTGGCGCCTATTGTGGAAGATAGCATTTTAGAAGAAATTGCATCAGTTTGGCTTAAAATGTATTTCAGTGTTATTGATGTCCGTTTGGAATTCCGAGACTGGGAGTAGCTCCGTATGGTGATTCTGGATTTGGGAGCGTGATCGGAAGTGAATTCGGAGGTCCGTAGGTCATTTTGGAGCCGTTTGGCTAAATATAGAATTTTGAAGGTTTTTGAGAAAATTCGACCGGAAGTGAAAATTTTGATATCGGGGTCGGAATGCGATTCCGAAAGTTGGGGCAAGTCCGTAATGTCGAATGTAACTTGTGTGCAAAATTTGAGGTCATTCGAACTAGTTTTGACGTGTTTCGGCATCAGATGTGCAAGTTAGAAGTTTCAAAGTTCATAGGTTTGAATCCGATGCGAATTTGGTGTTGTGATATTATTTTGAGCGTTACGAAGGTTGGAAAAAGTTTGAACGATGATGGGATATGTTGGCATGATTGGTTGAGGTCCCACTGGCCTCGGATGAGTTTTGGGTGGTTAAACGGATTATTTCATCTTTGAAAAAAATTGCAGAAATATTTAGGCTTCTGCTGTGCCCAGAAAATTTCAGGCGCGAGGTGTCCAGTTTAGAAGCTCATATCTTGTAATCTATAAGAAATCAGAAAAATGCCAAAACACGAAGGTTGTAGCCCTTACATTCTAGTTTTTAGAAAATTAAACCATTTGTGATTTTGATATTATCTCAGAAAGTAATGATGGATCGAAATTGGCTGGTAGAGCGATTTCGACAGAATTTACGGATGAGATTTAGAAGCTCATATCTCGGGATATATAAAGAGTTATATGGTGTACAACCTATCAAATTAAAGATCTTCGAGTCTAGTTTCTAAATCTTCAAACCATTTGTCATTTGGATATTTATACAAGACTTTATGGTTGTTTAAGCAGAAGATGTCCGACAAGAGAAAATTTTAATAGGATGTACAACTTGTATAGCACAAGTGCAAGGTACAACTCGACGAAGCACGGGCAGATTCTTTAAACACGGATTTGGCTTATTTCTTTCATTTCTTTCATTTGGCTTGGATTATTTTGGAGAGGATTTCAAGGGGGATTTCATCAAGCATCAAAGGTGAGTTGTTTCTACTTATTTCCAAGTTAAATACATGGATTAGAGCTGAAAACTCAAGTAATTTATGGACAAAAATGGTGGTTTAGGGCTTGAAACTTAAGAGAATTAAATTGAGATTTGAGGGTTCATTTGAACTCTGATTTTGGTAAATTTGATATGTACGGACTCGTGGCGAGACGAGGAATCCGGTGATGTAAATTTTGTAATTTTCCGAGAAGTGGGCCCGGGGCTCGGGTTTTGCAAATTTTGTGATTTTCGATATTTTTCGAGTCTTTTCGATTGGGTTATATTCCCTTCGCCTATTGTAATGTATTCGTTGTGGTTTTGACCAGATTCGACGCGCGAAGAGGTAAATTCGAGAGGCAAGGGCATAGCGGAGTAGACGTTGGACCGTCTTGAGGTGAGTAATGATTTTAAATGATGCACTGAGGGTTTGAAACCCCGGATTGCACAACATACTGCTATGTTGAGATGAGACACGCGTTGTATGACAAGCGCGGGGTCATTTACTATTGGGGATTGTGACTTGGTCCATCCCAGTCGATTTTTACCGCGTAATTGATAAAGATTTATTGTTTTTCACTATGATTGGGGCTTATTGCCATATTTGGGCTTCGTGCCAATTATCTGAAATCTTTTGTGAATTTACATCACTATTTTCCTCACGAATTGAAATATTATTTGAACTCAGTCCAATTGAATTATATTATTTTGTGAACTCAGCTACATTTATACACAACTCGAGATTTAATGATATTTATAATGCTGTTGATCTAAGCACTATTATTTTACTGATGCCCAAGAGGCTTATGATTATTTTCTGGACTGATTGAGGCGAGGGCCATACGTGAGGATATGTTGAGTGATGTGAGGAGGCTTTCAGGCCTCGAGTGTTATGTGAGGAGGCTTTCAGGCCTCGAGTGTGATGTGTGAAGGTTTTAAGGCCTATTGATATTGTGCTTGGGCTGTAGGAGCCCCTACGGAGTCTGTACACACCCCCAGTGAGCGCAGGGTACCCAGGTGAGTTGGGAGTGGGCCCGAGAGGCTGTTGCTTGTGTGTGGTGAGTTGGGAGTGAGCCCGAGGGGCTGATGTTGTGTGCTGGTGAGTTGGGAGTGAGCCCGAGGGGCTGATGTTGTGTGCTGGTGAGTTGGGAGTGAGCCCGAGGGGCTGATACTAAACTAAGATTTACATATTGAGCCCGAGGGGCAAGCTTTTGATTTATCCTTACTGTGGAAATTATTTGTCTTTACTGTTGTAAAAGAAGAATTATCTGATACTCAATGTTTTACTGTATACCTGATTTTACTGCTTGGGATAGCGCTATATTGTGCCGTTATGAGATTTCATGTTTTCGGTCGTTATTTATTTTTATTACTCACTGGGTCGGATTACTCCATGCACCATGTGTGCAGATACAGGCAGAGCTGAGTTCGCTCCTGAGCGCTGATTCTTTCCAGGCCAGGCGGTGACTAGGAGTAACGAGGTAGTTGTTGACGTCCGCAGCCCCGTTTTCTCCCTTATCTTTGTTATTTATGATAATTCCAGACTTTGTAAAATATTAGTAAACTCTGTAGTAGCTCATGACTTGTGACACCCCGATTTCGGGCTGAGTTGGGATGGTTTTCCTTGTTCTATCACGTTTATTTCGCATTTAAGATTATATTGCCCATGATTTAGACTTATTCCTGTTAAGTAATTATAAAGAGATGTACTGTTTTATTGATTGGCTGGCCTTGTCCTCACGAGAGGCGCCATCACGACCGAGTTGGGATTTTGGGTCGTGACAAGTTGGTATCAGAGCCTAGGTTACTAGGTCTCGTGAGTCATGAGCTGGTTTAGTAGAGTCTCGCGGATCGGTACGGAGACGTCTGTACTTATCCTCGGGAGGCTGAAGAACCTTTAGGAAAAACTTCATATTCTTGAATTCTTAATCATGCCTCCTTGATTCAGCTTGAAAAAGTAACTTTTACAGTTCCTTCCACATATTCGTATGCGCGAACGAATTCTCAGTATTAGATGTGCCTTGATGGCTTGTAATTCCCCGATCGATGGGCGAGGTGTAATCTCTGTGAGTTTGATGTTAGGCCAGTTGGGAGGACTTGAGTCCGGATCATTGCCTATGGCTTGAGCACCGGGGTGCTGATTATGTGAGCAAGTGTTTTGAACTTATATGTTCGGTATTGTCCCTATTAGTGGGAATGATGGATGTATAGCTACGTGATGAGTATGTTACAACTGCGAGATGTATCTATATGACTTGGAAGTGACGATGGAGACCTGTTGGATGATAGGTGGACTATTAAGTTTTGATTTTTCATTGTGATGCTTAGTCAAGTTGTGGATGTGATGTTAGGATGGTTTTGGTGATTCTCTAGCAGGTGGATAGGCCCAATTACAAAGGAAACTCTGCCGAAATTTTTGAAAAATTTTGGACTTAGTAAAAAAAAAAAATTGTCGCCTATTAGTGGGCGTAACTGTTGTGTGAGTGAATGAAGGAGTGAGTTTAATCTCACCATGGTATTACGGCAACAATAATGTATATGTGTTGTGATCTATAGCTTCGAGCCAAGTTGGGGAGTTTGCTATTGATTAAATAATTGTGCGGTCATGTGCTATGTTGGTTCCGGTTCGAGGCATGCTGGCGAATCAGCTCTAGTTACGGAAATTGGTCCGAAGATGGCACGAGTGAGGGAAAACTTAGACAAAGGCTACATGGTGCTTTATAGATGTGTGAGAATCACAGTATGTCTTAAGCTGTCGTTGGTAAAGAATGCTCGGTGCATGGAGCAGGAAGATGTTTGGTTGTACTGGAATGAGGTCATACCCTGCGGTGTCAGAGTGCTAATGAGGCACGTGTGGTTATGTTCCTTGGATCAGGTGAATTGCATTTTGAATAAGAGTAAATGACTTGAGAGAATGGTTCTAATGTGTTCGAAAGTCGTGTAATAGTGGCTTTGAGCTAAGTAGGAGAGTCCCACCGCTTACGATTGGGTTGCATGGTTAATTACCTGCGTGAATTCTGGTTATTAGCATATTAATGGGTTATTGCGGCTACGGAAAAGGACCATGAGTGGTAATTTGAGTAAATTAATTGTTGAATGTATGTTATGGTTAGCCTTATTGGCTCATGTTCAGACTTGAGGGAAGATTCATGATTTATGCCTCGTATAGGTGCAGGATTCGAGGGAAGTGATCCCGCTGGGTGCTTCATAGAGAGGGTATTCATATGTTATAAAATTCAGTGGAGTGGTTGCATTCTGGGCCAAGTCGGAGCGGGTGGCTCTCAGTAACGGTCCTCATGAATTCAAAGGGCAAAGTCTGGCGCCTAATGATGTCGACATTATAAATACAGATAAGAATCAAGCTTTGTAGCAGCTTATGAGAAGGTGCCCAAAATGTTCTATAATATTTTGACTTGCAGTGTAGCATTTGGGAGATATGAAATGGTTCGTGGGATTTGAGACAGCATGGTCTCGTGATTCAAGGTCACTCCGGAGGAGTGCAGATGGAGTATGTTATGTGTTGAATGGAGAAGTATTATTTCCAAGGCAATTAAGGGTAAATTGGAAGGAGGTAGGTTGATTAGCCATAGTTGAATTGGCATATTGGTGTCAGTGATCAGTTCCTTCAGCGTGAGCAAGTTATGAAAGTGATTTGTGGCGGTACGTGTGAGGCTTGTCGGCCACCGTAATTGATTTTGTTCAGAAGCATTCTTCTGTTATGGCTTGTTATGTGTAGGCAAATCCCGGAAGGGTTATGGTGGCTTGGACCACTACTTAGATATTGGCATATTCGACGGTTATGAGAATTCGCATGTATGTTGTTATAGTTCTCCCGAAGTAAGTTAAATGGAAAGTCTTATGTGATGAAATATTAGCCTATCAGCGGTTCCAGAGTTGTGATTGAAATCATGTCTATCGTATATCGGCACGTGAGGTGCAGTGAGTGGTATGGAATTTGAAGTAAGGACCAAGGTCGCAGTTTGGTCAATGACTGTGATGTCACAAGCTCGGATGAGCAGGAAAGGAGTTCCAGTGTTTTGGGTAAGATGGGTATTGATGTCAGTATCACCTGAGACCGGTGTTCTGTGAGAAAGGCTTTGCATCCTGGTTAGGGATTCTTGATCACTTTTCCGTGTTAGTGCAGCCGGTGGTTTGAATGTGCGAACCCATTAATTATTTCGGAAGATGGTTGGAGCTTGTCCCACAGGAAGATTGTATAAGTGCGACATGTAGACACTTGATTAATTAGAAATTTAAACCAAATATTAGAATTTTGATAATATCATCCATTTGAGAATTTATGCCTGGAGGGCACTCTGCTTATCGGGTTATAGACCTGTGAAATATTATTGGCCTAGCTTGGCACGATCAGGATCGACTTGAGGTCGGGGGATCGATTTAAATGTGGAAGTGAGCCTTTCGTCCGGCTAGTTGTGTTTATTTCAGCAATGCTCTCTTTATGGAAGGATAGTCGCAGTGTTATTTCGTGGTCAGATAATTCATGTAAAGATATATTGCGACGTATGAGTTGTGAGACAGCTTGGTAAATTCCTTATGTGTTGAGGTTCCGCTCAGCGGTGATGTTATATGAGCAGGATGGCTCTTGAGACTTAGATCATGTGTCGCACCTCAGTTGTGCTTGAGTTGTAGCCTATAACGCTATATGTTTCCATGGGAATGGTATTATGCACCTTAGTGTGTTTATGACCAATATTCAGTATTTCGATGTGGTGAGATATTCATCTCGACGTGTATCTCCTTATGTGAGTTCTATATGTGGATCGGGTGGCACGCCGCCATGGGTATGTTGTTTGGATCGGGTTGCGCACCGCAACAATGTGATGTTCAGTTCAGTGCCCATATTTGCTTTTATGTGTTCTGTTTCCCTGTTTTCTGAGGAAGTCCATGTTAGTGTGCGAGTTGAGTAGTTCCTCCCAGAGTTCGCCTTCCTTTTGTATCGCGTTCGAATTGGTAGCCCACTGGCACATTGTGGCGTCTTGTGGGATTTTTGATTATGTCCGAGGTGACTTATTGCCTGAGCAGTTCGTACTGGGTGAGACGAGGTTACTAGATTTGGGGTCAGTGCAAACTGATTATATGAAGTATATTATAGAGCAAAGATCATTCTTTGGTTTGAGACAAGGTAATGGAACTTGTCAGGAGTATAGATCCAATGAATTGTTGATTCAACAGTTGATTATGAATTTCGGTACATCTTTTCAGCCGTATCAGTGTTGTAAAAACTAGAGCAAGACTTATGTAGGTCATGAGATGCAATGGGAGCATCAGATTTGTGGAATTTCGACTATTATGTTTAAAGAATGTTATTGTGGTCCTATGAGTAAAGTGATGCAAAGTGTGAATTCAGCAAAGTTATGCAGCCATGTTTGGGTACAGCGTGTGGAGATTGATATGGTGGTCGTATGATGGAAACAGGCTTGGCAGGAAATTCAGGATGTTGGAATTGGACCTAATGGCTTATTTGCTTGAATAAGGGAGTATATCTACAGAGTTATCGAGCTAAGGTGCTCAACTGAGTAGGGGTAGCACGAGAAGGTGCATGAGGTGTTAAACAAGTGATTTCAGACTACTTCAGTGTAGTTCTCAGCACGTTCGAGGACGAACATATGTTTAAGTGGGGGAGATTGTAACGACCCGATCGGTCGTTTTGAGCTCCGGCGCGTCATTCAGCAGCTTGAGGCCATGACCAGCTTCATCTCAGGTATATTTACTTGTGTGTATGGTCAGAATTAAAATTCAAAAAGTTTGGAGTCAAATCTAAATGGAAATTCTCATTTTGAAAGCTTAAAATTGAAGAAATGAACTAGGATTGGAATTTTGAGTAAACGACCTCGGAATTGGGATCCGAAGGTTCCAGCAAGTTCATATAATGATTTAGGACTTGGGCGTATGCCCGGATCGGGTTTTAGATAACCCGGGAGCATTTTGGCGCCTATTGTGGAAGATAGTATTTTAGAAGAAATTGCATCAGTTTGGCTTAAAATTCATTTCAGTGTTATTGATGTCCGTTTGGACTTCCGAAACTGGGAGTAGCTCCGTATGGTGGTTCTGGATTTGGGAGAGCGATCGGAAGTGAATTCGGAGGTCCGTAGGTCATTTTGGAGCCGTTTGGCTAAATATAGAATTTTGAAGGTTTTTGAGAAAATTCGACTGGAAGTGAAAATTTTGATATCGGGGCTCGGAATGGAATTCCGAGAGTTGATGTAGCTTCGTTATGTCATTTTGGACTTGTCTGCAAAATTTGAGGTCATTCGGACTAGTTTTGACGTGTTTCGGCATCGGATGTGGAAGTTAGAAGTTTCAAAGTTCATAGGTTTGAATCCGATGCGAATTTGGTGTTGTGATATTGTTTTGAGCGTTACGAAGGTTGGAACAAGTTTGAACGATGTTATGGGATATGTTGGCATGATTGGTTGAGGTCCCACTGGCCTCGGGTGAGTTTTGGGTGGTTAAACGGACTATTTCATCTTTGAAAAAAATTGCAGAAATTTTTAGGCTTCTGTTGTGCCCAGAAAGTTTCAAGAGCGAGGTGTCCAGTTTAGAAGCTCATATCTTGTAATATATAAGAAATCAGAAAAATTAGAAAACACTAAAGTTGTAGCCCTTACATTCTAGTTTTCAGAAAGTTAAACCATTTGTGGTTTGGATATTATATCAGAAAGTTATGATGGATCGAAAATGGCTGGTAGAGCGATTTCGACAGAATTTACGGATGAGCTTTAAAAGCTCATATCTCGGGATATATAAAGAGTTATATGGTTTACAACCTATCAAATTAAAGATTTTCGAGTCTAGTTTCTTAATCTTCAAACCATTTGTCATTTTGATATTTATACTAGACGTTATGGGTGTTTAAGCAGAAGGTGTCCGACAAGGGAAAATTTTAATAGGATGTACAACTTGTATAGCACAAGTGCAAGGTACAACTCGATGAAGCACAAGCAGATTCTTTAAACACAGATTTGGCTTATTTCTTTCATTTCTTTCATTTGGCTTGGATTATTTTGGAGAGGATTTCAAGAGGGATTTCATCAAGCATCAAAGGTGAGTTGTTTCTACTTATTTCCAAGTTAAATACATGGATTAGAGCTGAAAACTCAAGTAATTTATTGACAAAAATGGTGGTATAGGCTTGAAACTTAAGAGAATTAAATGGAGATTTGAGGGGTCATTTGAACTCCGATTTTGGTAAATTTGATATGTACGGACTCGTGGCGAGATGAGCAATCCGGTGATGTGAATTTTGTTATTTTTCGAGAAGTGGGCCCGGGGCTCGGGTTTTGCAAATTTCGTGATTTTCGATATTTTTCGAGTCTTTTCGATTGGGTTATATTCCCTTAGCCTATTGTAATGTATTCGTTGTGGTTTTGACCAGATTCGACGCGCGAAGAGGTAAATTCGAGAGGCAAGGGCATAGAGGAGTAGACGTTGGACCGTCTTGAGGTGAGTAATGATTTTAAATGATGCACTGAGGGTTTGAAACCCCGGATTGCACAACATACTGCTATGTTGAGATGAGACACGCTATGTATGACGAGCGCGGGGTCATTTACTATTGGGGATTGTGACTTGGTCCATCCCAGTCGATATCTTTACCGCGTAATTGATAAAGATTTATTGTTTTTCACTATGATTGGGGCTTGTTGCCATATTTGGGCTTCGTGCCAATTATCTGAAATCTTTTGTGAATTTACATCACTATTTTTCTCACGAATTGAAATATTATTTGAACTCGGTCCAATTGAATTATATTATTTTGTGAACTCAGCTACATTTATACTCAACTCGAGGTTTAATGATATTTATAATGCTGTTGAGCTGAGCACTATTGTTTTACTGATGCCCAAGAGGCTTATGATTATTTTCTGGACAGATTGAGGCCGAGGGCCATACGTGAGGATATGTTGAGTGATGTGAGGAGGTTTTCAGGCCTCGAGTGTTATGTGAGGAGGCTTTCAGGCCTCGAGTGTGATGTGTGAAGGCTTTCAGGCCTATTGATATTGCGCTTGGGCTGTAGGAGCCCCTCCGGAGTCTGTACATACCTCCAGTGAGCGCAAGGTACCCAGGTGAGTTGGGAGTGGGCCCGAGAGGCTGTTGCTTGTGTGTGGTGAGTTGGGAGTGAGCCCGAGGGGCTGATGTTGTGTGTTGGTGAGTTGGTAGTGAGCCCGAGGGGCTGATGTTGTGTGCTGGTGAGTTGGGAGTGAACCCGAGGGGCTGATACTATACTAAGATTTACATATTGAGCCCGAGGGGCAAGCTTTTGATTTATCCTTACTGTGGAAATTATTTGTCTTTACTGTTTTAAAAGAAGAATTATCTGACACTCACTGTTTTACTGTATAACTGATTTTACTGCTTGGGATAGCGCTATATCGTGTCGTTATGAGATTTCATGTTTTCAGTCGTTATTTATTTTTATTACTCATTGGGTCGGAGTACTCACATTACTCCCTGCACCATGTGTGAAGATACAGGCAGAGCTGAGTTCGCTCCTGAGCGCTGATTCTTTCCAGGCCAGGCGGTGACTAGGAGTAACGAGGTAGCTGTTGACGTCCGCAGCCCCGTTTTCTCCCTTATATTTGTTATTTATGATAATTCCAGACTTTGTAAAATATTAGTAAACTCTGTAGTAGCTCATGACTTGTGACACCCCGGTTTCGGGCTGAGTTGGGATTGTTTTCCTTGTTCTAGCACGTTTATTTCGCACTTAAGATTATATTGCCCATGATTTAGACTTATTCCTGCTAAGTAATTATAAAAAGATGTACTGTTTTGTTGATTGGCTGGCCTTGTCCTCACGAGAGGCACCATCACGACCGGGTTGGGATTTTGGGTCGTGACAATACTATGCCTATAGGGCTTAAAATCAGTCCTGTATTCTAGATATCATGCCTATAGGCTCAATTCATATCCTAAAAGTTCAATTCATACAAAAAAAATTCAATTCACATCCTAAAGTTTCAATTCATATTCTAAAGGCTCAATTCATATCCTAAAAGTTCAATTCATACACAAATATTTCAATTCATATCCTAAAGATTCAATTCATATCCTAAAAGTTCAATTCATACACTAAATTTTCAATTCATATCCTAAATTTCAATTCCTATCCATAAAAGATCAATTCATATCCTAAAATTTTAATTTATAAACTAAAATTCTAATACATAAACTAAAAGTTCAATTCATATCCTAAATGTTCAATTCATATCCTAAAGGCTCAATTCATATCCAAAAAGTTCAATTCATACACAATAATTCATATTCTAAAGGTTCAATTCATATTCTAAAATATCAATTCATATCCACAAAAGTTCAATTAATATCCTAAAATTTCAATTTATAAACTAAAATTCCAATACATAAACTAAAAGTCCAATTCATATCCTAAAGGTTTAATTCATATCCTAAATTTCAATTCATATCCACAAAAGTTCAATTAATATCCTAAAGTTTCAATTTAAACTAAAATTCTAATACATAAACTAAAAGTCCAATTCATATCCTAAAGGTTCAATTCATATCCTAAAGGCTCAATTCATATCCTAAAAGTTCAATTCAAACACAAAAATTTCAATTCATATCCTAAAGGTTCAATTCATATCCACAAAAGTTCAATTCATATCCTAAAATTTCAATTTATAAACTAAAATTCCAATACATAAACTAAAAGTCCAATTCATATCCTAAAGGTTTAATTCATATCCTAAATTTCAATTCATATCCACAAAAGTTCAATTAATATCCTAAAGTTTCAATTTAAACTAAAATTCTAATACATAAACTAAAAGTCCAATTCATATCCTAAAGGTTCAATTCATATCCTAAAGGCTCAATTCATATCCTAAAAGTTCAATTCAAACACAAAAATTTCAATTCATATCCTAAAGGTTCAATTCATATCCACAAAAGTTCAATTCATATCCTAAAATTTCAATTTATAAACTAAAATTCCAATACATAAACTAAAAGTCCAATTCATATCCTAAAGGTTTAATTCATATCCTAAATTTCAATTCATATCCACAAAAGTTCAATTAATATCCTAAAGTTTCAATTTAAACTAAAATTCTAATACATAAACTAAAAGTCCAATTCATATCCTAAAGGTTCAATTCATATCCTAAAGGCTCAATTCATATCCTAAAAGTTCAATTCAAACACAAAAATTTCAATTCATATCCTAAAGGTTCAATTCATATCCACAAAAGTTCAATTCATATCCTAAAATTATAATTTATAAACTAAAATTCTAATACATAAACTAAAAGTCCAATTCATATCGTAAAGGTTTAATTCATATCCTAAAGGCTCAATTCATATCCTAAAAGTTCAATTCATACAAAAAAAATTCAATTCATATCCTAAAGGTTCAATTCATATCCTAAAAGTTCAACTCATACACAAAAATTTCAATTCATATCCTAAATTTCAATTCATATCCTAAATTTCAATTCATAAACTAAATATCCAATACATAAAGTAAAAGTCTAATTCATATCCTAAAGGTTCAATTCATTTCCTAAAGGCTCAATTCATATCCTAAAAGTTCAATTCATACACAAAAATTTTAATTCATATCCTAAAGGTTCAATTCATATCCACAAAAGTTCAATTAATATCCTAAAGTTTCAATTTATAAACTTAAATTCCAATACAAAAACTAAAAGTCCAATTCATATCCTAGAGGTTCAATTCATATCCTAAAGGCTCAATTCATATCCTAAAAGTTCAATTCATACACAAAAATTTCAATTCATATCCTAAAGGTTCAATTCATATCCACAAAAGTTCAATACATATCCTAAAATTTTAATTTATAATTAAAATTCTAATACATAAACTAAAAGTTCAATTCATATCCTAAAGGTTTAATTCATATCCTAAAGGCTTAATTCATATCCTAAAAGTTCAATTCATACAAAAAAAAATTCAATTCATATCCTAAAGGTTCAATTCATATCCTAAAATTTCAATTCATATCCACAAAAGTTCAATTTATAAACTAAAATTCCAATACATAAACTAAAAGTCCAATTCATATCCTAAAGGTTCAATTCATGTCCTAAAGATTCAATACATACTAAAATTTCAATTCATACACAAAAATTTCAATTCATATCCTAAAGGTTCAATTCATATCCTAAAATTTCAATTCATATCCACAAAAGTTCAATTCATATCCTAAAATTTCAATTTATAAACTAAAATTCCAATACATAAACTAAAAATCCAATTCATATCCTAAAGGTTCAATTCATATCCTAAAGGCTCAGTTCATATCCTAAAAGTTAAATTCATACAAAAAAATTTCAATTCATATCCTAATGATTCAATTCATATCCTAAAAGTCCAATTCATATTTTAAAGGCTCAATTCATATCCTAAAAGTTCAATTCATACACAAAAATTTCAATTCTTATCCCAAAGGTTCAATTCATATCCAAAAAAGTTCAATTCATATCCTAAAATTTCAATTTATAAACTAAAATTCCAATCATAAATTAAAAGTCCAATTCATATCCTAAAGGTTCAATTCATATCCTAAAGGCACAGTTCATATCCTAAAAGTTTAATTCATACACAAATTTCAATGCATATCCTAAAGGTTTAATTCATATACTAAAAGTCCAATTCATATCTTAAAGGCTCAATTCATATCCAAAAAGTTCACTTCATACACAAAAATTTCAATTCTTATCCTAAAGGTTCAATTCATATCCTAAAATTTGAATTCATATCCTAAAATTTAAATTTATAATCTAAAATTCCAATACATAAATTAAAAGTCCAATTCATATCCTAAAGGTTCAATTCATATCCTAAAGGCTCAATTCATATTCGAAAAGTTCAATTCATACACAAAAATTTCAATTCATATCCTAAAGGTTCAATTCATATCCACAAAAGATTAATTCATATCCTAAAATTTTAATTTATAAACTAAAATTCTAATACATAAACTAAAAGTTCAATTCATATCTTAAAGGTTCAATTCATATCCTAAAGGCTAAATTCATATCCTTAAAGTTCAATTCATACACAAAAATTTCAATTCATATCCATAAAAGATCTATTCATATCCTAAAATTTTAATTTATAAACTAAAATTCCAATACATAAACTAAAAGTCCAATTCATATCCTAAAGGTTCAATTCATATCCTAAAGACTCAATTCATATCCAAAAAGTTCAATTCATATACAATAATTCATATTCTAAAGGTTCAATTCATATTCTAAAATACCAATTCATATCCACAAAAGTTCAATTCATATCCTAAAATATCAATTTATAAACTAAAATTCTAATACATAAACTAAAAGTCCAATTCATATCCTAAAGGTTCAATCATATCCTAAATTTCAATTCATATCCACAAAAGTTCAATTAATATCCTAAAGTTTCAATTTATAAACTAAAATTCCAATACATAAACTAAAAGTCCAATTCATATCCTAAAGGTTCAATTCATATCCTAAAGGCTCAATTCATATCCTAAAAGTTCAATTCAAACCCAAAAATTTCAATTCATATCCTAAAGGTTCAATTCATATCCACAAAAGTTTAATTCATATCCTAAAATTTTAATTTATAAACTAAAATTCTAATACATAAACTAAAAGTCCAATTCATATCCTAAAGGTTTAATTCATATCCTAAAGGCTCAGTTCATATCCTAAAAGTTCAATTCATATCCTAAAAGTTCAACTCATACACAAAAATTTCAATTCATATCGTAAATTCAATTCATATCCATAAAAGATCAATTCATATCCTAAAATTTTAGTTTATAAACTAAAATTCCAATACATAAACTAAAAGTCCAATTCATATTCTAAAGGTTCAATTCATATCCTAAAGGCTCAATTCATATCCAAAAAGTTCAATTCACAATAATTCATATTCTAAAGGTTCAATTCATATTCAAAAATATCAATTCATATCCACAAAAGTTCAATTCATATCCTAAAATTTTAATTTATAAACTAAAATTCATATCCTAAAGTTTCAATTCATATCCTAAAGGCTCAGTTCATATCCTAAAATGTCAATTCATACACAAATATTTCAATTCATATCCTAAAGATTCAATTCATATCCTAAAAGTTCAATTCATACACAAAAATTTCAATTCATATCCTAAATTTCAATTCCTATCCATAAAAGATCAATTCATATCCTAAAAGTTTAATTTATAAACTAAAATTCCAATACATAAACTAAAAGTCCAATTCATATCCTAAAGGTTCAATTCATATCCTAAAGGCTCAATTCATATCCAAAAAGTTCAATTCATACACAATAATTCATATTCTAAAGGTTCAATTCATATTCTAAAATATCAATTCATATCCACAAAAGTTCAATTCATATCATAAAATTTTAATTTATAAACTAAAATTCCAATACATAAACTAAAAGTCCAATTCATATCCTAAATTTCAATTCATATCCACAAAATTTCAATTAATATCATAAAGTTTCAATTTATAAACGAAAATTCATATCCTAAAGTTTCGATTCATATCCTAAAGGCTCAATTCATATCCTAAAAAGTTCAATTCATATACAAATATTTCAATTCATATCCTAAAGATTCAATTCATATCCTAAAAGTTCAATTCATACACAAAAATTTCAATTCATATCCTAAATTTCAATTCCTATCCATAAAAGATCAATTCATATCCTAAAATTTTAATTTATAAACTAAAATTCCAATACATAAACTAAAAGTCCAATTCATATCCTAAAGGTTCAATTCATATCCTAAAGGCTAAATTCATATCCAAAAGGTTCAATTCATACACAATAATTCATATTCTAAAGGTTCAATTCATATTCTAAAATATCAATTCATATCCACAAAAGTTCAATTCATATCCTAAAATTTTAATTTATAAACTAAAATTCCAATACATAAGCTAAAAGTCCAATTCATATCCTAAAGGTTCAATTCATATCATAAATTTCAGTTCATATCCACAAAAGTACAATTAATATCCTAAAGTATCAATTTATAAACTAAATATCCAATACATAAACTAAAAGTCCAATTCATATCCTAAAGGTTCAATTCATTTCCTAAAGGCTCAATTCATATCCTAAAAGTTCAATTCATACACAAAAAATTTAATTCATATCCTACAGGTTCAATTCATATCCACAAAAGTTCAATTAATATCCTAAAGTTTCAATTTATAAACTAAAATTCCAATACATAAACTAAAAGTCCAATTCATATCCTAAAGGTTCAATTCATATCCTAGAGGCTCAATTCATATCCTAAAAGTTCAATTCAAACACAAAAATTTCAATTCATATCCTAAAGGTTCAATTCATATCCACAAAAGTTTAATTCATATCCTAAAATTTTAATTTATAAACTAAAATTCTAATACATAAACTAAAAGTCCAATTCATATCCTAAAGGTTTAATTCATATCCTAAAGGCTCAATTCATATCCTAAAAGTTCAATTCATACAAAAAAAATTCAATTCATATCCTTAAGGTTCAATTCATATCCTAAAAGTTCAACTCATACACAAAAATTTCAATTCATATCCTTAATTTCTATTCATATCCATAAAAGATCAATTCATATCCTAAAATTTTAGTTTATAAACTAAAATTCCAATACATAAACTAAAAGTCCAATTCATATCCTAAAGGTTCAATTTATATCCTAAAGGCTCAATTCATATCCAAAAAGTTCAATTCACAATAATTCATATTCTAAAGATTCAATTCATATTTTAAAATATCAATTCATATCCACAAAAGTTCAATTCATATCCTAAAATTTTAATTTATAAACTAAAATTCCAATACATAAACTAAAAGTCTAATTCATATCCTAAAGATTCAATTCATATCCTAAATTTCAATTCATATCCACTAAAGTTCAATAAATATCCTAAAGTTTCAATTTATAAACCAAAATTCATATCCTAAAGTTTCAATTCATATCCAAAAGGCTCAATTCATATCCAAAAAGTTCAATTCATACACAAATATTTCAATTCATATCCTAAAGATTCAATAAATATCCTAAAAGTTCAATTCATACACAAAATTTTCAATTCATATCCTAAATTTCAATTACTATCCATAAAAGATCAATTCATATCCTAAAATTTTAATTTATAAACTAAAATTCCAATACATAAACTAAAAGTCCAATTCATATTCTAAAGGTTCAATTCATATCCTAAATGCTCAATTCATATCCAAAAAGTTCAATTCATACACAATAATTCATATTCTAAAGGTTCAATTCATATCCACAAAAGTTTAATTCATATCCTAAAATTTTAATTTATAATTAAAATTCTAATACATAAACTAAAAGTTCAATTCATATCCTAAAGGTTTAATTCATATCATAAAGGCTCAATTCATATCCTAAAAGTTCAATTCATACAAAAAAATTTCAATTCATATCCTAAAGGTTCAATTCATATCCTAAAATTTCAATTCATATCCACAAAAGTTCAATTTATTAACTAAAATTCCAATAAATAAACTAAAAGTCCAATTCATTTTCTAAAGGCTCAATTCATATCCTAAAAGTTCAATTCATACACAAAAATTTTAATTCATATCCTAAAGGTTCAATTCATATCCACAAAAGTTTAATTAATATCCTAAAGTTTCAATTTATAAACTAAAATTCCAATACATAAACTAAAAGTCCAATTCATATCCTAAAGGTTCAATTCATATCCTAAAGGCTCAATTCATATCCTAAAAGTTTAATTCATACACAAAAATTTCAATTCATATCCTAAAGGTTCAATTCATATCCACAAAAGTTCAATTCATATCCTAAAATTTTAATTTATAAACTAAAATTCCAATACATAAACTAAAAGTTCAATTCATATCCTAAAAGTTCAATTCATATTCAAAGGCTCAATTCATATTCTAAAAGTTCAATTCATACAAACAAATTTCAATTCATATGTTAAAGGTTCAATTCATATCCTAAAATTTCAATTCATATCCACAAAAGTTCTATTCATATCCTAAAATTTCAATTTATAAACTAAAATTCCAATACATAAACTAAAATTCCAATACATAAACTAAAAGTCCAATTCATATCCTAAAGGTTCAATTCATGTCCTAAAGGCTCAATTCATATCCTAAAAGTTTAATTCGTACACAAAAATTTCAATTCATATCCTAAAGATTCAATTCATATCCTAAAATTTCAATTCATATCCACAAAAGTTCAATTCATATCCTAAAATTTCAATTTATAAATTAAAATTCCAATACATAAACTAAAAGTTCAATTCATATCCTAAAGGCTCAGTTCATATCCTAAAAGTTCAATTCATACACAAAAATTTCAATTAATATCCTAAAGGTTAGATTCATATCCTAAAAGTCCAATTTATATCTTAAAGGCTCAATTCTTATCCTAAAAGTTCAATTCATGCACAAAAAATTCGATTCTTATCCTAAAGGTTCAATTCATATCCTACAATTTGAATTCATATCCACAAAAGTTCAATTCATATCCTAAAATTTCAATTTATAAACTAAAATTCCAATACATAAACTAAAAGTCCAATTCATATCCTAAAGGTTCAATTCATATCCTAATGGCTCAATTCATATCCTAAAAATTCAATTCATACACAAAAATTTCAATTTATATCCTAAATGTTCAATTCATATCCTAAAAGTCCAATTCATACCCTAAAGGTTCAATTCATATCCTAAAGGATCAATTCATATCCTAAAAGTTCAATTCATAAAAAAAATTCAATTCATATCCTAAAATTTCAATTCATATCCACAAAAGTTCAATTTATTAACTAAAATTCCAATACATAAACTAAAAGTCCAATTCATATCCTAAAGGTTCAATTCATGTCCTAAAGGTTCAATTCATATCCTAAAAGTTCAATTCATACTCAAAAATTTCAATTCATATCCTAAAGGTTCAATTCATATCCTAAAAGTCCAATTCATATTTTAAAGGCTCAATTCATATCCTAAAAGTTCAATTCATACACAAAAATTTCAATTCTTATCCTAAAGGTTCAATTCATATCCACAAAACTTCAATGCATATCCTAAAATTTCAATTTATAAACTAAAATTCCAATACATAAATTAAAAGTCCAATTCATATCTTAAAGGTTCAATTCATATCCTAAAGGCACAGTTCATATCCTAAAAGTTCAATTCATACACAAAAATTTCAGTGCATATCCTAAAGGTTCAATTCATATCCTAAAAGTCCAATTCATATCTTAAAGGCTCAATTCATATCCTAAAAGTTCAATTCATACACAAAAATTTCAATTCTTATCCTATAGGTTCAATTCATATCCTAAAATTTAAATTTATAAACTAAAATTCTAATACATAAACTAAAAGTCCAATTTATATCCTAAAGGTTCAATTCATATCCTAAAGGCTCAATTCATATTCGAAAAGTTCAATTCATACACAAAAATTTTAATTCATATCCTAAAGGTTCAATTCATATCCACAAAAGTTCAATTCATTTCCTAAAATTTTAATTTATAAACTAAAATTCTAATACATAAACTAAAAGTCCAATTCATATCCTAAAGGTTTAATTCATATCCTAAAGGCTCAATTCATATTCTAAAAGTTCAATTCATACAAACAAATTTCAATTCATATGTTAAAGGTTCAATTCATATCCTAAAATTTCAATTCATATTCACAAAAGTTCAATTCATATCCTAAAATTTCAATTTATAAACTAAAATTCCAATTCATAAACTAAAATTCCAATACATAAACTAAATGTCCAATTCATATCCTAAAGGTTCAATTCATGCCCTAAAGGCTCAATTCATATCCAAAAAGTTTAATTCATACACAAAAATTTCAATTCATATCCTAAAGGTTCAATTCATATCCTAAAATTTCAATTCATATCCACAAAGTTCAATTCATATCCTAAAATTTCAATTTATAAATTAAAATTCCAATACATAAACTAAAAGTTCAATTCATATCCTAAAGGCTCAGTTCATATCCTAAAAGTTCAATTCATACACAAAAATTTCAATTAATATCCTAAAGGTTCGATTCATATCCTAAAATTTCAATTCATATCCACAAAAGTTCAATTCATATCCTAAAATTTCAATTTATAAATTAAAATTCCAATACATAAACTAAAAGTTCAATTCATATCCTAAAGGCTCAGTTCATATCCTAAAAGTTCAACACAAAAATTTCAATTAATATCCTAAAGGTTCGATTCATATCCTAAAAGTCCAATTTATATCTTAAAGGCTCAATTCTTATCCTAAAAGTTCAATTCATGCACAAAAATTTCGATTCTTATCCTAAAGGTTCAATTCATATCCTACAATTTGAATTCATATCCACAAAAGTTCAATTCATATCCTAAAATTTCAATTTATAAACTAAAATTCCAATACATAAACTAAAAGTCCAATTCATATCCTAAAGGTTCAATTCATATCCTAATGGCTCAATTCATATCCTAAAAATTCAATTCATACACAAAAATTTCAATTTATATCCTAAATGTTCAATTCATATCCTAAAAGTCCAATTCATATCCTAAAGGTTCAATTCATATCCTAAAGGCTCAATTCATATCTTAAAAGTTCAATTCATACACAAAAATTTCAATTCATATCCTAAAGGTTCAATTCATATCCTAAAATTTCAATTCATATCCACAAAAGTTCAATTCATATCCTAAAATTTCAATTTATAAACTAAAATTCCAATACATAAACTAAAAGTCCAATTTTCATATCCACGTGCATCGAATCTATCCAAAATCAGAACAAATACATCACAATATGCTAAGGGAACAATGCCCAAGCGAAAACAATCAATAACGAGCACAAATCCCGAAATTACCAAAACCCGAGCCCCCGGCCCACGTCTCGGAATCGGGTAAAATTTAAATTTTCAGAATCCTCATTCCCTCACAAGTCTAACCATACTAAAATTATCCAATTCCGATACCATTTGGTCCTTCAAATCATCATTTTATGTTTTTGAAAGGTTTCACAATTTTCTTCCCAAGTTCCATCCCAAAGCATGAATTAAATGATGAATTCAATGATAGATTCATGTACTCTAGCCAAATCTGAGTTAGAATCACTTACCCCGATGAATTTCTTAAAAAACCTTCGAAAAATCGCCAAAATCCGAGCTTTCTAGGTCAAAATATTAAATACAATCCAAAACCTCTCATTTATAGAGTACCCCTCAGATTTCAGCCTCCGTGGTCCGCACATAACCACCGCGGTCCACGCAAAAGCACCGCGGTACGAACAAAACCACCGCGGCCACACTTCATTTTGTGCAGTCCGCACAACACATATCGCGGCCGCACTTCCTTTTGTGCGGTCTGCGCGGGTGGGTTCCGAGGCCTGCAACCCTTCTAGACCTGCTACAGCTATGATTTTGGCCTAAAACATCCCGGAACCTACCCGGAACTCCTGGAATTCCAAACCAATTGCACCAACACATCCCATGACATTGTTCAAACTTGTTCAAAACCTCGGGACGCTCACAACAACATCAAATCACCAATTTAATATAGGATTCAAGCCTTAGAACTCCAAGAACTCTTAAATTATGCTTTCGATCAAAAAGCCTATCAAATCTCGTCCGAATGACCTAAAATTTTGCACACATCCCAAATGACACAACAAAGCTACTGCAACTCTCGGAATTTCATTCCGACCTTTATATCAAAATCTCACCTATCAACCGAAAAGTGCCGAAATCTCAATTTCGCCAATCCAAGCCTAAACCTTCCACGGACTTCCAAATTCATTCCGATCACGCTCCTAAGTCCCAAATCACCTAACGGAGCTAACCAAATCATAAAAATTCCAATCCGACATCATATACAGTCAAGTCAAATATTGGTCAAACCTTTCAAATTTTTATGCTTTCAACCGAGACTGTTCTTCCAAATTAAATTCTGATTAACCTGAAACCTAACACCAACGATTTACATAAGTCATATTGTATCACACGGGGCAAGTCATGCCTGAGAACTGGTGAGAGAAATGCAAAAGCTCAAAAGGACCAGTCGGGACGTTACATCATCCCCCACTTAAACATATGTTCGTCCTCGAACGTGCCCAGAGTTGTTCCAAAAGCCAACCAATTGCTGGATAACCTCACCATGCATATGCCCGGGGGTGATCCCACGTCACCCTATCTCACATAGGTTCGATAACACAGTATAATTGAATTTTCACAATTCATCCTAGTCCATAAACCATAGAACCAAATTTCCTCTTCTGAAATCATCCACAAGATCAGAATCTCACATCTATTTTCCTAATAAGCTCGAACAAGCTGTAATCACCCATATATGCTATCTCCGGTGCAATCACATGATATACCACATAACTCAACACTTGTAGTGATAACTTCTAATCATAGCAGCTGCACACAACATCCGCATATCGATAGAAAAACTCTTATCAACTAAAGTCTCATCCCAATACTTTCATATACTGCCAATGATCACTAAGACACGCGGTAAGCCATAACCATTTCTCAGATCAACCATTCAAGAAGCAACTCCTCCTTTGTCAAATACCATAGCAAATTTCCGAGCCGAATCTCGATGTTATCCTTCCAACATGCTGAAATCAAATCTGTTTGTATTCATTAATGATCCCAACAATCTACTCTACTACAACACACTACTCTGGTGACATGACACATCAATACAGGTCTAAGCCACAACATGCATAATACGCGCACCAATAAGCAACTGTCCGAACATATTCAAATCATGAAAATAACTCAAATGAAAGAGTTGTACCTCAAGCTCACTGGTACCACCACAACACAAGACTGAGAACCCGTCTTGCATCATAGGAATAGAACACATGAATCTAACTCGCAAGGTCATACCTCTACATAACTTTGCTACAATGTGCGATCCTCTCCAACACTGCTCTACATGAACCACCTCAAGTCATTATGCTCGAAATCGACAACCACGCACAATTTGATGTCTGGAACCAAAGCAATCATTACACCCACGGTGAAACAAATAACATACACCACGCACACCCTATAGGACATAACCGATACGCCATTCACCGAGCAACACCCAATTACTCTTCCTGCTCGACTTCCACTATGAAACCCCAATAGAACCGCAACATATGTGCCTATAACCAACAAATCATAACATCTCGCAACACAGAAAAGTAACTCATAGATCTCCCCAGATTACTAATAAGCTCCATAACAATCGAATCAACACACCCCTCAACAGTACAATTCAGAGCCAGCCAAGCCGGCTCAAATTAGAACACGCATCCACATTGGCCTACCAACGAGTTCCTTATCACAAAAATCCTGGAGTTGCTCTTCAACTCCTTTAACTCTGTCAATGCCATACGATATAGTGTCCGACATCAAATCAATACCAAAATCAACAATCTTGCCCGACGACATGCCCGGCCATAAGAAACATATCCGAAAAGTCCCTGAGCACCGGAACTAAATCAATGGTAGGATCCTCTGCACTGACATCCATCACGAAGGCTCAATTAAGAAAGGCAATTCTTCCCAGCCATTCGCTGGGTCCTTGAAATATAAACCACTCTACTCGAACATAATCTGTCGCACCTCGTCACTCAACCCGTGGCATTTTCGGCATAGCCCACAGCGTAATAGTCTAGAATAACCCAACACTGAGACAACCAGTCTGAACTACAATATCACATACAACATCTAACATACCAACAAAGAAAGATCCACTCGAGCCTCCAAATCCCGATAGTCGCTAAACAGTGCCGATACACATGATCCACAACCACAACATAGCCTGAATATGAGAACTTCTATATCCAAATCCATACAGCCCATGAATCACCATATCCAATCCCAATTTCGCTGTCCGAATACATGCTACGCCTCAAATACCTAATCATTCCACGATAGATACTCAAAAATTTCCCTGTGCCACCAAGCAAACTCGAATATCACCAGTCGATCTAACAAGAAAGTGCCGCAATACTACTGAAGTGCCATCAACTTAATCACATTGTCTTTTCTGAAACATATACCCTCGTCAGATCACCCCAATTAGCACTACCACTTCCTTAATCATCTGAAACTGCCCGTGCTGCCTAAGGATTCATGACTTTCCGTTTAGAACTGAACCATAACATTCCACACGCAATTGTCAATCCTCCACAACCTACCGCATATACCATACCATCTCAGGATAAAATGAGAACTTCACCTTCCTTCCGAGACACAAACATCTACGTACTCAATTGGTCACGAACTTTCCATTGGTCCCAATCTTGAAGAAGAATCACTATACACCCCATGCTCTGCATGCCCATAGAAAATATATATCTCCAAACCGTGGTAAAAACCATCAAGAACTCTTTGAGTTCCTTTTGCACAAATCAGACATGTCAGGACTGAATCCTTCTAACTCGATCAAGCTAAGCAAGCCATCAAAACCTAAGAGCATCGCCGCAAAAATACCTAAAAGAACTCATTACCTCGAACACACACAAGGAATTAATCATATCGTTACCATACCGATTCGGTCTACTATCAAACATTCCATCTATCTGAATTTCCTTCTGATTCATTCTCAACTTGATATTCTCTCTTGCTGTAGCACTACAATTCCTCAACCATAGCTCACCACACGAGACCCAAGCACAAGACCACACTGTCTAAGACCTATAAGCCGCTGAATACTCACTCAATTACTCCCAGAAACACCACATTCTAGAACACTTTACTCTAAGGAACTTCATGCGAATCTAAATCCGTTACCTTTGCTTTACTGATACTGATACATAGAATCCTATAATTAATATAGAAATATCACAAGTCTTGACCTCTTCCAATGAAAGCACGGTTTATAACCCCATATACAACTTTAAGATACCCAATTGTTATATGTAGAACCTCGAGCACATTAGAACCATTCCCGAGAGTCACTCACTCTCTTCAAACTGCAATTAGCCTGATCAAACGAACAGAACCACCCATGCCTCATTAGCACTCTGACACCGCAGAATGAAATCCTCATTCCAACACATCCAAGTAACTTCCTACTCTATGCACCGGGCATTCTTTACCAACAACAACTTAAGAAATCCCGTGATTTTTCTTACTCTATGAAGCATAATATAACCTTTGTCAAAAAAATTCCTCTGCTCGAGTCATCCTTGGTCTCAATTTTTGCAAGCCATAACTGATTCGCCCGCACGCCTCAAACTGGATCTAACATAGCGCCTAATCGTGCAACCAACTACTCACAGCAGACTCCCCCACTTGGCTCGGACCCATTGATCAAAATACACTCGATAACGCATAACACTTATACTCTATTGATGCCATAATACCATAGTGAGATTAAGCTCAAATCCCTTTGTAAGCTTGTGAAAACACAGATCATCTAGTACTTTAAATCTTCTGCAAATCTCACATTCATATCCGCAACAGTTAAGCCCACTCTCTTAAGCGACCTGAAATTTCAAATTTCAACACATACTTTTCACTTACACATGAGATCTTCTAACATTCACATAAGGATCACACCACTTTAGAACACTCCGCAGGAGATAACCTACCTGCTTCACCTCAATCCAACATTTCTATATACCTTCCACCGTCATACACATTACACAGTCACTTAGTCTTCCTGAGTCTGAACTCGTACCGCAACATAAAATTTACTTCACTCTTAACTGGAAAACATGAAAAGATCCTTCACGCGTCCATAACTCAGGGCTATACTTCGAATCAAGATGGAATTCAAGCACCTAATAGTTCTTCTATCCTCCAGACGGCCTTCCTCGTTACTTCCAAGTCGTATAGATACATCTCGCAGTACTAACATACTCAACACACAGTTATCCAGCCGTCACTTCCACTAATAAGGACAATACTGAACATATAAGTGCAACACACTTGCTCACACAATCAGCACCTCGGTGCTCAAGCCATAGCCAAAGATCCGACCTCAAGTTCTCCAGACTAGCCCAACATCAAAGTCACAGAGATCACATCTTTCCCCTCGATCAGGGAATCATAAAGCCATCAAGGCACATTTGATATTGAGCGCTCATGCGCGCATGCGAACGCGTGGAAGGAATTTCAAGAGTTATTTTTCAAGCTGGATCAAGGACGCATAATAAGAATTCAAGAATGTGAAGTTTTTCTTAAAGGTTCTGCAGCCTCTCGAGGATAAATACAAACGTCTCCGTACTGATCCGAGAGACTATACTAAACCTGCTCATGACTCATGAGACCTATGTAACCTAGGCTCTGATACCAACTTGTCACGACGCAGACCCCGATCCGGTTGTGATGGCGCCTCTCGTGAAGACAAGGCCGGCCAACCAACCCATTTGCCTTTTCAGAATAATTAATATTAATAAACAGTTTTAGCATAATTAAATAACCACAGTCTAAACAAAAGTTTTCTTTATTAAGTACGGAATACAACCCAAACAAAGCCCAAACCGGGGTGTCGCAAGTCACGAGCATCTATTAGAGTATAAATACAACTGCAAGGCTTGAAACATATAAAATAGGACTGATAAACAAAAGGAAGAAATGCGGTGCTGCGAACGCTGGTAGTCACCTCACTAAACTCCGATAACTTAGCCTCCGACCAGCTCAAAACCCGCTATCGGGTGAACAAATACCTGCATCTGCACATGAGGTGTAGGGAGTAAAGCAAGTACTCCAACTCAGTGAGTAATAAAGGTAAATAATAATTGAGCAGTAAGAAATCACGTATAGCAAACCATCATGCTGTATAGAGCAGTCTAAAACCCTTTGAGTAAAAGTAGTGGAATGTGACGACCCGACCCGTTGTCTCATGAGTTACTACCCCGTTCTTCCCATTTTCTGCTTTCTTATGTTTGATTACCGGTATGGGGTGCGTTAGAATTGATTTGGAATGATTTTGATAAGAAATGAGACACTTAGTCTCTTTTAAGAAGACTTAAGTTGGAAAAGTCAACCGGATGTTGACTTGTGATTTAGAGGGCTCGGAATTGAATTCCGATGATTCGGTTAGCTCCGGGTGATGATTTAAGGCTTAGGAGCGCAATTGAAAGTAATTTTGGAGGTCCGGTGAAGAAGTTAGCCTATTTTGGTGAAGTTAGTATTTTGGCGATTTCCGGTTGATAGGTGAAATTTTGATCCGGGAGTTGGAATGGAATTCCGAGAGTTGCTATAGCTTTGTTATTTCATTTTGGACTTGTGTGAAAAATTTGAAGGCAGTCGGACTTGATTTGATAGGTTTCGGCATCGGAAATAGAAGTTGGAAGTTCTAAAGTTCATAAAGCTTGGATAGGAGGTTGATTCATTATTTTAGCGTTGTTCGATGTGATTTGAGGCCTCGAGAAAGTCCGTAATGTATTTTGGGACTGGTTGGTGTTATTGGTCGGGGTCCCGGGGGCCTCGGGTGTGTTTCGGATGCCTAACGGGTCATTTTTGGAAGATTTTTGCCGTTTTTAGCATAAATGTAATGATCTAAAGGCTTATTTTTAGTTCTAGAGATCCAAATTTGATTTCGAGACTTCCAAAATTTAAATCATGAATTATAGGACTGATATGGAAATTTGTTTAATTTCATCAAGTTGCGATTGGGTTTTTGATGCGAAATGTTAGTTAATTGTTTAACGAGCGAAATGGGTATTGAACTAGGCAAACAAGCTCTGAATTGAGTTTTGATTGAAGGGTTGCGTTCGTATTATTATTTGTGACTCATAGGAATAAGAATCGTATAATTCCGAGTTCGTATGATGGAGTTAGAGCCATTTTAGTGAAAAATGGCTGTGCTGCAAATTTCTTAAAAAGCTGCTGTATTTTCTGCAGCAGTGAACAGTACCCGCGCGTGAACAGTAATCGCGCGGGTGAACAGTGAACAATGACCACGCACGTGAACAGAAATCGCGTGGGTGAACGGTGAACAGTGACCGCGCGCGTGAACAGTAATCGTGCGGGTGAACAGTAATTCCGAAAAATCTGGGCAGCGAGTTTATACCCGATTTTGGGTCATTTTTGCACCATTTTCAGTCATTTTTGAGAGCTTTGGACGGGGATTGAAAGGAGTTTCAACTGAGATCGATTAGAGGTAAGTTTTATGAGTTAAATACATGATTTTATTGAAGAATCATCCTTGAAATCCATGAAAACATAGCCAAATTATAAGAAATTAGGGCTTGAGATTGAAATTCTAAAATGGTGATTTGAGGGGTCAAATGGACTCCGACTTTTGTGAATTTGGTATGTATAGACTCGTGGCGAGATAAGGATCGTATTAATGTAAAATTTTCTAAGTTTCGAGACGTGGGCCCGGGGCTCGGGTTTTGCAAATTTCGTGAATTTCTACATTTCTCGATTGTTTTCGATTGGGTATTGTTCCCTTAGCTTATTGTGATGTATTCGCTTTGATTTTAGTTAGATTCGACGCGCGTGGAGGCCGGTTTAATGGTCAAAGGCGTCGCGGGCTAGAGATTTCACCGGTTCGCGGTGAGTAATACTTGTAAATGATATCTTGAGGGTTTGAAACCCCGGATTTGCACATCATAGTGCTGTATTAAGGTGACTTGCATGCCGAATATGAGCGTGGGGTAGAGTACCGTTGGGGATTGTGACTTGGTCCGTCCCGGTTGTTGATTTTACTGCGTATTTGACTGAAATTACTTGTTATCATCATAATTTGGGCTGATTGCCATGGTTGGGGCCTTGTGCCGACTTGTAAAATCATTCGAGGATTGATATTACTGCTTAGCATGATTTGCATATCATCTAACTTCAGTCCAAGGTTTTAAATGATGTTTTGCAAACCCAGTCGTATTTCTATGTTTTGAAAACTTAAATGATATTTTAAATGCATTTCGGGTTGGAAACTTCGATTTTGTAAATGCCCAAGGGGCTTATTATATTATTTTCTGGACCGATTATAAAGTGACTTGAAACAGTGGTAACAATGACACTGTGTGATATACTTGAAACAGTGGTAACAATGACACTGTGTGATATACTTGAAACAGTGGTAACAATGACACTGTGTGATATACTTGAAACAGTGGTAACAATGACACTGTGTGATATACTTGAAACAGTGGTAACAATGACACTGGATGATATACTTGAACAGTGGTAACAATGGCACTGTATGATATAAATTGGTCAGGTAACAATGGCTGACCGGTCAGGTAACAATGACTGACCAAGATATTGCGCTTGGGCTTTAGGAGCCCCTCCGGAGTCTGTACACACCCCCAGTGAGCGCCGTCGACGATAAATAAATATGGATGGCTCGGGCTACACGCCGCAGTGGGTGCTGGAATGTACCATCATATGCATTTGCATTTGTTCATTATTTGTTGTTGTGATATTTCTGGAGATATTTATCTGCTTTTGCTGGTGCTATCTGATCCTTGAGTGTTGGGGCCCGAGTGGCTGACCAGGAACGAAGATATTTCCCGAGGGGCGGGTTTCTGTGCATAGTGACACTGATAGCTGGAATTATTTTGCAACTATTAAAAAGATTATTTTCAAAAGAGGTTTAAAACTGAGTCAGATATTTTATAAAGGATTTTCATGGAATTACTGTTTTCAAAAAGGGTTGTACCGTCTTAGATAGCATGATGAAGTGTTCTTACGTGATTTCTTATCGCTCAGTTATTATTTACTCTTATTACCACTGAGTTGGAAGTACTCACTTTACTCCCTGCACCTCGCGTGCAGTTGCAGGTACTGTTCACCCGGTAGCGGGTTATTAGCGGACTGAAGGTATACTATTGTAGCTGAGCAAGGTGACCGTCAGCGTTCACGGCACCGTATTTCTTCATTGATTCTAAATTCCATTATGTATATTGCTGGTCTTGTATTAGTATTTAGATCTTTAGATGCTCGTGGCTTGTGACACCCCGATTTCGGGCTGAGTCGGGATGGTTTCCATTATTCTATCATGTTTACTTCGCACTTGTGATTATATTATCTGCGAATTAGACTTATTCCTGCTAAGTAATTATAAAGAGATGTATTGTTTTGTTGTTGGCTGGCCTTGTCCCCACGAGAGGCGCCATCACGACCGGGTTGGGATTTTGGGTCGTGACAAGTTGGTATCAGAGCCTAGGTTACTTGGTCTCACGAGTCATGAGCAGGTTTAGTAGAGTCTCGCTGATCAGTACGGAGACGTCTGTATTTATCCTCGAGAGGCTGCAGAACCTTTAGGAAAACTTCACATTCTTGAATTCTTATCGTGCGTCCTTGATTCAGCTTGAAAGGAAACTCTTGAAATTCTTTCCGCGTGATCGTATGCACGAACGGGCACTCAGTATCAGATGTGCCTCAATGGCTTTTGATTCCCCGATTGAGGGGCGAGGTGTAATCTTTGTGAGTTTGACGTTAGGCCAGTCTGGAGGACTTGAGGCCGAATCTTTGCCAATGGCTTGAGCACCGAGGTGCTGATTGTGCGAGCAAGTGTTTTGAACCTTTATGTTTGGTATTGTCCCTACTAGTGGGAATCATGGCTGGATAGCTACGTGAGGGTATGTTAGTACTGTGAGATGTTTTTATATGATGTGAGATGAGTCTGGGAGCTGAGATCGCTTCTGTAAATGTATTATGACGAAATCGTTGAGTCGAGGAGACCACCTTGAAGGTCGAAAACATTAAATAAAGAATATGTTCTTACTCAATTGAATAGCCCAATAATGGAGGATTGAAATGTATTTTTCTATGTCTTATGATTCGAGTAGGTGCAACGCATGTCCATGTATCAATTTTGATAATATAATACATGTAGTATTGAGATTAATGTTGTTGATATACATTGTGATGCTTTGTCAAGTTGTGGACGTGTTGTTAGGATTGTTTTGGTGATTCTCTGGCAGGTGGATATGCCCAATTACAAAGGAGACTCTGCCGAAATTTTTGAAAAATTTGGGACTTAGTAAAAATTTTGTCGCCTAAAGAGTGGGCTTAACTGTTGTGTGAGTAAATGCAAGAATTGCAGAAAAGTTAAAATTCTAGATAATTTGTATTTCCACGAGCTTATGAAGGAGTGAGTTTAATCTCACTATGGTATTACGACAGCAATAGAGTATAAGTATTGTGATCTATGGCTTCGAGCCAAGTTGGGGAGCTTGCTATTGGTTAGCGGATTGTACGGTTATGTACTATGTTAGTTCCGATTTGATGCATGCTGATGAGTTAGTTCTGGTTGTGGAAATTTTGCCGAGAATGGCACGAGTGAAGGAATTTTTTTTTTGACAAGATGTCATGAGCTCGGATGAGCAGGAGATAAGTTTCGATGTTTACGGTAAGTTGGCATTGTCTTCATCATCACCTAAGATCGGTGTCTTGTAAAAAGGGTTTTACGTCCTGGTTAATGATTCTCTATCGCTCTGCAATGTTAGTGCGATCGGTGTTTTGGAGGTACGCTCCAGATATTTTGTGGTAGGGTGTGGGAGTATGACCCACTGGAAGATTTTATAAGTGTGGCATGTGATCACTTGATTGAATAAAGATGTAAACCAAGTAGAAAGTTTGTGATAGTGTCGTTAAATTAAAGATTCATGCCTGGAGGGTACTTGGCATATTGGGTTGTGAGCTGGGAAGGATTACTCCGATTGTGATGGTTGTTCTTGTGTTTTTAGAAGAAACTGGAAGTTATTATGGACCTTTGAAAGTTTATCAGACTAGTCCAGTGTGATCAGAATCGGCTTGAAGTCGATAAATAGATTTAATGTGAATAATGGCTCTATATCAGGCCAGATGTGTGCATTTTAGTGACACAATCCTCATGGAGGAGTAGTTAGGTTGATGTTTCATTGTCAGATATTTCGCGTAGTGATGCATTGCGCCGTGTGAGTTGTAAGGCGATTTGAGAAATTTCTATGTGTTGAGAATCTGTGTAGGAATGACGCTATATGAGCATCTTGGCTCTTGAAAATTCAGATTTGTACATCGCACCTCAGTTGGGCTTGAGTTTTGTAACTTATAACGCTATAAATCCCTCAGAGATATTATTATGCACTTAGCATGCTTACGACCGATACTCAGTATCTTATTGTAATGAGCATACTTAGCTCGATGTACATCTCCTTATGTGAGATCTATATGTGGATCGGGTGGCACGCCGCCATGGGTATGTTATCCGGATCAGGTTGCACGCCGCAACAGTGTGAAATCAGGTATAGTTTTCTCATATGCTATCTTTGTATGCCTTGTTTCCTGTTTTCCAAGGAAAGTCTGTATTAGTGCGTAGGATTTGGTAATTCCTTCCAGAGCTCGTTTTCTTTTGTATTGCGTTCGAACTGGTAGCCTATTGGCACATTGGGGCATCATATGCGACTTTTAATTATGTCTTGAGTGGCTTATTGCCCGAGCAGTTCATGCTGGGCGGGGCGAGATCATTGAATTTGAGATCAGTGCAATCTGAGTATGTGAAGTAAATTAAAGAGCTAAGACCATTGTTTGGCTCAGAATGAGGTGATAGTTCTTGCCAAGAGTATATAACTAATGAATTGTTGTTTCGATAGTAGTTATGAATATGTACAGGTCTCATCCGTCGTGTCAGTATTGTAAGAATTTGAACAAGACCTATGTATGTCATGCAGAGCATGGGATGAGATAAATGATCTTCGGATGATTTGGGAAAATGATATTGCTAAGTGGAAGTGATTTGATGAGAGTATATGTCTCAGAAAAAGGTAATGTGATTAAACTGATTATATTTCAGTAGTATTGCGGCATGTTCTTGTTGGTTCCACTGGTGGTATTCGGGTTTGCTCGGAAGAACATGTAAGTATCTAGTATCTGTCATGGAATGAAGGAGTATCAAATATATGCGCGTATTGCACGGTGGAAACTGAGATCAAGTATGATGATTTGTGTGCTATATGGAGTTCTGATGTACAGACTATGTGGTGGTGGTGGATCTTTATTCACTGGTGTGTTATATTTTGGATGTGATGTTGAAATTCAGACTGGTTGTTTTAGTGTTGGGTAATTTTGAACTATTGCATTAGGGGCTACGCCGGAAATGTCACGGGTTAAGTGGTGTGCGTTAGAATATGTTTTAGCAGAATGATTTATATTTCAAGAACCAACGGACAGCTGGGAAAGATTGCTTCTTAATTGGGCCTTCGTGGTGGATGTCAGTGCAGAGGTGTTTCACGTGGAATAAGTATTTGGATGGGATCGCGCGTGCAACAAAGAAGTGTGGAAATATAACCTTGCGGGTCAAATTTGTGTATCCTATTTCTATGATGTGAGATAGGGTCTCAGCCTTGTGTTGTGGCAGTACTAGTGAATTTGAGGTACAACTCTCTCAGTTGAATAATTTTCTTGCTTTGAGTATGTTCGGACCGTTTCTTATTGGTGCGCGTATAACACAAGTTGAGGCTTAGGCCTGTATTAAGGTGTCATATCACCAGAGTGGTGTATTGGATTCGAGGTGATCGTTGAGATCATTGACGAATACGAACAAATTTGATTTCAGCTTGTTAGAAGGATAATATCGAGGTTCGGCTCGGAAATCTGTTGTGGTATTAGTCAAAAGGGGAGTGGCTTCATAAGTGGTTGATCTGAGAGATGGTTATGTTTGCTGCGAGTCTCAGTTATCGTTGGCAGTATATGAAAGTGTTGGAATAAGACTTTAGCTAATAAGGGATTTTCTATCGGTATTTTGTGGTTGTGGGCAACTACTGTGAATAGAAGTTATCGTTTCGAGTGCCTGGATTACGCGGTAGAACCTATGATTTCACCCGAGGGTACAGGTATGGTTTATCACAACTGGTTTGGGACTATTCAAAGTATAGGTGTGAGGTTTTGATCATATCGATGGTTTCAGAAGTAAAAAGGTAGTTCTATGATTTATGGGCTTTTGGAACAACTCTAGGCACGTTCGACGACGAACGTTTGTTTAAGTTAGGGAGAATGTGATGACCTGACCCGTTGTCTCATGAGTTACTACCCCGTTCTTCCCATTTTCTGCTTTCTTATGTTTCATTACCGGTATGGGGTGCATTAGAATTGATTTGGAATGATTTTGATAAGAAATGAGACACTTAGTCTCTTTTAAGAAGGCTTAAGTTGGAAAAGTCAACCGGATGTTGACTTGTGAGTTAGAGGGTTCGGAATTGAATTCCGATGATTCGGTTAGCTTCGGGTGATGATTTAAGGCTTAGGAGCACAATCGAAAGTAATTTTGGAGGTCCGGTGAAGAAGTTAGCCTATTTTGGTGAAGTTAGTATTTTGGCGATTTCCGGTTGATAGGTGAAATTTTGATCCGGGAGACGGAATGGAATTCCGAGAGTTGATATAGCTTTGTTATTTCATTTTGGACTTGTGTGCAAAATTTGAAGTCAGTCGGACGTGATTTGATAGGTTTCGGAATCGGAAATAGAAGTTGGAAGTTCTAAAGTTCATAAAGCTTGGATAGGAGGTTGATTCATGATTTTAGCGTTGTTCGATGTGATTTGAGGCCTCGAGAAAGTCCATAATATATTTTGGGACTGGTTGGTGTTATTGGTCGAGGTCCCGGAGGCCTCGGGTGTGTTTCGGATGCCCAACGGGTCATTTTTGGAAGATTTTTGCCGTTTTGAAATGTAATGATCTAAAGGCTCATTTTTAGTTCTAGAGATCCAAATTTGATTTCGAGACTTCCAAAATTTAAATTATGAATTATAGGACTGATCTGGAAATTTTTGTTTAATTTCATCAAGTCGCGATTGGGTTTTTGATGCGAAATGTGAGTTAATTGTTTAGCGAGCGAAATGGGTATTGAACTAGGCAAACAAGCTCCGAATTGAGGTTTGATTGAAGGGTTGTGTTCGTATTATTATTTTTGACTCATAGGAATAAGAATCGTATAATTCCGAGTTTGTATGATGGAGTTAGAGCCATTTTAGTGAAAAATGGTTGTGCTGCAAATTTCTGCAGCAATGAACAGTACCCGCGCGTGAACAGTAATCGCGTGGGTGAACAATGAACAGTGACCGCGCGCGTGAACAGTAATCGCGCGGGTGAACAGTAATTCCGAAAAATCTGGGCAGCGAGTTTATACCCGATTTTGGGTCATTTTTGCACCATTTTCAGTCATTTTTGAGAGCTTTTGGACGGGGATTGAAAGGAGTTTCAACTGAGATTGATTAGAGGTAAGTTTTATGAGTTAAATACATGATTTTATTGAAGAATCATCCTTGAAATCCATGAAAACATAGCCAAATTATAAGAAATTAGGGCTTGAGATTGAAATTCTAAAATGGTGATTTGAGGGGTCAAATGGACTCCGATTTTTGTGAATTTGGTATGTATAGACTCGTGGCGAGATAAGGATCATATTGATGAAAAAAATTGCTGAGTTTCGAGACGTGGGCCCGGGGCTCGGGTTTTGCAAATATCGTAAATTTCGACATTTCTCGATTGTTTTCGATTGGGTATTGTTCCCTTAGCATATTGTGATGTATTCGCTTTGATTTTGGTTAGATTCGACGCGCGTGGAGGACGGTTTAATGGTCAAAGGCGTCGCGGGCTAGAGATTTCACCGGTTCGAGGTGAGTAATACTTGTAAATGATATCTTGAGGGTTTGAAACCCCGGATTTGCACATCATAGTGCTGTATTGAGGTGACTTGCACGCCGAATATGAGAGTGGGGTAGAGCACCGTTGGGGATTGTGACTTGGTCCGTCCCGGTTGTTGATTTTACTGCGTATTTGACTGAAATTACTTGTTATCATCATAATTTGGGCTGATTGCCATGTTTGGGGCCTTATGCCGACTAGTAAAATCCTTCGAGGATTGATATTACTGCTTAGCATGATTTGCATATCATCTAACTTCAGTCCAAGGTTTTAAATGATGTTTTGCAAACCCAGTCGTATTTCTAAGTTTTGAAAACTTAAATGATATTTTAAATGCATTTCGGGTTGGAAACTTCGATTTTGTAAATGCCCAAGGGGCTTATTATATTATTTTCTGGACCGATTATAAAGTGACTTGAAACAGTGGTAACAATGACACTGTGTGATATACTTGAAACAGTGGTAACAATGACACTGTGTGATATACTTGAAACAGTGGTAACAATGACACTGGATGATATACTTGAACAGTGGTAACAATGGCACTGTATGATATAAATTGGTCAGGTAACAATGGCTGACCGGTCAGGTAACAATGACTGACCAAGATATTGCGCTTGGGCTGTAGGAGCCCCTCCGGAGTCTGTACACACCCCCAGTGAGCGCCGTCGACGATAAATAAATATGGATGGCTCGGGCTGCACGCCGCAGTGGGTACTGGAATGTACCATCATATGCATTGCATTGCATTCATGCATTTGTTCATTATTTGTTGTTGTGATATTTCTGGAGATATTTATCTGCTTGCTGGTGCTATCTGATCCTTGAGTGTTGGGGCCCGAGTGGCTGACCAGGAACGAAGATATTGCCCGAGGGGCGTGTTTCTGTGCATAGTGACACTGATGGCTGGAATTATTTTGCAACTGTTAAAAATATTATTTTCAAAAGAGGATTAAAACTGAGTCAGATATTTTATAAAGGATTTTCATGGAATTACTGTTTTCAAAAAGGGTTGTACCGTCTTAGATAGCATGATGAAGTTTTCTTACGTGATTTCTTATCGCTCAGTTATTATTTACTCTTATTACCACTGAGTTGGAAGTACTCACTTTACTCCCTGCACCTCGCGTGCAGTTGCAGGTACTGTTCACCCGGTAGCAGGTTATTAGCGTACTGAAGGTATACTATTGTAGCTGAGCAAGGTGACCGTCAGCGTTCACGACACCGTATTTCTTCATTGATTCTAAATTCCATTCTGTATATTGCTGGTCTTGTATTAGTATTTAGATCTTTAGATGCTCGTGGCTTGTGACACCCCGATTTCGGGCTGAGTCGGGATGGTTTCCATTATTCTATCATGTTTACTTCGCACTTGTGATTATATTATCTGCGAATTAGACTTATTCCTGCTAAGTAATTATAAAGAGATGTATTGTTTTGTTGTTGGCTAGCCTTGTCTCCACGAGAGGCGCCATCACGACCGGGTTGGGATTTTGGGTCGTGACATGAAACTGTGAAATCCTTGGAAAAAACATCTTAGCTCAGTTTAAACCTCTTTTAAAAATGACCTTTTTCAACATTTACGCAAATGAGTGCAAAACAAATAGTGCAGTTAAGCACGGAAATCTGCCACTCGGGCACAACACTCAATTAACAGATAATGCCAGACAATCAGATAGATATCACATGAAGCAGCACAAACAACAGAAAATGGCAGACAAATGAAATAAAGCAAACACATAGAACACTACCAGCACCGCTGCGGCGTGCAGCCCGATCCATATATCTCGTCAACGATGCTCACTGGGGGTGTGTAGACTCCTGGAGGGGCCCCTTACGGCCCAAGCGCAATATAAAGCCATATCATGGCATCAAAATCTAGGCCCTTGGCCTTATATCAGTATCAGTATAACACTGCTACGGCGCGCAGCCCGATCCCTTAGTATCCTCATATCTAGCCCTCGGCCATACTCAGTCCAGAAATCACATAAGCCCCTCAGGCATTAGTAAAAACAGTAGTTCTTAACCCAAAATATCATTTACTATAAAACCGAGTAAAAGTGGCTGAGTTGTAACACAGTGGAAAACAGTACGACTGAGTTCAAGTAGTAGATCAAAACAGTGAGGAAATAGTGATAAAAATCCTCGGAGGGTTCAAATAGTTAGCTCGAAACCCAAATATAGCAATCAGTCAAATAATGATGATAACAAATAAGTTTCAATCAAATATGCGGTAAAAGCGTCAATTGGGACAGACCAAGTCACGATCCCCAACAGTAAACGACCCCACGCTCATCATCAAGCGTGTGTCTCACCTCAATATAGCACTACAATGTGCGAATAAGAGGTTTCAAACCCTCAGGATATCATTTACAATCATTACTCACCTCGAACCGGCAAAATCTCTAGCTCGCGGTGCCCTTGCCCCTTAAATCGACCTCCATGCGCGTTGAATCTATCCAAAATCAGAACGAATACATTACAATATGCTAAGGGAAAAAAGCCCAAGCGAAAACAATCAATAACGGGCACAAATCCCGAAATTACCAAAACCCGAGCCCCGAGCCCACGTCTCGAAATCGGGTAAAATTTACATTTTCAGAATCCTCATACCCTTACGAGTCTAACCATACCAAAATTATCCAATTACGATACTATTTGGTCTTTCAAATCATCATTTTATATTTTTGAAAGGTTTCACAATTTTCTTCCCAAGTTCCATCCCAAATCATGAATTAAATGATGAATTCAATGATAGATTCATGTACTCTAGCCAAATCTGATTTAGAATCACTTACCCCGATGAATTTCTTGAAAAACCTTCGAATAATCGCCAAAATCCGAGCTCTCTAGGTCAAAAATATTAAATAAAACCCAAAACCTCGTATTTATAGAGTACCCCTCAGATTTCAGCCTCCGCGGTCCGCACAAAACCACCGCGGTCGCACTTTATTTTGTGCGGTCCGCACAGCACATACCGCGGTCGCACATCCTTTTGTGCGGTCCGCGCGGGTGGGTTCCGAGGCCTGCAACCCTTCTGGACCTGCTACAGCTATGATTTTGGCCTAAAACATCCCGGAACTCCTGAAATTCCAAACGAATTGCACCAACACATCCCATGACATTGTTCAAACTTATTCAAAACCTCGGGACACTCACAACAACATCAAATCACCAATTTAATATAGGATTCAAGCCTAAGAACTCCAAGAACTCTTAAATTATGCTTTCGATCAAAAAGTCTATCAAATCTCGTCCGAATGACCTAAAATTTTGCACACATAACCCAAAAGACACAATGAAGCTACTGCAACTCTCGGAATTTCATTCCAACCTTTATATCAAAATCTCACCTATCAACCAGAAAGTGCCGAAATCTCAATTTCGCCAATCCAAGCCTAAACCTTCCACAGACTTCCAAAATGCATTCCGATCACACTCCTAAGTCCCAAATCACCTAAGCAAGCTAACTAAATCATAAAAATTCCAATCAGAGATCATATACAAATAAGTCAAATATTGGTCAAACCTTTCAAATTTTTAAGCTTTCAACCGAGACTGTTCTTCCAAATTAAATTCTGATTAACCTGAAACCCAACACCAACGATTTACATAAGTCATATTGCATCACACGGGGCATGTCATACCTGATAACTGTGAGAGAAATGCAAAAGCTCAAAACGACCGGCCGGGTCGTTACACCCTATTTCCTGTTTCATTTTCCTTACATTCAGAAACAGTGTATTGTTATTTTCTTCAGACTTTATATGTAGTAAATCTTACACCGTCTGTGACACTATGATACCAGGTTTTGGGTACTTAAGGCCTTAACAGTTGTAATAGATGCAGATTTCAGATATTTTATTATTTTCTTCCGCTTAAATTCTAATTTTCGCTATTCATATGTTATCGCTTTATGTTTGTTAAAAAGAAATAAATGGATAATGAAGTTATTAGTTTAAAGGAGTGGCTTGCCTATCACACATTAGTAGACACCATCACGACTCCCGAGGTTGGGAAGTCCGTGTCGTGACAAGTTGGTATCAGAGCTCTAGGTTACATGGGTCTCACAGTTCACAGACAAGCTTAGTAGAGTCTAAGGGATCGTTACATAGGCATCTGTATTTATCCCTCAGAGGCTACAGAGTTAGGAAAACTTCACATTTATTCTTTCCTATCATGCGGTTTGGTTTCTCAATGCTAATTGAATTTCTACTCTGTTCTTTCGAAGATGGCGAAAACACGCGCTTCCTCATCCACTGGTCAGCAGCCCGAGCCCCTAGCAATAGCTCCCATGAGGGGCAGAGGGCGAGGTCGTGCTAGAGGCCGATGTAGGGGCAAAGCTCAGCCTCGATTAGCAGCACCAGCGGTGGAGCCTCAAGTTGATTTTGATGATATGGTCCTGACCCCAGCAGTTCTGGTGCGCCCAACTCAGGTCCCAGAGGGGTTTATTGCTACCCCAGTACTCCAGGATGCTCTGGTCCGTCTAGTAGGCCTTATGGAGAGTGTCACCCGGGCAGGTTTGCATCCTGTAGCACTAGCCGTCTCTCAAGCTGGAGGAGGAGCTCGGACTCCTGCTACTCGCACTCCGTAGCAGGTAGCTCCCTAGTTCCAGACTCCAGCAGTTCAGCCAGTTGGAGCAGTTTATCTAGGTGTTGTAGCTCAGACCGGTGATGGAGTAGCTATGTCCGCCGATGCTTTGTGGAGGTTGGATAAGTTCACCAAGCTCTTTACTACTACTTTCAGCGGTGCATCTTTTGAGGATCCCTAGGATTATCTAGACAGCTGTTATGAGGTTCTCAGGAATATGGGGATAGTTGAGTCTAATGGGGTCGATTTTGCTACTTTTTGCTTGTCTAAATCCGCCAAGATTTGGTGGAAGGATTACTGTTTGGATAGACCAGCCAGATCACCAACTTTGAGTTGGGAGCAGTTTACTCAGCTATTTCTGGAGAAGTTTCTCCCCATCACTCAGAGAGAGGCCTATCGGAGGCAGCCTGAGAGTCTCCAGCAAGGTTCTATGACTGTCACCCAGTATGAGACCAGATTCATCGACTTGGCTCGTCATGCTCTTATCATACTTCCCACCGAGAAAGAAAGGGTGAGGAGGTTCATTGATGGACTTATTCATCCGATTCATCTTCAGATGGCTAGGGAGACCAGGAGTGAGATTTCCTTTCAGGAGGCGGCCAATGTGGCCAGGAGAGTGGAGATGGTTCTGTCATAGGGAGGTGGTCATGGGTCGGACAAAAGACCCCATAATTCAAGCCGATTCAGTGGTACCTCGTCTGGAGGTAGGGATTCGTATGGTAGAGGCCATCCTCCTAGGCCTTTTCAGTCAGCACTCTAGGTTTCTCACGATACTTTAGGTGGCCGTGTTCCTCAAATATAGTATCTTGATCAGCAGTCCTAGATTGCACCACCAGCCCCTATCAGTGCACTTCTGCTTCACAGTTTTCGGGGTGGTCATTCAAGTCGTCAGTTAATAGTCTTAGCCGCTGAGGGCTTGTTACACTTGTGGTGATATGGGTCACATTGCTAGGTTTTGCCCTCGAGCACTGAGTATCTCTCAACATCAGGGTTCCCGCGCCATGGTTCAGGCATCAGGTGTTCCACAGCCTGCCTAGCTAGCTAGAGGTAGGGGTAGAGGTGCTAGAGGTGGAGGTAGAGGTATTAGAGGTGGACCTCAGGCCGATAGAGGTGGAGGCCGGCTAGCAGCAGACCGTCCCAAAGATGTAGTTCAGGGTGGTGGGGCCTAGCCCCGATGTTATGCTCTTCTAGCTAGGCCCGAGGCTGAGGCTTCTGATGTAGTTATCACAGGTACGGTTCTGGTTTGTGATAGAGATTCTTCAGTGTTATTTGATCCAGTGTCTATATACTTGTATGTGTCATCTTATTTTCTACCGTATCTAGTTATGCCTAGTGATTCCTTGTGTGCTCCTATTTATGTGTCTACATTGGTGGATGATTCTATTATGGTAGATTGAGTCCATCGTCCATGTACAGTTGTGATTGGGGATCTTGAGACTCGTGTAGATTTGCTTCTTCTGGATAGGGTTGATTTTGATGTCAAATTGGGGATGGATTGGTTATCACCTTACCACGCTATCTTGGACTGTCATGCCAAGACTGCGACCTTAGCATTACCAGGTTTACCTCATTTAGAGTGGAGAGGGACTCCTGGTCATTCTAACCGTAGTGTTATCTCGTATATGAAGGATCAACATATGGTCAAGAAGGGGTGTTTGGCCTATTTGGCATATGTTCGTGATTCTAGTGCTGAGGTTCCTTCTATTGATTCTGTGGCCGTTGTTCGTGAGTTTCCTAAGGTATTCCCTTTAGACCTGCCGGGTATGCTACCCGATAGGGATATTGACTTTTACATTGATTTGGCTCCGGCACTCAACCCATTTCTATCCCTCCGTACCGTATGGCCCCGCCTAAGTTGAAAGAGTTGACGGAGTAGTTGCAAGACTTGCTTGAGAAGGGTTTCATTAGGTCGAGTGTTTCTCCTTGGGGTGTGCCGGTGTTGTTTGTCAAGAAGAAGGACGGATCGATGCGAATGTGTATAGACTACCGGCAGTTGAACAAGGTTACAATCAAGAATAAGTATCCATTACCGAGGATTGATGACTTGTTTGATCAGCTTTAGCGTGCCAAAGTATTTTTGAAGATTGACTTGAGATCTAGCTATCATCAATTGAGGATTAGGGCATCCGATGTCCCTAAGACAACTTTCTGCATTCGGCACGGGCATTATGTGTTCTTGGTGATGTCATTCGGGTTGATGAATGCCCCAGTAGCTTTTATGGATTTGATGAACTGAGTGTTCAGGCATTATTTGGATTCGTTCGTGATAGTCTTCATTGATGATATTTTGATATATTCCCGCAGCCGGGAGGAGCACGAGCAACATCTTAGAGTGGTTCTTCAAACCTTGAAGGATAGTCAGTTATATGCTAAGTTCTCAAAGTGTGAGTTCTGGTTGAGTTCAGTTGCATTCCTGGGTCATGTTGTATCAGTAGAGGGTATTTAGGTTGATCCGAAGAAGATTGAGGCAGTCAAGAACTGGCCTAGACCAGTATCAGCTACAGAGATTCGGAGTTTCCTAGGGTTGGCAGGCTACTATCGTCGGTTCGCGGAGGGGTTCTCATCTATCGTAGCCCCGATAACCAGGTTGACCCAGAAGGGTGCCCAGTTCAGATGGTCGAACGAGTGTGAGGCGAGCTTTCAGAAGCTCAAGACAGCTCTGACTAAGGCACCGGTGTTGGTTTTGCCCATAGGTTCAGGACCATATACAGTATATTGTGATTCATCTCGCATTGGACATGGTGCGGTGTTGATGTAGGATGGCAAGGTCATTGCCTATGCTTCGCGGCAGTTGAAGATTTATGAGAAAAACTATCCGGTTTATGATTTTGAGTTGGCAGCCATTGTTCACGCGTTGAAGATTTGGAGGCATTATATGGCGTAACATGTGAAGTGTTCATGGATCACAAGAGTCTGTAGTATTTATTCAAGCAAAAGGAGTTGAATTTGAGGCAGAGAAGGTGGTTGGAGTTGTTGAAAGACTATGATGGCACCATCTTATATCATTCGGGAAAGACCAATGTGGTGGCTGATGCTTTAAGTAGGAAGTCAGCCAGTATGGGCAGTCTTGCTTATATTCCGGTCGATAAGAGACTGCTTTCTTTGGATGTTCAAGCTTTGGCCAATTAGTTTGTAAGGTTGGATGTTTCTAAGCCCAGTCGTGTATTAGCTTGTATGGCCGCTCGTTCTTCTTTATTGGAGCGTATCTGTGATCAGCAGTATGATGATCCCCATTTGTGTGTCCTTAGAGACACGGTGTAGCATGGAGGTGCCAAGCAGGTTACCTTAGGTGATGATGGAGTTTTGAGACTGCAAGGTCGAGTTTGTGTGCCTAATGTGGATGGGCTTCGAGAGTTGATTTTGGAGGAGGCCTATAGCTCCCGATACTCTATTCATCCAGGCGCCGCAAAGATGTAATAGGATTTGCGGCAGCATTATTAGTGGCGGAGAATGAAGAAGGATATCATAGAATTTGTGGCTCGGTGTTTGAATTGTCAGCAGGTTAAGTATGAGCATCAGAGGCCTGGTGGTTTATTCCAAAAGATTGAGATTCCTGAGTGGAAGTGGGAGCGGATCACTATGGACTTCGTTGTTAGACTCCCACGAACTCAGAGGAAGTTCGATACAGTGTGGGTTATTGTTGATAGGCTGACCAAGTCAGCGCATTTCATTCTTTTGGCAGTCTCCTACTCTTCTGAGAGCTTAGCTGAGATCTATATCCGGGAGATAGTTCGCCTTCATGGTGTGCCCGAGTCTACCTTTTCGGACCGAGGTACACAGTTTGCCTCCCATTTCTGGAGAGCAGTTCAGTGAGAGTTGGGCACACGGGTTGAGTTGAGCACAACGTTTCATCCTCAGAAAGACGGGCAGTCCAAGCGGACTATTCAGATTTTGGAAGATATGCTTTGAGCTTGTGTCATTAACTTTCGAGGCTCGTGGGATCAGTTTTTTCCTTTAGCGGAGTTTGCCTACAACAACATCTACCAGTCAAGTATCCAGATGGCTTCTTATGAGGCTTTGTATGGTAGGCGGTGTCGGTTGCCGGTTGGATAATTTGATCTGGGGAAGGCTCGGTTGTTGGGTACAGATCTGGTTCAGGATGCCTTGGAAAAGGTCAGGATTATTCAGGATAGGCTTCGTACAGCTTAGTCCAGGCAAAAGAGCTATGCCGACTGCAAGGTTTGAGATTTGGCTTTCATGGTCGGTGAGCTGGTATTGCTTCGAGTGTTGCCTATGAAAGGCGTGATGAGATTTGGGAAGAAGGGCAAACTTAGCCCTAGGTTTATTGGCCCGTTTGAGATTCTTGATCAAGTGGGAACGATGGCTTACAAACTTGCATTGTCGCCGAGCTTATCGGCCGTGCATCCAGTGTTTCATGTGTCCAGGCTTCAGAAGTATCATAGCGATCCATCCCACGTGTTAGATTTCAGCACTATCCAGTTGGACAAGGACTTCTCTTATGAGGAAGAGCCAGAAGCTATTCTAGACCGGCAGGTTTGTTAGTTAAGATCGAAGAGTTTTCCTTCTGTTCATGTTCAGTGGAGAGGTCAGCCCACTGAGGCATCGACCTGGGAGTCCGAGTCCGATATGCGGAGCCGTTATGCCCATCTTTTTCCCGATTCAGGTACTTCCTTCTTATGTCCGTTCGAGGATGAACGGTTGTTTTAGAGGTGGAGAATGTGATAATCCAAAAGGTCATCACTTGTGTTGCAAGTGAATTCAGTATTCCGAGGCATACAAACCTCCCTTTTACCTCACCTTGATTTACGTGCGTGGTCCCGACTTATATCCGAAAAGTCTTCTATGTGAAAACCTGAGAAATAGAAAATTTCTAGAGTTAAGATTTGATTATGGTTGACTTTGGTTAACATTTTGAGCAAACGGACCCGGATCCGTGTTCCGACGAACCCGGGAGGTCCGCAGTAAAATATGGGACTTGGGTGTATGCCCGAAAATGAATTTCGAGGTCCCAAGCCTTAAAAATTAATTTTTGAAAGAAATTGTTTTACTGAATTATCTAATAAATGAAGAAAAGAATTAATGTTTGAAACTATTGTTATCGGGCCCGTATTTTGGTTCCGAAGCCCGGTACAAACTTGTTATAGTATTGAAAGATAACTGTGAAATTTGGTGAAAACGGAGTTTATTTGACGTGAGTTGGACTTCCGGTTGAAGAGTTATGAACTTTGAGAGTTCTTGATGAAAATGTTGAGTTTTGAGGTTTAATTCATGATTTTACATGTTATTTTGATGATGTGATCGCACGAGCAGGTCCATATGATGTCTTTGAGTTAGTATGCACATTTGGTTTGGAATTCCGAGGGCTCGGGTGAGTTTCGGGTAGGTTCCGGGATGTCTTAGGCTTAAAACATAGTTGTTGCAGGTTCAGAGAAGTGGAAGGCCTCTTAACAGATCAGTGCGGTCCGCACAAAATGGAATGCTGCCGCGGAGGGGCCTGTGCGGCCGTCTGGATTCTGTGCGGTCCACGGTAAAGAACAATTTCACTGGTCCAACTTCGGAAGCCTATATCTTTTGATCTACAAGGAATTTTGAGAAACGAAAATTGTAGCCTTTCGTGTCTAGTTTCCAGAAAGCTAAAGAAATCACAATTTGGACATCTGAAGAGAAAGTTATGGCCAAAATACTAAAGTATGTTACTGCACTCCACACGGGAGTTGTGCAGCCGCACTCGATTTTGTGCAGTCCGCACATGGGGTCTGAGAGGGGAATAATAAAACGGGATTTTCAGTTATTTTTTATTTTTCAAAACCCCAAAAATACAAAAGGCGATTTTTCAAACAACCTTTCTTCTCCAAAACATTGGTAAGTGATTTCTAACTCATTTTTTTCAATCATTAACATCTTTTCACATGATTTCAACTCAAAATCAATGATTTTCGTGGGGAAAATTGGGTGTTTTGGATAGGACTTAGGTTTTTCAAAAATTGGAGATTTGGACCTCGATTTGAGGTTTGATTTTAAAAATAAATTATATATTTGGGTTCGTGGGGGAATGGGTAATCGGGTTTTGGTTCAAACCTCGAGTTTTGACCATGTGGGCCCAGGGCGATTTTTGACTTTTTGAGTAAAACTTTGGAAAACTCATTTTCATGCATTGGAGTTAATTCATTTAGTGTTTATTAATGTAATTAAGTAAGTTGTGGATACATACAAGCGAATTGGAAGTGGAACCAAGGGGTAAAGCGGTAGTTGAAGCTTGATTGTGCTCGTGACTTTGAGGTAAGTGTTTGGTCTAACTTTAGCTTGAGGAATTAGGAGTCGAGTCCTATTTTCTATATGGTAATTGTTGAGTATGGCGTATAGGCATGGTGACGAGTATCTATACGTTGGTGTCTAGCATGCCCGTGAGTCTTATATTGTAATTATCATGACTTCGTTGTATCTTTAATGTCTTGGTAATGGTTTCTACTTGTTGTGTAAAGTTTGTGGAAGGAATTGTGACCTAGGAGCGTTGGCTCAAGTTTTATAACGAATTGTGAAAGTATAAGTGATTTGAACCTCTAGAGCATTGGCTCGAGTTGTGAAGTGAATTGTGAAGTAAAAGTGAGAAAGATAAGAGATCATTATGTTGCCACCCTTGCCGGACTATTGTTTCTTTATTTGTTATCTCCCTTGCCGGGATTTTGATATTATTGATGTTATTCCCTTGCCGGGATTCTTATTATAATCTCATTTATTCCCTTGCCCTATTGTTTGTGATTGTTGTTTGGGTGAGGAAGAGAGCTAAAGCACGAAGGGTGATGCGTGCATTGTTTTTTTTTTGTGAGGAAAGAGAGCTAAAGCACGAAGGGTGATGCCATGCATTATTTTTTTTTGTGAGGAAAGAATGTAAAGCACAAAGGGTGATGTCGTGTATGATTGTGAGGAAAGAGTGTAAAGCACGAAGGGTGATGCTGTGCCGCAAGATGTACCATTCCGTGCCGATTATACTGATTATATGGTGAGGAAAGAGAGTAAAAGCATGAAGGGTGATGCCGTGCACATTTTTATTATATGATTGCTTTGGTGAGGACAAGAGTAAAAGCACGAAAGGTGATACCGTGCATTTATCGATTTCTGACTCTTTGTTGATGTCCGAGTAATATTGTTTCTTTCGTTTACTTGTTATCTTTCTATTTGGAATCGATATCTCCCCCACAACATGCTCCCCCTCCCATACTAGACTGTTTATTACTGTATTTTTTTTCCGCTGTATATATCTGAATTGCACAGGTTTATTTGGTAGTTTGGTACTAGCCTCGTCACTACTTCGCCGAGGTTAGGCTAGACACTTACCAGCACATGGGGTTAGTTGTGCTGATACTACACTCTGCACTACGTGCAGATTTTGGAGCAGCTCTTGGATCGTAGTTTGGAGGCTACCTTTAATCCACGTGGAGATCCAAGGTAGACCTGCAGGCGTCCGCAGGCCCTGGCTTCTCCCTCTATCCCTATTTCATGTTTCATTTTCCTTACATTCAGAAACAGTGTATTGTTATTTTCTTCATACTTTGTATGTAGTAAATCTTAGACCGTCTGTAACACTGTGACACTAGGTTTTGGGTACTTAAGGCCTTAACAATTGTAATAGATGCAGATTTTAGATATTTTATTATTTTCTTACGCTTAAATTCTAATTTTCACTGATCATATGTTATCGCTTTATGTTTGTTAAAGAGAAATAAATGGATAATGAAGTTATTAGTTTAAAGGATCGGCTTGCCTAGCTCATATCAATTAGGCGTCATCACGACTCCCGAGGGTGGGAAATCCGAGTCGTGACATTAAAATTAGCGACCAAAGTTGGTCGCTAAATTTAAATCAGATTTATTTATATTTTATATAATATTTAAAATAATAATATAATTGTTAAACGTTAGAACTGGGTCCCAGATTAGCGACCAAAGTTGGTCTCTATCTGCTTCCCCTTTCGTAAGCGACCAACTTTGGTCGTTAATTTTAAATTATATTTATTTATATTTTATAATATTTTTTAAATAATAATATAATTATTAAAATTTTATAACTGGGTCCCAGATTAGCGACCAAAGTTGGTCTCTATCTGCTTTCCCTTTCGTAAGCGACCAACTTTGGTCGCTAATTTTAAATTATATTTATTTATATTTTATAATTTTTTTAAATAATAATATAATTATTAAAATTTTATAACTGGGTCTCATTTTAACGACCAAAGTTGGTCACTAATTTCAGTATTTCTTTGACCAAGCAAGTCTGACCAGTCCGGTCAACATTTTGACCACATTATCGACCAAAAAGCGACCAACCTTGGTCACTAATGTATTTAGAATAATTATTTAATTATTTCCTCCAATTTAGCGATCAACTTTAGTCGTTAAATTTTGGTCACTTTTTTTCGGATTTCTAGTAGTGTTTTGTATATTCTTTTATATAATGAATTAGTCATCTTCGCCTGTGAACGTAAGTCAATTAATTAAACCGAATTAAATAAATTTCTCTCTTTTAATATATTTCTCTTTTATTGTGTGATTTATTGTCATTCAAGGAGAGCAACAGAAAGCTTGCACAGTTTGGCAGAAAGAGCTTTTTTAACTGAAAGGATCTTGAGTTGGGGATTAACTTATTATATGTATGGAGAGAGTGAACGGCTTGCAGCTTGGCAGAAAGCCAGAAAGATTCGAGCTTCTCTCTAGCAAATTATATGCACTAGCATTATACTAACTTCTTCTGTCTCCTCCTTTTTTGGTAGAACCAAGGGTGTGCCGGTTCTTTCTATCAAACTTTTTGTAAGGTGGAGTTCACCCGTGAACACTGAACAACATAAGAGGGACGACTGAAGAGCTTTTTGGAACTGAAATTCTGCTCTTAAGTTTTGCAAGATGAAATTGTAACTATCTTTGGGTGTAATTGACTTAAATGTTTGGAAAATATATTTGTTATAATTCATTTTAAAGAAAATAACTTCCCCACCAAGAATAAGAAAATGAATTCTCTACCAAAAGTAAAAAAAATATTTTTCGAAACTCTCTTCAACTCTTCCACTTCCACTCTCAATCCACCCCTAGCCCCTAGCCCCTGACCTATCCCTTAACCCCCCCCCCCCCAATCCCCTACCACCCCGTCCCATATAGTGTTTGTTAGATTATATATAAATATTTTTAGGACAATATTTTCTGTTGGCTAATCAAAAATAAAAAATAAGCAAGAAAACTATTTTCTCCGTCCCAGTTGATGTGGCAAAGCTCAGACTTTCAAGAGTTAGATTTTTAAATTTTGACCTTGAATTTGAACATAAAATCTTTAAGTTTTTTAAAAATAAAAATAATAAAAAACTATGTAAAAAGCATTATAAATCACAATAATCAACAATTTAAAATATCTAAACGACGTATGAAAAGATCACGTTGAAATAAAAATTCATTTGACTCTCGAAATCCAAACTCTGACATATAAAGTGGTAGTGATGAAGTACTTAATTTCCTAGAAAATATCATACCAAACACACCCTTTATCAATGAAGATTATCAAAGATTAATATTTTGCACTAACGTACTTTTGCATTTATATTGCCGAAGTATAGATTCTTAATTGAATTGAATCGTTTGTTAACTTTCTTTATCAATTATCATTGTGCAATATTTAAACTTTAAGAAATATTTAAAATTTAGTATACTCTTCAAACACAAGGGATATATGAAAGTACAAGAGCCGGGGTGAATTGTAGCCAATTAAAATTCTAGTTGACTAAGTATGAGTTTAGTCGACTAGGTTTTGCACAGCGAACAGTTTCAGTAGGAATGAAATAAATGAACGGAAAGGTAAAGAAGGCACAACAATTTTTATACTGGTTCAGTACCGATGAGGTACCTACATCTAGTTCCCTTGAGTCACAAGGGTTCTCTTAGATCTTTGATAAAGGAATACAATAGTGATGGTTTTAGTACGTTCACTGTCAATGATATTCAGCAACAATGATTTTGTAATGTTGACACAACTCTCTTTTGTGTTCTAACTCTTTCTTTGTTTTGTTATACTTGTAGACTCAAGAATACAGTGTTTGTACTAAGAACTAGGAAGGCTTTTGAGATTGGCAGACTTCTTATAGGAGAGTTTAGGAGTCGTTGCAGATTGATCTTGATCGAGGCACTGAATCCTCTAAGAGATTTGACCCAAGAGGTGCCTCCGAATCCTGCACTTGAGATGGGCTGAATTCGTTTACGTCCTTCCTCTTTCATGTACTCATTTCATGGAGTGATTTGAGGCTTCGATATGGTTGGTCAATCTTCTAATATAGTCCTTGAGGAGAGGCCGGATATTCTCGAGCTGTACTTAATATGTTTCCTTTGTTAGACATCCTCGATGTCTTTTGATTGAGACTGAGATGGCAGGACTTATTTGTTTCCTTTTTGATTGTTTGACTTCCTTTGATTTAGTATCGTCAAATTCTCTTCAATCTCATTTCCTTTTGTTGATGCCCTTACCAGAAGGACTTTCCATGAAGTGGTGCCTTGATTCTTGCAATCAAATAGATATGATTAGTTTTGCACTATTGTCATCTGTGATGACCCAAAGGGTCATCTTCTATGTTAGAACTCAAATCCATGTTCCAGACCTTAAAAAACTCATTTTATCTCTCCTCGATTTGCTTACGCAGTCCGGACATTTATCCAAAAAGCCCTTATGTGAAAAATTTATGAAATGATGATTTTTGGCTTAAAAAGTTGATTTTTGTTGACTTCGGTCAATGTTTTGGGTAAACGGACCCGGACCTGTATTCCAACGATCTCGGAGGGTCCGTAGTAAAATATGGGACCTGGGCATATGTCCGGAATTGAATTCCGAGGTTCCTAGCCCGAGAAACGAATTTTTGAAGGAAATTGATAAGACTGAAAATGTAATAATTTAAAGGATTTGAGCTTGTTGGTATCGAACCCCTATTTTGGTTCTAGAGCCCGATGCAGGACCGTTATGATATTTAAACCTTATCTATAAATTTGGTGAAAACAGAATTGATTTGACGTGATTCGGACCTTTGGTTGAAAAGTTAGAAGTTTTGAAACTATCTTGAAAATTTCATGCAATTTGGTGATAATTCATAGTTTTAGGTGTTATTTTGGCAATTTGATTACATGAGCAAGTTCGTATTATGTTTTATGACTTGTGTGCATGTTTGGTTTGGAGCCCCGATGTAATGACCCGACTGACCGTTTTGCTTTTTAGAACCCCATCCACCTAAATAAGACTTCTCGCGCTTGCTTTAACTAATTTACGACCTGCGGGGATGGTTGGTTCGAGATTTGGAAGAGTTTTGGTTGAAATAGGCACACTTCATTCCCTAAGATTTTCTTAAAAGGCTAAGTTTGACTTTGGTCAACATTTCTAGTAAACGGACCCGGACTTGTGTTTAGGGTTAGGAAATTACTTTAATAGTTAGAATGCGAACTTGTGAGATTGTATTGACTAGTTCCTACCTCGTTTAATTAGTTTTGGATCGTTCGGCTCCAAATTGAGGATTTGAGCACGTTCTTGGAATTGGAAGTATGCTTTGGAGCGAGGTAAGTCTCCTTTCTAACCTTGTAAGTGGGAATTATCCCCATAGCTGAAGTAATTGAATAATTTGCCACAAAATGCGGGGGCTACGTACGCACTAGCTAGGTGACGAGAGTCCGTACGTAGCTACTATTATGTTAATTGTCCGGGTAGTTTAGGACCCGTATCATGCCATATTTGTGAATGTTTATACCCTTTCATGCTAATGGGATCACTTAGGATATGCTAGAGATTTGGAAATGAACATATGTGAACGTATGCACTTGCTTGAACACTTACATGAATTATTTGAATATAAATGCGCCTTTTATGCATTTTCTTGATGATAATTGATATTTGTGGATCGGGTCGATCGCCTCGGTAGAAATAGATGCATCTATGATTCGCGTCATTCGACCCTCTGGCAGTGCACGGATTCTTTTCTATTGGACCGGGCCATACGACCTTGGCATAATGTGCGCATGATGTCTATGTGAAACCTTATTCATGACTTACTTTGTTAAATGCTCCGAATATAAATGGCTAACTGTGATAATATCTAAGACATGACTTATCACTTCTTGCTATAAATTGTTATTTATTTGTGACATCCATGCATAGCATAATACTTTCTTATATTATTTGAACCTAGTAAGTATTAAGTCGACCTCTCGTCTTTACTTCTTCGAAATTAAACGGGATACTTACTGGGTACACATTATTTATGTACTTATACTATGCTTCTGTACTTAATTGTACAAGATCTGAGGCAGGTATATCTGGCTACCAGTCTAGTGCGTGTTCTTGATCGTAGTCCGAGACTTCCACGGTAAGCTGCTCCCTTCTTATGCCGTCCAGCAGCATGATGAAGTCTCTCTGTACTTTTGGCTGTCTATTCTATTTCAGACAGTAGGATGGATTTATTCTTTGTATATTCTACTAGCTGCCCACATACTTGTGACACCAGGTATTGACACACACATTGGTAGACTATTCTTTTGGGGTTGTATAATTATTTTTGTACGTTACTAATTATCACTTGTTTTAAATTCAAATTAAGAAATTATTGCAACTGTTTTAATAAAGTAAATCTAGAAATTATTACTATTTCCATGTTGGCTTGCCTGATAATGGTATTGGGCGCCATCACGACCTATAATTAAATTGGGTCATGACACCCGAGGGTTCAGGTGATTTCGGATAGGCTACAGAGTGATTTGGAACTTAGAAAATAGCTGGTGTGCTTCAGTTGTGCTGTAGGCCTCAGACCTTGCAAATGCGAGGTCAAGGTTCGCATTTGCAAATGCGAGGTCAAGGTTCGCATTTGCAATCACTATTGATAACTAGGGATTATGGTTCATTTTACACTCCTTCTTACTTGAGTTTTGATTAAGAATGTATACAAAATAGTCCCAAAGGCTTACATGTTGTACTTGTTTGCAGGGTTTGAAAAAAAAGGTAACAATTAGTCAAAACCAGCTCAAAAAAGGTGTAAAACATGCACAAGTTCCAAGAACAAGTCCAAGCACAGTGCAACAGATCTACTGCGGCCGCATTCCATTTAGTGCATTCCGCAATGAGGAGATGCAGAGAGGTGCACATTTTGGAACCTCAAGCACTGCGGCCGCAAAGCATTTTATGCGGACCGCAGTGGCCTCACCGCGGCCGCAATCAAGTTTGTGCGGTCCGCAAAGATGGGGTTCAGAGAGTTGGGAGTTTGAAGGATAATGCCAGTGCGGTCCGCAGTCCTTTTTGTGCGGACCGCAGTAGAAGCCACCGCGGCCGCGGTGCATTTTATGCGGCCCGCAGTGGCCAAGTTCAGAGAGCAGAGTTTGAAGCCAAAAAGCCTCACTGCGGCCGCACTCCATTTCTTGCGTTCCGCAGTACCCCCGCAGGGGTATTTTTGTCTAGAAAATTCGTCCTAGTATAAATACTTTCTTTTCCTATTTTTAGGTCATCTTTTGTAAACTACTTTTCAGCAGAGCTCGAGAACGGTTGTAGTTAACTATTTTGAGTAATTTTATAGTAGGTTTATCATTGAATCTTCAATTATTAGCTTGTAATTAAATCTTATGGGTTATTCTTCATCTATTTCATTGTTTTCTTCCATTATTATGAATAGCTAGACCCATTAGCTAGGGTTGTGGCTCAACCCTAGTGTGAGTATTTGATGGGTCTTTTGATTTAAGGCTTAGATATTTATGGGTAGTTGATGTTTGGACTGATTTGTGTTTTTCATGTTGAATTAGTGGTTGCAAATACTAATTTGTTCCTATTTGACTTGGGCTCTTCTTGAGAAAGAGAGTTTGAGTCTAGGAAAATTAGTCCAACATGGAATTGGGGTGTAATCAAGAGATTGATAGCCCCAATTAAAGAGTTAAACATAGAGATTGTAATACCCGACTTGAGCCCATTTCTTGCACAATTTTGACACCCAATTGGTCTTGAGAAAGTCAATTAGGGCAAAGTCACTCAAGCTACCGAGAGGTATAGAGTGAGCAGTATCATGCATTGTCTATATCACAATCCCCAACATAACGTCTTTGCCTTAGGCTTTAGATCTCGTCCAGTATTCACCTAGGAGAAAGTCACTTCCCTAGTGCCTCTTTAACTAATTAGACAACCCTACAAACAATCATTCTTAGTTTAATTTAGTTTATCATTGGCCTAAATATAAGAAGTAATATTCAACCAAAGGATGATTGAAGAGTAATTAAGAGTACTACGCATCTCTAGTTTAGATAGGAATCCAATTCCCACTTCTAGCTCCCTGTGGATTCGATCCCGACCATCTCGGGTAAAAGCTGCTTCGACCGCTCTCGCCACTCTATAGTGGTGTAGGGTTGGCTCCGATTACTTTTTGGCGTCGTTTCCGGGGAGCTAACAGTTTTGGCTATCTATCTAAATATTTTTGTGTATTGTTCTTCTTTTCTTCTGCATTACTAATTTGTGTGTGTCACAACTTCAAGTACAAAATGACAGCAAACAATGCACCTCCTGGAGATCTTCCGCCGAGGGAGGAGGTAGATGACAATGTTGATGATGAGGTTCCTATTGTACCTCAAGGACAAAGGAGAGGCTGCCAGGCCAATGATAATATTCCAGACCCTCCCCCACCACCTCCAAGAGTGGCTCCTCGAGTGCTTCCCAACCAAGGATATGCAAGTGCAATTGTCCTACCCCGGATTCAAGCGGGAAATTTTCAAATTACAAATGTGATGCTGACATTGTTGGAGTAGCGAGGGTATTTCACGAGTGCTGTCAATCAGAATGCTTACAAAAATCTCAAGGTTTTTGTGGATACCTATTGCGGGAGCAAGCAAACTAATATGTCAGAGGATGCACTTTGGTTGAGACTATTCCTTTTCTCACTTAGAGGTAAAGCATTGGATTAGCTTGAATGACTTCCCAATCATTCCATCACTACTTGGGATGAGTTGGCGGATAAATTCATTGCAAAGTTCTTGTCGCCGGGGCACATGGCAGCATTGATAGATGAGATCTTAGCTTTCAAGTAGGAGCCCACTGAACCATTACATGAGATATGGAAGTGATATAGAACCATGGTAAAGGAATGTCCCAACAATGATATGACTGAGGCAATGATACAACAGACTTTCTACCGGGGCATTAACACAACAAATCAGTGCATAGTGAACCAACTTGCTGGGGGTAATTTTATGAAGCTGTTTTATGATGAGGCTTGTAACATTCTTGACGAGATGGCTGGAATGTCTTCTGCCTGGCAAAGTAGAGCCAATACGCCACAGGGTGACCCCATGGTCACTCACTTGAACAAAGAGCTACATGATCATAGGCAAGCTATAGCAAAGCTGACAACAACAATGAACCAGCTAGCAAAGGCACAGTTACAATAGGTTCAAAATCCTCGCCAAGTAAATGCTATGGAGGGTGTCAACATGCTAGTGAACAAAGAGGTCAACAGTACCAACGGAGTTCGGATCAATATGACAATGATTGTGGTGGATTCCAAGATGATGGTTATGATGGGCAGAATGAAGAGGTGCAATACGTGAACAACTACCAAGGCCAAGGGGCAATTCTTTCAACCAACAACAATGGAGACCCCAAGGCAATTGGGGCAATCAATAACAACAAGGGAATAACAATGAGGGGAACAACAACCAAAATTCCAATTTGGGCAATCAAAACAATAATCAAAATAAACTTGGTAATTGGAATGGCAACAACAACAACAACTAGGGTGGTAACAACAATCAGGGTGGTTAGAACAATGACAATCAAGGAAATTGGGGGCAAGGCTTTCAAAGGCCCTCAATGTATCAACAACCGAACAATTCACTCCCATTTCCATCCCAAGGTCCTAGTTCTTCCAACAATAAAATGGGGAGAATTGAAATGATGTTTGAACAGATGATGAAAAAGAATGCAGACTCTGATGCTCAGTTGGCTTTCCACAATACTTCAATCAGAAACCTGGAGGTTTAATTAGGCCAAATCTCACAATCGTTGAATACTCATCCTAAGGGGGATCTACCAAGTGATACGGTAGTAAACCCGAAGGGTGGGAACAATCATGTTATGGCGGTAACTACAAGAAGTGGACGAGGTGGTGATGTGAATTCCTCCAAACAAAAAGAAATTTTGAGTGATAAAGTTGAGTTGCAAGAAGATGAGATTCCTTTGGTGGTTGAAAATGTGATTGATGAGAATAGAATGAAAAAAGGCTCACTTCTAAACACTACACCACAAGTGCAACTCTACACTAGTGCAAAATGATAAATACTTGGCATCAAAAGTACGCCACTACACCACCTACACTAGTGCAATCTCGAGCGCACTAGTGTCACGACCTGGATTTTTCGCCATCGAGAGTCGTAATGGCGCCTACTAGTGAAAGCTAGGCAAGCCAACCTTTTGAACAAATTATTTTTTTTTTCATTTTAATCCTTTAACAATTATGAAATAATAGTTTATAAACAGCGAAATTTAAACAAGCGGAAGAAATAATAAACCACTTAAATATGCCCAACACAATTTATTAAACAAAGACTACCTAGAGCTGGTGTCACAACTTCACAGACGATCTAGGGATAGTACAAACAAGGTCTGAAAAATAACTACAATACTATTTCTAAAATACAAAAGTGAAACAGGACAAAAGGATAGAGAGAGATGCCAGGGCTTGCGGACGACTGTAGGACTACCTCAGATCTCCTTATGGACTGAAGACAGCCACCCAAAGCTAAGGTCCAAAAGTTGTTGCGCCGGGATCTACACACAGTGCAAAGTGTAGTATCATCACAACCGACCCCATGTGCTGGTAAGTGCCTAGCCTAACCTCGGTGAAGTAGTGATGAGGTTAGGATCAGACTACCAAATAAACCTGTGCAGTTAAATCATATACAGTGGAAAATAAAAATAGAAATGTGCAGTTAAGGATGGGAAGGGGAAACATGTAGCGGGGACATCAAATAATAACAGAAGAACAACAAATAAATATAAGGATCACCACAGTACAATTGAAGATAGGATGGGAAAATCATGTTGCGGGGTACAACAGGTATCAACAGAAAACCAACAATTAAAACGTAGAGAAACCATAACTCATCTATTAATAAGAATCAGGAAATCAAGACAAGTGCATGGCATCACCCTTCGTGCTTTAACACTCTCTCACAAAAAATAATGCACGACATCACCCTTCGTTCTTTAACACTCTCTCACCAAAACAGTACATGGCATCACCCTTCGTGCTTTACACTCTTACTCACCCAAGCAACAATCACAAAGCAATATCCCCACAAGGGAATCAATAACATCATAATAAAATCAAGTAACAACAGAAAATCAGTAAATAAACGTAAAGGACAACATAACTCAATTATCAGCAAGATTCAGGAAAATCAAGGACAAGTGCACGGCACCACCCTTCGTGCTTTTACTCTCGTCCTCACCATAAAATCAATATAAATGGCACGGAATTGTACATCATTTAGCACGGCATCACCCTTCGTGCTTTTACACTTTTCCTTACAAAATCATATACGGCATCACCCTTCGTGCTTTAACACTCTCTTACCAAAATAATGCACGGCATCACCCTTCATGCTTTAACACTCTTCCTCACCCAAACAATAATCACAAGAAATAAGGGCAAGAAAATAAATGAAATCACAATAAAATCCCGGCAAGGGAACAATAGTACAACAATCAAATCCAGGCAAGGGAACAATATCAAAAACATCAACATCCCGACAAGGGAGATAGCATTTAAAAGCAAAAACATCCCGGCAAGGGAGACAATATAGTAATCCTCTTCTCTTTTCCTTTTCACATTTACTTCACAACTCACTTCACAACTTGAGCCAATGCTCTATAAGGTTCAATTTCCAATTATACTTCCACAATCATTTTACAACTTGAGCCAACGCTCTTCAATATTCAAATACCAATATTACTTCCACAAGCCTTGCCCAACAATAGAAATCATCACATAAGGCATGAACAATACAAACTGAGTCACATTAATTATAGTATATGACTCACGGGCATGATTGACACCAACGTATAGATACTCGTCACCATGCCTATACGTCGTACTCAACAAATAACACATAGAAAATAGGACACAACTCCTAATCCCTCAAGCTAAAGTTAGACCAAACATTTATCTCGATGCCATAAACACAATTCAAGTCCCAACTATCGCTTTACCTCTTGATTCCACCACCAATTTGCTAATATCTAGCCACAAGTTACTAAACTATATCAATAAATGCTAAATGAATCAATTCCAATACATAAAAATAGGTTTTCTAAAGTTTTTCCCAAAAAGTCAAAAATCGCCCCTGGGCCTACATGGTCAAAACCCGAGGTTCGAACCAAAACCTAATTGCCTATTCCCCCACGAACCCAAATATATAATTTGTTTTGAAATCGGACCTCAAATCGAGGTCTAAATCCCCAAAATTTGAAAAACCTAGGTTCTACCCAAAACACTCAATTCCCCCATGAAAATCTTTGATTTTGAGTTAAAATCATAAGAAAAGATGTTAAAGATTGATGAAAATAAGTTAGAAATGACTTACAATAGATTTGGAAGTGTACTTGTCTTTGAAAAATCGCCCAAGAGTGTTTTGGTTTTGAAAGGGTTTGAAAATTGAAAGATTTTCGGCTAAGTTATGAATTTGCAGGTCGAGATGTCGCAATTGCGACCAGGGTTCGCAATTGCGAACCCTTCAGAAGTCTGCTATTCTTGCATTTGCGAACTCATAATTGCGATGAGGGAGTCGCATTTGCGACAAAAGGAATTACTGGGCCACTTCGCATTTGCGAAGGAAGGATTGCATTTGCGATCAGCCCTGCCTAGACCTTCTCTCGCATTTGCGATGGGTTGGTCACATTTGCGAGCCAGGCCTGCAACATACCAGTTAAAAATCTGCAACATCCTAAGTTAAATTCCACCTCGTGACCTATCCAAAACTCACCCGAGCCCTCGAGGCTCCAAACCAAACATGCACACCAACCTAAAAACATCATACGGACTTGCTCGTGCAATCAAATCATGAAAATAACATGTAAAACCATGAATTAAACCTCAAAACTCATCATTTTTATCAAGAACATTTAAAGTTCATAACTCTTCAACCGGAAGTCCAAATCACATCAAATAGACTCCATTTTTTAACCAAATTTCATAGTTATCCTTTAAATACTATAGCAAGTTTGTACTGGGCTCCGAAACCAAAATGCGGGTCCGATACCAATGGTTTTAATCATTAATTCTTTTCTTTATTTCATAGATAATTCAGCAAAATAATTTCTTTCAAAAATTGTTTTCTAAGGCTTGGGACCTCAGAATTCATTTCCAGGCATACCCCCAAGTCTCATATTCTACTGCGGACCTCTCGGGATCGTCGGGACATGGATCCGGTTCCGTTTGATCAAAATGATGACCAAAGCTAACCATAATCAAATTTTTAACTCTAGAAATTTCTATTTCTCATATTTCCACATAAAAGGCTTTTCGGATATAGGTCCGGAGCATGCACGCAAATCGAGGTGAGGAAAAAAGAAGGTTTTTAGGCCTAGGAACACAGAATTTGTTTCTAAAACAAGTGATGACCTAAAGGTCATCACATCCTCCACCTCTAAAACAACCGTTCGTCCTCGAACAGACATAAGAAGGAAGTACCTAAGTCGGGAAAAAGATAGGGATAACGGCTCCGCATATCGGACTCGGACTCCTAGATCGATGCCTCAGCAAGATGACCTCTCCACTGAACACGAACAGAAAGAAAACTCTTCGATCTCAACCGACGAACCTGCCGGTCTAGAATAGCTACCAGCTCCTCCTCATAGGATATGTCCTTGTCCAACTGGACAGTGCTGAAATCTAGCACGTGGGATGGATCGTCGTGATACTTTCGAAGCATGGACACATGAAACACTGGATGCACAACTGATAAACTCGGCGGCAACGCAAGTCTATAAGCCACATCTCCCACTCAATAAAGAATCTCAAACGGGCAAATGAACCTAGGGAAAAGCTTGCCCTTCTTCCCAAATCTCATCACACCCTTCATGGGCGACACCCAAAGCAATACCCACTCACCGACCATGAATGCCATATCTCAAACCTTACGGTCGGCATAACTTTTTTTCCTGGACTGGGCCATACGAAGCCTATCCTGAATGATCCTAACCTTGTCCAAGGCATTGTGCACTAGATCCGTACCCAACAACCGAGCCTCTCCCAGCTTGAACCATCCAACCGACGACCGACACCGCCTACCATAGAAAGCCTCATAAGGAGCCATCTAGATACTCGACTGGTAGCTATTGTTATAGGCAAACTCTACTAAAGGCAAAAACTGATCCCACGAGCCTCCAAAGTCAATGACACAAGCTCGGAGAATATCCTCCAAAATCTGAATAGTCCGCTCGGACTGCCCGTCCGTCTGAGGATGAAACGCTATGCTCAACTCAACCCGTATGCCCAACTCTCGCTGAAATGCTCTCCAGAAATGTGAGGTAAACTGCGTACCTCGGTCCAAAATGATAGACATGGGCACACCATGAAGATGAATAATCTCCCGGATATAGATCTCGGCTAACCTCTCGGAAGAATAGGAGACTGCCAATCGAATGAAATGTGCTGACTTGGTCAGCCTATCAACAATAGCCCACAGTGCATCGAACTTCCTCTGAGTCTATGGGAGTCCAACAACAAAGTCCATAGTGATACGCTCCCACTTCCACTCAGGAATCTCAATCTTCTGGAACAAACCACTAGGCCTATGATGCTCGTACTTAACTTGTTGACAATTCAAACACCGAGCCACATGTGCAACAATGTCCTTCTTCATTTTCCTCCACCAATAATGCTGCCGCAAATCCTGATACATCTTAGCGGCGCCCAGATGAACAGAGTACCAGGAACTATGGGCCTCCTCTAAAATCTACTCTCGGAGCCCATCCACATTAGGTACACAAACTCGACCCTACAGCCTCAAAACTCCATTATCTCCTAGTGTAACCTGCTTGGCACCTCCATGTTGCACCATGTCTCCAAGAACACATAAATAGGGATCATCATACTACCGATCTCGGATATTCTCCAATAATGAAGAACGAGCGACTATGCAAGCTAACACACGGCTAGGCTCAGAAACATCCTACCTCATGAACTGGTTGGCCAAAGCCTGAACATCCAAAGCAAGTGGTTTCTCACCGACCGTAATATAAGCAAGACTGCCCATATTGGCTGGCTTCCTACTCAAAGCATTGGCCACCACATTGGCCTTTCCCGAATGATATAAGATGGTGATATCATAGTCTTTCAACAACTCCAACCACCTTCTCTGCCTCAAATTTAGCTCCTTCTGCTTGAACAAGTAATGTAGACTCTTGTGATCCGTGAACACCTCACATGACACGCCATATAGATAATGCCTCCAAATCTTCAACGTGTGGACAATGGCTACTAACTCCAAATCATGAATCGGATAGTTCGTCTCATGAATCTGCAATTGCCGCGAAGCATAGGCAATGACCTTGCCATCCTACATCAACACTGCACCAAGTCCGATACGAGATGCATTACAATAAATTGTATAAGGCCCCGAACCTGTGGCAAAACCAACACTGACGCCATAGTAAAAGCTGTCTTGAGCTTCTGAAATATCGCCTCACGCTCATCCGACCACTTGAACTGGGCACCCTTATGGGTCAACTTGGTCATTGAGGCTACGATAGATGAAAACTCCTCCACAAACCGGCAATAATAGCCTGTCAGACCCAAAAAACTCTGGATCTTTGTAGCTGATGCAGGTCTAGGCTAGTTCTTGACTGTCTCTATCTTCTTCGAATCTACCTGAATACTTTATGCTGATACAACATGACCCAAGAATGCAATTGAACTCAACCAGAACTCACACTTCAAAAAATTAGCATACAACTGACTATCTCTCAAAGTCAGGAGGACCACTCTCAGATGTTGCTCATGATCCTCCCGACTGAGAAAATAGATCAAAATATCATCAGTGAAGACTATCGCGAACAAATCCAAGTAAGGCCCGAACACTCGGTTCATCAAATCCATAAAAGTTGTTGGGGCATTTGTCAACCCGAATGACATCACCAAGAACTCATAATGCTCGTACCGAGTATGGAAAGCTATCTTAGGGACATCGGATGCCCTAATAGATACTTATTCAGGATCAACCGCTCCTTCAACTCTTTCAACTCAAGCGGGGCCATACGATATGGCGTAATAGAAATGGGCTGAGTGCCCGGAGCCAAATCAATGTAGAAGTCAATATCCCTGTCGGGTGGCATACCCGTTAGGTCTGAAGGAAATACCTCAGGAAACTTATGAACAACAGGCACAAAATCAATAAAAGGGACCTCGGCACTAGAATCATGAACATATGCCAAATAGGCCAAACATCCCTTCTTGACCATATGTTGAGCCTTCATATATAAGATAACACTACGGGTAAAATCGCCAGGAGTCCCTCTCCACTCCAAACGAGGTACACTGGGCAAGGCTAAGGTCACAGCCTTGGCATGACAATCCAAGATAGCGTGGTAAGGTGATAACCAGTCCATCCCTAATATAACATCGAAATCAACCATATCTAGAAGTAACAAATCTACACGAGTCTGAAGACCCCCAATCACAACTATACATGAACGATGGACACGATCTACCACAATAGAGTCACCCACGGTGTAGACACAAATATATGAGCACTTAAAAAATTACTAGGCATGACCAGATACTGTGCAAAATAAGATGACACATAGGATTACGTAGAGCCTGGATTAAATAGAACTGAAGCAGATCAACTACAAACCAAAACAATACCTGTGATAACTGCATCAAAAGCCTCATCCTCAGGTATGGCTAGAAGAGCATAACATCGGGGCTGGGCCCCACCACCCTAAACTACATCTCTAGGACGACCTGCTACTGGCTGGCCTCCACCTTTAGCTTCCTGACCTCCACCTCTAATACCTTTACCTCCACCACTAGCACCTCTACCTCCACCTCTAGCTGGCTGAGTGGGCTGTGGAACAGTCAGTAACTGAACCATAGCATGGGAACCCTGATGCTGAAAGCTGCTCTCGCCACTCCGTGGTGGTGTAGGGTCCGTAGTAGTGTAGTTATGCCAAAAGTGATGATAAATATTTCCACTAGTAATTTTCTTGTGACAGGTATAATCCCGTGTGAGCTCTCTTTTAACTAAAGGAAGAAGCTCAAACAGGATAGTTTGGACTTCTATTGGGATAAGTCGTACTTGTTCAAGATCTGCATGGATGGTGTGATCCGAAGGTGTGTCCCGGAGGAGGAACAATTGAGTATCTTAGAGGCTTGTCATTCCTCTCTCTATGGTAGCCATTATGGCAGGGCGAGGACGGCTTCAAAAGTTCTTAGCTGTGGGTTTTATTGGCCAACTTTGTATAAAGATGCAAGTGAACTTGCGAAAAGATGTGATAAATGTCAATGAGCGGGTGGAATTTTGAAGAAAGATGAGATGCCTCTCAATACCATTCTTGAAGTTGATATTTTTGATGTATGGGGCATTGATTTTATGGGCTCGTTTGTTAGCTCGTGTGGGAACACATACATTTTTGTGGCGGTTGACAATGTTTCAAAGTGGGTTGAAGCCGTGGCTTTACCCAACAATGAGGCCCAGAGTGTTGTTGCGTTTCTCAAGAAAAGCATTTTTACTAGGTTTGGCACTCCTCGTGTAGTCATAAGTGATGGGGGGTCTCATTTTTGTAATAGAGCTTTTGACGCTTTGCTTGCAAAATATGGTGTCAACCACAAAGTTTCTACTCCTTATCATCCTCAAGCGAGTGGCCAAGTTGAAGTCTCAAACAGGGAAATCAAAAGTATATTGTCAAAGATGGTTAATGCAAATAGGACCTATTGGTCAAAGAAGTTGGATGATGCTCTATGGGCTTATAGGACTGCTTACAAGACTTCGATTGGTATGTCTCCATATCGGTTGGTGTTTGGTAAAGCATGCCATCTACCAGCTGAGTTAGAGAACAAGGCCATGTTAGCTTTGAGGAAGATGAATCTTGAATGAGATGTGGCAGCAAATCTTCGTATGGAGCAGCTTAATGAACTTGATGAATTCTGATACCATGCCTACTCCAGTTCATCCTTGTACAAGGACAAGATGAAGTACCTTCATGATAAATATGCTCGTGGCAAGGAGTTCAAAGTGGGTGATTTGGTTCTCTTGTTCAATTCTCGGTTACGTCTGTTTTCGGGAAAGCTTAAGTCGAAATGAAGTGGACCTTTTGAAGTGGTATTTGTGACTTCGTTTGGTGAACTTGACTTGAAGAACAAAAATGGGGAGGTTTTTAGAGTTAATGGCCACAGGGTCAAGCACTACCTGGGAAAGATTGATGATAGCCACGTGGTGGCACTATTCCATCTAAAGTGATTCGATGGTAACCTGCGTCATACCGCGATGTTAAATCAGACGCTTCTTAAGAGACAACCCATATTTATTTATTTTTGTTTTTCTTTGATTTTCTTTGTAGTATAGGATCTACTTTTTGACTAACTAGTTGTGAGATCTGTGTAGGATTGTTTTGATGCAGTGCAAGACAAGTTGGCAAAAATGTGCACTCTCTGGAGTTTGCACTGCCGCCGCAAAGGCCTTAGTGCAGGGGCAACATTTTAATGTGGTCCGCAGAGTGGATTGGTCAAAAGGAGGAGTCTCTGAAGTTTGCCACCGCAACCGCAATGTATTTTGTGCGGTCCGCGGTGGACCACTGCGGCCGCAAAACATTTCTTGCAGTCCGCAGTGGACATCTCCCCAAGGCTTCTGATTTGTGAGTACCATGGACCGCGGTGCAATTTTGTGCAGTCCACGGTGGGTAGGTGAAGTGGGCCCCAAGTCCTTATTCTATAAATAGGGCCTGAGGCCATCATTTTGAACTTTTCGCTCTTTTGCACACTGAATAGAAAAAAATTACTGTTCATCACTCTTACCTGCTCGAATTCAACTGCTGAGTCTCATTAATCTACATTGCATCTCATTTTTGGTAATTTTAATTTTTTCTTAGTTTTTAACTTTTTAATTTTCTTTTAATTAGCTAGTTTTTTTCTTTTTCTTCCTCGTTCTTTAAATTGTTGCGTAGGATTTGCTTAATAATGTTTAAATTAGGACTAATTAGTTAAAAACACTCATTAAACACCTAGGGGATCTATAATATGTGATTTTAGGCTAAAATTGAGACGAATATTTGAAACCCTAGGTTGGTATTTCTGTTCTTGGCTTACTACGGTCCGCGATGGTATTTTGTGCGGTCCGCAGTGCTTCTCCACGGTCCGCAATACCATTTTGTGCGGACCACGATGGTATGACTTCAGAAAGTTTGTAAGTTAAGGATCGCGGCCGCGGTGGATTTTGTGCGGTCCGTGTTACCTTAATGCGGACCGCAATACCATTTTGTGTTATCTGCGGAGGCCTTTATCAGAGAGTGGGTAGTCTGACCACCACCTCAGTGTGGACCGCGGTGCATTTTGTGTGGTTCGCAGTAGTTTCTTTGCGGCCACACTTCATTTTGTGCGGTCCGCGGTTTGCAATTCTGTTTTTCATTTTCAACTGTTTGAAATTTTATTCTGCACTGCTTCATCTGATACTGGGATACTAACAAGAATAGAATGCATTTTCCTTGCAGATAATGGTGAAATCATAAGGCAGAGGCGATAAACAGACAGGGAAAGGAGAGTCCTCCCGGGGTAGGGGACAAGGCGTGATTAGATTGACCCCACAAGCTCGGAAAGCTATCAAGGACACCAGAAGAATCATAAAGGTTGCTGATAGAGCTGTTTCCCAGTCGAGAAGTGAGTATATGCCCTCCCGGTAGGCATCCGACTCCGTGCTAGAATATGTTCATGACTGGCCGAAGAGGCCTAGATTGAGAGATACACCACTAGGCACCCCTACTGCCCAAGCGTCAATGCAAATTTCTTCTGAGTCGTCTGAGGGCTCAGTTGTGGGTAGTGACAATGACTATTCTACCTCACCTATAGCTTCACTATCCGGTGAGGATCCCGTAGAAGGAGGGGGTGAGCCCCAAGTAGGAGGAGTAGAGAGAACCAGGAACCCGGAAGCATGGCAAGACAAGTTTGTTAGTGAAGTGGCCTACCACAAGTTCAGAGAATGGTGGCTCGAGAGGAAGTTGATACCCGAGCGGCAATTCATTACAAAGGACCTTTTGCCTCACAACCCCAATGTGCTGAGGTAGTTTAGAGAGAGAGCAGGCTGGGACTATTTTATAGGCCATGTTGAGGATGCAAATGTGAACTTGGTAAAGGAGTTTTACACGAATGTTGCCACATCAAAAAGGGTACTACAATGACCAAGGTGCAAAATTTGAAAGTAAAGTTTGATGGAAAAATGATCAATGACTACCTGGGATTCCTGAAGGAGGATGAGGCATTATACTTAGAAAATGTGGCATTGGGTGAGACTAATCGTCCTTGGTTCACAGAGTACTTGGCAATCCCAGGTACTACCCCAGCTTGGTTGACCGTAGGAGTAAAAATTCTGAGGAGAACCCTAAACTTCGAAGCAAAAGGGTGGGAGACATTTTGTTGTAGCAGGATAGACCCCGCCACTCACGAAAACTCTCTTCCTATCTCCCGGGCTATATTGGTGGCATCTATCATGGCGGGGTACCCGATCAACATCGGGAATATGATGTCCAAGGTAATTACGTGGGTGGTGAATGAAGGTGATAGATCCTACCCTTTCCCAAATTTCTTTACCATGTATTTTGAGGATCAAGACGTAGAGAAGAGAAGATTTGATGTGAAAGTGAAACCCAAGGCACCTTTCTCCTGGTACAGCACCAAGGGTCTTGACAACCCCAAGGACCCTAAAGGCAAAGCCACCGCTTTTACTGGCCAGTCTGAAGACCCAGTAGTAGTAGTGGCCCCTACTCAGCCTCCTTCAGCCACCCCAGACATGGCCCCAAGACCCTCCAATTCTACAGCCCCAGATATTCCCTCATCTGCAGCATATCCTTTGACTGCCCACCGCCTGAGCCAGACCCTCGCCAGTATTAACAACTGGATGCAGACAACCACTTCTAAGCTATCTGTACTTTTTACGTCGGTCGTAGTCCAGTCTGCACCTCCTCAACCACAGGTCCTACAGTTAGTTGAGGACATTCTCAAGGAGCTTCTGGAGAACCAGAAGAAGCTCCTAGAGAACCAACAATTAATATTGGACGTTGTGGGTTCACATGGAAAAGCATTGAAGGAGTTGACTAAAGAAACGAAGAAATTGAGGAAGACTCGGGCATCGAAGGAGTCCGCAAAGGAGTTGAGGGTGGAGGTGGAGAGATTGAAGGCCGATCACTTGCCTTTGAATCTTTTATTGCATGACCCGTTTTCAGTAGCCTAGCCTGAGCCGGAGCAGGAGACAGAGAGGCCAGCCAAGAGGAAGATGGTGATTCTCCATGCTGATGATGCTGTTATAGAGTTGGAGGACACGTAGGGAGGTTCCTCTAGCCAGCCCCAGATTCTAGTACATGCCTAGGACTCAGTACAGGCCGAGGTCCCAGTGGAGACACAGGTCGTAGGGAGCCAGTCACAGGATCACAGGACCCAGGTACCCAGGCTCATGACCCATGTAGACAGAGGGCCAATAGGGATTTTCTCTTTACTCTATATCTTTTATTGATATTATTTTTGTTAGTTAGCATTGAGGACAATGCTAGCTTTCATTTGAGGGGGTAACCCTATTTGGATGATTTGGGTTGTATATATGACATTACTTTCTTTTTATGCTTTGTTTTTACTTTTGGTATGTACATAATTTTATTACAATTTTCATACTTTTTACCTTTGGTCTGTATATAAAGTTACGTTCTAATGTATATATTCATTCTCCCTTATGTATATTCGACTGAATCCCATCTTGTATATATTCATTTTACTTTACGCATTTTTCCTTTCATAGATTCTTAATTTATTTTCGTAGCTTCTTGTTTTGAATTTTGTATGCAATAAGCCTTTGATTTTCTTAATGCCACGGTTCTTTTCAAAGGTGGAATTTATGTGAACCAGGTGGCTCTTCCCGATGATAGATGGTATGCCAACCTTCTTAAGGGTTGAGTCTATTTTCTTTTTGTTTTTTGTGTAAATAGTAGCTAGTGAGTAATTGTGCCTCAAGAAAAGCTTCACTTGGGTCTAACGCATTTGCCTTTGATCCTATGGTCAAAAATAAATTGTTGTGTATAGGATGGTGAAAGTTGTGACCTTGAGACTCTTGTATTGGCCGATAATCATCAAGTGGTTTTTCGGGACCATTGTGTTGCTCAAATCTTACCCAAGGTTGTTGTGGGCCACCGACTCTGTCTCTTTAGCAATCCTATAGTTTGTGTGGTGAGAATTTGAATAGCAAGTCCAAGTCCCGAGCCATGACTCTATGTCTACGCGAAATTCTAACTGTAGTTTGACTTGAGATATGATTATAGTCTCTCCTTGATCCGAATGATATCTTGAACACTTCCATAGCCTACCAATGATAATATCCCTAGTCAACCCTTTTGCGCCATAGACCATTTTCTTTCAAAAACCACGATACAAGCTTTTACCCGTTCTAAAAATACCCTCTCTTGGCACCCTATATTTTCTTAGCACAAGGCAAAAGCATAAGTTTGGGGGGAGAGACGAGAAATGCAACAAAGTGGTAAAAGGTACAAAATGAAGAAAAGGAAAGTCGGTGAAAAAGAAAGAAAATCAAAAAGACAAAAAGAATGATCAATGTAGAAAAAAATGAAGGGATTCAATAAAAGTAAAGAGATGAAAAGTGTGGAAAGTTGAGAAAGGAGAAAAAGGTTTGAAATGAACAAGAAAGAGTGACAATGTGTCTCTCTAACCCCTCAGAAAGAACTTAATAACTCAAAAAGTCAAGAGAATGTATGCCAAAATGAAGCAAAGGAAGTGCTTAAGGGAAGATGGAACCTACCTAGACCAAATATTTCCTACCTTAAACCAAAAGCCTTCACTATATCTCCACAAAAGCCCTATATGATCTTGAGTTGAATGAAGCTTACATTAGTGGTGACTCACATAAGGGGCAAGCTTATGGTACTTAGAGCCGGACTTGTGACCTTTCTTTGAGAGAGATGAGTGTGTTTCCTCTAACCTCGTTCTGAGTGCTACAATCTAAAAGTGAGGTTTGCTTAGGGAGAGTTGAGGAGTATGAGTTTGGGTTCCACAATGACCAAAGTAGTAGAAAGAGTTTCTTTGATGGGTTGAGTCAACTCTTGATGCTCTTGTGTCGCACTAAATTCATGGTGTTTAGAAGTTCAAATGTTGTTAATGATTCATTTGAATTGAGGGCAATTGTTAGTCTCAATTGATGCTAGATGAGGTCACTTTAAGTCAGCTGAATTTTCTTGGATTTACTCTTAAGGAGGTGGTCATATTTTATTTGCTTGAGGACAAGCAAAAAGCTTAAGTTTGGGGGAGTTGATAACTAGGGATTATGGTTCATTTTACACTCCTTCTTACTTGAATTTTGATTAAAAATGCATACAAAATAGTCCTAAAGGCTTACATGTTGTACTTGTTTGCAGGGTTTGATCAAAAAGTGACAATTAGTCAAAACCAGCTCAAAAAAGGAGTGAAACATGCACACGTACCAAGAACAAGTCCAAGCACCGTGCAACATATCCACTGCGGCCGCATTCCATTTAGTGTGGTCCGTAGTGAGGAGATTCAGAGAGGTGCACATTTTGGAACCTCAAGCACTACCGCCGCAAAGCATTTTTTGCGGACCGCAGTGGCCTCACCACGGATGCAATCAAGTTTGTGCGGTCCGCAAAGATGGGGTTCAGAGAGTTGGGAGTTTGGAGGATAATGCCAGTGCGGTCTGCGGTCCTTTTTGTGCGGACCGCAATAGAAGGCACCACGGCCGCGGTGCATTTTGTGCGGCCCGCGGTGGCCAAGTTTAGAGAGTAGAGTTTGAAACCAAAAAGACTCACCGCGGCCGTACTCCATTTCTTGCGGTCCGAGGTTCCCCTGCAGGGGTATTTTTGTCCAAAAAATTTGGCCTAGTATAAATACATTCTTTTCTTATTTTGAGGTCATCTTTTGTAATCTACTTGTCAGCAGAGCTCGAGAACGGTGGTTTTTTACTATTTTGAGTAATTTTATAGTGGGTTTATCATTGAATCTTCAATTATTAGCTTGTAATTAAATCTTATGGGTTATTCTTCATCTATTTCTTTGTTTTCTTCCATTATTATGAGTAGCTAGACCCAATAGCTAGGGTTGTGGCTCAACCTTAGTGTGAGTATTGTCTTTTGATTTAGGGCTTAGATGTTTATGGGTAGTTGATGTTTGGACTGATTTGTGTTTTTCATGTTGTAGTGGTTGCAAACACTAATTTGTGCCTATTTGACTTGGGCTCTTCTTGAGAAAGAGAGTTTGAGTCTAGGAAAATCAGTCCAACAAGGAATTGGGGTGTAATCAAGAGATTGATAGCCCCAATTAAAGGGTTAAACCTAGAGATAGTAATACCCGACTTGAGCCTATATTGCTTGCACAATTTTGACACCCAATTGGTCTTGAGAAAGTCAATTAGGGCAAAGTCACTCAAGCTACCGAGAGGTATAGAGTGAGTAATTCCGTGCATTGGCTATATCACAATCCCCAACATAACGTCTTTGCCTTAGGCTTTAGATCCTGTCAAGTATTCACCTAGGAGAAAGTCACTTCCCTAGTGCCTCTTTAACTAATTAGAAAACCCTACAAACAATCATTCTAAGTTTAATTTAGTTTATCATTAGCCTAAATATTAGAAGTAATATTCAACCAAAGGATGATTGGAAGAGTAATTAAGAGCACTACGCATCTCTAGTTTAGATAGGAATCCAATTCCCACTTCTAGCTCCCTGTGGATTCGATCCTGACCATCTCGGGTAAAAGCTGCTTCGATTTCTCTCGCCACTCAGTAGTGGTGTAGGGTTTTTGCCGATCAACTATGGAGGTCGCATTTGCAAGGCCTTCATAGCAAATGTGGAGGTATGCTGGGCCAAGCAATCTTCATAATTTCAAAGATTTCTTCGTATTTGCGATGTAAAACTGGGAAGGGCAGGGATCGTAATTGCGATCAGTTCATCGCATTTGTGGGGGATCATGTACGCATTTGCAAACTTACCTTTGCAATTGTGAAGATAGCAGAAGTATGGAGGACCTCGCATTTGCGATAGTGTCACAACCCAAAACGATGGGCCACGACGGGCACCCGGTACCTTACTCAATCGAGTACCAATGTAACGTATCTTTCTTATTAAATCATCATATACACATGACATACGGGCCTAATAGGCCAATATGGTCATTTATAAACTCAAGTCATAGGCCGACAAGGCTGTACAATCTTTCACTTACATGACATATGTCTACAAACCTCTAAGAGTACATATATATCATAAAGGTCGGGACAGAGTTCCGCCATACAAAACAATACATGACTAAATCATACTAACCAAACAAGCAACTCCGATGTAAATGGAGCGCACCAACATCTTCCGCTAAGCTGATAGCCTAATTGGAGGGCTCTCGACATGTCTATCGGGACCTGAGGGCATGAAACACTGCGTCCGCAGGCAAAAGGGACGTCAGTACAAAAAATGTACCGAGTATGCAAGGCACATGAATAAGTACATAACAAACATGGAAGAAATATAGAGTAAATGACTTAACATGTAAGTCTGAATAACTCTGTACATGATGAAATACTCATAGTGTCATGCATATGCATATGAATGTCATGTCATGCATAGGTACATGTGTTCATAACATCATCAAGCCTCTGAGGGCATCCCATCATATCATCTCGGCCACTATGGGCAAATCATCAACGTATACCAGCTGATCAGGTGGTGGTGCGTATATAATGTCGTAACCTTTTCCCATATCCCATATACATATATTTACATATATACGCGTATATAATGCCATCTGGTCATGGGTCAATGCACATGTATGAAATGCATGGAAAATACGTAATAATCTCAATATTTCTATGTATAAATGCATGAAATGCATAAGAAATACATTAATAAGATTTTCTCAGAATGCCATAAAACTCAATATTCCTTTCGGATAAACTTTATCAAATATTTATTTTTCTTAGACCCATGAACAGAAGATAATAATAATTTATATAGGGAACCAAGAATATAGATGCCCCTAGTATTTCTATGAATAGAGTAATTTATGGAAACTGTGTGTTTGCATATTTTTTTTGTATAATTTGGATCATGCCGAAAAGGAAGAAGAGATAGCCTTACCTGAACCAATTCTCTTTTGCGAAAACACGTAACGGCCGATCGAAGTAGGGAAAAATCCGTATGATATTCTTGAGAAAGATTGTATCGGACTTTCTTTGAATTAGCATTTCATGTTGGACCTTGTAGTATTTCAGAGAATTTTACATTTGGACATTGTAAAAATTCAGAGGCTTTAACGTTTGGACATTGTAAAGGTTCAAAGGTTTTAACGTTTGGACATTGTAAAGTTTTATAGGCTTTAACCTTTGGACAGAGAGCTTTCACATTTTTTGTGTGTAAGGTTTTAGACGTGATTTTTGTATTTTGTCAGTGGAAAGTTGGTTTTGTGTTCAAGGTCTTTAGGAATCAATACATAAGGTATTTAGAATGAGATGTGTCTTGAATTAGGTTGCCACCTACTCTTAAATGAGTCTTAGTAATTTGATCAGATTGTGGCTTGTTGCCACGTCACTTTTTCCATCTTTATCCAAACAAAATTCAATTAACTTAATTAGGTAATATCCCTCTAGCCGGTAATTAATCAATTACTCGCATAATTAAGAATTGTCTCAAATTACTTAAAATTCTACTTATTTTTAATACACTTTATATAACCCACTATCATGGTCATATGGTACTTTGTATGGTACTAGTCCGTAAATATCGGATATTAACGCTCAGCCCGTATTTTATCCCCATATGCCAAACTTGGACAAAAATTTGTTTTTTTGACTTGCTTCTCCTTTCACCTTCACGAATTTACTTATTACTTGTGAAATAGCGTAATCCTTATAATCTCCAAATAATCTTTTCCTTGGACTGATGTCAATTACCTTACGATAAATTCAACATACAATACTATTGGGTGCAACATCGTTGTAATTTAATATTGTGAAGCGTAAAATCATCGTAATATAATACCGCAAGACATAATATCAACGTAATATTGTGGGCCGTAACATCATTCCCTCCTTTGGAACATTCATCCTTGAATGTTGACTGATGCTCTTATCATTCTCATAACCCATAGGTCTTGCAAATACTTTAGTACTCGTCTTGCCATCTAGGCGACTGTTCTGTGAATGAATCTCAAAGGCCAGGGCATTCCCCCCCTTTAAGCCTCTTTCTCACACCACGACTTGTAGTTGGAATCTTTCTAATCTCGTAACTGTTGCTACCTTCTGTCATGCAAATTTTACGACTCTAACTTTGTATGAACGCCTGACTCTTTTCTTCTTTTCGGGCTTTTAGCCAATCTCTAGGCTAAATTATGTCAAGCTGTCCCTTGGGGGCATCATTAGCTTTACTACCTCTAAGTAGACCATATAATACCAAAATTCTTACTTCGATCTATCGATACCGAGGTCTGCTACCGAACTCCAGGTTACTCTCGTTGCTTATACGCTAAATCCTTTAACGTTCTTCATTACTATTCATCTTAAGACTGATGACCCAATCTCATTTCGTACTTTACAATTCTTACCCATCCATTGTTGATTCACCTCAATGTTGATCTACAACCATCCATTGATAACTTGAAATTTCTTACGTAATTTATTGCCACTAGGGCTTATGTTGCATTGTAGAACATTTGAAATGATTTTCCTAATCCACCTGAGGGCGATACTGTACTTCTATAACCATATCTCATATCATAGTCATCCCAATGATTTGCCTTACATGGGTATTTTAATCATGTACAATTCATGAACTTATTACTCAATCGGAGGCCCAAACGTCATCCCTTATTTATCACAATTGTATCCTTATTTTACCACCAGGGCAACATTCCATTTTTTCTAAATGCTATTAGTCTTAGACTCGTTTGATTGATTCAGGATATACTGAGCTTTGTATAACTTAGAGAAACCATCAGCTCTCTTGTTTTCACAGGCTTATTCCAAGTACTTATCCATTTTTGTCACCTTCTCAATTGCCTTATTCTTATCCCTACTCTTGTCTTTCAAAAACCTTGTTGGTCTATCATACTTTAGCTTGCGATCGATTCCCTTATGACTTCTGGAACATCGAGACATCACATCGTCTCTAACTATTCTTTTACTCTCTAATTAGACCTGGTACGCCACTAACGACACTGTTATCATTCCTAGATATTAAACTCTAGTGCTTCTAGCCTTCTATTTGAAGCATTGATTATTCACGATCTTCTTCCCTTGAGTATCTTGTACGTTGTTCACCTTTACGTTACTTACGTTAAAATATCACATCGTATCTTCTATTTCTTTCATGACTTCCCTTCCACCTAGGTGTAATATACATCCAATACTTGCACCTCTGGTGCATACACAACTCGGTGGGAGCTTCGTATTGACTTGTTATGAGGTTGGTACTTTTATGATCGGTTTCATCATAGGGTCGTTATAGAATATGGTTGTCGTACTATCCCTCTTGTACCTCTGATATTAAGAGTGATCCTCTAATGTTCTCAATCATGATTTATATAATTTTCTGGGTCTAATATTCTACTTCGTTGATGTAACTCTTTAATTTCCTCCTTCTTCTTATCAGCCTTTATGTCGACTTAAGTTATCTTCCAATTAGCAGCTCATGGTATTAGTTATTCTCTTTATCCTTTCATGGGCGCTAAGGAATATGCATGATACAATCCTTTAACAATTTAATCCTTCGTTTATGACCTTAGCACAATTCTTCCTTTTAACATATACCAGAATCTTCTACGGGCGTATATGATGCATGTATAAAACTCCAAACCCTTAAGCACGTTCATAACGTAACCAGCTCTGGATCATTGATCGAATAATTTCTTTCGTTCCATCTTAGCTTTCTTTCATGGTAAGCTATTACTTTTCCTAGTATTTCTACCCTCGTGTTGCATCCATACTTAGCTTTTCTAAGTGCCCACACATATCAAAGTTTTCGAGCAACTCATATGATCTCAAGTATTACTTTTAATTTTTACTTCTTGTTCATTAGCCACGGTAGGTGCCACTTTCCTTTGGAGTGCTTCCAATGTTGTTGTGAGACTGTTGTTACCCGACCATTCTCTCCTTAGGTCACTGAGCTTTCGTTGAAGCCTTGTTCCTTACTTTCTCAACTAGTCTTTTATTGTAGTATTTAGGGAGGATCCTTTGACTCTTGTAAGGCTGTGAGCTTATCGCATCTTATGCCTGACGGAATTTTCGATGTTCTTCCTTGCCTATAATTACTCGTAGTTACTTATCTCCACGCCCTTGTGCTTGTAGGGTTACTCCTGAACTAATAGTTTGACTGTATTCACGGTGGCACTTTTTTTTTATTTTCGTAACACTCATAGGTAAATTTTTAACTTCCCCCAACTCCTATATGGATGTTTTCCAAGGATCACGATGTCATAACTGTGGAGCTAAATTCCTCATATTGGGGTTCCCTATGTTTATCTTGCACGATCTATTGATTTGTCTGTATTATCTTATCTAGCCATAGCTAGGCTCTTCTTGAATCAACTACTAATTGTTTGTTGGCCCATTCCGGTATGAATATTTCTTGTAATCTTTCTTGGTCATTTCTTTTTCTTAACTTGCCCCTCACACTTTCTCCTTATTAATTAATAATATCTTGGGCAGGAACCCTTACTTCCTTTCCCTAACGTTGTATTTGCATAATTCTCTGGTATTGTGACGACCCGATCGGTCGTCTCAAGAATTAACGTGCCGATCCCCTATTAACTGCTTTCCCCAAGTTTATTTCTGCTAATTTGATTTGCCGGGATGTTTGGTTTTGAGTTTCGGAGAGTTTTGGGACACTTAGTCTCTAAATGAGAACTTAAGTATTGGAGAGTTGACCATAGTTGGAATAGTGTGAAGACGGCCTCGGAATGGAAATCTGATGGTTTCGTTAGCTCCGTTGGGTGATTTTGGGCTTAGGGGCATGTTCAGATTGTGTTTTGGAGGTCCATAGCTAATTTAGGATTGAAATGCCGAAAGGTCGAATTTTGAAGTTTCTGGTTCGATAGTGAGATTTTGATCCGAGGGTCGGAATGGAATTCCGGAAGTTGGAATATCTCCATAGAGTTGAATGTGATGTGTGTGCAAAATTTCAGGTCATTTGGATGAGGTTTGATAGACTTTTTGATCGAAAGTGTATTTTTAGAGTTTTTGGAATTCTTAGGCTTGAATCCGATAAAAAATAGGTGTTTTGATGTTGTTTTGAGCGTTACGAAGGTTGGAACAAGTTTGAATAAAGTTATGGGATATGTTGGTAGGTTTGGTTAAGGTCCCGGGGGCCTTGAGATGATTTCAGATGGTTGACGGAAGGATTTTGGGACTTTGGAGATGCAGCTTCAGCTGTTCTTCTGTCATAACCCCACCTACGAGTGTGGGACTACAGGTGCAGAGCCACAGAAGCGGCAGACCAATCGCAGAAGTGGAATTTAGAGAGTTCAGAACCGCAGAAGTAGTGGAAATTTCGCAGGAGCGGTACCGCATCTGTGGGTGGGGAGTCACATATGCGGAATCTAGGCCTTAAGTGAAAAGTCGCAGAAGCGACCGTTGTTCCGCAAATGCGGGACCGCAGATGAGGAAACAGCTGGTCAGAAATATAAAATTTTGAGTGTTTAGTTTCAAAAGATGGAAATTCGATTTGGAGCTCGGGAGAGGGCGATTTTGAGAGGAAATTGAAGAGGAGATCATTGGGTAACGATTCTTTAACCCTTTCTAGTTTTATTTCATCAATCTATAGTTAGTTTCATCATTTAATTTCGGATTGGAGATGAAAATTGGGGAAAAATTGAAAGAAAGTTCTTAGACCTTGAATTCGACTTTTGATTGGGAATTTGACCTTTTATTTGGATTATCTTGGTATGCATGAACTCGTGAGAGCATGAGGATTCTTAAAATATAAATTTTACCCGATTTCGAGATGTGGGCCCGAGGGGCGTTTTGGTCATTTTACCTAATTTCGCGTATTAGCTTAGAATTTCTTTGTTGAATCAGTTACATGAAGTGTTATTTACATTATACAATTAAATTGAATAGATTTGGGCCATTTGGAGTCGAGTACTCGTGGCAAGAGCATGGTTTCGGGTTGATTTTGAGCCGGTTCGAGGTAAGTGGCTTGTCTAACCTTGTGTGGGGGACCTTCCCCTTATGATTGGTATATTTGGTAATTGAAAAGCCTTGTACGTGAGGTGACAAGTGCGTACTTGTGCTAAATGTTGGAAATCCAGTTTTCTTTAAGTAATTACTAGTATGTTTCCTTTCCTGTTTCTATTACTTGCACTATTTAGCCTGTTATTAACTTAGGAAAGCATGTCTAAGTGACTTAATTGCTTTATTTGCTCAACCTGCCTTACCTGAATTCTGTGCAGCATGCTAGGCTAGAATCACTTGTTGCCTTAACATGAAATTTTGTCATTTCTGTATATTTTCCTGTTACTGCTGTGTATTTATTTTGGGACTACGGATGTGGGATTCCGGTAGCTCCCCCTTTTCTGTTTATTTTGGGACTACAGATGTGGAATTCCAGTAGATCCCCTTGCATAGTTGTATGGAACTATCGGAATGCACTTGGTAGATTCCCCCAATACTGAGAATTTATATTTGGGACTACAGAACGGGATTCCGGTAGATCCCCGCGCACTATGAGTTAGACTACGGGATGGGATCCCGGGAGATCCATTTGATATGTACATATGGGACTGCAGGATGGTATCCTGGGAGATCCCTGATTGTTATTATTGGTGCTGAGTTGTATTTCCTTTTCGTGTTTACCTTGATTCTGTATAGTTGCTAATATCTTGTACATCCTGTGTTATTTTACTGTTGTACTTATTATACTGTTCTGTTCTATACTGTTGATCTTTATATTTTATTTAATTTCAGCAGGGCCCTGACCTTCCTCGTCACTACCCGGCCGAGGTTAGGCTTGGCACTTACTGAGTACCACTGTGGTGTACTCATGCCCCTTCTGCACATGTTTTTCATGTGCAGATCCAGGTACTGCGACTCAGTCCTATCACCCGTAAGGCGAGGTGACTGCTCTAGAGACTTTAAGGTACATCTGCCGCGTCTGCAGACCGATGAGTCCCTTTGTATTCTAGCTTTTAAACATTTGTCCTTCTGTATTTCTTTCCCTTGTTAGACATTCTAGAGTTAGGCATTGTAGATATCCAAAGGCTTGTGGTTCCGTGAGTTTCCGGATTTTGGGATAGTGTACTTGATTGTGAGAATATTATATTGTATATGCCGAGTGGCACTTTTTAACACTATTTTTATCACTCTTCATTCTATTTTAATTTGTTTTTATTCTGCATTTTGGTTATCTTCCGTAATTTAGGCTTACCTAGTCGTAGAGGACTAGGTGCAGTTATGATGGTTCACGAAGGGCGAACCAGGGTCGTGACAAGTTGGTATCAGAACTCTAGGTTCATAGGAGTCATGGATCACAAGCCAGTTTATTAGAGTGTCGCTGATCGGTACGGAGGCGTCTGTACTTATCTATGAGAGGCTATGTAACTGTTAAGAAAATTCCACTTCATTTGACTTCCTTGTCGTGCGAGATTTTGACATCACAATTCTAAACTTCTGTCTTCTATTCTCTCACAGATGGTGAGGACACGCACTACCCGATATGATCAGGCACCCGCGCCCCCTACTACAGCCGTCAGAGGCCGGGGCCGGGGTAGAGGCCGAGGACGCGAATGAGGTGCAACCAAAGCACCTGCGCGAGCTACTGCTGAGGTACCACCAGCAGTTCCAGCCAGAGTCCAGGCACCTAACATGCCTAATGCTACTACTACTCCAGCTCTTCAGGAGACTCTGGCACAATTCATGAGCATGTACACCACTCTGGCTCAGGCAGGGTTGCTTTCCCTTGTTTCAACTACATCTCAGGCCGAGAGAGGAGCACAGACTCACATCGTTCGCACTCCTGAGCAGCGAGTGCATATTGAGCAAGTCCTTGAGATTATTCCTGTACCGCCTGCAGTGCCAGTTCAGCCCGAGGACAGGGCAGCGGCTTCCAAGGATGAGCAGCTGAGGCTTGAGAGGTTCAAAAAGTACAAGCCTCCTATTTTCAGCAGTCTAGCATCGGATGATTCTCTGGGATTTCTAGATGAGTGCTACTGCATTCTTCGTATCATGGGTATATTAGGATCGAGCGGGGTTTCCTTCACTACTTTCCAGCTTCGAGGAGCCGCCTATAAGTGGTGGCGCACCTATGAGTTAGATAGTCCGGATGAGGCTGCTTCACTGACTTGGACTTAGTTTTCAGATCTATTCCTGAGAAAGTATGTTCCTCAGAGCCTCAGGGACGCATGGCGCATAGGGTTTGAGCATTTGCGCCAGGGTGCTATGACTGTCTCAGAGTATGCTGTTCGTTACACTAGTTTGGCTAGGCATGCACCAGCCTTGGTTTCTAGTGTTCGCGAGAGGGTTCGCCGATTTATTGAGGGACTTATTTCCAGCATCAGGTCTAGCATGGCTGGTGAGTTGGAGATGGATATTTCTTATCAGCAGGTGGTGAGCATTGCTAGGAAGATTGAGGGTATGCATGATAGGGAGAGAGAGGAGAGGGAGGCCAAGAGGTCTCAAGAGTCGGGACATTTCTCTGGTGCCCGTGCCACAGCTGCAGGTCGTCATGGTAGGGATTACATGAGTTGCCCTATTCATTCGGCTCTTCCAGCAGCCAGTGGTATTCCAGCTCCTCCTAGACCTCAGGAGCCTTATTATGCACTACCAGTATCTAGCGCGCTTCCTCTGTGGGGTGCTTTTAGAGGTCAGTCCAGCAGACCTGGCCCGAGCCAGTCATACGCTCCATGTCCTCCCAAATCTTGTTTTGAGTGTGGTGACACACGTCATATGGTGAGGGATTGCCCCAGACTTAGGAGGGGTGCACCTCTACAGACTTCTCAGACACAGCGTGCCCTGCAGAGTTCTCAGGCTATGTTTACAACTCCAGTTGCTACCCCACCTGCTCAACCAACTAGAGGTTGAGGTCGGGGAGGTAGAGGTTGCCCTAGAGGGGGAGGCCAGGCCAGATACTATGCCATTCCTGCCCGTACCGAGGTTGTTTCCTCCTATTCTGTCATCATAGGTATTATACTGGTTTTTCACAGAGATGCATCGGTTCTATTCAATCCAGACTCTACTTATTCTTATGCGTCTTCTTATTTTGCTCCGCATTTGGGTGTATCTCGGGATTCTTTGAGTTCCCCTATTTATGTTTCTACTCCTGTGGGAGATTCTCTTGTTGTGGACCGCGTTTATCGGTCATGTTTGGTTGCTCTTAGTGGTTTTGAGATTAGAGCCGATTTATTGTTGCTCTGCATGGTAGATTTTGACATTATCTTGGGTATGGACTTGTTGTCTCCCCATTATGCTATTCTTGATTGTCACGCCAAAACCGTGACGTTGGGTATGCCAGGTATACCGCATGTTGAGTGGAGGGGTACTTTAGATCACACTCCCAGTAGAGTTATTTCTTTTCTTAAAGCTCAACGTATGGTTGAGAAGGGGTGTAACACATATTTAGCTTATGTGAGAGATGTCAGTATTGATACCCCTTCAGTTGATTCAATTCCAGGCATGCCGCCTGATAGGGATATTGATTTTGGCATTGATCTGTTGCTGGGCACTCAGCCAATTTCTATTCCTCCGTATCGTATGGCTCATCCTAAGTTGAAGGAGTTGAAGGATCAGTTACAGGAATTGCTTGATAAGGGTTTTATTCGGCCCAGTGTATCACCTTGGGGTGCTCCTATCTTGTTTGTGAAGAACCAAAAGATGGTTCTATGCGTATGTGTATTGATTATCGCTAGTTGAACAAGGTTATAGTGAAGAACCATTATCCTTTGCCTCGTATTGATGATCTGTTTGACCAGCTTCAGGGCGCATAGGTGTTTTCTAAGATTGATTTGCGCTCAGGTTACCATCAGTTGAAGATTAGGGAGCCAGATATCCTGAGGACTGCTTTCAAGACTCGGTATGGTCATTACGAGTTCCTTGTTATGTCATTTGGGCTGACCAATGCCCCAGCATCCTTTAAGCATTTGATGCATAGTGTGTTCCCTCCGTATCTTGACTCGTTCATCATTGTCTTTATTAATAATATTCTGGTGTATTCCCGAAGTCGGGAAGATCATGAGCAGCACTTGAGGACTGTGCTTCATACTCTGAGAGAGAAGAAGTTATATGCTAAGTTCTCGAAATGTGAGTTTTGGTTGGATTCAGTGGCACTCTTAGGCCACGTGGTATTGAGTGAGGATATTCAGGTGGATCCAAAGAAGATAGAGGTCGTGTAGAGTTGGCCCAGACCATCCTCAGCTACTGAGATCTGTAGTTTCCTTGGCATGGTGGGCTACTACCGTCGTTTTGTTGAGGGGTTTTCATCGATTGCAACCCTTATGACCAGACTGACCCAGAAGGGTGCTCCATTCCAGTGGACAGAGGAGTGTGAGGCGAGCTTTTAGAAGCTCAAGACAGCTTTGATCACAGCCTCAATTTTGATAGTGCCTACAAGTTCAGGGTCTTATACGGTCTATTGTGATGCCTCGAGGATTGGCCTCGGAGCGGTGTTGATGCATGATGGCAAGGGGATTACCTACGCGTCCAGACAGTTGAAGATACATGAGAAGAACTACCATGTTCACGACCTTGAGTTAGCTACCATTGTTCACGCCCTGAAGATTTGGCGCCATTATTTATACGGGGTTCCCTGTTAGATTTATACTGACCATCGGAGCTTGCAGCACTTGTTCAAGCAAAAGGATCTAAATTTGCGCCAGAGGAGGTAGTTAGAGTTGCTAAAGTACTATGATATCACTATTTTGTATCACTAGGGCAAGGCCAATTTGGTGGTCGATACCTTGAGTCATCGAGCGTAGAGTTTGGGGAGTTTGGCTTATTTACTAGCATCGGAAAGGACTATGGTGATGGATGTTCAGGACTTAGCTAGCTAGTTTATGAGATTGGATCTTTCGAAGCCCAGTCGGGTTCTAGCTTGCGTGGTTTCTCAGTCTTCCTTATTTAATCATATCAGGGAGCGTCAGTATGATGACCCTCATTTGCTGGTCCTCAAGGATAAGGTTTAGCATGGTGATGCCACAGATATGACTATTGGTGATGACGGTGTATTGAGGATGTAGGGTCGGATTTGTGTACCCAATGTTGATGGACTTCGAGAGTTGATTCTAAAGGAGGCTCATAGTTCACGGTATTCCATCCATCTGGGTGCCGTAAAGATGTATCAGGATTTGAGACAGCACTATTGGTGGAGGCGGATGAAGAAAGATATAGTGGGGTTTGTAACTCGGTGCCTCAACTGCCAGCAGGTGAAGTACGAGCACCAGAGTCCGGGTGGATTGCTTCAGCAGATGGAGATTCTGAAGTAGAAGTGGGATCAGATCACCATGGACTTTGTAGTTGGGGTACCATGGACTTTGAGAAAGCTTGACACTATTTGGGTGATTGTGGATCGGCTGACCAAGTCCGTTCATTTATTCCTGTGTGTACTACTTATTCTTTAGAGTGGTTGGCAAAGATTTACATCCGGGAGATTGTTCATCTGCATGGAATTCCAGTTTTCATCATTTCAAATAGAGGTACTCAGTTCACATCACGATTCTGGAGAGCCGTTCAGCATGAGTTGGGTACTTGGGTGGAGTTGAGAATAACATTTCACCCTCAAACGGACGGACAATCTGAGCGCACTATTCAGATTCTTGAGGATATGCTCTGTGCATGTGTGATTGAGTTTGGAGGGTCTTGGGATCAGTTCTTGCTATTGGAGGAGTTTGCTTACAACAACAGCTATCAGTCCAGCATTCAGATGGCACTGTATGATGCTTTATATGGGAGATGGTATAGATCCCGGGTGGGTTGGTTTGAACCGGGTGAGGCTAGATTGTTGGCACAGACTTGGTTCAGGATGCTTTGGAGAAGGTTAAGGTGATATAGGATAGATGTCGTACAGCCCAGTACAGACAGAAGAGTTACACGGACCGGAAGGTTCGTGATGTTTCCTATATGGTTGGAGAGTGGGTTCTGCTTTGGGTTTCGCCTATAAAGGGCGTTATGAGATTTGGGAAGAAAGGGAAGTTGAGTCCGAGGTTTATTGGCCCTTTTGAGATATTGAGGCGTGTTGGGGAGGTTGCTTATGAGTTTGCCTTACCTCCCAGCTTGGCCGGAGTTCATCTGGTATTTCATGTTTCGATGCTCCAGAGGTATCACGGTGATCTGTCGCACGTGTTAGATTTTAGTTTAGTCCAGTTGGACAAGGATCTATCCTATGTTGAAGATCTATTGGAGATATTGGACACGCAGGTTAGAAAGCTAATGTCAAAGAAGATTGCATCAGTGAAGGTTCAGTGGCGGGGTCAACCGGTTGAGGAGGTGACCTGGGAGACCGAGCAGGATATGCGTAGCCGTTACCCTCATCTTTTTACTACTTCATGTATGTCTTTATGCTCGTTCGAGGGAGAAAGAATGTTTAAGTGTAGGAGGATGTGACGACCCGGCCGGTCATCTTAAGAATTAACGCCCTGATCCCCTATTAACTGCTTTCCCCAAGTTTATTTCTGCTAATTTGATTTGCCGGAATGTTCGATTTTGAGTTTCGGAGAGTTTTGGGACACTTAGTCCCTAAATGAGAGCTTAAGTGTTGGAGAGTTGACCATAGTCGTAACAGCGTGAAGACGGCCTCGGAATGGAAATTTGATGGTTTCGTTAGCTCCGTTGGGTGATTTCGGACTTAGGGGCGTGTTCGGATTGTGTTTTGAAGGTCCGTAGCTAATTTAGGCTTGAAATGTCGAAAGGTCAAATTTTGAAGTTTCCGGTTCGATAGTAAGATTTTGATCCGAGGGTCGGAATGAATTCTGGAAGTTGGAGTAGCTCTGTAGAGTTGAATGTGACGTGTGTGCAAATTCCAGGTCATTCAGATGATGTTTGATAGACTTTTTGATCGAAAGCATATTTTTAGAGTTTTTGGAATTCATAGGCTTGAATCCGATGAAAAATAGGTGTTTCGATGTTATATTGAGCATTCCGAAGGTTGGAACAAGTTTGAATGAAGTTATGGGATATGTTGGTAGGTTTGGTTGAGGTCACGGGGGCCTCGGGATGATTTCGGATGGTTGACGGAAGGATTTTGGGACTTTGGAGTTGTAGCTTTAGCTGTTCTTCTATCATAACCGCACCTGCGAGTGTGGGACCGCAGGTGCAAAGCCGCAGAAGTGGCGGACGAATCGCAGAAGTGGAATTTGGAGAGTTCAGCAGGAACCGTACAAGCAGTGGAAATTTCGCAGGAGCGGTACCACATCTGCGGGTGGGGAGTCGCAGATGCGAAATCTAGGACTTAAGTGAAAAGTCGCTGAAGCGACCTTTGTTTTGAAAATGCGGGACCGCAGATGCGGAAACAGTTGGGCAGAAATATAAAATATTGAGTGTTTAGTTTCAAAAGTTGGAAATTCGATTTGGAGCTCGGGAGAGGGCGATTTTGAGAGGAAATTGAAGAGGAGATCATTGGGTAACGATTCTTTAACCCTTTCTAGTTTTATTCCATCAATCTATAGTTAGTTTCATCATTTAATTTCGCATTGGAGATGAAAATTGGGGAAAAATTGGAAGAAAGTTCTTAGACCTTGAATTCGACTTTTGATTGGGAATTTTACCTTGGATTTGGATAATCTTGGTATGCATGAACTCGTGAGAGCATGAAGATTCTTAAAACATAAATTATACCCGATTCCGATATGTGGGCCCAAGGGGCGTTTTGGTCATTTTACCTAATTTCACGTATTAGCTTAGAATTTCTTTGTTGAATCAGTTACTTGAAGTATTATTTACATTATGCAATTAAATTGAATAGATTTGGGCCATTTGGATTCGAGTACTCGTGGCAAGAGCGTGGTTTCGGGTTGATTTTGAGCCGGTTCGAGGTAAGTGGCTTGTCTAACCTTGTGTGGGGGACCTTCCCCTTAGGATTGGTATATTTGGTAATTGAAATGCCTTGTACGTGAGGTGACGAGTGCGTACTTGTGCTAAATGTTGGAAATCCAGTTTTCTTTAAGTAATTACTAGTATGTTTCCTTTCATGTTTCTATTACTTGCACTATTTAGCCTGTTATTAACTTAGGAAAGCATGTCTAAGTGACTTAATTGTTTTATTTGCTCAACCTGCCTTACCTGAATTCTGTGCAGCATGCTCGGCTAGAATCACTTGTTGCCTTAACATGAAATTCTGTCATTTCTGTATATTTTCCTGTTACTGCTGTGTATTTATTTTGGGACTACGGATGTGGGATTCCGGTAGCTCCCCCTTGTCTATTTATTTTGGGACTACTGATATGGGATTCCGATAGATCCCCCTACACAGTTATATGGAACTACGGGAATGCACCTGATAGATTCCCCCAGTACTAGGTATTTACATTTGGGACTATGAAACGGGATTCCGGTAGATCCCTGCGTACTATGAGTTGGAATACGGGACGGGATCTTGGTAGATCCATTGGATATGTACATATGAGACTACAGTACGGTATCCTGAGAGATCCCTGATTGTTATTATTGGTGCTGAGCTGTATTTCCTTTCCGTGTTTACCTTGCTACTATATAGTTATTGTTGTCCTATACATCCTGTGTTATTTTACTATTGTACTTATTATACTGTTATGTTCTATACTTTTGATCCTTATATTTTATTTAATCTCAGTAGGGCCCTGACCTTCCTCATCACTACCCGACCGAGGATAGGCTTGGCACTTACTGAGTACCGCTGTGGTGTACTCATGCCCCTTCTGCGCATGTTTTTCATGTGCAGATCCAGGTACTGCGACTCAGTCCTATCACCTGTGAGGCGAGGCGACTGCTCTAGAGACTTTGAGGTACATCTACCACGTCTGCAGACCAAGGAGTCCCTTTCTATTCTAATTTTTAAACATTTGCCCTTCTGTATTTCTTTCCCTTGTTAGACATCCTGGAGTTAGACATTGTAGATATCTAAAGGCTTGTGGTTTCGTGAGTTTCCGGGTTTTGGGATAGTGTACTTGATTTTGAGAATGTTGTGTTGTATATGCCGAGCGACACTTTTAAACACTATTTTTATCACTCTTCATTCTATTTTAATTTGTTTTTATTCTGCATTTTGGTTATCTTCCGCAATTTAGGCTTATATAGTCGTAGAGGACTAGGTGCCGTCATGATGGTTCATGGAGGGCGAACCAGGGTTGTGACAGGTATCGTAGCATAACTGTAGGCTTTGAATAAGTGCAATCTCATCCCTTTTTTGTTTTATCGCATTCTTCTTTTACCATTCCATAATTACTGGAACCACTTAATTCTGACGTAATGTCACGTCATTCCATATTCCCCTTTTAGGAGAGTACTAAAAGTTGAAGCTACAACAATCTACCTATAGATATTCTACCTCTTCATTTTTGGCGTCCTTTCACATCATTGATGACACTTACTCTTCTTGCGGTAATCCTTTTGTATTAAGGATAATGAAATTCCTTACTTCCGAGGTGACAATTTCTATAACTAGCACATATAGTCTCTTAAGCTAATTTTGCTCACATTGCTTACTTTAGGGAAGCGTCTTCCTGAATGACCATTCTCTGAATTTCTCATGAATCTCCTTCCGTTGTCCATTCTATTATTTCCGGTAAAAAAACTGAAATTCTCATCATGTTGACCATTATCAAATCACTAAATCCCTAATTCATGTTTACTTTATCTTGTTCACTAGCCCATACTAAATCTCTATTATTCTGGGGTCTAGCTTTTCCTATTGGTAATCACATTAGAGTCACGAACTTACTTCTTAAAATGAGGATATGACTTCATGGCCTATACTCCTTTGTTTTCTTGAGGCCTATCACATCTCGTCTCTTCCTTCACCTGACTATGGACCCGGTAATACCGTATTTTTTTATTTACCGTTGTCATCCATTTATCACATCTTACTCATAATTCTTCCTTATCACTCTTCTCATTACTCTACTAATATTTCTACCTATCCCTTTCTTGTGAAAACTTCAGCAAGACATTCTTTTGCTTTTTGCGCCCCTTGCCCCATCTATTGGTTCTTCGGGTTGCCTAACATTTTTTTCTCTACTAGGGACGAGAGCCACACTAAGGTAATATTTATCCCTTCAAGGCTTCTAGTGCCTATCCTTGTAGTACCCATATATAGTTGTACTATTTTAGAGTGCACCATCTGGGTGTCTCACAAGGAGATCTATAAGTATCTTTATAATATTATTCGGAAATGTCAACTAACACAAACAATCCATTCACCATTTTGGGTTATTCTAACCACAGCTGGATCCCAATATCCTTTCATGTCTTAAACCATATCTGCTAGCTCCCATAGGGCACATCTTAGATTGGTGTGGCCAATTGTACACACCTTTGTTACTATTGAAGGCAACTCAAAGGCTTATATTCCTCTGCTTGAAATGTAAATACTGTTAATCTTCATCAGCTGGGCGCCTCGTACTCTTCTTCATCTTGCTTCTTTTGCTTGTTGAAACTTGTATTTATCTTCTGAATCTTTCATTATCTTCCACCATTAAGGTAGATAGGTATTCTTCCTCAAGACTCCTTATCCAGAGGCTTACACCTTTCAGTACGCACATGATCTGCTGAAGACCTCACATTTACTTATCATAAGCATGATACAAAGTCGAGTTCCTCTAATTCAACACTTCCACAGCTATATCTCTTATCGATCATCTTTCTGAACGTAGGCATCATCTTATTATGAATAAAAATAGAAGTTCAGAATTTGAATTCTTATAAGTGAGCTCTACCACACGATCTAGAGCAAGAAGAAAGAGTGACAATCCTAAATGCCATGTAGCCTCCTGCTTATAAGTGTGGTGCACGACACACCCATAAACAAGACTCTACTAGACACGGCTTGTAGACTCCCTGTGACAGAACTACTCTGATACCACTTTTGTCATGACCCAAATCGATGGGCCGCGACGGGAACCCGGTACCTTACTCAACCGAGTACCAATGTAACGTATCTTTCTTATTACATCATCATATACACGTGATATACGGGCCTAACAGGACAACATGATCATTTATAAACTCAAGTCATAGGCCGACAAGGACGTACACTTTTTCACGTACACGACATTTGTCTACAAACCTCTAAGAGTACATAAATGTTATAAAGGTCGGGACAAAGTCTTGCCATACCAAATAATACACGACTAAATTATACTAACCAAACAAGCAACTCTGAAGCAAATAGAGCGCAGCAACATCTTTCGCTGAGCTAATAGCCTACTTGGAGGGCTCTCGACCTGTCAATCGGGACCTGCGGACATGAAACACAGCGTCCCCAGGCAAAAGGGACGTCCGTACGAAAAATTCACCAAGTATGTAAGGAACATGAATAAGTATATAACATACATGGAAGAAATATAGAGTAAATGACTCAACCTGTAAGTCTGAAAACTTTATAAATCATGAAATAATTATAGTGTCATGCATATATGTATGAATGTCATGTCGTGCATAGGTACATGTATTCATAACATCATCAAGCCTATAAGGGCATCCCATCATATCATCTCGGCCACTGTGGGCAAAATCATCGCGTATACCAGCTGATCAGGTGGTGGTGCGTATATAACGTCGTAACCTTTTCCCATATCCCATATACATATATATACATATATACGCCTATATAATACCGTCTGAGTCATAGGTCAATGTACATGCATAAATGCATGAAATGCATAAGAAATACATTAATAAGATTTTCTCGGAATGCCATAAAACTCAATATGCTTTTCGGATAAACTTTATCAAATATGTATTTTTCGGAGACCCGTGAACAGAAGATGATAATAATTTACATGGGGAACCAAGAATATAGATACTCCTAGTATTTTTATGAATAGAGTAATTAATAAAAACTGTGTGTTTTCTCGTTTTTTTATATAATTTGGATCAGGCCGAAAAGGAAGAAGGGATAGCCTTAACATATCTGAACTGATTCTCTTTTGCGAAAACACGTAAAGGCGGATCGAAGTAGGGAAAAATCCATATGATATTCTTGAGAAAGATTGTATCGGGCTTTCTTTGAATTAGCATTTCATGCTGGACCTTATAGTATTTCAGAGAATTTCACATTTGGACATTGTAAAAATTCAGAGGCTTTAACGTTTGGACATTGTAAAGGTTCAAAGGTTTTAACGTTTGGACACTGTAAAGTTTTATAGGCTTTAAAGTTTGGACAGAGAGCTTTCACGTTTTTTTTGTGTAATGTTTTAGACTTGATTTTTGTATTTTAAGAGTGGAAAGTTGGTTTTATAATCAAGGTCTTTAGGAATCAATGCATAAGGTCTTTAGAATGAGATGTGTCTTGAATTAGGTTGCCACCTACTCTTAAACGAGTCTTAGTCATTTGATCAGATTGTGCCTTGTTGCCACGTCAACTTTCCCATCTTTATCCAACGTTTTTTTTTCAATTAACTTAATTAGGTAATATTCCGCTACCTGGTAATTAATCAATTACCCGCATAATTAAGAATTATCTCAAATTACTCAAAATTCTACTTATTTTTAATACACTTTATATATCCCACAATCATGGTCATATGGTACTTATATGGTACTAATCCGTAAATATCGGGTATTAACGCTCAGCCCATATTTTATCCCCACATGCCAAACATGGACAAAAATTCAATTTTTTGACTTGCTTCCCCTTTCACCTTCACGAATTTACTTGTCACTTGTGAAATAGCATAATCTTTATAATGTCCAAATAATATTTTCCTTGGACGGATGTCAATTACCTTAGACAAATTCAACGTACAATACTACATGGTGCAACATAGTCGTAATTTAGTATTGCGAAGCATAACATCATCGTAATATAATACTGTGAGATGTAATATCGACGTAATATTGCGGGGCGTAACAGATGGTTCTTCGCATTTACTAGCTTCGCAATTGCGAAGATCAGGTTGCAAATGCGATATCTGCAGCTGATAACTTTGGACTTAGACGGGATTTTTTATTCATTCTCCCATTTTTCAAAACCTAAACTTCAAGAGGCGATTTTTCAAAGGCTAGTTCTTCCCCAAATCATAGGTAAATGATTTTTAACTCATTTCTTTCAATCATTTACTTCTTTTCACAAGATTTCATCCTAGAATCTAGGGTTTTTCATGGTGGAATTGGGGATTTTTGGGTAGAACTTAAGAATATCCAAATTTGGGGGTTTAGACCTCAAATAGAGGTTGGATTCCAAAACCAATTGTATATCTGGACTCGGGGGTGAATGAGTATTCAGGTTTTTTTCTGAATTTCGGGTTTTGACTAAGCGGGCATGGGGTCGGTTTTGACTTTTTCGGGAAAATGTTGGAAAACCTATAATTATGTATTGGAATTGATTTTTTTAGCATTAAATGTTGTTTTAAGTTAATTATGACTAGATACGAATGGATTAGAGGTGGAATCGAGAGGTAAAGCGGTAATTGACCTTTGAATTGTCTGTTGGATTGAGGTAAGTGTTTGGTCTAACTTTGACTCGAGGGATTAGGGATCCCCTACTTAGTTGCTATGTGAAATTCCATGTGTGTGGCGTATAGGTGTAGAGACGAGTATCTATGCACCGCCAAATTATTTGTTTAGCTTGTTCCCTTCCCCGTTCCCAATATATTGTCTTCCTATCTTAATTGCTACATGCTTATTGATGCTTCCATGTCTAATTGCTTCTTGTTAGATGTAGTTTACTTTATTGAAGGTAGTAATTGTTCTGTAGTTTCATTGTATTACATTATTGGTTTAAGTTGGTTTGTTGGTGTTTCAAGATACATTTTGGTTGGTCTCGCTGTGTAGTAATAATTGAGGAGATTTCATAATTGTATAGATTTCTGTATGATTTGGTTGAGGAATAAATGTTGTGGAGGGTTTGAGCTAAATTGTGAAATACTTGTTCTTATTGTGTGATTGGATTGATATGGTGGGATCGTGTTGTGTGCCGCAACATGAGGAATAAGGGTGAAATGTGATTGATGGGATCGGGCTGTGTGCCGCAATAAGGAGTAATAAGGGTGGATAGGTGGGATCGGGTTGCACGTCGCAACAAGGGTGATATATTGAGGAGTAATAAGGGTGGACTGGAGAGATCAAGTTGCACGCCGCAAAAAAGAGTAATAAGGGTGAATGTTCATATTGTTACTGATTATATGGTAGGATCGGGATGCGTGCCGCATCATTTTTTTGTTTATGTATTCTATTTCTACTGTAATTTTATTCTGTAGCATTGAAATTCTTTTAAGGATTGGGTGTAACTAAGTACTGGCAGGATAACTGAGTTCCATATTTATTTACTACAAGTTACTGTTTCATTTCGTTCTGTATTTCCTTTTGCTTTATTATCAACTATATGCAGGTTATATTGTAAATTCCCCACCTTAGCCTCGTCACTACCTTGTCGAGGTTAGGCTCGGCACTTACCAGTACATGGGGTAGGTTGTACTGATACCGCACTCTGCACTTTCTGAGCAGATATCAGAGCTGGTTGTGGCTAATCGAAAGGTCGGTTGCAGGCATTCATCCAGGAGATCCAAGGTAGTCCTGCCGGCGTCCGCTGGCCCTGGTGTCCCATCCTATATTTTCCTCACTTCTGTTTTATTTTCCTTCGACACATATGTATTCTTCTTCAAACCCATGCTTGTAGCATAGCATGTTCGTAGGTTGTGACACTAGTTTGTGGGTGGTAATTGTTTCGGTTTTGTTAATAGTATAAGGATAATCAGTTAAATATGTACTTCCGCATATATTTCTGTTTGAATTAAAATGTAAAGGAAGAAGGTGATTATAACTCTAACATTGGCTTGCCTAGCAAGTGCGATGTTGGGCGCCATCACGGTTTCGACGGTGGGAAATCCGGGACATGAATAATTGGTATCAAAGCACTAGGTTGCCTAGGTCTCACAATTCATGAACATGCTTAGTAGAGTCGGAGGGATCGGTATAAAGACGTCTGTGCTTATTCCCCAGAGGCTACGAGAGTTAGGAACAATTTTAATTCTATTCTTCTCTGTCGTGCGATTTGATCTCCCAATGATAATTGAGCATTCTACTCTATTCCTTCTCAGATGGCGAGGACGCGTATCGCTTCATCAGTTGATCAGCAGCCCGATCCCCCAGGTTAGCTCCTACGAGGGGCAGAGGACGAGGCCGAGGCAGTGCTAGAGGCCGAAAAAGGGGCATGGCTCAGTCCAGAGCTTGAGTAGCAGCACCAGCGGTGGAGCCTCAGTGTCATGACCCTAAACTCTAACCTATCGTGATGGCGCCTATCGTCAAACTAGGCCAGCCTCAACTCAAGAATCAACATGATAATAATAAGTTTGAAAACATTTACAGAAGCTTTTAACAGTTAAAGAACTATCTGAAACATAAGAAATTTTAATAAATAGATACAATCTATCCCAAAATTGGGGTGTCACTGAGTGTGTCACACCTCCTTTTTATCACCCGAGGGGATATAAGGGAGTTTTTCTAATTTAAGTGACATTAATCAAAATGAGATTATTTATTTAATTTTTTAGAGTCACCACTTGGAATAGTTTATTTGGGTGTCCCAAGTCACCGGTTTATTTTAAAATCCCAAATCGAGGAAATTTTGACTTTATTTAAAAAGCCTGCGAACCAGAAATTCTATGTAAGGAATTCTGTTAACCTGGGAGAAGGTGTTAGGCATTCCCCGATTCCGTGGTTCTAGCACGATCGCTTAAACTATTAATAATTGGCCTAATTATCTGATTTAATACATATTTAGAACCTATTGTGCATTTTATCTTTTATACCGCTTTTAATTATTTATGGAGTTATTTCTGGAACTAGTCACGATGACGCACTCCTTTATTTATGTACACATTGCGAATCGCGCCACGTGAAACGCACTCGCGACTTGCAGCATGTTGATTTTATTATTATTCAAAATTATAGTCGGGTCACATGAAATGCACACCCGAATTGGGGATTACGTATCACGACTATGCCACGGGAACCATACCTATAGCCGTGATAATTTAATATTAATCACGCCTAAATCCACTAGCACATTTAAATTATGTTCCTAATCTTTGAGATTACCGGTGAAGCTATTGAATTAAGGAAAACAAATTCACGTGGAAAAATATGGTTTTAACGAAATTTCGTTTCTTCTTTTATTGTATTTGCTATACGTTCAACTTATTCATTGTTTTTATGAGAATAATAACAAGAGTGATTCTTAGTCAAACTATTGAATGCTTAACATAGTGATTAACCTCGAATTGTTGAGTTCAGATTTCATGTGAATTTAGTCTAACAGTTGAATAGCTCCCTTCCAGCGGGCCATAGGTAACTACGTATATGTGTAATTTAATTATTATCTTCCTAAATTCCAAAACCAAGTGCCCACTATGCATATTAATGTAATAACACACTTATAACTAAATTATAGACTAGCTATGAAAACTAAGAATGGAAACAACAATAACAAAAAGAAGCTGTTAAGCTATCACGCTCCCAAACAAAAAAATGATACTAGAAATAAATTAACATGATAAGAGTGAGGAAGAAATGGATAAAACAGAGTCATATGCCAAAATAAATATCCAAAACTTAAGAGTTTAAGAAATGAACCTTGTTTAAATAGGAACAACTTCTAATTCTCGAATAGGCGTCAAATAAAGACATGGATCGGATGACTCAACGACTTCGCTTCACTCAACTTTGGAGCTAATCATTTTGTGCGATTATGGGTCTGTTTTGAGCTAGGTTCGGAGCATTTTCTAAGGATTTTTGCTGCTATTTTTTGAAGGACATGAAACCAGTCTTTTGGGTGAAAGGGTGCTGTTTCGAGCTACAATTCAGAGGTTGCTCTTGCTGGATTTTTGAGCTAAGATGGTGGTGTTTTGGAGACGTAGGGAGAAGAAGGGACGATGTGAAGGATTGAAAGTTGATTGACGAAGTGGAACAAGACCGATTTCTGTGAGGTGGAGTTGAAGGATGAAAAGTCAGAAGAATAAGTGAATGTGAAAATGGGTTTTGTTGGGAATCAGTGAAGTATTTGGAAGTGAAGGAAATGTAGAAGAAGGCAACAACTTTTTGTTGTTTCCCTTGGGAATGGGAGTTCGTTTTTTAGCTTTAGGAAATTAAACCTTCTTTTTATAGGGAGTATGAATTAGGTTAGGCCAAATAGGGAATGAGTATGGGCTTTTGGGCTATCCGAAATTGGGCCTTTCCAACCCAAAATCTTAATTCTTTTCTACAATTAATGTAAAATCTATACTATAAAATACATAACTAACTCTAACTAATTAAATTAATAATATTATATTGTAAAACTATTTTTGGTATTTTTAAAGATTATATAAAAATAAAAATAGATAAAAATAGGTGAAAATAGTATTACTACATTAAGTACTAATAAACCTTAAATTAAATGGACTTGAAACTATTTTTGTGTTTTTGATTTTTTTTAAATACTAAATAACAATAAAGTTAGTGTATTAGAATCCTAGAAAAATTCAAATAACTCAAATAAATATATAAAATATGCGAAACTGCTAATATAGTGTGAAGACGTGGGGGTCAAAAATTACATGTCTACAGCTACCCCTCTTTGAATGGAAACACAAAGAGTTTTCAGACAAAGAACGATGAGACAGGTTTTTTGACCCGACCCTTAATTAGAGAGACCAAAAACTAAAAGCAAAGAGGATGTGACCGAGCCTTGGTATCTGAGCTGCCTACATATCCTTGGCTATAAAAGAATCAGACCACGTGTAGTTCAGAAGTGGATCAAGTGATGGAGTGTGTGGAGAGAATGAGAGAGTCGAGTAAGGTTCCGTCAAGGTTCCGGTCCATGGTCCTGTTATTACATCAAAATCAAAATTAAAAAGACTAACTAAGCCTATCAGGTACGAGTTACAAGATTCCTATGTATGAGTCTTCTGAAGCTTGATCTTGAGTCTTGGTTGGTTCTTCATGCAAACTCTGATCTGGATCTTGATGCTTCTTTGCTGCAGGTGCTGGTTCATTCCTTTTTCAACTTCTTGGATCAAGGCGTGACATGAAAATCTTGTGACTTAAATTACGTCTTGAGCAGTCCACATCTTTTCTCCGCTTCTGCACTTTGAGTTCACTTCTTTTTCTATTTCTTCTTTTTCTTTTATTCTGCGTTGAGACTCCTTCTTTTGGTCGTCTCGAAACTTGTGCCTCAAGGTAAAAACCTACTCAGGCTCCAAAGCAAACAAACGAACGAAATTTTTCTGCCCCAGTTTTGACTAGGAAAATTTCGTGAGTTTTTGTAAGAAAAATTTAAACTACTTCTTTATTAAAAGCAATAAAATCAGGAATGTGTATCCTTGAGAAAAAGAGATTAGGGAGTGGAGACCCTATATTAAAATGAAATCATCTCGTGATTTAAGGACCTAAGTTGGAAAGATTACCAGGTTATACAGGCATCAACTAAGGAATAGGACCCTATGTTGGAAAAGATTACCAATATTAACAAGAAATGCCCCTGTCGAGAAGGACAGAAGGGAGAGTTTTTTTTTCAATAACTAGCCTTAATGATCGTGACATGGATTTTGGACTTAATGGCCGATCTATCAAACTAATCCAATCTTCCCTTTTACCATTCTTATGACCTTTGAAGTCGGGTTTGTTCATGCCAAATCTTTGCGTCTGCTTCACGACTCACCTTTGACTAGTGGTGCCTCAAGGGGTTTTCACCAACAAGTCTCTGTCATTTATTTGTCTCTTCTTACCATCGCCTTACAGTGCCCGTGAAGGTTTTCACTAGTAACACTCTCTCATTTTTAAAGAAAATTTTTTTCTGGAAATGTTTATGAGTTTTGGAAAGGAAATGCATTTGGAATTTGATTGTATCGAGCCCGTATTTTGGTTCCGGAGCCTTGTAGAGGTCTTATATATGAAATAAAATGAGTCTGTGAAATTTGGTAAGAAACGGAAAGTCGTTTGAGGTGATTCGGACTCGTACTTATGAAAATTCCTACTTTGAAATCTTTGAAGATTTTCTTATATTTCTATGCTAAATTCGTTGTTGAAGAGGTTATTTTGGCGATTTGATTGCACAGATAATTTTGTATGATGTTTTTGAGATAGTGTAAATGTTTGGTTTCGGAAGGTCTTGAACTTGGAAAAGATTGTAGGTTTTCAGTTTTCTGGTGTACTGGTGTGTTCTTCTTCGCGTTCGCGGAAGGTCTCTTGCGAACGCGAAGGGTTAGTCAGGATGAAGGAAATATCCTTCTACGCGAACACGAGACACAAGACACGAACGCGAAGCCTTGGGGGTGTTTCCCTTCGTGAACGAGAACCTTCTATCGCAAACACGAAGGCCTTTGGGCCTAGGGAAGGGGAAGGGAATTTTGTGCTACGCGAACGCGGCCACTTGCCCGCGAACGCGAAGGCTCGAGGATTCAAAGCTCCACGAACGCGAGCCAAATGTCGCAAACACGAAGGTCACTTAGTCCCAACTTTTCGCGAACGCGACAGCACTATCACAAACGCGATGAAGGCCTGTCCAGTGATTTTAAAACAAAAGCCAAATCGGAATTTAATCAAAATTTCATAACTTCTTCTTCCAAACTCCAAATTGGGCGATTTTTGAAAGAGGATTTCACCACCAATTCGCAGGTATGTAATGTTAGACTCATTTTCTTCAATTTCCATTAACACCCATTAGATTTATAGGCTTAAAATCATGTTCTTAAGGATTGAAAATTAGGGGTTTGGGTAGAGTTAGGGCTTTTTGTATAATTGTGATTTAGACCTCGTTTTGGGGTCGAATTTTGGAACTAATTATATATTCGGGCTCGTGGGTGAATGGGTGATCAGGTTTTGGTCCGAACCTCGTGTTTTGACCAAGCAGTCTCGGGGTCAATTTTTGACTTTTTGGGAAGAATGATGGGAAAGCTATAATTAAACATTGGAATTGGATTGTTTAGCATTTATTGATGTTATTAAGTCGATTATGTCTAGATAAAATTGATTTGGAGTCAAATTCAAAAGGAAATGTGGTGTTTAAGGCTTGAGTTGTCCGTGGATGTTCGAGTTAAGTGTTCGGTCTAACCTTAGCTTTAGGGATTAGGAGTTGTGTCCTATTTGCTATTTGTTTCTTGTTAAGTACGACATATAGGCATGGTGACGAGTATCTATACATTAGTGTCGAGCATGACCGTGAGTCTTAAATTGCACTTTATTTTGTGTTCGTAAATAGTACTACGGATGCTTTAATTGATGATTCTCAATATTGAGCAAGGTTTAAGTATGTTTTCATGGAAATTACTTATGATTGAGTATTAGTGTTAGCTGAGATGAGTAGAAGTTGGGTTAAGATTGAATATAGTTGTTTCTCCCTTGCTGGGACGTATTTAATTTTACTGCTGAATCCTTTGCCGGGACAGTGTAGCTTATTGTTGATCCCTTGCCAGTACTCTTGGTATTGTTGTTGTTAAAGGTATATAAATGTTATGTTGGATCGGGTTGCACGCCGCAACAATACTATATATGGAACGGGTTGCTCGACGCATCAATGTTATATTGGATCGGGTTGCACACTGCAACAATGTTATGGGTGGATTTGGTTGCACGCCGCAACAATGATATATATGGATCGGGTTGCACACTGCAACAGTTATATAAATGGATCAGGTTGCACACCGCAACAGTGTTAAATGATAAGGATCGGGTTGCGCGCCGCAACATTGTTATTATGGTTTTGTTGTAAATATTGAATTGTTTTCTCATATTTCCCTTATGTTTCTGCTGGATTCGATATTTCCCTACAACATGCACCCCTCCTATGTTAATTGTTTATTCCTATTTATTTTTCGTTGTATATTATATAACTGCACAGGTTTATTTGGAGTCTTGTCCTAGCATTGTCACTACCTCGCCGGGGTTAGGCCAGACACTTACCATCACATGGGATCGATTATGCTGATGCTACACTCTGCACTATGTGCAGATTCCGGAGTAGCTTTTGGACAGTAGCACTTGGGGAGCCTACCTTCAGTCCAGCTAGAGATCCCGAGGTAGTTCTGCAGGAGTCCGCAGGCCCGACGTTCTCTTCTACTTTATTATGTACTCTATTTTCATTAGATTTTGAGACAGATTGTATTTCTTTCAGACACTTGTTGTAGTAATCTTAGTCTGTCTGTAATATTGTGACACCAGATTCCGTGTAGAGATGCTTGTTGTCATTATTGTACTGGTCTTGGTTATTATATTAGATTAAGTCTTCCACTTGATTTCATTTATCGTTAATATCTAAATGTTGGATACCTATTAATTCAGATTTTTAAAAAGGGTTAAAAATGAAACAGTTAGAAATTTTCTATGTTTAATGGCTTGCCTAGCTTCTATGAGTAGGCGCCATCACGACTCTCGAGGGTGGAAAATCTGGGTCGTGACAAGTTGGTATCAGAGCTCTAGGTTACATAGGTCTCACAATTCATGAACAAGCTTAGTAGAGTCTGAGGGATCGGTACGGAGACATCTGTATTTATCCCCAGAGGCTACAGAGTTAGGAAACATTGAACATTTATTCTTTCCTGTCGTGCGAATTGGTTTCTCAATGCTAATTGAAATTCTACTATGTTCTTTTGCAAATGGCGAGAACATGCGCTTCCTCATCCACTGACCAGCAGCCTGAGCCCCTAGCAACAGCTCCCACGAGAGGCAAAGGGCGAGGCTGAGCCGTGCTAGAGGCCGAGGTAGGGGCAGAGCTCCGCCCAGTGCAGCAGCACCTGCAGTAGAGCCTTAGGTTGACTTTGATGATGAGTTTCCAGCCCCAGCAGTTCCGGTGGGCCCAGCTCAGGTCCCATAGGGATTTATTGCTACCCCAGTACTTCAGGATGCTCTAGTCAGTCTAGTGGGCCTTATGGAGAGTGTCACCCGGGCAGGGTTGCTTCTTGTAGCACCAGCCGTCTCTCAGGCTGGAGGAGGAGCCCAGACTCCTACTACTCGCACCTTGGAGCAGCTATGTCTACCGATACCTTGTGGAGGTTGGATAGGTTCACCAAGCTCTTTACTACTACTTTCAGCGGTGCATCCATTGAGGATCCCCAGGATTATCTAGACAACTGTTATGAGGTTCTCAGGAACATGGGGATAATTGAGATCAATAGGGTTGATTTTGCCACTTTTTGCTTGTCTGGATCCACCAAGATTTGGTGGAGAGATTTCTATTTGGCTAGACCAGCCGGATCGCCAGCTTTGACTTGGGAGCAGTTTACTCAGCTATTTCTGGAGAAGTTCTCCCCATCACTCAGAGAGAGGCCTATCGGAGGCAGTTTGAGCGTCTCTAGCAGGGTTCCATGACTGTTACCCAGTATGAGACTAGATTCATCGACTTGGCTCGTCATGTTTTTATCATACTTCCCACCGAGAGAGAGAGAGAGGGTGAGGAGGTTCATTGATGGATTTATTCAGCCGATTCGTCTTCAGATGGCTAGGGAGACTAGGAGTGAGATTACTTTCCAGGAGGTGGCAAATGTGGCCAGGAGAGTAGAGATGGTTCTGTCACAGGGAGGTGGTCATGGGTCAAACAAGAGGCCCCGTCATTCAGGCAGATTCAGTAGTGCCTCGTTTGGAGGTAGGGATTCGTATGGTAGAGGCCATCCTCCTAGGCCCTTTCAGTCAGCACTTCAGGTTTCTCACGGTGCTTCAGGTGGCCGTGGTTCTCACATGCAGTATTCTAATCATCAGCCCTATAGTGCACCACTATCTCCTATCAATGCACCACCGCTCTAGATTTTTTGGGGTGGTCATTCAGGTCGCCAGGGGCAGTCTCTGTTTCCTCAGCCACAGCAGTCAGGTGGATGTTTTGAGTGTGGTGAGTATGGTAATATTAGAAGGGCTTGTCCAAGATTGGTGGGTACTCAGTCGCAGCATAAGGGTTCCCATGTTATGGTTCAGGCACCAGGTGTTCCACAGACCATCCAGCAAGCTAGAGGTGGGGCTAGAGGTGCTAGAGATGGAGGTAGAGGTGCTAGAGGTCGAGGCCATCCAGCTGCAGGCCGTCCTAGAGAGGTAGTCCAGGGTGGTGGGGCCCAGCCCCAATGTTATGCTCTTCAATCCAGGCCTGAGGCTAAGGCTTCCGATGCAGTTATCACAGGTATTGTTCTGGTTTGTGGCAGAGATGCTTCCGTTTTATTTGATCCAGGGTCTACGTACTCCTATGTGTCATCTTATTTTGCATTGTATCTGGTCATGCCTAGTTATTCCTTGAGTGCCCCTGTATATGTGTCTACACTGATGGGTGACTCTATTGTGGTATATCGGGTCCATCATTCTTGTATAGTTGTGATTGGAGGTCTTGAGACTCGTGTAGATTTGCTTCTTTTGGACATGGTTGATTTTGATGTCATACTAGGGATGGACTGGTTATCACCTTACCACGCTATCTTGGACTGTCATGCCAAGACTATGACCTTAGCCTTACTAGGTTTACCTCGTTTATAGTAGAGAGGGACTCCTGGTCATTCTACCCGTAGTGTTATTTCTTATGTGAAGGCTCGGTGTATGGTCGAGAAGCGGTGTTTAGCCTATTTGGCATATGTTTGTGATTCTAGTGCTGAGGTTCCTTCTATTGATTTTGTGCCCATTGTTTGTGAGTTTCCTGAGGTTTTCCCTTCAGACCTGCTGGGTATGCCACCCGATATGGATATTGACTTTTGCATTGATTTGGCTCCGGGCACTCAACCCATTTCTATCGCGCCGTATCGTATGGCCCCGTCTGAGTTGAAAGAGTTGAAGGAGCAGTTGCAAGACTTGCTTGAGAAGGGTTTCATTAGGCCGAGTGTTTCGCCTTGGGGTGCGCCAGTGTTGTTTGTTCTTACGGATCGATGAGAATGTGTATTGATTACTGGCAGTTGAACAAGGTTACGATCAAGAATAAGTATCCATTGCCGAGGATTGATGATATGTTTGATCAGCTTCAGGGTGCTAAGGTATTTTCTAAGATTAATTTGAGATCTAGCTACCATCAGCTGAGGATTAGGGCATCTGATATCCCTAAGATAGCTTTTCGCATTCGATATGGGCACTATGAGTTCTTTGTGATGTCATTCGGGTTGGCAAATGCCCCAACAACTTTTATGTATTTGATGAACCGAGTGTTCAGGCCTTACTTGGATTCGTTCGTGATAGTCTTCATTGATGATATTTTGATATATTCCCGCAGCAGGGAGGAGCACGAGCAGCATCTTAGAGTAGTTCTTCAGACCTTGAGAGATAGTCAGTTATATGCTAAGTTCTCAAAGTGTGAGTTCTGGTTGAGTTTAGTTGCATTCCTGGGTCATGTTGTATTAGCAGAGGGTATTCAGGTTGATCCGAAGAAGACTGAGGCAGTCAAGAACTGGCCTAGACCAACATCACCTACTGAAATTCGGAGTTTCTTGGGATTGATAGGCTACTATCGTCGGTTCGTGGAGGGGTTCTCATCTATTGCAGCCCCGATGACCAGTTTGACCCAGAAGGGTGCCCAGTTCAGATGGTCGGATGAGTGTGAGGCGAGCTTTCAGAAGCTCAAGATAGCTCTAACTACGGCACCGGTGTTGGTTATGCTCACAAGTTCAGGGCCTTATATAGTTTATTGATGTATGATGGCAAGGTTATTGCCTATGCTTTGCGGCAGTTGAAGATTCATGAGAAGAACTACCTGGTTCATGATTTTGAGTTGGCAGCCATTGTTCACGCATTGAAGATTTGGAGGCATTATCTGTATGGCATGGTATGTGAGGTGTTCACGGATCATAAGAGTTTTCAGTATTTGTTCAAGCAAAAGGAGTTGAATTTGAGGTAGAGGAGTTGGTTGGAGTTGTTGAAAGAGTAAGATATCACCATCTTATATCATCCGGGAAACGCCAATGTGGTAGTTGATGCTTTGAGTAGGAAGTCAGCCAGTATGGGTAGTCTTGCTTATATTTTGGTCAGTGAGAGAGCGCTTGCTTTGGATATTCAAACTTTGGCCAATCAGTTTGTGAGGTTGGATGTCTCTGAGCCTAGCCATGTGTTAGCTTGCATAGTCGCTCTTTCTTCATTATTGGAGCGTATCCATGACCGACAGTATGATGATCCCCATTTGTGTGTCCTTAGAGACACAGTGCAGCACGGAGGTGCCAAGCAGGTTACCCTAGGTGATGATGGAGTTTTGAGATTGCAGAGTCGATTTTGTGTGCCTAATGTGGATGGAATCCGAGAGTTGATTTTAGAGGAGGCCCATAGCTCCCAGTACTCTATTTATCCGGGCGCCGTGAAGATGTATCAGGATTTGCAGGAGCATTATTGGTGGCAGGGAATGAAGAAGGATATTGTTGCATATGTTGCTCGGTGTTTGAATTGTCAGCAGGTTAAGTACGAGCATTAGAGGCCCGATGGTTCATTTCAGAGGATTGAGCTTTTTGAGTGGAAGTGGGAGCGGATCACTATGGATTTCGTTGTTGGACTCCCGTAGACTCGGAGGAAGTTCGACACAGTGTGGATTATTGTTGATAGGCTGACCAAGTCAGTACATTTCATTCCTGTGGCAGTCTCCAATTTTTCTGAGAGGTTAGCTGAGATCTATATCCAAGAGATTGTTCGCCTTCATGGTGTGCCCGTGCCTATCATTTCGGACTAAGGTACGCAGTTTACCTCACGCTTCTAGAGAGAAGTTCAGCGAGAGTTGGGCACGTGGGTTGAGTTGAGCACAATATTTCATCCTCAGACGGACGTGCAGTCCGAGTGGACCATTCAGATTTTGGAGGATATGCTCCGAGCTTGTGTCATTGACTTTGGAGGCTCGTGGTATCAGTTTTTGCCTTTAGCGGAGTTTGCCTACAACAACACCTACCAGTCGAGTATCTAGATGGCTCCTTATGAGGCTTTATATTGTAGGCAATGTTAGTCTCTAGTTGGATGGTTTGAGCTAGGAGAGGCTTGGATGTTGGGTGCGGATTTGGTTCAGGAAGCCTTGAACAAGGTCAAGATCATTCAGGATAGGCTTCGTACAGCTTAGTCCATGCAAAAGAGTTATGCCAACCGCAAGGTTCGTGATTTAGCATTTATGGTCGGTGAGCGAGTTTTTCTTCGAGTGTCGCCTATGAAGGGCGTGAGGAGATTTGGGAAGAAGGGAAAGCTTAGCCCTAGGTTCATTGGCCCGTTTGAGATCCTTGATCGAGTGGGAGAGATGGCTTATAGTCTTGCATTGCCGCCGAGCTTATCAGCCGTACATTTAGTGTTTCATGTGTCCATGCTTCAGATATATCACGGCGATCCATCCCATGTGTTAGATTTCAGCACTGTCCAGTTGGACAAGGACTTGTCTTATGAGGAGGAGCCGGTAGCTATTCTAGACCGACAGGTTCGTCAGTTGAGATCGAAGAGTTTTTCTTCTGTTTATGTTCAGTGGAGAGGTCAGCCTGCTGAGGCATCGACCCAGGAGTCCGAGTCCGATATGCGGAGCCGTTATCCCCATTTTTTCTCCGACTCAGGTACTTCCTTCTTCTGTCCATTCGAGGATGAACGGTTGTTTTAGAGGTGGAGAATGTGATGACCCAAAATGTCATCACTTGTTTTTAAATTGAATTCTGCATTCCGAGGCCTTAAAAACCTCTTTTAGCATCACCTCAATTTGCGTGCGCAGTCTGGGCGCGTAGCCGGAAAGCTTATATGTGAAAATCTGTGAAAAATAATAAATTTTGACTATAAAATAAATTAATTTGTCTTTGGTCAATGTATTGGGTAAATGGACCCGGACCCATGATTTGACGGTTCCAGAGGGTCTGTAGGAAAATATGGGACTTGGACGTATGCCCGAAATCGAATTCCGAGGTCCCGAGCCCGATAAATGTATTTTTAAAGAATATTGTTTTCTGGAAATATCTATGAGTTTTGGAAATAAAATGCCTTTGGAATTTGATAGTATCGGGCCCGTATTCTAGTTCCAGAGCCCGGAACAGGTCTTATATGTGAAATAAGATGAGTTTGTGAAATTTGGTAAGAAACGGAAGTCATTTGAGGTAATTCGGACCTGTACTTGTGAAAATTCCTACTTTGAAAATTTTCTTAGATTTCTATGCTAAATTCGTTGTTGAAGAGGTTCTTTTGGCGATTTGATCGCACGGATAAGTTCGTATGATATTTTTGAGATTGTGTACATGTTTGGTTTTGAGCCCCGAACGCTCGGGTGAGTTTCGAAAGGTTTTGAAATTGGAAAAGATTGCAGGTTTTCAGTTTTCTGGTGTGCTGGTGTGTTCTTCTTCGCTTTCGCGGAAGGACTCTCACGAACGCGAAGGTTTAGTCAGGCTGAAGGAAATCTCCTTCTACGCAAACGCGAGACACAGGACGCGAATGCGAAGCCTTGGGGTCTTTCCCTTCTCGAACGCAGACCTGCTTTCGCGAACGTGAAGGCCTTGGGGCTTAGGGAGGGGGAAGGGAATTTTGTGCTACGTGAACGCGACAACTGTCCCACGAACACGAAGGCTCAAGGAGTCAAAGCTCTGCGAACGCGAGCCCAATATCGCAAACGCGAAGGTCCCTTATGCCCAACTCTTCGCGAACGCGACAGGCCTATCGCGAACGCGATGAAGGCCTCTCCAGTGATTTTAAAACAGAAGCCAAATCAGGATTTAATCAAAATTTCATAACTTCTTCTTCCAAACTCAAAATTGGGTGATTTTTCAAAGAGGATTTCACCACCAATTCATAGGTATGTAATCTTAGACTCATTTTCTTCAATTTTCATTAACACCCATTAGATTTCTAGGCTTAAAATCATGTTCTTAAGGGTAGAAAATTAGGGATTTGGGTAGAGTTAGGTCTTTTTGTATAATTGTGATTTAGATCTCGTTTTGGGGTTGAATTTTGGAACTAATTATATATTCGGGCTCGTGGGTGAATGGGTGATCGGGTTTTGGTCCAAACCTTGTGTCTTGACCAAGCAGGCCCGGGGTCAATTTTTGACCTTTTGGGAAAGCTATAATTAAGCATTAGAATTGGATTCTTTAGCGTTTATTGATGCTATTAAGTCGATTATGTCTAGATACAATTTATTTGGAGTCAAATTCAGAAGGAAAGGCAGTGTTTGAGGCTTGAGTTGGCCGTGGAAGTTCGAGGTAAGTGTTCGGTCTAACCTTAGCTTTAGGGATTAGGAGTTGTGTCCTATTTGCTATTTGCTTCTTGTTGAGTACAACGTATAGCATGGTGATGAGTATCTATACGTTGGTGTCGAGCATGACTGTGAGTCTTAAATTGCAATTTATTTTATGTTCTTAAATAGTACTACAGATGCTTTAATTTATGATTCTCGATATTGAGCAAGGTTTAAGTTTGTTTTTGTGGAAATTACTTATGATTGAGTATTGGTGTTAGCTAAGAAGAGTAGAAGTTGGGTTAAGATTGGTTATAGTTGTTTCTCCCTTGCTGGGACGTATTTAATTTTACTGTCGAATCCTTTGCCGGAACAGTGTAGCTTATTGTTGATCCCTTACCGGTACTCTTGGTATTGTTGTTGTTAAAGGTATATAAATGTTATGTTGGATCGGGTTGCACGCCGCAACAATACTATATATGGAACGGGTTGCTCGACGCATCAATGTTATGTTGGATCAGGTTGCACGCCGCAACAATACTATATATGGAACAGGTTGTACACTGCAACAATGTTATGTTGGATCGGGTTGCACGCTGCAACAATGTTATACTGGATCGGGTTGCACACCGCAACAGTGATATAAATGGATCAGGTTGCACGCCACAACAGTGTTAAATGATAGGGATCGATTTGCGTGCCGTAACAGTGTTATTAAGGTTTTGTTGTAAATCTTGAATTGTTCTCTCATATTTCTCTTAAGTTTCTGCTGGATTCGATATTTCCCCCATAGCATGTACCCCTCCTATGTTAATTGTTTATTCCTGTTTATTTTCCGCTCTATATTATATAACTGCACATGTTTATCTGGAGTCTGATCCTAACCTCGTCACTACCTCACCGGGGTTAGGCCAGGCACTTACCAGCACATGGGGTCGGTTGTGCTGATGCTACACTCTGCAATATGTGCAGATTCCAGAGCAACTTTTAGATAGTAGCACTTGAGGAGCCTGCCTTCAGTCCAGCCAGAGATCCTGAGGTAGTCCTGCAGGCGTCCGCAGGCCCGGCGTTCTCTTCTACTTTATTATGTACTCTGTTTTCATTAGATTTTGAGACAAATTGTATTTCTTTCAGACATTTGTTGTAGTAATCTTAGTCCGTCCGTGATATTGTGACACCGGATTTCGGGTAGAGATGTGTGTTGTCATTATCGTACTGGTCTTGGTTATTATATTAGATTAAGTCTTCCGCTTGATTTCATTTATCGTTAATATCTAAATATTGGATACCTGTTAATTCAGATTGTTAAAAAGGGTTAAAAATGAAAGTGTTAGAAATTTTCTATGTTTAGTCGCTTGCCTAGCTTCTACGATTAGGCTCCATCACAACTCCCGAGGGTGGGAAATTCGGGTCGTGACAAAAGTAAAGGGGGTTGTGGACTTACAACTCTTGGAATCGACTCTTTCAAAAGTGAAATAAAATATTCGCCCCAGTTTCAACTATTGGGAATTTTTTTGGAATTTGTTTTTATGAATTCTTATTTGGTTGGACCGAACCGTGAGGCTACCTACGTATCTTTTTTTTAAGGAATTAGGTCAAACGTAGTTCAAACATCTAACCTAACTATAACTTTTCTTTCTTTTCCTCTGTTTTTGTGTTTTTTTCTCTTTTTTTTCTTTTTTTCGCTTTTTTTTTTATTTCAAAACAAATTGCCCCAACTTTTATTTTCTGGGGACCTGGCCAGGTCGTTACATCCTTCCCCTCTTAAACAAACGTTCGTCCTCAAACGGGTCTAAAAATATACCTGAAGTCTCAACTAGGTGTGAATATCTACTCCGCATCTCCCGCTCGGTCTCCCAAGTAGCCTCCTCCACGGGCTAACCTCTCCACTGCACTTTCACTTAAGCTATATCCTTTGACTTAAACTTTCATATCTGCCACTCCAAAATGGCCACCGGCTCCACATCATAAGTCAAATCACCATCCAACTGAACCGTGCTGAAATCCAAAATATGAGACGGAATGGTGATATTCGTCCGGAGCATAAAAACACGGAATACTGGATGAACACTCAACAAGATAGGTGGCAAGGCGAGCTTGTAAGCCACCACTCCAATCCTCTAAAGTACCTCAAAAGGCCTAGTAAACCGAGGGCTTAATTAACTTGCCCTTCTTCCCGAACCTCATAACACCCTTCATGGGTGAAACCTTCACTAGAACCTTCTCCCCAACCATATAAGACACTTCACGGATTTTCCTGTCGGCATAACTTTTCTACCTCGACTGCGCCGTGCGAAGCCGCTCCAAAATCAATTTAACCTTGTCCAAAGCATCTTGAACCAAGTCAGTACCCAATAGCCTAGCCTCGCCCGGCTCTAACCAACCCACTGGAGATCTACATTGCCTTCCATATAAAGTCTCATACGGAGCCATCTGAATACTCGACTAATAATTGTTGTTATAAGTAAACTCTATGAACGACAGAAACTGATCCCATGCACCCCCAAAATCAATGACACAAGCGCGTAACATGTCCTCCAATATCTGAATAGTGCTCTCGGACTGTCCATTCGTCTAAGGGTAACATGTTGTGCTCAATTCAACCTGGGTGCCTAACTTTCGCTGCATGGCTCTCTAAAATTGCGATGTAAATTGCGTGTCTCTATCTGAAATGATAGAAACTGGCACACTATGAAGGCGAACAATCTCTCTAATGAAGATCTCAGCCAACCAATCTGAAGAGTAAGTACTCACTGGAATGAAGTGCGCGGACTTGGTCAGCCAATCCACAATCAACCAAATAGCATCGAACTTCCTCGAAGTCCATGGGAGCCCAACTACGAAATCTATGGTGATCCGCTCCTACTTCCACTCCGGAATCTCTATCCTCTAAAGCAATCCACCCCGTTTGAGGTTTTGAATGACATACCTTTTCTATTATGTAGAAATGATAAAACATAACATCCAAGGTTGAAACCTATGGGTCATTAAATCAAATTTATTTATATTAGCAAAAGTTTAAAAATCACAGCATCAAAAAGACAATTCCAGCAATAAGAAGATAAAATCTCAAACTATTAAATAGATGACATAAACAATTTCAGATTTTTATAGAGGAAATGGAATTTTCTCTAATATGCCACAAGTAATATACCATATAACCTTTAATGACACTACCAAGTTAACGAATGATTCATAGATGAGGAGTCTTGTAACTGTAATGCGACGGAAAAAGATAAATGCGTAGGTGTATCACTCTAACTTCATCCTAAATATGCAATACCTAATGATCATCTTAATGAGTTTTTTATATTTACCATAAAATTTTATATATCCTTAATATGATAGAAAAGATAATATAAATTATTCTACTAAAGGAGCATCTATAAAAAACTATGTAAGAGTATAACCACGAATGCGGAACCAAAGTATGGTTTATTTTTACTAAAAATACTCAAATAAGTGTAAAAAAAAAAAAGTTACCAAAGTATATATAACGCCACTAATAGTGGCGCTATACAGTAACGTTAACTGTACCGTTACTGTATAGCGCCACTATTAGTGGCGTTATACTGACAAACTTACATAGCGCCATTAATAGTGGCGCTATATGCCTTATACCTGAAGACATAGCGCCATTAATAGTGGCGCTATACCCCTTAATACAAATCCCCCATCTTCTTCTTCTTCGTTCCATCTCCCTCATTTTCACTTCTGGTCCCCCCACCACCACCACCGATTCTGGTCCCCCACCACCACCACCACCGATTCTGCCCCCATTTTTTAAAAAAAAAAAAAATTTTGGGTCCCCCCGTCACATAAAATTTTAATATTTGTGGTCCCACTGTCGAGTAGAGCTTCGTGTTATTGTGGATTCACTCTTCCGGAGTCAAAATTTCGATCTATCTACATTTCGAAAATTCTAAATCGAGGTATTTCGATTTATTTTAAGTTGAAACTTTTATAACAATGCATATTACTTGATTTGTATGTGTTCTATTTCGGTTTGTGTTTATTTTTTCCGAAACTAGCATGTTAAATTTTATCCGGATTTAATTTTAGTGTTGTATAAAAATATGTAAATTAGTCTAAAAATGTGTTTGATAATATCCTCATGTATATTTATGTGTTTTTATGCCGTTTAGTTTAGATTATTGTTTAGCGTAGTAAAATGTATACTTTTTTAGCGTAGTAAAACGTAGACCTTTTTAGCGTAGTAAAACGTAGACCCCTTTAGCGTAGTAAAATGTAGAGCCTTGTAGCATAGTATTGTGTAGTAATTGTTTAATTATCTTATATTCTAGCACGAAACCCATAATTATATATATATATATATATATATATATATATATATATATATATTATTTTTACAATTTAGTTATTAAATAAATATGAATAAAAATTATTAAAAAAAAAATTATTAATGATAGTTTGGTAACACTGAGCTTCAGAAAATCTAGCACGAAACCCATAATTATAAAATATATATATATATATATATATATATATATATATATATATATAATTTTTACAATTAAGTTATTAAAAAATATGAATAAAAATTATTAAAAAAACATAAAATTATTAATGATAGTTTGGTACCACTGGGCCTCAGAAAATCTAGCACGAAACCCATAAGTATATATATAATTTTTACAATTAAGTTGTTAAAAAATATGAATTTAAATTATAAAAAACACACATAAATTTTAATGATAGTTATTAAAAATTATGAATTTGCAGTTGACGACATGGATGCACTTATACATCTTATATATATATATATATATATATATATATATATATATATATATATATATATATATATATAATTTTTACAATTTATTAAAAAATATGAATAAAAATTATTAAAAAAACATAAAATTATTAATGATAGTTTGGTACCACTGGGCCTCAGAAAATCTAGCACGAAACCCATAAGTATATATATAATTTTTACAATTAAGTTGTTAAAAAATATGAATTTAAATTATAAAAAACACACATAAATTTTAATGATAGTTATTAAAAATTATGAATTTGCAGTTGACGACATGGATGCACCTATACATCCCGGCCCTCAGACGTCGGAGCTACTACCCCTACAGCCCCAGCATAGGTCCGAGCATATATGGGGGGAGAGTTGCTTACGCAGACTTTTCGGGGCAGGAGAGTGGATTTATTGTGGGAGTTTTTGACTCCCCCCCTCCTCCCCGCGTTCTACATCCCCGTGTGGTCCATCACCTGGAGGAGATGGGATTATATAGGATCATTAGCATTGGCCGGATACAGCTCGACTATGCTTTGATCACGGCGGTGATTGAGCGGTGGCGACCGGAGACGCACACTTTCCATCTGCCCATCGGCGAAGCCACCATCACACTCCAGGATGTCGAGATTTTATATGGCCTGTCCACCGATGGCTTGCCAGTTTTACTGCCTGGGAACATGAGATATTTTAACCGGGCTGCTCACGGGCTTCATCGTCGATGTTAAACTCTGAGTAAAAAGCAACCCCTTGCGGCGTAACGGAATACGGATATCTTCCGGTTACTTTGAGTATCACTGAACGTTTTCTCACACTCATTTTTTTGCATAACAACGATATCAATGTTTCGTACTCCATTGAAAGTGGCAATTTAACATTACACTTAGCAGGTAAACTGTAGCCCACAGAGTTATTCTCCATCACAACCTCACCCCCCAATATAATGATACTCTTATTCTACGTTCTTCAGACATAATGAAAAAATGCTGGAGAATTTAACAACAATAGAAACCAACAAGAGTTAAAAAAAATTTTGAATGAAGTTGGGGCGATTCTACGATGTTTCTATAGAAAATGGCTAGCCGGGTTATTTTTTTTTTTTTTTTGTATATAGCGCCACAAAAAGTGGTTTTATACGCATTTAAATTATTGAACCCAGACATTATTGGTGGGGTCAGGTAATAAGGCATATAGCGCCACTATTAATGGCGCTATGTAAGTTTGTCAGTATAACGCCACTAATAGTGGCGCTATACAGTAACGGTACAGTTAACGTTACTATATAGCGCCACTATTAGTGGCGTTGGTAACTTTTTTTTTTTACATTTATTTGAGTATTTTTAGTAAAAATAAACCATACTATGGTTCCGCACTCGCATAACCACTCCAAAAATTGTACGGTGAATTTTAGCCAGAGACAAACAATAAAGTTAGTTTAAATAGCTTAAACCAATTTCAAACCTAAGATCAACATATAGAAAATAAAAAAAAATGGTAATACTATCACTATCGGGACAAGATATATCCGGTTTTATCAACAGTTCCAACAAACAATATACACGCCCTTAAAGCAAATATTGAGTTTTTGGGTCCTAAAAAACCTGAAAATTGAAATTTCTAACCCAATATCTTAACTAACCTTGAGCCTGCGAAAAAATAAAGAAGAATTACATATAGAGACGATTGAAATTGCATAAGCATCAAGTTTATATCACAGACGAGATAAAGAGATGTTAATATCACGAAATACTCTACTAATTGCAGAGGCGAATCTAGGCTTTATGAAAATTTCTTTTATATATATATATATATGTATGATTCACACACCTACCACTAGCCAGAAAGACAGAATAGGACGACTAGATGATTCAGTTATTTTTTGGTTATTCCAATTAGGTCTTTTATTTTAAAAATGGCAAAGAAGTTCGATTTAAGTTCAATTTTTACGTTTTGTTTACTATTTTCTAGGATAAAATCACCAAAAAAAAATATTTTATGAAAGTACGCCTCCATATAGAAAGTTTTCTTAAAGAGTAGCTTAATTACTAGTATATAATTTTTGTTTGATTTTATTAATTGATTATTATTATTGGATTAATATTTTTAATTTAATTATTGAGTTATATCACAACTATATTCAAAGCCAAAATTTTAAAATTATCAATCTATGAGAATCAACTTAAAACTTCTTTTAATCATGACTTTTTTTCAAAAATCAACAAATGATACTGTTCAAATTATACTCCAATATATAAATTAATAATATTGTATCACTAAAAAGAGAAACTATATATTACTTAAAATTTCAAAATTATGCATTGAAAGAAATTGCTTATGAAATAATATAATTGTAGGAAACAAAATATAGGCTAATGTAAAGAAATTTAAAAAAAGAAAGAAGATGGAAGATTTACTAGCAAATAACAAGAAGAAGAAGAAAACGAGAAGAAAAAAAAGGGTAAAATGAAAGAGGAGGAACAGACTGCTGTAGGGAATTGAACCCAAACACGTACGGTTAATGAGAAACTTCAGCACCAACACCGAACTATGGCACCCCCACGGAGTTTTTGCAATTATGGCGCCGTTTTTTTTTTATATATAACTCATTTTACATAGAAATCAACAGATTTATTTAGAATTTCTGTCGCAGCGTGCGAGTGGCATACCACTCCAATCCTATAAGGTAGATCCGCCCCTGATTAATTGCATCAAGAAAGAGTAGGCGGATAGTTAATAAAGAAAGTCATCTTCTACGAAGAAATAGACGGCATGCTTGGTAGAGAAAGAGACTATGTCGGTCAGACCTTGGGCGGAAGGAAATGATTAGCTTGCTAGGGTCAAATCTTATTCCGCTGAAACTTTTGCCCTAATGATGGTCTTCGGCGAGAGGAGAACCAAGTAAATTGATTCCAAAGAGAAATAAAATAGTCTTTGGAGGGAACATATATTTAGGGAAAAAATGGAGGGAAGATCTAAAATAATAAGAGTACTAAAAAATATACTATTATTAGTGGCTATTCTTTTCTGTTGCCAGTAAAAATCTATTTATTCCCAGCAAATATATGATTACTACTAACATTGATATTCATTTAATGAATTACCGGCAATTAGTATATTTCCACTAAATAATTGCCGCTAAAAGTCTATTTTGGTGTAGTGTGCTGACAGTTGAGACACCGAGCTACAAACCCAACTATATCTTTCTTCATTCTCCTCCACCAATAGTGCTACCTCAGGTCCTGGTACATCTTTGCGGCACCCGAATGGATGAAATACCGCGAGCTATGTGTTACATCAGGTACTTTAATATTAGGACTAGTCGTAGTAATCCATATGAGCTTGAAGTGATTAAAACCATTCATGCGGTTATAGAGGATTTGTGACTATGTTATTGTAAGACCCCGTAAGTTTAACGATATTGATACAGTTATATACATTTGATATGGTATTTTGAGTGAAAAGTTTTTGTAAAATGTTTGAAAACATAATTTAAAATAGTTATTAATATTACTACTTCCAAATATGCTTTAAATTATACACATAATATGTAAAACATTTATGAGATTTTCTTTATTATAAAGATAAAAATTATTTTCTCACAAGAAAAGAAGGTTATCTTTTTACCCTTTTAAGAATTAAGCGTACAAAAATTTGTACTCTTTCTATGATATTAAGAAAATTAGAAGTTGAGAAAATATATGTATTTTTACATCGTTGTTTTAATGAAATAATAGTGTATGTATTGATTTTATATGGTACCATGATTTATTAATATTTTAATATTTTAATATTAGTACTTTAGGATGTGGACAAGACTATTTTCGAGGTTATAAGTATTTATGATACGTCAAACAAGTGATAAATAAATTCGTGAAGGTAAGAGGGTAAGTGAATCGAAGAAAATGAGTTTCGTCGAAGTTTGATAATTTGGAATAAAATACGGACCAAGCTATAATACCCGGTATTTATGGACTAATGCCATAAAAGGTAATACTTTCCATAATAGTAAGGTGTATAAAGTATGTTAAAAGTGAGTAGTATTTTATGTAATTTGAGATAACTTAATTATGTGAATAATTGGGTAATTAATGGCTTTAGGTGAGAGATTAGATAATTAATTATAAGCTTTGTATGAGCTTAATCTCCCCCCCCCACACACCCTTATGCCCCATTTATGACTACTTAACTTACATTGCAAAGTGGCATATTTAGAGGGAATTCTTTGGCCAACAATGCTACAAAGTGGGGCCCACCAACCAACTATTTTAAAGAAATGTCCTTACCTCATTAAGGTTGGATGTTAAACCTGTTAAGTGACGGATGGAACTCCAAGAATTCATTTGAAACTTCCTCAAGAATATCATACAGATTTTTCCCTACTTCAATCCGACGTTACGTGATTTGTCGCAACTGGCATGTGTTAGAGGGATTGCCAAGAGAATCGGCTTAGGTATGTTAAGGCTATCTCTTTTTTTCTTTTGGCATGATCCAAGTAATGATACGTAAACGTAATGTTATTCCATAACTGGTTCTACTCTTAGCGGTTGAGGATGTCTATGTTATTCCTTCCTGTAAAGTGATATTCAAGCATATGTAAGTATGTTCCTAAGTCTCTGATGAGGTAGTTGATAAAGATGTTAATGTTTATAATATAATGATACATGCATCTTCATTTACCACCGTGCTATGGCCGGTTGGCAGACATGCATCTTCATTTACCATCGTGCTACGGCCGATTGGGTAGACATGCATCTTTATTTACTACCGTGCTACAGTCGGTCGGGCAGTCATGCATTTACCATCCGGCTACGGCTTGTTGGGAAGTTACCACCGGTTGGGCAGTTATGCATTTACCACCGAGCTACGGCCGGTTAGGCAGATACCACTAATTAGTTGGGCAGTCATACATCGATACGGATTATGGTTCCAAAGAGGTTATATATATACATATAAGTATAATAAGTATGCATATACGGTAGCACTTCAGAGGTTCAGGTGATTCTTATATCTCTTTCATTAATGTTGACTTATTATTATGTTTTAGTTCTGCCTTACATACTCAGTACATTATTCGTACTAGGTAATCAGTTTGATGAGCCCCCATAGTAGATGAGGTTGGCATTCAGCGAAGGATCGGTAAGACTCCATTTCATTCAGAGTGCAGTCGTGTCTATAAGTCATCGTGTCAGAGTTTTGCTACAGACTTATTATTTGTCAGAGGCCCGGTCCCATTTGATGTCAAATAATCTTAGATGCTTCGTAGATTGAGGTTCATTTTGTACAGTATGTTAGAGGCCTTGACGGCCCATATGTATTCATGTTTTAAGAACGATGGTTCATTGATACAGCGTTTGCCCACTTATAGTTATACATTACGAGTTATGGCCATGTTCGCCCACGATAGTTACAGAAAAAGAGTTATAGAGTGGTTCGCTCGGGCTAGTACGTCACCAGGTGCCAGCCATGCTTCCCCAGGTTTTGGGTGTGACAAAGTGGTATTAGAGCAGGTCGTGTCCTAGGAAGTCTACAAAATCGTGCCTAGTAGAGTCTCACTTATTGTTGTGTTGCACACCACACTTATAATCGTGAGGATATAGGGCATTTAAGAAATGTTACCCTTCTTTTGTTTCCAGATCGTGCCATAGAGTTGAGTCGTAAGAAGTCAGTATGAAACTTTCGCTAGATTTTGTATGCTCCAAAGGTGCAGGTATCACAGTAGAGCTTTAAGTCATAATTTTCACCTATGTGGAAGGGAAGTTATGAAAGAAACAGAAGATACGATGCGAGATTGAAAGGTAAGTAAGGTAAGTAAGGTAAAGGTGAAGAAGATACGAGATATTCAAGTACAAAAGGTTGTGAATAGTCTAGACTTCAGATAGAGGTTGGGTTTTAGTTTAGTTTACAAAGGAGACCCTAGAAATTTTTTTGTAAATATCTAGTAGTTAACATTCGACGACGAATATTTTAAAAGGGGGGAAGGATGTTACATCCCGTACTTTAATATTATGATGAGTCATGGTAATCCATATGAGCTTGAAGGGATTAAGACCATTCATGAGGTTATAGATGATTTGTGACTATGTTATTGTAAGACACCGTAAGTTTAACAACATTGATACCGTTATATACAATTAGCAAGCCTATTGTTAGCGTACAAGGGGGAGACGAAAAGGGGTTGTTGTATGTGTGTGTGTGTGGGGGGGGGGGGGGGACGGGAGTGGGAAAGAAGAATAAAAAGCGCACAGGAGAAAGGGGGGGACGAAGAGGGAGGAACAGAATATCCCTTTTGCTTCTTTTTTTCTTATTTATTTTTTATTCTTATTTTAATGATTTTTTTTATTTTTATTTTAATTATTTATGGTTCAAAATATTCATATTCACGCTCGTTATTCGCGTGAATTACACCCACTTTGTCCAGCTCAATCATTATTTTGCCACATGTACTTGGTCAACGGTCAGAGGGGTTTAAAGTATTAATTTTGAACAAGTTAAAGTGTCTGGATGAAACAAAGTGAAGTAGGAGGACCGCCATGACAAAGTGGCACACGTATAGTGTAACGACCCGACCGGTCGTTATAAGCTCTAGCGCATCGTTCAGCAGTTGGAATTCATGAACAACTTCATTTTACGTATATTGACTTGTACGTATGGTCAAAATTGAATTTCAAGAAATTCGAGTCAAATTGGAAAGAAACTTTTCATTGCGTCAACCTTAAATTGAAGAAAATGGCTAAGATTAGAATTTTGAGTAAACGACCTCGGAATTGGGATCTGAAAGTTTCAGCATGTTCGAATGATGATTTCGGACTTGGGCGTATGTCCGGATTTGGTTTTGGATAACCCGTGAGCATTTCGGCGTGTATTGTGGAAGTTAGTATTTTAGAAGAATTTCATAAACTTGGGTTGGAAGGCATTTCAGAGTTATAGATGTCCGTTTGGGATTCCGAGTTTGGGAATAGCTCTGTATGGTGATTCTGGAGTTGGGAGCGCGATCGGAAGTGAATTCAGATGTCAGGAGGTCATTTTGAAGTCATTTGGCTAAATATAGGAATTTGAAGGTTTTTGAGAAAATACAACCGGAAGTGAAAATTTTGATATCGGGGTCGGAATGCGATTCTGAAAGTTGGTGCAAGTCCGTAATATCAAATGTGACTTGTGTGCAAAATTTGAAGTCATTCGGACTAGTTTTGGTAAGGTTTGAGACACTTAGTCTCTTTTAAGGAAGCTTAAGTTGGAAAAGTCAACCGGATATTGACTTATGTGTTAGAGGGCTCGAAATGCAAATTTTATGGTTCGGATAGCTTCGTTGGGTGATTTGGACTTAGGAGTGTGCCCGGAATATTTTTGTGATGACCGGGGTAGAATTAAGCTTGAATTGGCAAAGTTAGTATTTTGGCGAATTCCGGTTGATAGGTGAGATTTTGATCCGGGAGTCAGAATGGAATTCTGAGAGTTGCTGTAGCTTTTTTATCTTATTTTTGATGTGTGTGAAAAATTTCAGGTTATTCGGACATCGTTTGGTCGGGTTTTTGATCGAAAGTGTATTTTCTGAAGTTTTTGGAAACTTAGGCTTGAATTCGATGAGTTTTGGATAATTTGATATTGTTTGAGGTATTTTGATGATTGGAGCAGGTTTTGATAATGTTATGAATTATGTGGGCATGATTGGTTGAGGTCCCACTGGCTTCGGGTGTGTTTCAGATGCCCAACGGGTCATTTCTGGTAGATTTTTGCCGTTTTGAGCATAAATGTAACGATCTAAAGGTTCATTTGTAGTTCTATAGATCCAAATTTGATTTCGAGACTTCCAAAATTTAAATCATGAATTATAGGACTGATCTGAAAATTTTGGTTTAATTTCATCAAGTCGCGATTGGGTTTTTGACGTGAAATGTGAGTTAATTGTTTAACGAGCGAAATGGGTATTGAACTGGTCAAACAAGCTCCGAATTGAGTTTTGATTGAAGGGTTGTATTTTTATTATTATTTGTGACTCATAGGAATAAGAATCGTCTAATTACGAGTTTGTATGATGGAGTTAGAGCCATTTTAGTAAAAAATGGCTGTGCTGCAAATTTCATAAAAAGCTGCTGTATTTTCTGCAGCAGTGAACAGTAACCGCGCGGGTGAACAGTGACCAGTGAATAGTGTCGTGAATAGTGAACCGTGAATAGTGACCCATGAACAGTGACGGGTGAACAGTGTCGTAAATAGTGACCCGTGAGCCGTACTTCCGAAATATTAACATTTCATCCGCGAACCCAACCCATTTTTCCACCATTTTTGAGCAACCTTTAGAGCTTTTGGACGGGAATTGAAGGGGTTTTGATAGGAAGTGATTGGAGGTAAGTCCTATGAACTAAATACATGATTATATTGTGCAATCATCCTTGAAATTCATGAAAATATAGCCAAATTGTAAGAAAATAGGGCTTGAAATTGAAATTCTAAATTTGGGATTTGAGGGGTCAAATGGACTCCGATTCTTGTGAATTTGGTATGTATAGACTCGTGGAGCTATAAGGAACATTTTTATGTAAAAATTTCTGGATTTTGAGAAGTGGGCCCGGGGCTCGGGTTTTGCAAATTTCGTGAATTTCGATATTTTTCGATTGGGTATTGTTCCTTTAGCATAATGCGACATATTCGTTGCGATTTTGGGCAGATTCGACGCACGTGGAGGCCAATTCGAGGGGCAAAGGCATCGCGAGCTAAAGAAGTAGCCGGTTCGAGGTGAGTAATTGATGCAACTGTTGTTCTGAGGGTTTGAAACCCCGGACTTTCACATTGTAACATTATATTGAGGCGTGACACGCATCCCATGGCAGGTGCGGGGTCGTATATGATTGGAGATTGTGACTTCGTCCATCCCGAGTGATAATTATAGTATATTGGCGACTGATTCGCACATTGTATTGATACTTATAATATGTTGGCGATTGATACGCACATGTATTGATGATATTTGGGCTTAATGGCACGTTTGGGGGCCTTGTGTCGACTTGTAGAATCCTTCGGGGATTAATATCATTTAATTTCAGTCCAAGGTTTTAATTATTGTTTTGCAAACTTAGCCGTAATTCTAAGTGTTGAAAACTCAAATGACATTTTAAATGTATTTCGGGCTGGAAACTTCTATTTTGTAAATGCCCAAGGGGCTTATTATATTATTTTCTGGACTGATTATAAAGTGACTTGAAATAGTGGTAACAATGACACTGTATGATATACTCGAAACAGTGGTAACAATGACACTGTATGATATACTTGAAACAGTGGTAACAATGACACTGTATGATATACTTGAAACAGTGGTAACAATGGCACTGTATTATGTAAATTGGTCAGGTAACAATGGCTGACCGGTCAGGTAACAATGACTGACCAAGATATTGCGCTTGAGCTGTAGGAGCCCCTCCGGAGTCTGTACACACCCCCAGTGAGCGCCGTCGACGATAAATAAATATGGATAGCTCGGATTGCACCAATGGCATTGTATGATATACTTGAAACAGTGGTAACAATGGCATTGTATGATGTAAATTGGTCAGGTAACAATGGGCTGACCGGTCAGGTAACAATGACTGACCAAGATATTGCGCTTGGGCTGTAGGAGCCCCTCCGGAGTCTGTACACACCCCCAGTGAGCGCCGTCGACGATAAATAAATATGGATGGCTCGGGCTGCACGCCGCAGTGGGTACTGGAATGTACCATCATATGCATTGCATTGCATTCATGTATTTGTATTTATACTGTTGTTTAGCTGCTCAGTTCCATATGTTGCTGTATATTTGGATTTTAGCTTACTTTGTGTATTTACTGGATTTTCTTATCTTCGGACTGTAGTTACTTTTATTACTCACTGGGTCGGAGTACTTACTTTACTCCCTGCACCTCACGTGCAACTGCAGGTATTGATCACCCGGTAGCGGGATATTAGCTCATTGAAGGTATTACTATTGTAGCTGAGCAAGGTTACCGCCAGCGTTCGCGGCACCGGACATTGTCTTTAGAATTTCAGAATTTAATTTTATATATTATTGGCCCTGTAGTTGTGTTCAGGATTTCTTTAGATGCTCGTGACTTGTGACACCCCGGTCGGGTTATGTTGGGCTTTAAACACTGGTTATTATTGTCGTTAAGCTGTATTTATTTATTCATTTATGTTTAATAATTGTTAAAGATACGATTTGGGTTAGTTGGCTGGCCTTGTCTTCACGAGAGGCGCCATCACGACCGGGTTAGAAAATTGGGTCGTGACAAGATGGTATCAGAGCCTAGGTTACATAGGTCTCACGAGTCATGAGCAAGTTTAGTAGAGTCTCGCGGATCGGTACAGAGACGTCTGTATTTATCCTCGAGAGGCTGCAGAACCTTTAGGAAAACTTCACATTCTTGAATTCTTATTGTGCGTTCTTGATTCATCTTGAAAAGTAACTCTTGAAATTCCTTCCACGCTGCGCGCATGAGTGCTCAGTATGAGATGTGCCTTGATGGCTTGTGATTCCCTGATTGAGGGGCGAGACATGATCTCTATGAGTTGATGTTGGGCTAGTCTGAAGGACTTGAGGCCAGATCTTTGCCTATGGCTGGAGTGCCGAGGTGCTGATTGTGTGAACAAGTGTTTTTGAACTTATATGTTCGGTAGTGTCCCCGTTAGTGGAAATGACGGCTGTGGCTATGTGAGGATTATATTAGTACTACGAGGCATATCCATATGAATTGGAATCGATGAGAAGGGGTATGTTGAATGATGGAAGAATTAGTAGATGCTTGAAGTCTATCTTGATTCAAGTTATAGCCCGAGTTAATGGCGTGTGAAGAATCTTTTCAGGACTCCTTGTTGGGAGTGAAGTAAATTTCATGTTGTAGTATGAGTAAAGACTCAGGAAGATCAAATGACTGCGTAATGCTTATGGCGGTGGAAGGTATACGAAAATATTATATTGAGGCGAAGCAAGTGGGTTATCTCCCGCGAAATTTGTTGAGGTGGTGTGATCCTCATGTGAATGACAGAAGATCTTATGTGCAAATGAAAGGTACGTGTTAAAATTTAAAATTTAGGATCGCTTAAGAGAGTGGGCTTAACTGTTACGGGGATGAATGCGAGATTTGTAGAAGATTTACAGTACTAGATGATCCGAGTTTTCACAAGCTTACAAATGATTTGAGTTTAATCTCACTATGGTATTGTGGCATCAATAGAGTAAAAGTGTTATGAGCTATTGAGGGTATCTTGATCTATGGCTTCGAGCCAAGTAGAGGTAGTGGAAAGATAATGTATTTACTAGACCAGTTGTGGTTCCGACGGAAGATGCAGACGTATCATGAGATCACCTAATGAATCAGGTAAAGGTCAGGATGTTAGAGGTGGAGGTGAGACTTTAGAGGTGGAGACACAGTCCGGTGATATATTTTCTATGGTATGGCTGAGGTTGCTACACCAGACGACATCGTTATAAGTACGGTCTCGAATTATTATAAAGTCAAAATTTCCTTAACTTGATTCGGTTTTGAGTATCGAGGAAAGTTCTCCTATTGTGCTCCACTTATGAGTGAGCTTCGTAATTCTTAAATCTACATATGTGAATACTTCTGTTAGGGAGATTATATGGAGATAGCTATGTCTATCATTATGTGTTGGTCACTAAAAATAGTTGTGAGGCTAAAAGTGACCTTTGTTAATCAATTCGATGAGTTTGATGTAATTTCTAAATAATTGATTTCAGTTGAAAATTATATGCCCTACCGGTAAGAGGGATCATTGTATGTTGTGATTTTGTTTAACCGAAATTATTTGAAAGAAGGAAGAAAGGAAATGAAAAATTTTAGTTGGCACATTTTGCAAAATACTTGTGATTCAGAGTTGAGGATGAGATCCTCACATTTTTATATGATATGAAATATTTAAACCGGGCTACAAGCTGCGGAGGATGTTATATAAGGACGAGGTCATTGTGGTGAAAAAAAAGGTTATGTGTTTAAAATTCTCCCTTGTGAAAATTAAAAATTTGTACTATAGTACTTATAGGGAGTCATGCCTATGAGGCTTATTTGAAAATTCTTGTACGAATATCTCTGTGCATAATTTGCCAAATTGTATTGTAATTATTGAGTTTTAGCTTATGAGATGAGTTCCCAGGTGACGTTAAATGTGACTCATTAATCTGAGTAAGTAATAATGAGGTCTTCATGCCTCACATTCTGTTGTCAGTATTGTGAAAATTTGAAATGAGGTGGTGGTTAATATGAGATTTATTGATAATGATGGAATTATTTATGAACAACTATTAAGACCAGAAATGTGGTTATGATCATACAAATGATGCGTTTCATGTCAAAATATCATTGTGATAATGTCGGGCTTGTAATGCGGAGATTAGTGTTATTGATATACTTGTGGTACTTGTTGGGTTGTGGACATGCTGTTAGGAGTTGTTTTGGTGCATAGGCCCAATTACAAGGGAGACTCTGCCGAAATATTTGAAAAATCTGGGAGTTAGTCAAATTTGGGGACTTAAGAAAGTTGAAATATTGGAAGAATATCTAAGATCTATATGATGTCGTTCGGTTCATTTGGTTGTAGATTGTGGGGTGTTGTCCCGGCTATGGTGGTAGTTCTTTCATGTTATGAGAAGAAATGACTTATTACGGGTCCAGGAAAGGCTATCAGCCTAGTTTAGTGCGAGCAGAATCGACCTGAAGTGGGTGAATAGTTTTAAATAGTATTATGGGCTTCATGTGAGTCAGATGTGTTCATTTTAGTATAGCGCTCCTCAAGGAGGGGTGTTGGAATATCATATATTGTTCCGTGTTCGTCAACTCATGTAATATTGTGATTGTGCCATGTGTGCTATGAAACAACTTGATAAATTCCTATTCTCTGGGGAAAAGTCCATATTAGTTGTGTGAGTTGAGCAGTCCATTCCTGAATCATTTCCTTATGTATCTTGTTCGCATTATAGTCTATTGGCGCATTTTTGCATCATATGAGACCGTTGGTCATTGTCTGTGGTGATTGGTTGTCTGAGCAACTCGTACTAGGTGATGCGAGACTATTGATATCGGGGACCATTGCAGTGGGATTATGTGAGGTATATTACAAGGAAGTTACCAGTATTTGGGTAGTAATGAGGTGATGATTTTAGTAAAAAAGGAGAGAATTAATGTTTGGTTAACTGTGCAATTGGTTAGAAATTTCTGCACATCTCCTCCATTGTGGTTGTATCGTCTGCATTATAACAGAATGTATAGGTATATCATCATATGCATTGGGAGCATCAGAGTCGTGGAATTTTGGCTATTAAGGTTCATGGAGTGTCATTGTGGTTAGATAGTGAATTATGCGATGCATGGTGCTAATTCAACAAAGGTACGCAGTCGTGTTCTGGTACCTCGTGTGGTAGTTGATACAGTGTTTATATACAGGGAACAGGTCTGGCAGATAATTTCAGGTGTTGGAATTGGGTTCTGAGCTTATTGTATGGATAAAAGAGGATATATGCAGATTTGATCAAATTAATGTGTCCATATGAGTTGTGGTAGCACGGACAGGTGCATGAGGTGTTAAATATTGATTTCAGATAACTTAAGAGAAGTTCTTGGAACGTTCGAGGACGAACGTCTATTTAAGTGGGGGAGAATGTAACGACCGACCGGTCGTTTTAAGCTCTAGCGCATCGTTCAGCAGTTGGAAGTCATGAACAGCTTCATTTTAGGTATATTGACTTGTACGTATGGTCAGAATTGAATTTCAAGAAATTCGGAGTCAAATTGGAAAGAAACTTTTCGTTGCGGCAACCTTAAGTTGAAGAAAATGGCTAAGATTGGAATTTTGAGTAAACGACCTCGGAATTGGGATCTGAAAGTTCCAGCATGTTCGAATGATGATTTCGGACTTGGGCGTATGTTCGGATTTGGTTTTGGATAACCCGTGAGCATTTCGGCGTGTATTGTGGAAGTTAGTATTTTAGAAGAATATCATAAACTTGGGTTGGAAGGCATTTCAGAGTTATAGATGTCCGTTTGGGATTCCGAGTTTGGGAATAGCTCTGTATGGTGATGCTGGAGTTGGGAGCGCGATCGGAAGTGAATTCGGATGTCCGGAGGTCATTTTGAAGTCATTTGGCTAAATATAGGAATTTGAAGGTTTTTGAGAAAATTCGACCGGAAGTGAAAATTTTGATATCGGGATCGGAATGCGATTCTGAAAGTTGGTGCAAGTCCGTAATATTGAATGTGACTTGTGTGCAAAATTTGAAGTCATTCGGACTAGTTTTGGTAAGGTTTGAGACACTTAGTCTCCTTTAAGGAAGTTTAAGTTGGAAAAGTCAACCGGATATTGACTTATGTGTTAGAGGGCTCGAAATGCAAATTTTATGGTTCGGATAGCTTCGTTAGATGATTTGGACTTAGGAGTGTGCCCGGAATATTTTTGTGATGACCGGGGTAGAATTAAGCTTGAATTGGCAAAGTTAGTATTTTGGCGAATTCCGGTTGATAGGTGAGATTTTTATCCGGGAGTCGGAATGGAATTCCGAGAGTTGCTGTAGCTTGTTTATGTTATTTTTGATGTGTGTGAAAAATTTCAGGTTATTCGGACATCGTTTGGTCGGGTTTTTGATCGAAAGTGTATTTTCGGAAGTTTTTGGAAACTTAGGCTTGAATTCGATGAGTTTTGGATAATTTGATATTGTTTGAGGTGTTTTGATGATTGGATCAGGTTTTAATAATGTTATGAATTATGTGGGCATGATTGGTTGAGGTCCCACTGGCCTCGGGTGTGTTTCGGATGCCCAACGGGTCATTTTTGGTAGATTTTTGCCGTTTTGAGCATAAATGTAAAGATCTAAAGATTCATTTGTAGTTCTATAGATCCAAATTTGATTTCGAGACTTCCAAAATTTAAATCATGAATTATAGGACTGATCTGAAAATTTTGGTTTAATTTCATCAAGTCGCGATTGAGTTTTTGACGTGAAATGTGAGTTAATTGTTTAATGAGCGAAATGGGTATTGAACTGGTCAAACGAGCTCCGAATTGAGTTTCGATTGAAGGGTTGTATTCGTATTATTATTTGTGACTCACAGGAATAAGAATAGTCTAATTACGAGTTTGTATGATGGAGTTAGAGCCATTTTAGTAAAAAAATGGTTGTGCTGCAAATTTCATAAAAAGCTGCTGTATTTTCTGCAGCAGTGAACAGTAACCGCGCGGGTGAACAGTGACCAGCGAACAGTGTCGTGAATAGTGACCCGTGAATAGTGACCCGTGAACAGTGACGGGTGAACAGTGTCGTAAATAGTGACCCGTGAGCAGTACTTCCGAAATATTAACATTTCATCCGCGAACCCAACCCATTTTTCCACCATTTTTGAGCAACCTTGAGAGCTTTTGGACAGGAATTGAAGGGGTTTTGATGGGAAGTGATTGGAGGTAAGTCCTATGAACTAAATACATGATTATATTGTGCAATCATCCTTGAAATTCATGAAAATATAGCCAAATTGTAAGAAAATAGGGCTTGAAATTGAAATTCTAAATTTGGGATTTGAGGGGTCAAATGGACTCTGATTCTTGTGAATTTGGTATGTATAGACTCGTGGCGCTATAAGGAACATTTTGATGTAAAAATTTCTGGATTTTGAGAAGTGGGCCCGGGGCTCGGGTTTTGCAAATTTCGTGAATTTCGATATTTTTCGATTACTTTCGATTGGGTATTGTCCCTTTAGCATAATGCGACATATTCGTTGCGATTTTGGGCAGATTCGACGCACGTGGAGGCCAATTCGAGGGGCAAAGGCATCGCGAGCTAAAGAAGTAGCCGGTTCGAGGTGAGTAATTGATGCAACTGTTGTTCTGAGGGTTTGAAACCCCGGACTTTCACATTGTAACATTATATTGAGGCGTGACACGCATCCCATGGCAGGTGCGGGGTCGTATATGATTGGAGATTGTGACTTCGTCCATCCCGAGTGATAATTATAGTATATTGGCGACTGATTCGCACATTGTATTGATACTTATAATATGTTGGCGACTGATACGCACATGTATTGATGATATTTGGGCTTAATGGCACGTTTGGGGGCCTTGTGCCGACTTGTAAAATCCTTCGAGGATTAATATCATTTAATTTCAGTCCAAGGTTTTAATTACCGTTTTGCAAACTTAGCCGTAATTCTAAATGTTGAAAACTCAAATGACATTTTAAATGTATTTCGGGCTGGAAACTTCTATTTTGTAAATGCCCAAGGGGCTTATTATATTATTTTCTGGACTGATTATGAAGTGACTTGAAATAGTGGTAACAATGACACTGTATGATATACTCGAAACAGTGGTAACAATGACACTGTATGATATACTTGAAACAGTGGTAACAATGGCACTGTATTATGTAAATTGGTCAGGTAACAATGGGCTGACCGGTCAGGTAACAATGACTGACCAAGATATTGCGCTTGGGCTGTAGGAGCCCCTCCGGAGTCCAATGACACTGTATGATATACTTGAAACAGTGGTAACGATGACACTGTATGATATACTTGAAATAGTGGTAACAATGGCACTGTATGATATACTTGAAACAGTGGTAATAATGGCACTGTATGATGTAAATTGGTCAGGTAACAATGGGTTGACTGGTCAGGTAACAATGACTGACCAAGATATTGCGCTTGGGCTATAGGAGCCCCTCCGGAGTCTGTACACACCCCCAGTGAGCGTCGTCGACGATAAATAAATATGGATGGCTCGGGCTGCACGCCGCAGTGGGTGCTGGGATGTACCATCATATGTATTGCATTGCATTCATGTATTTGTATTTATACTGTTGTTTAGCTGCTCAGTTCCATATATTGCTGTATATTTGGATTTTAGCTTACTTTGTGTATTTACTGGATTTTCTTATCTTCGGACTGTAGTTACTTTTATTACTCACTGGGTCGGAGTACTTACTTTACTCCCTGCACCTCGCGTGCAGCTGCAGGTATTGATCACCCGGTAGCGGGATATTAGCTCATTGAAGGTATTACTATTGTAGCTGAGCAAGGTTACCGCCAGTGTTCGCGGCACCGGACATTGTCTTTAGAATTTCAGAATTTAATTTTGTATATTATTGACCCTGTAGTTGTGTTCAGGATTTCTTTAGATGCTCGTGACTTGTGACACCCCGGTCGGGTTATGTTGGGCTTTAAACACTGGTTATTATTGTCGTTAAGCTGTATTTATTTATTCATTTATGTTTAATAATTGTTAAAGATACGATTTGGGTTAGTTGGCTGGCCTTGTCTTCACGAGAGGCGCCATCATGACCGGGTTAGAAAATTGGGTCGTGACATATAGGTGCCATTTAGGCCATTCTTCCTAGTTATTAATATTACTACTTTCGAATATGCTTTAAACTATACACATAGTATGAGAAAGTTTATGAGATTTTCTCTATTGTAAAGATAGAAATTATTTTCTCACAAGAAAAGAAGATTATCTTTTTACCCTTTTAAGAATTAAGCGTACAAAAATTTGTACTCTTTATATGAGATTAAGAAAATTAGAAGTTGAGAAACATATGTTTTTTTACATCGATTGTTTGATGAAATAATAGTGTATATGCATTAATAGTGTATGCATTGCCATGATTTATTAATATTTTAATATTTTAATAGTAGTACTTTAGGATGAGGACAAGACTATTTTTGAGGTTATAAGTATTTATGATATGTCAAACAAGTGATAAGTAAGTGTTATAAAGGTCAGAGGGTAAACGAATCGAAGAAATTGAGTATCGCCGAAGTTTGTCAATTTGGGATAAAATATGGACCAAGCTATAATACCCTGTATTTATCGAGTAGTATCATACAAGGTACCACATGACCATGATAGTAAGGTGTATAAAGTATGTTAAAAGTGAGTAATATTTTAAGTAATTTGAGATAATTCTTAATTATGTGGGTAATTGGTTAATTAATGATTTGTTTGTGTGAGATTAGATAATTAATTATAAGCTTTGGATAAGCTTAATCCCCCCCAATGCGGCAGCAAGCTATGCCCCATTTATGACTCTTAACTTACATTGGAAGGTGGCATATTTAGAGGGAATTCTTTGGCCAACTGAGCCACAAAGTGGGGTCCACTAACCAACAATTTTAAAGAAATGTCCTTACCTCATTAAGGTTGGATGTTAAGCTTGTTAAGTGACAGATGGAACTCCAAGAATTCGTTTGAAGCTTCCTAATGCGATAAAGCGTGAAATTTGCAATTCTAAGGAAGTACGGTGCAATCTTTTTCAAGAATATCATACGGATTTTCCCTACTTCGATCCATCATTACAAGATTTGTTGCAACTTACGTGTGTTAGAGGGATTGTCAAGAGAATCGGCTCAGGTATGTGAAGGCTATCCCTTCTTTCCTTTGGCATGATCCAAGTAACAATTACTTAAACGTAATGCTATTCCTTAAGTTTTTCTACTCTTAGTAGTTGAGGATGTATATGTTATTCCTTCTTGTAAAATGATATTCAAGCATGTCTAAGTATGTTCCTAAGTCTCTATTGAGGTATTTGATAAAGATTTTAATGTTTATAATATAGTGATACATGCATCTTCATTTACCACCATGCTACGACCGGTTGGCAGACATGCATCTTCATTTACCACCTTGTTACGGTCGTTACCACCGGTTGGATAGTTATGTATCATTATTTACTATCGGTTGGACAGTTATGTATTTATCACCGAGCTATGGCCGGTCGGGCAGTTACCCCTTATCAGTTGGGCAGTCATGCATCATATGATATGGATAATAGTCTCAAAGAGAACTATTATACAAATAAGTATATTAAGTATGCATATATAGTAGCACTTCAGAGGTTCAAATGATTCTTATATCTCTTTCATTAATGTTGAGTTATCATTATATTTCTGTTCTGCCTTACATACTTGGTACATTATTCGTATTGACATCCTTTTGTTATGGACGCTGCATTCATTCCTGCAGGTATATGTAATCAGTTTGATGAGCCCTCATACTAGACAAGGTTAGCATTTAGCGAAGGATCAGTAAGACTCCACTTCATTCGGAGTGCAACCGAGTCTGTAAGTCATCGTGTCAGAGTTTTGCTACAGACTTAATGTTAATCAAGGGCCCTGTCCCATTTGATGTCGAATAATCTTAGGGGCTTTGTAGACATAAGTTCATTTTGTACAGTATGTCGGAGGACTTGATGGCCCATATGTATTCATGTTTTAAGAACGATGGTTCATTGATACAGTGTTTGCCCACTTATAGTTATACATTACGAGTTGTGACCATGTTGGCCCATGATAGTTACAAAAAAAAGAGTTACAGAGTGGTTTGCTCGGGCCAATACGACACCGGATGCCAGCCACGTCTCCCCAGGTTTGGGGCTTGACACTGTGTGCCTCCTCAAGAATCAACTCCCATAGCCCATCTGTATTGAGCACATATATCTGGCCATGCATCATCAACACCCCATTATATCCAATAGTCACATCTCAGGCATCATCGTACTGAACCTTGTCCTTGAGGACAAGTAAATAAGGACCATCATACTAGTGCTCTCTGATGCGATCAAATAAGAAAGATCGAAAACCACACAAGCTAGAACCTAACTGGGCTCCAAAATATCCAATCTCACGAATTGGTTGGTCAAGGCCTGAACATCAACTGAAGAGGTCTCTCACCAATAGGAATGAATGCAAGACTACCCATAATCACTGCCTTCATACTCAAGGCATCGGCCACCTTATTGGCCTTTCCTAGATGATACAGAATAGTAATATCATAGTCCTTTAGTAGATCCAACCATATCTGCTGCATCAAATTGAGATCCTTCTATTTGAACAAGTGATGAAGGCTACAATGATTAGTGAATACCTCACAAGACACACTATAGAGATAGTGCCTCAAAATCTTCAACACATGAACAATGACAGCCAACTCCAAATCATGAACAGGGTAGTTCTTCTCATGGGGCTTCAACTGGCGCGAAGCATAAGCAATAACTTCACCCTCCTACATCAAAACACACCCAATACCGATCCGAGAAGCATCACAATATACTGTATAAGAACCAAAAGTTAATGGTAGAACTAGAACTAGAGTTGTGGTCAAGGCAGTCTTGAGCTTCTGAAAGCTCTCCTCACACTTATCTGACCACCTAAAAAAAGCACCCTTTTGGGTCAATTTGGTCAAGGGCGATGAAATAGACGAGAAACCCTGCACGAACCGACGGTAATAATCAGCCAAACCAAAAAAGCTTCGAAACTTTATAGCTGAGGATGGTTTGGGCCAACTCTGAACCGCCTCTATCTTCTTCGGTTCTACTTGAATACCCTCACTGGATGCCACGTGCCCCAAGAACGCCACTGAACTGTTACGCCCCGCACTATTACGTCGATATTACGTTCGACAGTATTATATTAAGACAATGTAATGCCAACAATATTACATTATGTTGATGTTACGCTTCGCAGTAATAAGTTACGATGATGTTGCACCCTGCAGTAATGTACGTTGAATTTGTCGTAAAGTAATTGACATCAGTCCAAGGAAAATATTATTTGGGGACTATAAGAATTATAAGTGATTAGTAAATTCATGAAGGTGAAAGGGGGAGCAAGTCTAAGAAAATGAATTTTGTCAAAGTTTGGCATTTTGGGATAAAATACGGCCCGAGCTAAAATACTCGTCATTTATGGACTAGTGTCATACAAGGTACTACATGACCATGATAATAGGGTGTATAAGGTATGTGTAAAGAGAGTAGTATTTTAAGTAAGTGGATATAATTCTCAATTATGCGGGTAATACCGGGTAACAGGACATTACCCGATTAACTATTAAGTGGATAAAAATAAAAATTATTAAAAATTATGCCCCCACGTGGCCTAAAGCCACAATGGCTAAACATGACTCATAAGTCATTATGCCATGTGGCTATGTAAGATCACATTAATAATGTAACCTAGCAATCCTACCTAATTAGGATAATAACTTATATCACTCATTCTTGTCAATGAATCAAGGAATTCAAATAAGGACGTTTCCTTACAAACTTAAGAAAACCAGAAACATTTTCCTTTCAAATTCTCAAAGAAACCACATTAGCATCATTTTGTATCCTTGGGTTTGAAACAAAAAAAATCTGTTAGTTAGCCAAGAACTATTGAAAGAAAATACAATTCGTTACTTTGAAGCCAAGCGCTATTGAAACAAAATAATTTTGTTCCTCAAGTTCAAACGCAGAATCTTAAATCTGATTATTGGTTCTAAATTCAATCCACCAAGGTTTTCAACGGGATAATTTTACAGAGTTGTTCCTATTCCAGGTATGTTAAGGCTATCCCTTCTTTCTTTTGGCATGATCCCTACGATATGAAAGAAACATGCAAATGCACAAATTCCAAAAGTGACTCTACTCATAGAAGTAATAGAAATATCTATGTTCTTTAATTTCCAGGTGTCATAATATTTTATCATCTGTTCATGGGTCTCAGAAAAATACGAAAGTTGAAAGGATGTTACATTATGATATTGCTCAAGGGGCAAAATGGTCTTATGACATTCTGAATAATTGTTTTGACGTATATTTTCATGCATTTCATACATGTGCATTGACCCATGACCAGATGGAGTTATATACGTGTATATATGTAAATATATGTATATGGGATATGGGAAAAGGTTATAGAGTTATATACGCACCACCACCTAATCAGCTGGTATATGATGATGATGTTGCCCCCAATGGCTAAAATATGATTCAAACGGCGTTATATACACATATATGGGTATGTATTCAAATGGAGTTATATACGCATATATATGTATGTATTCAAACGGCGTTATATATGCGTATATATGTATGTATATATATGTATATGGGATATGGGAAAGGTTATGGCATTATATACGCACCACCACCTGATCAACTGGTATACGATGATGATTTTGCCCACAGTGGCTGATATGATATGATGGGATGCCCTCAGAGGCTGATAATGTTATGAAACATGTACCTATGCACGACATGACATTCATACGCATATGCATGACGCTAAAAGTAATTTATGATTTACAAAGTTATTCCGACTTACAGGATGAGTCATGTACTCTATATTTCTTCCATGTCTCTTATGTACTTATTTATATGCCTTACATACTCGGTACATTATTTGTACTGATGTCCCTTTTGCCTGGGGACGCTGCGTTTCATGCCCACAGGTCCCGATAGATAGGTCGAGAGCCCTCCAAGTAGGCTATCAGCTCAGCGAAAGGTGTTGGTGTGCTCCATTTGCTTCGGAGTTGCTTGTTTGGTTAGTATGATTTAGACGTGTATTGTTTGGTATGGCGGGACTCTATCCCGACCATTATGATATTTATGTATTCTTAGAGGCTTGTAGACATATGTCGTGTATGTGAAAGATTGTACGGCCTTGTCGGCCTATGTTTTGAGTTTATAAAAGATCATGTTGCCCTATTAGGCCCGTATGTGATGTGTATATGATAATGTAATAAGAAAGATATGCTATGTTGGTACTCAGTTGAGTAAGGTACCGTGTGCCTGTCGCGGCCCATCGGTTTGGGTCGTGACATGTTTATTCCCGGCAAATGAGGCCATCAGGAAGAGTGATTGGTACAAATAGACTCCTCCCTCAACCGATGTAACACAATCCACAAATGTTGGACATGATCTTCCTGGCTATGAGATTACACTAGGATATCATCAATGAATACAATAATAAACGAGTCGAGATAAGGCTGTAATACACTGTTCATTAGATGCATGAACATTGTTGGGGTATTGGTCAGCCTAAAAGACATCACAAGGAACTCTTAATGACCATAATGGTTCCTGAAAGTTGTCTTAAGAATGTCCGAGTACCGAATCTTCAACTGGTGATACCTTGACCTCAAATTAATCTTGGAGAACACCCTCGCTCCCTGAAGCTGGTCAAATAGATCATCAATATGTGGCAAAGGATACTTGTTCTTGATTGTGACTTTGTTCAACTGCGTATAATCAATGCACATTCTCATAGAGCCATCCTTCTTCTTTACAAACAAAACTAGTGCACCCCAAGGTGACATACTAGGCCTAATAAACCCCTTCTCAAGGAGTTCCTGAAGCTGCTCCCTCAACTCCTTCAACTCAGCTGGTGCCATACGGTACAGAGGAATAGAAATGGGCTGATTTCCCTGCACCAAGTCAATACCAAAGTCAATATCTCTATTGGGCGACATACCCGACAGGTCTACAGGAAACACATCCAAAAAAGCTCGCACCACCGGAATAGAATCAATAGTAGAGGTCTTATTACTAACATCCCTCAGAAAGGCCAAATAAGATAAACAACCCTTCCCAACCATCCGACGGGCCTTCAAGTATGAAATCACTCTACTACGAACATAGTCTAAAGAACCTTGCCACTCAATATGTGGTAATCCCGATATCGCCAACGTCAGAGTCTTAGTGTGACAGTCCAAAATAGCATGACATGGAGACAACCAATCCATACCCAATATCACATCAAAATCAACCATACTAAGCAGAAGATATAAACTCTACTATCTAATCCCCCAATAGTCACTACACAAGGTCCACAATAATAGTATTGCTCACCGGCATAGATACATGAACAGATGAAGCTAAGAACTCACAGGGCATATCCAAATAATAATACGATGATACATATGAATAGCTGGAACCAGGGTCAAATAATACAGAAGCATCTCGGTGACATACTGAGACAATACTTGTGATCACTGTGTCTGAAGTAATAACATTTGGTCTTGCAGGGAGTGCATAGAAATAGGTCTGACTGCTACCTGATCGGTCTCCCCCTCTAGGGCGACCCCGAGCTGGCTGGGTGGGTAGTGAAGTAAGTGGTGCTGAAGTCGAATGCTGACTCCTCTACTGAGATGAACCTCCCGAAAGGTGGGGACAATGCCTCTTGATATGAACCAAATCTCCACACTCAAAACAACCTCTCCCTGCAAATGGTGGTGGGGACTAAAGGGAGCCCCAAGCATAGGGATAACTGCTAGAAGAACCTAATATAGATGAACCCTGAGCTAAGACGAACTCTAAGCTGGAAGGGCATTGAGAGATGAGGTGACCCTACTGAGAACTATGAGAACCATGGCCAAATGATGCACCACGATGAACTGGACGAGCTGTCTGAGCATGCCTATAGTGACAACCTCTGCCATGGTGGAACTAACTTCCAAAAGGAACACCACAAAAACTACCTGATTAACGAGACCTCTTGGCCTCCATGTCAACCCGCTCCTAAATGCGGACCAACTCTATCTGTCGAGCAATGTCAACAACCTCATCAAAAGTAGCACCAGACACCCTCTCTCTAGTCATAAGCACTCGCAGCTAAAATGTAAGGCCATTAATGAACCTCCTGATCCTCTCCCTATCAGTGGGAACTAACCAAACAGCATGACGGGCCAACTCAGAAAACCTCATTTCGTACTATGTCATAATCATATCATCTTGACACAACTGCTCAAACTGTCTGCGCAGCTCCTCTCTGCAAGACTGCGACACTTACTTCTCCAAGAAGAAAGCAGAGAACTCCTGCCATGTAAGTGGCACTACACCAACCAGCCAAGTCTCTCATAAGCCTCCCACCAGGTGAAGGCACATCCAGTAAATTGAAAAGTAGTGAACGAGACCCCATTGGTCTCTAGAATACCTGATGTATGGAGGATCATCTGTCCAAGATACCCTGGGAACCAAACCTCTCTAGTCTCCGCTGCTCATCGCCAGTCATAGCAGGAACCACATGGGCCTGAGCAGCTGCCACCGGCTGGGATAGTAGTATCCCCTAGAGTCCCTGCATCACCTGCTCAAGTGTATGAGTGGCAGTAGTTTGATTACCTCCCCCGACCTGAGAAGTGGCTGTTGCGGCCGGAACAAAGACCACATGAGCAAGACTGGTGCACACGGTCAAAATCTGAGCTAAGGACTCCTGAAGGCCTGGAATCATAATGGGCACAGTTGGTGCCTGAGCTAGTCCCACTGGAGCATCCACCACTGGGACTTGATCCTGAACTGGGGTAACTGGTGGATCTACAGGTGTTGCCCTAGTTGTTGTGCGAGCTGTACATAAAGTGTAACCCATCATAGCGAAAACTGTCTTATCATAGGTACTGGTAATGTGCTTGGGAGATAAAGGTGCCAAATAAACCTTCACAACTTCAAGAATATGCGAGATAAGCATAACATAGGGTAGACAAGAAGCAAAAGAGGATATATCCCTGATACTCTCAAGCATATACTACGAATCCACACAAACCAGTCAAGTCTTTTATTGTTCACAAGACAGTAAAGAACAAAAATATCACTAGTAGACAAAGTGCTGAGGGACCCAGTTCTTGGAAGTAAAGTGTGGCTATCATGTGGGCCAAAATACGGTGTTCAAACTTTAGATTTTTGGGACCAATGTCAGGAAGATTATCAGATAGAAAGGTTTTTTCTTCTTCTAAGGAAATTTCAAAATCTTTTTGCCAGGAATTTTGCACAAAAACATCATACTTGTTAAACTAAGCAGAAAAAATATTCTCAAATTGATAAGACTCAAGAACAATTCAATTGCCTAAAACCATGGACTCCAAGTCAAATTTATCATTAACAAATAGATTTGCATAGAACATTCTCACTAACTCTTCATACACAGAGTTCCCAATAGTATTGAACAGAGAAGAAGGGCATTGAAAATCAAAGATAGCAATCACATCATAGTGCAGATTTTTCATAAGAGAAAAACTCACAGAGCGTCTATAAGCCATAGATTTTGACTTATAGGACTCACACCTTGATTTCTCACTTAGTCCATAGAAGATTAGTTTGTTCTCTAGCCAAATTCTGTACTCTTCACTTTCCCTTTCTTGCCTGGAGGCTTTTTGGGGGGTTTGCTCCATGGGCCTCTTTCCTACCTTTTTCTGACTAATGGGTATATCCTCCGAAGATTCACTGTTTTCATTATCGGTTTTGAGGAAGTCTGAGTTGATGGATGATTCCAAGTCTACGGTTTCCTCAGGGTTGTGGTTTTTCTGAAAACGTCTACTTTGTTTGGTAGCAGTGGAAGAGGAGAGGTTTCTTTTCGCCATGGTGAAGGAATTTGTTTAGAGGAGATGAAGAATGAGAGGGTGAAGAAGGTTCTTATCTAGGCTTCTGGAAGGTTGAAAGGTTGCATTGGTTAAGGGAAATGGCTGATTCAGAAGGAAGTGACACTTCTGAGGAGATGTTTCAGTGGTACTGATGGAAGTGTAATAATTATACTCAGATCAAAATAAATACACTTCAGTAATTGTCACGACCCAAAATCTAACCATCGTGAGGATGCCTATCGTGGAACTAGTCAAGCCACAACTTAACAACTCAACACAGTAAAATATTTGAACATAAAGACGAAAGCAATTTAATATTTAAGAAAAGCCTTTTTGAAAATAGAAATAATCCAAAATATGATACAATCCATCCCAAAATCTGGGTGTCATAGAGTACATGAGCATCTAAACTAGAATATAGTACTCTACAGTGTCTAGAGAATAAAAACTGAAATACATATAAAGATAAAGAATGAGAGTCATGGCATGTGAACGCCATGTAACTACCTCGATAGTCTCCGAGACCTGGCTCATCAATCAACAGCCGCTGCGACCATAAGCGCTTGGATCTGCACACGAGGTATAGGGAGTAACGTGAGTACAACCAACTCAGTAAGTAACAAGTCCAACCTTTGGACTAAAAGGTAGTGATGAACTCAACCGGTACAGTTAAAATAGAAATAACTGTGCAGAAACGTAGGCATGCTTTCAAGTTAAATAGATGGTTCAAACAATAAAATTGATCAAAACTGAATAATGTGAAGAATATAACTCTTCTACTTCTACATGCGAATATACATGTTGTATGTGATGCATCATGCTGACAGCCTTAGTGCTCATGCTCTCAAATGCTCAACCACTCGGTACTACTACATATGGCCCACACGCCCAGGGAAGATCCATCCCAAAATATATACTTCACTGACCATCAGTCACCCAGTACCGAGGAGACCAATCCAACCCTATGGAGAAGATCCATCTCTAGGTATCAAGTGCTTAGGACAAGATCCATGTCCAGGGAAGATCCATTCCTCAATAATATCAACTATTCTTACTGGGGGTGTGTATAGACTCCATAGGGGCTCCTACAGCCCAAGCGCTATCACAAATCAGTATAACCGTTGTGGCGTGCAGCTCGATCCCATAACTGTCACTCATAATCAGGCTCTCGACCTCACTCAGTCGTCAGTCTCTCCAGTCTCATTCACGGGCTAACTATGTCATGAAAACTAGCCCGACACAATGATATGATATATCAATAAATAACAACTCAGACTGAGATATGATATGAAATGAATGAATATGAGTGAGTATGAAATATTAATGAAATTAGTAAGGTGACAGCAAGAAATGACCACTATGGGTCCCAACAGTACCGGAATAAAGCCTAAACATGATATCTAGCATGATTGACAACTCAGTTACTTTATCACATAATAAAATCACAGATATCAACAAGGTAGATTCACTATACAATGCCATAAAATCAACCAGGTCATAATTCTCATGGTTTACGTCGGGACGCCCATCACTTGGCATGTGCGTTACCTCAATACCAATCACATAACACATAATTCGGGGTATCGAACCCTCAAAACCAAGTTTGAATGTGTTACTTACCTCAATCCGAGCAAAACTCTACTCTAAAATGCTTTTGTCTCTTAAATCAGTCTCTAAACATCCCAAATCTAGCCACAAGTAGTATAACACAATCAATATAGGCTAAAGGGATCAATTCCACAAGAAAAGTACTAAATTATAGCCAAAAATCCGAAATCAGCTCAAACCCTGCCCCCCGGGCCCACCTCTCAAAATCCGACAAAAATCACTAAACCTGAAAGCCCATTCACTTACGAGTCTAACCATACCAAATTTACTAAAGTCTGACACCAAATGGGCATTCAATCCCCAAAATTCATTCTCTAAATCCCTAGCCTCAAACCCCCAAATTTCACCTCAACATCACACAATTTAAGTGAGAAAACAATGGGAAAACAAGATTATTGATAAAAAATGAGTACAAGAAGCTTACCTGAATAATCCCCTCAAATATTCTCTCCCAAATCGCCTAAGTCCGAGTTCAAGATGTTGAAATGAGACTAAAATTGCGAACCCTTATTTTTAAACATTCTGCCCAGGCTTTTCGCACCCGTGGCCACTTATCCGCACATGCAGAATCACTTTTGCGGTCAATACTCTGCTTCTGCGGAAGCCACTTAAGTCCCCTAGGTCCCACACCTACGCTCCAGGTCTCGCACATGCGGAGGCACTCCTACGGCCCTTTGTCCGCTTCTGTGGAAACAACCAAACCTTCAAACTTCGCACTTATGCCTTTCTCACTGCATCTGTGTCCTCGTAGGTGCGGAAGGAACATTGCAGCTATGACCACTGCCATCTCCAACTAGCTCGCTGTTGCGTCCCTCTTCCCGCTTCTACGGGCACACACCTGCGATGACCACTCCACAGGTATGGTTACACCAGTAGCAGTAAAACTTCAGCCATCCTTCAACATCAAACTTCAAATCCGTTAACTACCCGAAATCATCCCAAGGCCCCCGAGACATCACCAAATATACTGTCAAGCCTCAAAACATGATACAAACTTGGTAGAATCATCAAATCACCTCAAACAACATCAAAATCATGAATTATGCACGGATTCAATCCTAATGAACTTCGAAATTTCCAAATTCTACGAACACCGTCAAAACCTATCAAATCACGTCTGATTGACCTCAAATTTTGCACACAGGTCAATAAATGATACCACGAACCTACTCCAACTTCCGAAAACCCAATCCGACCTCGATATCAAAAAGACTACTCTCGGTCAAACTTTTCAAAATTCCAACTTTAAGCATTTCAAGCCTAATTCTACTACGGACCTTCCAAATCACAATCCGGGCGTGCTCCTAAGTCCAAAATCACCTAACAGAGCTAACGGAACCATCAAAATTCAAATCCGAGGCCTTTTACACATACGTCAATTTCCAGTTAACTTTTCCAACTTAAGCTTTCAATTAAGAGAGTAAATGTCTTAATTCACTCTGAAATCACTCAGAACCCGAAAACTAGACCGATAAGTCATATAATAGCTATAGAATACAAAAGGAGTAGTAAATGGGGAAATAGGGCTACAATTCTCAAAATGACCAGCCAAGTCGTTACAATAATTAAGCAAACTTAAGAAAGGATATAAAATATTTTACACAAATACGAAAGATTTTCTTTACAAAATAGGCATAATGCCAATCTTCTTCCGCAGTAAACAAAATATTTCTTCTAAAAGAGATTTTATAAAAGTATCAGCAAGTTGAGATTCAGTACTAATGAATTTTAATACAATATCACCTTTTGCAACATGATTAAAGATAAAATAATGCTTGATTTCTATATTCTTTGCTCTAGAGTGATGCACAAATTTTTTTTGACAACATATCACACTAGTATTATCACAAAATATAGGAGTAGAGGTAAGAGATAAATCATAGTCAAGAAGTTGATGTATGATTCAAAGAACTTGTGTGCAACAACTTGCAACAGCTAAATATTCTGCTTAAGTTGTTGACAAGGAAACACAATTTTGTTTTTTGCTATGCCAGGAAACTAGTGCATTTCCCAACAATTGGTATGTGCCCTAGTACTTTTCTTGTCGATCTTGTCACCTGCAAAATCTGCATCTAAAAAACCTTTTAAAACAAAATTGTTAGAGTTAGGATACCATAATCCTAATTCAAAGGTTCTTTATAAGATATCTAATAATGTGTTTAACTGCAGTAAGATTGGATTTCTTTGGAGCCTACTGAAACCTTACACATTGTAACAACCCGGCTGGTCGTTTCATGAGTTACCGCTCGGTTTCCCCCATTTCTACTTCTTATTGTCTTATTCAGCTGTATTATGTGATATCAGGTTGGTTGGTTCAGATTCGGAGAGGTTTTGGAAAGGAATGAGACACTTAGTCTCCTTTGAGTAAGCTTAAGTTGGAAAAGTCAATCAGATGTTGAGTTATGTGAAAAAGGGCTCAGATGTAAATTTTGATGATTTGGATAGCTTTGGGAAGTGATTTGGGACTTAGGAGCATGATCAGAATGTGTTTTGGAGGTCCGTAGTAGATTTAGGCTTGAATTGGCAAAATTGGAATTTTGGCATTTTCCGATTGATAGGGGAGATTTTGATATAGGGGTTGGAATGGAATTTCGGAAGTTAGAGTAGATCCGTTGTGTCATTTGTGACGTGTGTGTAAAATTTTCGGTCATTCAGACAAGGTTTGATAGACTTTTTGAACGAAAACGGAATTTGAGAGTTTTTGGAATTCTTAGGCTTCAATTCGATGATGATTTGGTGTTTTGATATTGTTTTGAGCGTTCCGAGGGTTGGAACAAGTTTGAATGATACCATGTGAAATTTTGTCATGTTTGGTTGAGCTCCCGAGGGCCTCGAGTGAGTTTCGGGTGATTGAACGGATCAAATCTTGTTGTGGGAAGTTGGAGAAAATCTGTTGTTGGTATTGCAAACTTTTGGCCTTCGCATTCGCGAGAGGGCTCTCGCGTTCGCGAAGGGATATGGTGTGAGGTAGGAAGTTTGGCCTTCTCGTTTGCGATGTGTGTCCCGCATTCGCGAAGGGTTAGGTTCATTGTTCATTGCGAACGCGAGGAGGTTCCCGTGTTCGCGTAGAGTAGATGGGAGCAGCTGGGGTCCTGGTCAATTGTGCTTCACGTTAGAGTTAAGGGGGTCGCGTTCGCGATGGTTTGAGAAGCTGAAGCTTCACGTTCCCATTCAGGAGGTCGCGTTCGTGAAGAAGGATTTAAGTGGTCAATGATTTTTGTGCTTTGCGAATGCGAGGCTTTAACTGCGTCCTCAAAGAAGGAATGGGTCACCTAGGCAGAATGTATAAATAGCCATTGTCCGTAATTTTGGGTCTAACTTTCATCAGTTTTGAGGAAGAGGGAATCAAAGGGAAACACTTGGAGGTAAGATTTATGGACTTAATACTTGATCCTATTGTGATTTCTACCTAATTGAACATGAAATTTGTGGAATCTAATGCCTAAAATTGGAGAGTTAGGGCTTGGAATTTGAGACTTTGATTTGAGGATTTGAGGGGTCATTTGTGATCCGATTTTGATGTATTTGATTTGTATGAACTCGTGGGAGTGTAAGGATTCTAGTTTTGGGATTTTTATTGCAATCCGAGACATGGGCCCGGGGGTCGGGTTAGGCCAATTTCGGAATTTTTGATGTAAATTGGTTATTTTCGAGTGGGCTTTGTTCCCTTAGCATATTTTGATGGTATAAATGTTTTTTTATTAGATTTGGAGCATTCGGAGGCCGAGTCGAGAGGCAAAGGTATCGTGGGCTAGAGTTTCGACCAGATAGAGGTAAGTAATGATTGTAAATGTTGTTCTGAGGGTATGAAACCCCGGATTTCACATCGTTGTGCTACTTTGAGGTGACACACATGCTAGATGATGAGCGTGGGGTCGTGCACCATTGGGGATTGTGACTTTGTCCGTCCCGTATGACTGTTAAGTCGCGTATTTGATTGAAAACTATTTGATATCATTGTGTTTTGGAAAGTATTATCATGTTTTGGGCTGAATGCCATATTTGGGCCTCGTGCCAACCGTTTTGGACCCTTAAGGGATTTTTACTACTATTCCTCACTTTTTTGACTTCATATTTGCACTCAGTCATATTGTATTCTATTGTTTTCATAACTCAGCCATATTTACTTCGTTTTGATATTTTAAATGATATTTTGGGCTGAGCATTATGTTTTACTGTTGTCCGAGTCACTTGAGAGATTTCTGACTGAGTGAGGCTGAGGGCCTGTGTTTTAAGGATATTATGGGATCGGCTTGCGCGCCACAGTAGTGTTGTACTAATTTGTTACGTCACGAGGTGGCATGTTATGAGGCCGAGGGCCAGTTTGATTATGCCACGAGATGGCTTGTTATAGTGCTTGGGCTGTAGAAGCCCCTCCAGGAGTCTGCACACCCCCAGTGAGCGCGGGTACCCAGTGTGAGATGAGATATTACCGGAGGGGATGTTGTTGTTTCATGTTATTGCCCGAGGGGCTGGTACGAGTGATTGTGAGGTAGCCCGAGGGGCGGTTATGGTACTTGTTTTGCCTGAGGGGCTGATTTATGTTACTATACTTTTCTCACTATTTCATTACTCATTTGAACTACTGAAAGATGTTTTAAAATGGTTTTTACTGAACTGAGACGTTTTTAAGAGTTTTATTGCTTTACTGCATTATTCTGGATTTATATTGTTTTGTTGTAGCATTATGTTGTGGCTTACGTGTTTTCTTACTGTTCAGCTGCCTTTACTTTTATTACTTACTGAGTTGGCATACTCACATTACTCCCTACACTCTGTGCGCAGATCCAATAGTCTCGGGTCACGCTAGCGAGTGCTGATTTGTCATCTACTAGGCTTTCGGAGTTAACTAGGTAGCTGCTTGGCGTTCGCAGCCCAGTGCTTCTCCTTCCTATCTTTATTCCATTTTGTATTTGTTTGATTCAAACTATGTTGTCTATCCTAGCTCAGGCAGTCTTAGTTACCACAGCTGTCGCTACTTCTCAAGCCGGGGGAGGTACTCAAACTCCCGCCGCCACACACCTGAGTAGGTCTTCCAGGGACTTCAGACACCAGGGGCACCTCTAGCCCAGCCGGTTGCAGCTGCTCAGGACTATGTAGCTCCTGTTATGCCAGAGGATGAGCAACGCAGGTTGGAGAGGTTGGTAGACTACAGCCTCCGACTTTCAGTGGTACAAAGGGCGAGGATGCCTAGGGTTTCTTGGATAAGCGTCAGAGGATTCTTTGTACAACAGGTATTCTGGAGACCAGCGAGGTAGAATTTACTACTTTTCAGTTTTCTGGAGTTGCCTTCACTTGGTGGGAGGCTTATGAGAGGTGTAGGCCTATTGGTGCAACGCCCCTTACTTGACAGCAGTTCTCCGTTCTATTTTTGGAGAAGTATGTGCCATAGTCTTGTAGAGAGGAGCTGCACAGGCAGTTCGAGCAGTTGCGTCAGGGAGATATGACTGTGACTCGGTATGAGATGAGGTTCTCAAAGTTAGCTCATCATGCTATTTGGTTGGTTCCTACGAATAAAGAGAGGATTAAGAGGTTCGTTGATGGCCTCACGTATCAGCTTCGGATTCTTATGACCAGGGAGAGGGGGTCTGGTGCTACTTTTGAGGAGGTTGTTGACATTGCTCATATGATTGAGTCAGTTCATCGCCAGGAGCGAGATGAGAGGGAGGCCAAGAGGCCTTAGGGATCTGGTAGTTTTGGTAGTGCTCCTTCGAGGGGTCAGTTTCAGCACGGTAGAGGCTGTCTATTTAGACATGCTCAGTCAGCTCGCCCAAGTTATCGTGGGGTATCATCGGGTCATGGTTCTCACAGTTCTCATCAGGGCCATTCATCACTCAGTGCCCTTCCAACCTAGAGTTCATCCCGTGCTCCATCAATTCAGGGCTCCTCTATGTCAGGTGCATCTGCTAGTCATTCCTTTGCTAGGGGTTCCCTTCAGTCCCCATCTCCAGCACCAGGGAGTTATGAGTGTGGAGAGTTGGGTCATATGTGGAGGCAGTGTCCTCGTCGTCTTGGGGGGTTCGTCTCAGCAAAGGAGTCAGCCATCAGCTTCAGTGCCAGTTACTTCACCAATACCCACCCACCCAGCTAGGGGTAGAGGTCAGTCACCTAGGGGTTGCCCCAGAGGGGGAGGTTGATCAGGTGGTGGTCAAGCCCGTTTCTATGCACTCCCAGCTAGACCCGATGTTATTGCTTCAAATGCTATGATTACAGGTATTGTCTTAGTCTGCCACAGAGATGCCTCTGTGTTATTTGATCCCAGTTCCACTTTTTCATATGTGTCATCATATTTTGCTCGTTATATGGATATGATCCGTGAGTCTCTTGTTTCAGCTATTTGTGTATCTACTCTTGTGGGTGATATTATTGTTGTAGACCGTGTGTACCGGTCGTGTGTGGTGACTATTGGGGGTCTGGAGACCCGAGTGGACCTGTTATTGCATTGTATGGTGGACTTCGACGTGATATTGGGCATGGATTGGCTATCTTCGTGTTGTTCTATATTAAAATGTCATGCTAAGACAGTGACGTTGGCTATGCCGGGTGTGCCACAGATTGAGTGGTGAGGTTCGACTGATTTTGTCCCCAGTAGGGTGATTTCGTTCTTGAAGACCTAGTCGATGGTTGGGAATGATTGTCTTTCATACTTATCCTTTCTGAGGGATGTCAGTGCAGAGACTCCTATTATTGATTCTATTCCTGTTGTGAGGAATTTTCCTGATGTGTTTCCTATAGACCTATCGGGCATGCCACCGGACAGGGATATTGATTTTGGTATTGATCTGATGCCGGGCACTCAGCCCATTTCTATTCCACCGTATCATATGGCACTAGCATAGTTGAAGGAGTTGAAAGACCAGCTTCAGGAACTCCTTGATAAGGGGTTTATTCGGCCTAGTATGTCGCCTTGGGGTGTGCCTGTTCTATTTGTGAAGAAGAAGGATGGCACGATAAGGATGTGCATTGATTACAGGCAATTGAACAAAGTAACAATCAAGAAAAAGTATCATTTGCCTCGTATCGATAATTTATTTGACCAGCTTCAGGGAGAGAGAGTGTTTTCCAAGATTGATCTTCGTTCAGGGTATCACCAGTTGAAGATCGGGGACTCGGATATTCTTAAGACAGCTTTTAGGACCCGATATGGTCATTATGAGTTCCTAGTGATGTCTTTTGGGCTGACCAATGCCCCTGCAGCGTTCATGCATTTGATGAACATCGTGTTTAGGCCTTATTTCAACTCGTTCATGATTGTTTTCGTTGATGATATTCTGGTATACTCGCGTAGTAAGAAGGAGCACGCAGAGCATTTGAGAGTTGTGTTGCAGAGATTGAGGGAGGAGAAGCTTTATGCAAAGTTCTCCAAGTGTGAGTTTTGGCTCAGTTCAGTGGCTTTCTTGGGGCACGTGGTGTCCAATGAGGGTATTCAGGTTGATCCGAAGAAGATAGAGGTGGTTCAAAGTTGGCCCAGACCGTCCTCAGCCACAAAGATTCATAGCTTTCTTGGTTTGGCGGGTTATACCGTTGGTTTGTTCAGGGATTTTTATCTATCGCATCACCCTTAACCAAGTTGACTTAAAAGGGTTCTCCATTCAGGTGGTCGGATGAGTGTGAGGAGAGCTTTCATAAGCTCAAGACTGCCTTAACCACAGCTCCATGTTAGTTTTGCCATCAGCTTCAGGTTTATATACCGTGTATTGTGATGTTTCGAGAGTTTGTATTGGGTGTGTGTTGATATAGGAGGGTAGAGTTATTGCTTGTGTTTCTCATCAGTTGAAGCCCCATGAGAAGAACTACCCTTTTTATGATTTGGAGTTGGCTGCCATTGTTCACGCATTGAAGATCTAGAGACATTATTTGTATAGTGTGTCTTGTGAGGTGTTTACTGATTATTGTAGCCTCCAGCACTTGTTCAAGCAGAAGAATCTCAATTTGAGGCGGCGGAGATGGTTGGAGTTGCTAAAGGATTATGATATCACTATTTTGTACCATCCGGGGAAGGCTAATGTGGTGTCCGATGCCTTGAGTAGGAAGGCAGTGGGTATGGGGAGTTTGGCGTATATTCCTATTGGGGAGAGACCTCTTGCAGTTGATGTCTAGGCCTTGGCTAATCAGTTCGTGAGGTTAGATATTTCCGAACCCAGTCGGGTATTGGCTTGTGTAATTCTCGGCCTTCCTTATTTGATCGCATCAAAGAGCGGTAGTATGATGATCTCTATTTGCTTGTCCTTAAGGACAAAGTTCACCACGACGATGCCAGAGATGTGACTATTGGTGATGATGGAGTATTGAGGATGCAGGGCCGGATATTCGTGCCTAGTGTAGATGGGCTTCGGGAGTTGATTCTTGATGAGGCTCATAGCTCGCGGTATTCTATTCATCCGGGTGTCGCGAAGATGTATCAGGATCTGAGACAGCATTATTGGTGGAGGAGAATGAAGAGGGGCATTGTAGGATTTGTAGCTCGGTGTCTCAATTGTCAGCAGGTGAAATATGAGCATCAGAGACCGGGTGGCTTGCTTCAGCAAATGGATATTCTAGAGTGGAAGTGGGAGTGGATCACCATGGACTTTGTAGTTGGGCTCCCACGGACTTTGAAGAAGTTCGATGCTATTTGGGTGATTGTTGATCGGCTGACCAAGTCTGCGCACTTCATTCTTGTATGTAGTACCTATTCTTTAGAGTGGTTGGCAGAGATATATATATCCTAGAGATTGTTCATTTGTATGGTGTCCCAATTTCTATCATTTCAGATAGAGGTACTCAGTTTACTTCACAGTTTTAGAGAGCCGTGCACAGGGAGTTGGGTACTCAGGTTGAGTTGAGCACAGGTTTTCACCCTTAGACGAACGGGCAGTCTGAGTGCACTATTCAGATATTGGAGGACATGTTGCGCGCTTGTGTCATTGATTTTGGAGGGTCATGGGATCAATTTCTACCGCTCGCAGAGTTTGCTTATAATAACAGTTATCAGTCAAATATTCAGATGGCTCTATATAAGGCTTTGTATGGGAGACTGTGTAGATCTCCGGTCGGTTGGTTTGAGCCGGGTGAGGCTAGGCTTTTGTGTACAGACTTGGTGCAGGATGCTTTAGACAATGTGAAGGTGATCTAGGAGCGGCTTCGCACAGTGCAGTCGAGACAAAAGAGTTATGCTGACAGGAAGGTTCGGGATGTATCTTACATGGTTGGTGAGAAGGTTATATTGAAGGTTTCACCCATGAAGGGTGTTATGAGATTTGGGAAGAAGGGTAAATTGAGTCCTCGGTTCATTGTGCCTTTTGAGGTGCTTCGGAGGATTGGGGAGGTGGCTTATGAACTTGCTTTTCCAACCAGCTTATCGAGTGTGCATCCGTATTTCATATTTCTATGCTCCAGAAGTATATTGGCAATTCGTTTCATATTTTGGATTTTAGCACGGTTCAGTTAGATGATGATTTGACTTATGATGTGGAGCCAGTAGCTATTTTGGAGCGTCAGGTTCGAAAGTTGAGGTCAAAGGATATAGCTTCAGTAAAAGTGTAGTGGAGAGGTCGGCCCATAGAGGAGGCTACCTGGGAGATCGAGCGGGAGATGCGAAGCAGATAACCTCACCTACTTGAGACTTCAGGTATGTTTCTTGACCCGTTTGAGGACGAACATTTGTTTAATAGGGGAAAGATGTAAGGACATGGCCGGTCGTTTCATGCGTTACCGCTCTGTTTCCCCCATTTATGCTTCTTATTGTCTTGTTCAGCTGTATTATGTGATATCAGGTTGGTTGGTTCGGATTCGGAGAGGTTTTAGAAAGGAATGAGACACTTAGTCTCTTTTAATTAAACTTAGGTTGAAAAAGTCAACCGGATGTTGACTTATGTGAAAAAGGGCTCGGATGTAAATTATGATGGTTTGGATAGCTTTGTGAGGTGATTTGGGACTTAGGAGCGTGATCGGAATATGTTTTGGAGGCCCGGAGTAGATTTAGGCTTGAATTGGCGAAATTAGAATTTTGGCGTTTTCCGATTGATAATGGATATTTTGATATAGGGGTCGGATGGAATTCTGGAAGTAGGAGTAGGTCCATTCTGTCATTTGTGACATGTGTGCAAAATTTCAGGTCATTCGGATGAGGTTTGATAAATATTTTGATCAAAACCGGAATTTGGAAGTTTTTTGGAATTCTTAGGCTTGAATCCGATAATGATTTGGTGTTTTGATATTGTTTTGAGCGTTCCGAGGGTTGGAACAAGTTTGAATGATGTTATGGCATATGTTGTTATGTTTGGATGAGGTCCCGAGGGCCTCGGGTGAGTTTGGGGTGGTTGAACGGATCAAATCTTATTATGGGAAGTTGCAGAAAATCTGTTGTTGGTGTTGCAGACTTTTGGCCTTCGCGTTCACGAGAGGGCTCTCGCGGTCGCGAAGGGATGTGGTGTGTGGTAGGACGTTTTTCCTTCACGTTCGCAATGTTGGTCCCACGTTCATGAAGGGTTAGGTTTAGTGCTCATCGCGAACGCAATGAGATTCCTGCGTTCGCGTAGAGTAGATGGGAACAGCTGAGGGTCCTGGTCAATTGTGCTTCCGTTCGCATTAAGGGGGTCACGTTCGCGATGGTTTGAGAAGATGAAGCTTCGCGTTCGCGTTCAGGAGGTTGTGTTTGCAAAAAAGGATTTAAGTGGTCAACCATTTTTGTGCTTCGCGAACGCGAGGCTTTGACCGCGTTTGTGAAGAAGGAAAGGGTCACCTAGGCAGAATGATTAAATAGCCATTGTCCGCGATTTTGGGTCGAACTTTCACCATTTTTGAGTGATTTTGGAGCTTTTTGAGAAGGATTGAAGAGGGAATCAAAGGGAAACACTTGGAGGTAAGATTTATGGAGTTAATACTCGATACTTGGAGGTCCTGATATGTATGAACTCGTGGGAGTGTAAGAATTCTAGTTTTGTGATTTTTATTAGAATCCGAGACGTGGGCCCGGGGGTCGGGTTTGGACAATTTCAGGATTTTTGATGTACATTGCTTATTTTCGAGTGGGCTTTACTCCCTTAGCATATTATGATGGTATAAATCTGTTTTTGGTTAGATTTGGAGCATCTAAAGGCCGAGTCGAGAGGCAAAGGCATCGCGGGCTAGAGTTTGGACTGGATAGAGGTGAGTAATGATTGTAAATGCTGTCCTGAGGGTATAAAACCACGGATTTCACATTGTTGTGCTACTTTGAGGTGACGCACACGCTAGATGACGAGCGTGGGGTCGTGCACCGTTGGGAATTGTGACTTAGTCTGTCCCGTATGACTGTTAAGTCGCGTATTTGATTGGAAACTTTTTGATATCATTGTGTTTTGGAAAGTATTATCATGTTTTGGGATGAATGCCATATTTGGGCCTCGTGCCAACTATTTTGGACCCTTAGGGGATTTTTGCTACTATTCCTCACTGTTTTGACTTCATATTTGTACTCAGTCATGTTGTATTCTACTATTTTCATAACTCAGCCATATTTACTCCGTTTTGATATTTTAAATGATATTTTGGGCTGAGCATTATGTTTTACTGTTGCCCGAGTGGCCTGAGAGATTTTTGACTTAGTGAGGCCGAGGGCCTGTGTTGTGAGGATACTATGGGATCGGGCTACGCTCCGCAAAAGTGTTGTACTGATCTGTTACGCCACGAGGTGGCTTGTATTGAGGCCGAGGGCCAGTTCGATTATGCCATGAGATAGCTTGTTATAGCGCTTGGGCTGTAGGAGCCCCTCCAGGAGTCTGCACACCCCCAGTGAGCGTAGTCGACTATGAACTATGGATCGGGCTGCACGCCGCAGCGGTTATTATGATTATTACTATTATGAGATATTATTGAGCCTGAGTACTGAGTGACGAGAGCTGAGTCACGAGTGACTGAGAGGCTGCCCGAGAGGCCATATTTATGAGTGATACCTTGCCCGAGGGGCCCATTTATGATATCTTTACTGATTTCACTCTTCTTTTATAATGAGTCTCTGTTGAAAGCTGCTAAGCAAATGATTTCAAAGTATTTCAATTGAAACTGAAGTTTTTACGAAGTAACTGACTTTTAAACTATTGAGTTTGATTTGATACTCTGTTGTGTACTCTTATATATTTTCCTCACTAGATGTTAAGCAACTTTGTGAGTCTCGCTCTAATACCAATTGAAAGTACAAGAGGGGGGTGAATTGTAGCCAATTAAAATTCTAGTTGACTAAGTGTGAGTTTAGTCGATTAGGTTTTTCACAGTAAACAATTTCAGTAGGAATGAAATAAAGGAACAGAAAGGTAAAGAAGGCACAACAGTTTTTATACTGGTTCAGTACTGGTGTGGTACCTACATCCAATGTCACGACCCTAATTACACGGTCGTGATGGCACGTATCACAATACTAGACAAGCCAATCCAATCAAATATCCACAGTAAATCTCTTTTAATAAAAATATTTTTCTAACATGAATTAAGTTTCAATTTTTCATAAGAAATATTTCAATCACTGAAATGTGCGGAAAATAGTAAAACATCAAACCAACACAGCCCAACAATCTGGTGTCACTAGTCTAGAGCCTCTAAATATAACTAGTCCGACTGTCTATTACATAATAAGTCAAAAAATGCGGAAAAACAAGGATAGGAAGGAGGAAAGCAGGGTTGTGGACGTCATGCAGCTACCTTGCAGTCTCCATTAAGCTCCAAAAATACTGGGGACCCTCACTCTGCTGCTCGGGCACCTATATCTGCACACAAGGAGCAAAGAGTAACGTGAGTACGCCAACTCAGTAAGTAACTAAAGTAAATAAGGTTTGAGTGCAGTGAGGAGTAGTTAAAAATCATATATAAGAGTACACAACAGAGTATCAAATCAAACTCAATAGTTTAAAAGTCAGTTACTTCGTAAAAACTTCAGTTTCAATTGAAATACTTTGAAATCATTTGCTTAGCAGCTTTCAACAGAGACTCATTATAAAAGAAGAGTGAAATCAGTAAAGATATCATAAATGGGCCCCTCGGGCAAGGTATCACTCATAAATATGGCCTCTCGGGCAGCCTCTCAGTCACTCGTGACTCAGCTCTCGTCACTCAGTACTCAGGCTCAATAATATCTCATAATAGTAATAATCATAATAACCGCTGCGGCGTGCGTCCCGATCCATAGTTTATAGTCGACTACGCTCACTAGGGGTGTACAGACTCCGGAGGGGCTCCTACAGCCAAATGTTATATCACTGCGGCGCGCAGCCCGATCCAATATATATCGTTGCGGCGTAGTGTGCAGCCCGATCCATATAAGTATCGCTGCGGTGTGCAGCCCGATCCATGATATATACATATAATATCCTCACTATTAGGTTCTCAATCTCTCTCAGTCATTAATAATCTTCACCATTAGGTCCTCAACCTCTCTCAATCATTAACCTCACAGCCACTCGGGCATAACAGTGGAAATCAGGGAAACTCAGCCCAAACAGTTTTCACATTTTAAAAAGTAGAGTGATAAAAACCAGGTTTAAAAAATAAACAGGTAAAACATGACAGAAGATATGCTTTCAAACGGATAGAGTGAGGAAAACAGTAAAAATGACCCTAAGGGTCTCAACAGGTCGGCACAAGGCCCCAAACATGGCAGACAACCCATAATAGGGGATATCATAATATTCCAAATCAAATACGCGGCTTAATAGTCGCTACGGGACGGACCAAGTCACAATCCCTACCGGTGCACGCCCACACGCTCGTCACCTAATATGTGTGTCACCTTATTTATCAAAACAATACGAAATACCGGGGTTTGTACCCTCAATTCCAGATTTACAATGGTTACTTACTTCAAACCGGATGAAATACTACTCCGCGATGCCTTTGCCTCTCGCCTCAGCCTCAACTCGCGTCGAATATACCCACAATCAGAATCATAACATTAGAATATGTGAAGGGAATGAAGCCCATGCAAAAATAATCAAATTATACCAAAAATCCCGAAATTGGCCAAACCCGACCACCGAGCCCACGTTCGTAATCCGATAAAATTTACATCAATGAAATCCTTATCACTCCATGAGTTCATTCATATTAAAAGTACCAAAATCCGACCACAAATGGCCCCTCAAACCCTTACTCAAAAGTCTCCAACACCAAGCTCTAATTCCCAATTTTTAACCCTTAATTTCCATTAGTTTCAAGCCAAATAAGTGAAATAACACCATAGGAATGAGTTTAGGGTCCAAAAACCTTACCTCTATGAAATCTCCTTGAAATCCCTCTTCAAAAAGCTCCCTCAAGCTCAAACCCACATGAAAATGGTGAAAAATAGCTAAAACATCGCGAAGGATGAAATATATACCTTCTGACCCAGGGATTCCGCACCTGCGGTCGTACTTCCGCTTCTACGGTACCGCTTCTGCGATCCAACCAACTGCATCTGCGGTTTCCACGTAAAGGTTCATTTCTGCATCTGTGATCACATTCTCACAACTGCGCTACCGTAGGTGCGCTCCTTTAGCCACTTCTACGGTTCTAGTTGATCCCCTATTTGGTCGCATCTGCGGCTCTATCTCCGCTTCTACGAGCCCGCGCCTGCGGTCCCCTAGCTACAAGTGCGGTTATGACAACAGACTTAGCTTCAGCTGCAACTTCCATATTCCAAAGTTTCCGCCAACCATCTGAAATCACCCTGAGGCCCCAGTACCTCAACCAAAAGCACAAACAAGTCACATACCAATATCCAAACTTATACAAATCTTCAAAACACCTTAAATAACATCGAATTAACCAAATCACATCGAATTCAAACCTAAGGTTCCAAAATCTTCCAATTTCCGGTTTTGATCAAAAAGTCTACCAAACCACGTCCGAATGACCTAAATTTTACACACACATCCCAAATGACACTATGGACCTACTGGAACTCTCAGAATTCCATTCCGTCCCCTATATCAAAATCTCACCTACCAACCGGAAAATGCCAAAATTTCATTTTCACCAATTCAAGCCTAAATCTACTCCGGACCTCCAAAACACATTTCGATCAAGCTCCTAAGTCCCAACTCATCTCTCGAAGCCATTCGAACCATCGAAATTCACATCTGAGCTCTATTTCACATAAATCAACATCCGATTGACTTTTCCAACTTAAGCTCAATCAAAAGAGACTAAGTGTCTCAAACCTCACCAAAACCTTTCCTAACCCAAGCCAACCAACCCGATAACACATAATACCAATAACCACAACAATAAGATGCAGAAATGGCAGAAATGGAGCGGTAACTCATGAGACGACCGGTCGGGTCGTCACATCCAATTCCCTTAGGTCATAATGGTTCTCTTAGATCTTTGATAAAGGATTACAATAGTGATGGTTTTAGTACGTTCACCATCAACGATATTCAGCAACAGTGATTTTGTAATGTTGACACAACTCTCTTTTGTGTTCTAACTCTTTTTTTCTTTTGTGATACTTATTGACTCAAGAATACAGTGTTTGTACTAAGAACTAGAAAGGCTTAGAAAACAGTTTGTGTAGTTGAGTAATTCTTCTTCTTGAGATTGGCAGACTTCTTATAGGAGAGTCTGGGAGCCGTTGCAGATTGATCTTGATTGAGGTACTAAATCCTCTAAGAGATTTGACCCAAGGGGTGCCTCTGAATCCTGCACTTGAGATGGGCTGGATTCCTTTATGTCCTTCCTCTTTCATTTCCTCATTTCACGGAGTGAATTGAGGATTTGATTTGATTGGCCAATCTTCTAATATAGTCCTTGAGGATAGGCATGATATTCTCGAATTGTACTTGATATGTTTCCTTTGTTACACATCCTCGATGTCCTTTGATTGAGACTGAGATGGAGAGACTTATTTGGTTTCCTTTTTGATGGCTTGACTTCCTTTGATTTAGTATCGTCAAATTCTCTTCGGTCTTATTTCCTTTTGTTGATGTCCTTACCAGAAGGATTTTCCTTGAAGTGGTTCCTTGATTCCTACAATAAAATAGATATGATTAGTTTTGCACTATTGTCATCATTGAAACTTAGATGTAACAATATAAATTTCTCTAGAATTTCTCTTCTTTCACCCTGATTTAAAACAATAAGACGTTGTTCCAATATGGAAACAACTATTTCATTCTTTAACCAGATTTGTTTCCCTAAATTGCCTGCTTTGTTAGTGCTTGGTTTTCATCATGTCATTGGAAAAAAAATGTTTGATGTCAATTAGATTAATGAATGAAACCACTCAATGAATAAAACATCTATTAGTACCTTTGTTTATCTATGATTTTTTTCCCTAGTTGTTTAAGATGTTAATTTGATTCATATATTATGTCAGAAACAATACAAGATACATATTGAGATAATAGTTGGAAACTTAAATGGTAGAGAAAACATATAAAAGGCTATGTATAATTTAATGAATTAAAATTCTTAAATAGTGTGAATGTTGTATAGAATTAAAATAATGACAAATATTTTGGATTGATGTACAATAGAAATAATGGAATTATTAAGTAGAAGCAAAATTATAAAAAATAACAAGACAAAGTATTGTTACCACCATATTTACCGTAAATTCGAGCAATTACTTATTTATATTTTAATTATAAGAAGATGTAGTTATATTATTTTTATGTAGTTTTTAATTATGGAGATTTACATTAATAAAAATATTCAAAAATTAATTTTTGAATTGAATCTGAAAATGAAAAAGTTTGACCTTTGTACTTCGAAGACCTCATTTTTCTTTTGGAACGAAGGGAATGTATTTCATCCGTCCTATTTTAACTGTAACGACCCGACTGGTCGTTTTGCTTTTTAGAACCCCATTCCCTTAAATAAAATTTTTCACGCTTGCTTTAACTAATTTACGATCTGCGGGAATGGTTGGTTCAAGATTTGGAAGAGTTTGGGTTGAAATATGCTCATTTGACTGCTTAGGATTTTCTAAAAAGGCTAAGTTTGACTTTGGTCAACATTTTCAGCAAACGGACCCGGATTCATGTTGTGACGATCCCGGAGGGTCCGTAGGAAAATATGGAACCTAGGCGTATGCCTGGAATCGAATTCTGTGGTCTCCAGCCCGAGTAATGAATTTTTATTGAAAATTGTTAAACTGAAATTCTAAGGATTTAAAGAAACTAATTAATGATTGATCCCATGGGTATCGGGCTCGTATGTTGGTTTCGGACCCCGGTACAGGTCCGAAATAACATTTAAGACTTGCCCGCAAAATTTGGTGTCAATCTGAGTAGTTTAAGGGTGTTTCGGCTCGTTAGAGGAAAATTAAAAACTTGAAGTTCATAAGTTTGATTCAATTGGTTTTAGGGGGTGATTCTTAGATTTACCGTTGTTTCGGGCGTTCCAAAAGTTCGACTAGGTCCGTTTCATGATTTCAGACTTGTCGGTATATTCGGGTGGGGGCGGGAGCCCCGAGCGTCAATCGGAAGAGGCGCGAGTGAAGTTAGAATTTTTGAGAAGTGCTGAAGCATATGCTTCTATCATAACCACACCTACGATTGGTCGGCCATATGTGCAAGACCATAGAAGCAGTCCGCCTATCGCAGATGTGGCCCAGGGCAGGCCAAGCCCAAACCGCATAAGCGGCTCCGCAGACACGGTCGCAGTCCATTTGGCCAGTTCCATAGATGCGTTTGCTCTCTCGCAGAAGCGGGACCGCAGATGCGGTCCTCTAACCGCAGATGCGGAAATCGCTGAAGTAGTGAGCTTCATTTAATACGGGTTCTAAGTCTCTTTTTGCCACTTTTGACTCCTCCATTTATTTTGGGAGCTTTTGAGAGAAGACTTCCACCTAGCATTTTGAGGTAAGCTTATTCCACCTATTCTTAGTTTAATACATGTGTCTTAGGTAGATTAAACACTAGAATTAAGGTGAAATCAATGGGTTAGAGCAAAACCTAGGGTTTTGACAAAAGTTAGATTTAACCACGAAATTTGTTACGAAATGAATTAGAAATCATATATTATTGATCCTTAGGTTATGGATAACAACTTCCTTCGAACAATTTCGGAATCCGGGCACGTGGGCCCGGGGTTGGACTTTGGGAAACTTGTGTTAAGGGTTGGGAAATTGCTTAAATAGCTAGAATATGATCATGTGAGCTTATATTGACTAGTTCCTACCTCATTTAACTAGTTTTGGATCGTTCGGCTCCAAATTGAGAGTCTGGGCTCGTTCTTGGTATTGGAAGTGCACTGTGGAGCAAGGTGAGTCTCCTTTCTAACCTTGTAAGAGGGAATTGTCCCCATAGGTGTAATAATTGAATAATTGCTACTAAATATGGGGGCTGCGTACGCACTAGGTGACGAGAGTCCGTGCGTAGCTACTATTATGTTAATTGTCCGGGTAGTCTAGGACCCGTATCATGCTATATTTGTGAATGTCTTTATATTTTCTTGCTAATGTGATCACTTAGGGTACGCTACAGACTTGGAAAGGAATATAAGCGGATGTATACCCTTGCTGGACACTTGTATGGATTTGTTTGAAAATAAATGCGCATTCATGTGTTTTCTTGATATTAATTGATATTTGTGGATCAGGCTGATCGCCTCGGTAGAAATAGATGCATCTATGGTTTGTGCCATTCGACCCTCTGGCAGTGCACAGTTTATTTCCTGTTGGATCGGGCCGTCGACCTCGGCATAATGTGCGCATGATATCTATATGAAATCTTATCCATGACTTGATTTGCTAAATATTTGGAATGTAAATGGCTAATTGTAAAATTGTTAAGAACATGACTTATTACCTCTTGCTACAAACTGTTGATTATTTGTGACTCCTATGCTTAGCATAACACTTCAATATATTATTTGATCTTAGTAAGTATCAAGTCGACCTCTCGTCTCTACTTCTTCGAGATTAGACGGGATACTTACGGGGTACATATTGTTTATGTACTCATACTACACTTCTATACTTAATTGTACAGGATCTGAGACAGGTACATCTGGCTATCTATCTGGTGCGCGCCCCTGATTCATAGTCCTAGACTTCCACGGTGAGATGCCCCTTCCTGTGCCGTTCAGCAGCTTGATGGAGTCTCTCTTTATTTATTTTTGATGTCTATTCTATTTCGGATAGTAAGATGGATTTATTCTTTTGTATATTCTACTAGTTGCCCACAACTTGTGACACTAGGTCTTGGCACACACATTGGTAGACGTTTCTTTTGGGTTGTATAATTATTATCGAATGTTGCATATTATCACCTGTTTTTAATTGCAAATTAAGAAAATGTTGTAACTGTTTTGGGTAAGTAAAATAAGAATTTACTAATACTTCCGCGTTGGCTTGCCTGACAACGGTGTTGGGCGCCATTACGATCTATTATGGAAATGGGTCGTGACAACATGGTATCAGAGCACTAAGTTCACGTAGGTCTCACAGGTCACGGGCAAACCAAATAGAGTCTTGCGGATCGGTACGGAGACTATAGGGTGTTAGGAAAATTACTCTTTATTCATTTTCTATCATGCAGTAGTTGGTATACTAAATTTCCCTCTTCTATTCTCTCACAGATGGTGAGGACACGCATGGCTGATGTTCCAGACCCCGGAGGAGCTGCTCCCCCCCCCCCATTGCAAGAGGCCGAGGCAGAGGCCAAGGGAGGGCACTGGCCTGAGGTAGGGGACGAGGACGTCCCAAAGTTATCCTAGTAGTACCACCAGCAGATCCTGCGAAAGATCCTATCGTTGAGGAGCAGGGCAAGGTGCCCAGAGCTGAGCCTACCTCGGCAGACTTTATGACAGCACCGGGTTTTCAGGAGGTCATGAGCCGTATGCTGCGGTTCATGGATTCTATGACTCAGGCTGGTTTATTTCCAACGGATCCAGCTACATCACAGGCAGGAGGGGCAGCACAGAGCTCTACTACTTAGGCTCTTGGACATGCAGCTACAGTGTATCAGACTCCGGGTGCACTACCCGTAGATAGGGCCCAGCCAGTTGCTGCAGTGGCGCCCCAGCCTAGATCAGCTGCGGACAGTGACCCGCAGAAGTTATTGGACAGATGGACTAGACTTCACCCTCCTATCTTCGGGGGTGAGCGTCATGAGGATGCCCAGGACCTCATAGATATGTGCATGGACAGACTGCATAACATGAGGATATTGGAGTCGCATGGGGTTGACTTCACTACTTTTCAACTTGAGGGCAGGGCCCGTAGATGGTGGCAGTCGTATGTTCTTGGCAGGCCAGCATGTTCTCCTCCTATCACTTAGAGTCAGTTCACACAGTTATTCCTGGACAGGTATATTCCACCCTCTGATAGGGAAGAGCTACGATATTAGTTTGAGCAGCAGGAGTATGGTCAGATGTCGGTGAACGACTATAAGGCAAGGTTTTCTAAGTTATCCCGCCATGCATTAATGATACATCCTACTGATGCAGAGAGGGTACGGAGGTTCATTGTAGGTTTGCATTCTGGCATTAGGGACAAAATGGCCCTAGAGGTGGATATTGGGACTCCTTATCAGCTAGTGGTGGAGATTGCTCGGAGGATTAAGGGCTACCGTCTGAGAGGTAGAGAGAAGATGCGGCAGGACAAGAGGGCTAGATTCTCCGAAGAGTTCAGAGGTGCCCCGGTTTAGGGTAGAGGTCAGTTACGGAGGGGTCAGCCCAGTAGGCCCCCATATTCAGCACCACCACCTGCTCAGGGTGCTCCTTTCAGATTCTATGCCCTTCCAGCTAGGCCAGTTGCATTTGCCTCAGTTGTCGTCATCACGGGTATTATTTCCATCGGCGGTAGAGATGCCTCGGTATTATTTGATCCAGGGTCTACTTATTCATATGTATCATCTTTGTTTGCTCGTTTCCTAGTTATTTCTCCTGAGCCTTTGGGCACTCATATTCATGTATCCACTCCTATGGACGATTCTATAGTTGTGGATCGGATCTACCGGTCCTACGTGGTCACATTCTGTGGTTTCAAGACTAGAGTGGATCTCCTATTGCTTGATATAATCGATTTTGAGCTCATCCTGGGCATGGATTGGTTATCTCCATATCACACTGTCCTAGATTGTCATTCCAAGACTGTTTCATTAGCAATGCCAGGGTTGCCGAGGTTGGAGTGGAAGGGTTCCACAGTTGATACATCTAGTCGGGTTATCTCTTTCCTGAAGGCTCGGAAAATGGTCAAGAAGGGGTGTTTCGCTTATTTGGCTAATGTTCGAGACACTACTGCAGTGTCTCCGATGATTGATTCTGTTCCAGTAGTTCAAGAGTTAACCGATGTGCTTTCTTCTGATCTTTTTGGCATGCCACCGGATCGTGATATTGATTTCTGTATTGATTTAGCTCCAGGCACCCTACCTATATCTATCCCACCGTACTGTGTGGCTCCGAAGGAGTTGAAGGAGCACCTTGAGGAGTTGTTAGCAAAGGGGTTTGTTAGACCCAGTGTATCTCCTTGGGGTGCACCAGTGTAATTTGTGAAGAAGAAGAAGGATGGGACTATGCAGATGTGCATTGATTATCGCCAGTTGAACAAAGTCACCATCAAGAACAAGTATCTATTGCCTCGTATCGATGACATTTTTTACCATTTGCAGGGTGCTAGGTTATTCTCCAAGATTGACTTGAGGTCAGGATATCATCAGCTGAAGATTTGGGACTCGGATGTTCCGAAGACTGCAATCTGGACTAGATATGGCCATTATGAGTTCCTGGTGATGTCCTTTGGCTTGACTAATTCCCCAGCAGCATTCATGGACTTGATGAACAGGTTAGTCAGGCCTTACATTGATTCATTTGTCGTCGTCTTCATTGACAACATCTTGATATACTCCCGTAGCCTGGGGGAGTACGAGTAGCATGTTAAGTTCACCAAGTGTGAGTGTTGGCTAGAGTTAGTGGCATTCTTGGGGCATATTATGTCAGGAGAGGGTATTAAGGTGGACCCCAAGAAGATTGAGGTAGTTCAGAGTTGGCCACATCCTAATTTGGTGACCGAGATCAGGAGTTTCCTGGGGTTAGCAGGTTATTACAGACGATTTGTGCAGGCCTTTTTATATATTGCATCACCTCTTACTAGAATGACCCAGAAGGGTTCTCCCTTCTGTTGGTCTGATGATTGCGAGACGAGCTTTCAGAAGCTCAAGATAGCCTTGACTACAACACCAGTTATTGTGTTGCCTTCTAGCTCAGGGGTGTATACGGTATATTACGATGCTTCGTGCGTCAGATTGGGGTGTGTATTGATGAAGGAGGGGTGAGTTATTGCATATGCTTCGCGTCAGCTGAAAATCCATGAGAAGAATTATCCTGTGCACGATTTGGAGTTGGTCGCGATTGTTCATGCTCTTAAGATATGGAGGCATTATCTGTACTGGGTATCATGTGAGGTTTATACTGATCATCGCAGCTTACAACACTTGTTCAAGCAGAGGGATCTCAATTTGAGGCAGCGTAGATGGCTTGAGTTGCTGAAGGATTATGACATCATCATTCTTTATCAACTGGGCAAGGCAAATGTGGTCGCAGATGCCTTAAGTAGGAAAGTAGAGAGTATGGGTAGTTTGGCATTCATACCAGCAGAGGAGAGGCCACTAGCTTTGGACATCCAGTCCTTGGCTAACAGACTTGTGAGGTTGGATATTTCAAAGCCCAGCCGAGTTCTTGCGTGCGTTGTTGCTCAGTCTTCATTATTGGGGTAGATCAACGCCCGGTAGTTCGATGATCCACATCTAGCAATTCTTAGAAAGACAGTGCATCTGGGAGGTGCCAAGGAGGTTTCTATTGGCGAGGATGGTGTTTTGCGGCTCCAGGGTCATCTATGTGTTCCTAATGTTGATGGTCTGAGGGAGAGGATTCTAGAGGAGGACACAGTACGCGGTATTCCATTCATCCGGGAGCTACGAAGATGTATCGTGACTTGGGGCAGCATTATTGGTGGCGGAGGATGAAGAAAGACATAGTGGTGTATGTAGCTAGGTGTTTGAATTGCCAGCAGGTCAAGTATTAACACCAGAGGCCGGGTGGTTTACTTCAGCAGATGCCTATACCAGAGTGGAAGTGGGAGCGCATTACCATGGATTTCGTAGTGGGGTTGCCACGAACTTTGCAGAAGTTTGATTCAGTGTGGGTCATTATTGACAAGTTGACCAAGTCGGCCCACTTTATTCCAGTGGCAACTACTTATACAGTAGAGAGGTATGCTCAGATCTACATTCGGGAGATAGTCCGATTACACGGTGTGCCTGTTCCCATCATATCAGACAGTGGCCCTCAGTTCACTTCCTATTTCTGGAGAGCTGTTCAGAATGAGTTGGGGACCCGTGTAGAGCTTAGCACAACATTCCATTCTCATACCGACGGGTAGTCTGAGCAGATAGTTCAGATTTTGGAATACATGCTCAGAGCATGTATGATTGACTTCAGAGGGCGGTGGGATCAGTTCTTGCCTTAGGCGGAGTTTGCGTACAACGACAGCTATCAGTCCAGCATAGAGATGGCTCCATGTGAGGCTTTATATGGTCGACGTTGTCGTTCTCCTATCGGGTGGTTTGAGCCTGGTGAGGCTAAGTTATATGGTACAGATTTGGTGAAAGATGCCTTGGACAAGGTAAAGTTGATTCAGGAGAGACTTCGCACAGCTCAGTCCAGACAGAAGAGTTATGTGGATAAGAAGGCACGTGATGTATCATTCATAGTTGGCAGGAAGGTTCTCTTGAAAGTCTCGCCAATAAAGGGTATTATGAGGTTCGGGAAGAAGGGCAAGTTGAGCCCAAGGTTTATTGGCCCCTTTGAGGTGTTGAGACGAGTTGGGGAGTTTGCTTAGTAGCTTACTTTACCCCTCATCTTATTGGGAGTTCATCTGGTTTTTCCTGTATCGATGCTTCGGAAGTATCATGCCGACTTGTCCCACGTGTTAGACTTCAGTACTATTCAGCTGGATGAGAGTTGGGTTATGAGGAGGAGCCAGTTGCCATTATTGATAGACAGGATCGCCAGTTGAGGTCCAAGAGGATTTCTGTGGTGAGGGTCCAGTAGAGGGGCCAACCAGTCGAAGAGGCGACCTGGGAGTCCGAGGAGGACATTCGGGGCAGATATCCATATTTATTCAGCAGCTCAGGTACTTTTCTATGTCTGTTTGAGGACGAACGTTTGTTTAAGCGGTGGAGAATGTAGCGACCCGACAGGTCATTTTGCTTTCTAGAATCCTATTCCCTTGAATAAAACTTCTCGCACTTGCTTTAACTAATTTAGGATCTGTGGGGATGGTTGGTTCGGGATTTGGAAGAGTTTAGGTTAAAATATGCTCATTTGACTCCTTAGGATTTTCTAAAAAGGCTAAGTTTGACTTTGGTCAATATTTTTAGCAAACGTACCCGGATTCTTGTTGTGACGGTCCCAGAAGGTACGTAGGAAAATATGGGACCTGGGCGTATGCCCAGAATCGAATTCTGAGGTCCCTAGACCGAGTAATGAATTTTTATCAGAAATTGTTAAACTAAAATTCTAAGTATTTAAAGAAACTAATTAATGATTGATCCCATGGGTATCGGGCTCGTATGTTGGTTCTGGAGCCCGGTACAGGTCCGAAATAACATTTAAGACTTGCCCGCAAAATTTGGTGTCAATCCGAGTAGTTTAAGAGTGTTTCGGCTCGTTAGAGCAAAATTAAGAACATGAAGTTCATAAGTTTGATTCAATTGGTTTTAGGGGGTGATTCTTAAATTTAGCGTTGTTTCGGGCGTTCTGAATGTTCGAGTAGGTCCATTTCATGATTTCTGACTTATCGGTATGTTCGGGCGGGGACCGAGAGCTGCGAGTGTCAATCGGACGAGGCTCGAGTGAAGTTGAAATTTTTGAGAAGTGCTGAAGCATATGCTTCTATCATAACCTCACCTGCAGTTGGTCGGCCGCAGGTGCGAGACCGCAGAAGCGGTCCGCCTATCGCAGATGCGGCCCAAGGCAGGGCAGGCCCAAACCACAGAAGAGGCTCCCAAGCCGCAGAAGCGGTCGCAGCCCATTTAGCTAGTTCTGCAGATGCGTTCTCTGTCTCGCAGAAGCGTGACCGTAGATGTAGTCCTCTGACTGCAGATGCAGAAATCGCTGAAGCAGTGAGCTTCATTTAATACGGGTTCTAAGTCCCTTTTTGCCACTTTTCACTCCTCCATTGCCAATTTTGGGAGCTTTTGAGAGAAGACTTCCACCTAGCATTTTGAAGTAACCTTATTCCACCTATTCTTATTTTAATACATGTGTCTTAGGTAGATTAAACACTAGAATTAAATTGAAATCAAGGGGTTAGAGCAAAACCAAGGATTTTGACAAAAGTTAGAGTTAACCATGAAATTTGTTATAAATGAATTAGAAATCATATATTATTGATCCTTAGGTTATGGAGAACAACTTCCTTCGAAAAATTTCGGAATCCGGGCACGTGAGCCCGGGATCGGACTTTGGAAAACTTGTGTTAAGGGTTGGGAAATTGCTTAAATAGCTAGAATATGATCATGTGAGCTTATATTGACTAGTTACTACCTCATTTAACTAGTTTTGGATCTTTCGGCTCCAAATTGAGAGTTCGGGCTCGTTCTTGGTATTAGAAGTGCACTGTGGAGCGAGGTGAGTCTCCTTTCTAACTTTGTAAGAGGGAATTGTCCCCATAGGTGTAATAATTGAATAATTTCTACTAAATGTGGGGCCTACGTACACACTAGGTGATGAGAGTCCGTGCGTAGCTACTGTTATGTTAATTGCCCGGGTAGTCTAGGACCGATACCATGCTATATTTGTGAATGTCTCTATATTTTCTTGCTAATGTGATCACTTAGGGTATGCTAGAGACTTGGAAAGGAATATAAGCGGATGTATACCCTTGTTGGACACTTGTATGAATTTGTTTGAAAATAAATGCTCATTCATGTGTTTTCTTGATATTAATTGATATTTGTGGATCGGGCCGATCAAGAGGCCTCATCATTCAGGCCGATTTAGTGGTACCTCGTCTAGAGGCAGAGATTCGTATGGTAGAGGCCATCCTCCTAGGCTTTTTCAGTCAGCACCTCAGGTTTCTCACGGTGCTTCAGATGGTCGCGGTTCCCATATACAGTATCCTGATCAACAGTCCTACAGTGCACCACCAGCTCCAATCAGTTTACCGCCGCTTTAGAGTTTTTGGGGTGGTCATCCAGGTCATCAGGGTCATCAGTCTCAGCAGTCGAGGACTTGTTACACTTTCAGTGATATGGGTCACATCGCTAGGTTTTCCCTCGAGCACTGAGTAGCTCTCAGCATCAGGGTTCCCGTGCCATAGTTCAGGCACCGAGTGTTCCACTGCCCGCCCAGCCAGCCAGAGGTGGGGTAGAGGTGCTAGAGGTGGAGGTAGAGGTGTTAGAGGTGGAGCTCAGGCCGCTAGAGGTGGAGGCCTGCCAGCAGCAGGCCGTCCCAGATATGTAGTTCAGGGTGGTGAGGGCCAGCCCCGATGTTATGCTCTTCCAGCCAGGCCCGAGGTTGAGGATTTCGATGCAGTTATCATAGGTACTATTCTGATTTGTAGCAGAGATGCTTCAGTTTTATTTGATCCGGGATATACGTACTCATATGTGTCATCATATTTTGCATCGTATCTGGTCATGCCTAGTAATTCGTTGAGTGCTCATGTTTATGTGTCTACATCGGTGGGTAATTCTATTGTGGTAGATCGAGTCCATCGTTCATGTGTAGTTGTGATTTGAGGTCTTGAGACTCGTGTAGATTTGCTTCTTCTGGATATGGTTGATTTTGATGTCATATTAGGGATGGACTGGTTATCACCTTATCACGCTATCTTGGACTGTCATGCCAAGCCTGTGACCTTAGCCTTGACGGCTTTACCTCATTTATAGTGGATAGGGACTTCTAGTCATTCTACTCGTAGTGTTATCTCATATATGAAGGCTCGGCGTATGGTCGAGAAGGGGTGTTTGGCCTATTTGGCCTATATTCGTGATTCTAGTGCTGAGGTTCCTCCTATTAATTTTGTGCTTGTTGTTCGTGAATTCCCTGAGGCATTTCCTTCATACCTGCCAGGTATGCCACCCGACATGGATATTGACTTTTGCATTGATTTGGCTCCAGGCACTCAGCCCATTTCTATCCCGCCGTATCGTATGGCCCCGCCTAAGTTGAAAGAGTTGAAGGAGCAGTTGCAAGACTTGTTTGAGAAAGGTTTCATTAGATCGAGTGTTTCACCTTGGGGTACGTCATTGTTGTTTGTTAAGAAGAAGGACGGATCGATGAGAATGTATATTGATTACCGGCAGTTGAATGAGGTTACAATCAAGAATAAGTATCCATTGTCGAGGATTTATGATTTATTCGATTAGCTTCAGGGTGCCAAGGTATTTTCGAAGATTGACTTGAGATCTAGCAACCATCAGTTGAGGATTAGGGCATCCGATGTCCCTAAGATAGCCTTCCGAACTCGGTACGGACATTATGAGTTCTTGGTGATGTCATTCGGGTTGACAAATGACCCAACAACTTTTATGGATTTGATGAACCGAGTGTTCATGCCTTACTTGGATTCATTTGTGATAGTCTTCATTGATAATATTTTGATCTATTCCCATAGCCGGGAGGAGCACGAGCAACATCTTAGAGTGGTTCTTCAGACTTTGAGGGATAGTCAGTTGTATGCTAAGTTTTTGAAGTGTGAGTTCTAGCTGAGTTCAGTTGCATTCCTGGGTCATGTGGTATCAGCAGAGGGTATTCAGGTCGATCCGAAGAAGATTGGGGCAGTCAAGAACTGGCCTAGACCAACATCAGCTACAGAGATTCGAAGTTTCTTGGGATTCGCAAGCTATTATCGTCGGTTTATGGAGGGGTATTCATCTTTCGCATCCCCAATGACCAGGTTAACCCAAAAGGGTGCCCAGTTCAGATGGTCGGACGAGTGTGAGGCGAGCTTTCAGAAACTTAAGACAGCTCTAACAACGGTACCAGTGTTGGTTTTGCCCACAGGTTTAGGGCCTTATACAGTTTATTGTGATGCATCTCGTATTGGACTTGGTGCGGTGTTGATGCAGGATAGCAAGGTCATTGCCTGTGCTTCACAGCAGTTGAAGATTCATGAGCAGAACTATCTGGTTCATGATTTGGAGATAGCAACCATCGCTCACGTGTTGAAGATTTGGAGGCATTATCTGTATGGCGTGGTATGTGAGGTGTTCACGGATCATAAGAGTCTACAGTATTTGTTCAAGCAGAAGGAGCTAAATTTGAGGCAGAGAAGATGGTTGGAGCTATTAAAGGACTATGATATCACCATCATATATCATCAGGGAAAGGCCAATGTGGTGGCCGATGCTTTGAGTAGGAAGTGAGCCACCAGTATGGGCAGTCTTGCTTATATTCCGGTCAGTGAGAGACCGCTTGCTTTGGATGTTCAGGCTTTGGCCAATCAGTTCGTGAGGTTGGATGTTTCTGAGCCCAGCGGTGTGTTAGCTTGCACAGTTACTCGTTCTTCCTTATTAGAGCGTATCCGTGATCGGCAGTATGATGATCCCCATTTGTGTGCCCTTAGAGACACGATGCAGCACGGAGGTGCCAAGCAGGTTACCTTAGGTGATGATGGAGTTTTGAGATTGCAGGGTCAAATTTGTGTTCCTAATGTGGATGGACTCCGAGAGTTGATTTTAGAGGAGGCCCATAGTTCCTGGTAATCTATTCATCCGGGCGCCGCTAAGATGTATTAGGATTTGCGGTAGCATTATTAGTGGCGAAGAATGAAGAAGGACATTGTTGCATATGTGGCTCGGTGTTTGAACTGTCAGCAGGTTAAGTACGAGCATCATAGGCCTGGTGGGTTTTTTTAGAGGATTGAGCTTCCCGAGTGGAAGTGGGAGCGGATCACTATGGACTTCGTTGTTGGGCTCCCACGGACTCAGAGGATATTCGACGCATTGTAGGTTATTGTTGATAGGCTGACCAAGTCAGCACATTTCATTCATGTGGCAGTCTCCTACTCTTCTGAGAGGTTAGCTGAGATCTATAACTGGGAGATTGTTCGTCTTCATGGTGTTCCCGAGTCTTATCATTTCAGATCGAGGTACGCAATTTACCTCCCATTTCTGGAGAGCAGTTCAGCGAGTGTTGGGCACACGAGTTGAGTTAAGCACAGCGTTTCATCCTCAGACGGACGGGCAGTCCGAGTGGACCATTCAAATTTTTGAGGACATGCTCTGATCTTGTGTCATTGACTTTGGAGGCTCGTGGGATCAGTTTTTGCCTTTAGCGGAGTTTGCCAACAACAACATCTACTAGTCGAGTATCTAGATGGCTCCTTATGAAACTTTGTATGGTAGGCGGTGCCGGTCGCCAGTTGGATGGTTTGAGCCAGGAGAGGCTCGGTTGTTGGGTACGGATCTAGTACAGGATGCCTTGGACAAGGTCAGGATTATTCAAGATAGGCTTCGTACAGCTCATTCTAGGCAAAAGAGTTATGCCGACCGCAAGGTTCGTGATTTGGAATTCATGGTCGGTGAGCGAGTACTTCTTCGAGTGTCGCCTATGAAGGGCATAATGAGATTCGGGAAGAAGGGAAAGTTTAGCCCTAGGTTTGGCCCGTTTGAGATTCTTGATTGAGTGGGAGAGGTGGCTTACAGACTTGCATTGCCGCCGAGCTTATCAGTCGTACATCCAGTGTTTTATGTGTCCATGCTTCGAAAATATCACGGCGATCCATCCCACGTGTTAGATTTCAGCATTGTCCAGTTGGACAAGGACTTGTCTTATGAGGAGGAGCCGGTAGCTATTCTAGACCGGCAGGTTCGTTAGTTGAGATCAAAGAGTTTTCCTTCTGTTCGTGTTCAGTGGAGAGGTCAGCCCGCTGAAGCATCGACCTGGGAGTCCGAGTCCGATATGCGGAGCCGTTATCCCCATCTTTTCCCTCACTCAGGTATTTCCTTCTTCGGTCCGTTCGAGGACGAACGGTTGTTTTAGAGGTGGAGGATGTGACTTGTTTTAAAAGTAAATTCTACGTTCCGAGGCCTCAAAAACCTCTTTCGGCATTACCTCAATTTGTGTGCGCAGTCCGGCGCGTAGCCGGAAAGACACTATGTGAAAATTTGTGAAAAATAATGAATTTTAACTTTAAAATGGATTTAAGTTGACTTCGATCAAAATTTTGCGTAAATGGATCTGAACCTGTAATTTGACGGTCCCGGAGGGTCCGTAGGAAAATATGGGACGTGGGCGTATGCCCGGAATCGAATTCCGAGGTCCCAAGTCCGAGAAATAAATTTTTAAAGAAAATTATTTTCTGGAATATTTATGAGTTTTTGAAAGTGAAATGTGTTTTAAACTTGATGGTATATGGCCCGTGTTTTGGTTCCGGCACCCAGTACAGGTCTTATATATGATTTAAGATAAGTCTGTAAAATTTGGTAAGAAATGGATTTGAAACAACGTGAATCGGACCTTATTTGAGAAAATTAGAAGAATTTGATGTTCTTAAGTAATTTCATGATTTTGATGCTAAATTCATAGTTGTTGATGCTATTTTGGTGATTTGAATGCACGAGCAAGTCCGTATGAAGTTTTTAGGTTGATGTACATGTTTGGTTTGGAGCCCCGAGGGCTCGGGTGAGTTTTGGATAGGCCACGGGGTGGAATTTGGACTTAAGAAAATTGCAGGTTTTCAGCTGGTATGATCAGGTATGCGAAGCCTGGCTCGCAAATGCGACCATTTGGCTCGCAAATGCGGAATGCCCCAGTCGCAAATACGACACCTGCTTCACAAATGTGAACCCCTCAGAAATAAGGGGTTGTCGCAAATGCGATAAATTTCTTCACAAATGCAAATTCTCAGAATTCTGAAGGGTCCGCAATTGCGAACAATGATCGCAATTGCGACATCAGAGACCTGTAAATTCATAACTTAGACACATTTCAATCATTCCCCACACTCTTTCAAAATCAAAACACTCTAGGGCGATTTTTCAAAGGCAACTCTTCTTCCAAATCGATTGTAAGTCAATTTTAACTCGTTTTCTTCAATCATTAACATCTTTTCACATGATTTCAACTCAAAATCAATGATTTTCATGGGGGAAATTGGGTGTTTTGGGTACAACCTAGGTTTTTCAAAAATTGGGGATTTGGACCTCGATTTGAGGTCCGATTTCAAAATAAATTATATATTTGGGTTCATGGGGGAATGGGTAATCGGGTTTTGGTTCGAACCTCGGGTTTTGACCATGTAGGCCAGGGGGCGATTTTTGACTTTTTGGATAAAACTTTGGAAAACTTATTTTCATGCATTAGCATTGATTCATTTAGCGTTTATTGATGTAATTAAGTAACTTGTGACTAGATACGAGCGAATTGGTGATGGAATCAAGAGGGAAAAGCAATAGTAGAGACTTGAATTATGTTTGTGCCATCGAGGTAAGTATTTGGTCTAACCTTAGCTTGAGGGATTAGGAGTCGTGTCTTATTTTCTACGTGTTAATTGTGGAGTACGGCGTATAGGCATGGTGACGAGTATCTATACGTCGGTGTCAAGCATGCCTGTGAGTCTTGTATTGTAATTGTTATGACTCTGTTGTCATTTATTGCGCTTCACATGTTATTATCATTATTGTTCCCTTGTCGGGATTCTTTTGTGATTGTTGTTGATTTGTAAATGGGATCGGGTGGCACGCCGCCATGAAAATATATGAAATGGGAGTGGGTTGCACACATGCAACGAGATATGTAAAATGGGAGCGGGTTACACGCCTGCAAATTGATATATGAAACAGGAGCGGGTTGCACGCCTGCAACAAGATATGTGAAATGGGAGCGGGTTGCACGCCTGCAACGAGATATGTGAAATGGGAGCGGGTTGCACGCCTGCAACGTGATATATGAAATAGGAGCGGGTTGAACGTCTACAACAAGATATGTAAAATGGGAGTGAGTTGCACGCCTGCAACAAGATATGTGAAATAGGAGCAGTTTGCATGCTTGTAACAAGATATGTGAAATGGGAGCAGGTTGCATGCCTGCAACGAGATATATGAAATGGGAGCGGGTTGTACACCTACAACGAGATATATAAAATAGGATCGGGTTGCATGCCTGCAACGAGATACATGAAGTGGGATCGGGTTGCACGCATGCAACAAGATGTGAAATGAAAGTGAATTCTATATTTGTTTTCCTTATCCTTGTTAGTAATTGGATTTTGGTTTCTTTATATTCCTCTTGATATTTTATTGTTATCTGTTATTCCCCGAAGCTTGTTTTCCCCCTCCCATCTTTAACTGTAATTATTTGCTTTTATTTTCCCGCCGTATATAACTTAACCGTACAGGTTTATTTGATAGTCTGGTCCTAGCCTCGTCACTACTTCGCTGAGTTTAGGCTAAGCACTTACCAGCACAAGGGGTCGTTTGTGCTGATACTACACTCTACACTCTTTTGTGCAGATCCTAGTGCTGTAGACTTCGGATCGCAGTAAGATTGCTGTTTCTTGTTCATTAGGCGACCCGAGGTAGTCATGTAGGCATCTGCAGGCCTTGGCGTCTCCTTCTATCTACTATTCCTGTTTCTTTCATGTATTTTCAAAGATAGTGTTGCATTTATTTCTTTCAGACCTTTATTTGTAGTACTCCTAGACAGTCTGTGAAGTTGTGACACCAGTCTTGGGTAGATTTGTTATGGATTGGTATTAGCAGTATTATTAAATCTTTACAATGCAGTCTTCCGCTTATTCAATTCTATTGTTATCTAATTGTTGGCTCTAAACTATTGTCGAATTAAAATTGGAAACACGGTAAATAGTTCAGTTGGTTGTCTTTCTTAGCTTTCAGTAGTAGGCACCATCACGACTCCCGAGGGTGGGATTCCGGGTCGTGACAAATAGATACATGGCAGTGGTGATAGAATGGATATGAGTCAGCAACCGAATAATATCTGATAAAGCCACGTGAACGGTATTATATAAATTCTGGGGATGCAAAGATCAGAGGAGTGAATTTAAAAACAAGACACTAGTTGAAGGAAATAAATTTAAAGGAGCAGCCATTATAGAAGATCATGGCATTTATTTCCAAAGTTATGTACTTATGTAGTCATTAAGAGGGGTTATTATTCATTTTTGGGAGGGCGAAATTTGAGGATCTTGTCTCCCTGAAATTAACTATAAATATAGGCATTTGTACTCATTGTGAGGAGACGATCTACAAGAATCATCAAGAACAAATTTTCTTTCTTTCATTTTTGTAGTTCTATACAAAAAAGTATTTATTTTAGCTCGTTGTCAACTTCACTCTGGTAAATTAAATAGAGTGAATGTTATATAGAATTTTTGGTAAAATACAGAAAGTCCCCATTAAACTTTCCCAAAATACTGGTTTGAGCACTTAAACTAAACGAGCATTTCGTTATATCCTCCCCCTCCTAAACGTATTTGGAGGGACATGAAGAACTAATACCAGTCTCATAATATAAGGTGTTGTAATAACCTGACTGGTCATTTTTCTTTTTAGAATCTCATTCCCCTAAATAAGACTTCTCATACTTGCTTTTACTAATTTATGACTTGCGGGGGTAGTTGGTTCGGTATTTGGAAGAGTTTGGGTTGAAATCAGAACACTTGGTTCCTTAATGTTTGCTTAAAAGGCCAAGTTTGACTTCAGTCAACATTTCGAGTAAACAATCTCGAAATCAGGATTTGAAGGTTCTGAAGGTTCTTATGATATTTTGGACATGGGCGTATGCCTAGATCGGATTTTGGATGACCCGGAAGTGTTTTGACGCCTAATAGTGAAAGTTGATCACTTAAGGATTTTTGAAGTTCTTTAAATTTGGTTTGGAGCGGGTTTTTGTGATATCAAGGTCCGAACAAAATTTTGAGATCGAGAATAGTTCCATAATGTCATCTAAGACTTGCACGCAAAATTTGGTATCATTCTGAGGAGTATAAGTACGTTTCGGTACATTGGAAGTAGATTGAAGAACTTAAAGTTCATAAGTTTGACTCAATTGGTTTTAGGGTGTGATTCTTAGTTTTAATGTTTTTTCGGGCATTCCGAGGGTTTGATCGAGTCCGTTTTATGATTCCAAACTTGTCGGTATGTTCAGGTGGGGCCCCAGTGGCCCCGAGCGTCAATCGGACGAGGCTCGAGCTATGTTGAAAATTTGAGAAGGAGTTGGAGCTCTAGTTGCTATCATAACCGCACCTGCGTTTGGCCAGCCGCAGGTGCGAGCCCGCAGATGCGGCTCAATCATCACAGATGTGGCCCAAGAGGAAGAGCCCAGGTTCCGCAGATGCAGCTCCTCTTCCGCAGAAGCGGACAATCTCCCGCATAAGCGAGACCGGAGATGCGGTCAACTTACCGCAGATGCGGAAATTGCTGAAGGTAGTGGCCTTCATTTAATACGGGAGTTTGTCATTTTTGACACATTTCACTCCATTCTTGGGCGATTTGGGAGCCTCAAAAGGGGAGATTTCAACCTAGCTTTGTGAGGTAAGTAATTTCTACTTAATGTGAGTTCAATACATAGTTCATGGCTAGATTACAACATGTAAATTAATAAAAATTATGGGTTTAGAGTAAAACATAGGGTTTTGATAAAAATGAGATTTAACCACAAAATTTGTTATGGAATGTAGTAGAAATCATATATTCTTGATCCTAAGGTCATGGGTAACAACTTTCTTCGAAAATTTCCGGAGTCTGAGCATGTGGGCATGGGGATGAATTTTAGGAACCTTGCATTTAGGGTTGGAAAATTACTTTAATAGTTAGAATATGAACTCTTGAGCATATATTGACTAGTTCTTCCCATTTGAATAGTTTTATGATCGTTCGGCTCCGATTTGAGGGTTTGAGTGCATTCTTGAATTTAGAACTAAGCTTTGGGTTAAGTCTCCTTTCTAACCCTGTAAGAAGGAATTAACCCCATAGGTGAATTAAATAAATGTATGTAACTATCTGTGGGCGCTACGTACGTACGCGGTAACGAGAGTCCTGTACGTAGCTACTGTAACGACCCAACTGGTTGTTTTGCTTCTTAGAACCCTGTCCCCCTAAATAAAACTTCCCATGCTTGCTTTAACTAATTTACGACCGGCGGGGATGGTTGGTTCGGGATTTGGAAGAGTTTGGGTTGAAATAGGCTCATTTGATTCCTTAAGATTTTCTTAAAAGGCTAAGTTTGACTTTGGTCAACATTTTTAGCAAACGGACCTGAATTTGTGTTTTAACGGTCCCGGAGGGTCCGTAGGAAAATATGGGACCGGGGCGTGTGCCTGGAATCGAATTCCGAGGTCCCTAGCCTGAGTAGTGAATTTTTTGTTAGAAATTGTTAAACTGAAATTCTAAGGATTTAAAGAAATTAACTAATGATTGATCATGTTGGTATCAGGCCCGTATGTTGGTTCCGGAGCCTGGTATAGGTCCAATATAACATTTAAGACTTGCCCGCAAAATTTGGTGTCAATCCGAGTAGTATAAGTACGTTTCGACACGTTAGAAGTGAATTAAAGACCTTGAAGTTCATAAATTTGATTCAATTTATTTTAGGGAGTGATTCTTAGATTAAGCATTGTTTCGGGCATTCCAAAGGTTTGAGTGAGTCCGTTTCATGAATTCAGACTTGTCGGTATGTTCGAGCGCGGCCCGGGAACCTCGAGCGTCAATTGGACGAGGCTCAAGTGAAGTTGAAAAATTTGGGAAGAGTTGAAGCTTCAGGTTGTTGTCATAACCGCACCTGCAGTTGGTCAGCCACAGGTGCGAGACCGCAGAAGCAGTCGTTCTCTCGCAGATGCGGCCAAGGCAGACCAAGCCAAAGCCGCAGAAGCGGCCGTGTAGAAGCAGCTTCAAGACCATAGAAGTAGTCCCAGCTCGCCTGGCCAATTCAGCAGATGCAGCCTTCCTCTCGCAGATGCAGAAATCACTGAAGCAGTGAGCTTCATTTAATAAGGGCTCTAAGCCATTTTGGCCATTTTTCACTCACCCATTGGGTAAATTTGGAGCTTTTGAGAGGACTTTCACCTAGCATCTTGAGGTACGTTTATCCTACCTATTTCTAGTTTAATACTTGTGTCTTGGGTATATTAACACACAAAGATTAAGGTAAAATCATGGGGTTAGAGCAAAACCTAGGGTTTTGATAAAAGTTAGATTTAACCACGAAATTTGTTATGAAATGAATTAGAAATCATATATTATTAATCCTTAGGTTATAAAGAACAACTTTCTTCGAAAAATTTCGAAATCCGGGCACGTGGGCCCGGAGTCGAATTTTAGGAAACTTGTGCTTAAGGTTGGGAAATTACTTTAATAGTTAGAATGCAATCTTGTGAGCTTGTATTGACTAGTTCCTACCTAGTTTAATTAGTTTTGGATCGTTCGGCTCCAAATTGAGAGTTTTAGCCCGTTCTTGGTATTGGAAGTACACTTTGGAGCGAGGTAAGTCTCTTTTCTAACATTGTAAGAGGGAATTGTCCCCATAGGTGTAATAATTGAATAATTTTCCACTAAATGCGGGGGCTATGTACGCACTAGGTGACGAGAGTCCGTGCGTAGCTACTATTATGTTAATTGTCCGGGTAGTTTAGGACTCGTATCATGCCATATTTGTGAATGTCTATATATTTTCTTGCTAATGTGATCACTTAGGATATGCTAGAGAATTGGAAATGAACATAAGTGAACGTACGTACTTGTTGAACACTTGTATGAATTTATTTGAATATAAATGCACCTTCATGTATTTTCCTGATGATAATTGATATTTGTGGATCGGGCCAATCGCCTCGATAGAAATAGATGCATCTATGGTTCACGCCATTCGACCCTCTAGCAGTGCACAATTTCTTTTCTGTTGGATCGGGTCGTCGACCTCGGCATAATGTGCGCATGATATTTATGTGAAATCTTATTCATGACTTTCTTGGTTAAAAATGTTTTGAAATGTAAATGGCTAACTGTGACATCATTAAGGACATGACTTATTACTTCTTGCTACAAACTATTATTTACTTGTGACTTCCATGCTTAGCATAACATTTTATTATATTATTTGACCCTAGTAAGTATCAAATCGACCTCTCGTCTCTACTTCTTCGAGATTAGACGGGATACTTACTGGGTACATATTATTTATGTACTCATACTATGCTACTGTACTTAATTGTACAGGATCTGAGGCAGGTACATCTGGCTATCAGTCTGGTGCGCATCCCTGATCACAGTCCGAGACTTCCATGTTGAGTTGTTCCCTTCCCGCGCCGTTCTGCAGCTTGATGGAGTCTCTCTTTATGTTTGGATGTCTATTTTATATCGGAAAGTAGGATAGATTTATTATTTTGTATATTCTACTAGTTGTCCACAACTTGTGACACTAGGTCTTAGCACATATATTAGTGGACTATTCTTTTGGGAACTGTATAATTATTTTTGGTACATTACTGATTATCATTTGTTTTAACTTCAAGTTTAGAAATTATAGTACTTGTTTTGGTAAAGTAAAGTGAACCCTTATTTATATTTACGTGTTGGCTTGCCTGACAATGGTGTTGGGCGACATCATGACCTATAATAGAAATGGGTCGTGACAACATGGTATCAGAGCACTAGGTTCACGTAGGTCTCACAAGTCGTGGGAAAACCTAATAGAGTCTTGCGGATTGGTACGGACACGTATGTATTTATTTTCGAGAGGCTATAAGGTGTTAGGAAAACTACTCTTTATTCATTTCCTATCATGCAGTGGTTGGTGTATTAAATTTCCCTCTTCTATTCTCTCACAAATGGTGAGGACACGTACGACTGATGTTCTAGACCCGGGAGGAGCTGCTCCCCCCATTACTAGAGGCCGAGGCAGAGGCCGGGGGAGGGCACCGACTCGAGGTAGGGGATGAGGGCGTCCTAGAGCTGTCCCAATAGCACCACCAATAGATCCTGCGGGAGATCCTATCATTGAGGAGCAGGGCAAGGTGCCCGCAGCTGAGCCTACCCCGGCGGACTTTTTGACAGCACTGAGTTTCAAGGAGGTCATGGACCATATGCTGCGGTTCATGGACACCATGACTCAGGCTGGTTTATTTCCAGCAGATCTAGCTACATCATAGGTAGGAGGGGGAGCATAGACCCCTACTGCTCAGGCTCCTGGTCATGCAACTGTAGTGTACTAGACTTCGGGTGCACTACCCGCAGATGGGGCTCAGCCAGTTGCTACAGTGGCGCCCGAGCCTAGACCAGCTGCGGATGGCGACCCGCAGAAGTTTTTGGATAGATGGACTAGACTTCACCCTCCTATCTTCGGGGGTGAGTGTCATGAGGATGCCCAGGATTTCATTGATAGGTGCAGGGACAGACTGCACAACATGAGGATATTGGAGTCGCATGGGATTGACTTCATTACTTTTCAGCTATAGGGCAGGGCCCGTAGATGGTGGCAGTCCTATGTTCTTGGCAGGCCAGCAGGTTCTCCTCCCATCACTTGGGGTCAGTTCACATAGTTATTCTTGGACAAGTATATTCCACCCTCTGAGAGGGAAGAGCTGCGGTATCAGTTTAAGCAGCTGGAGTAGGGTCAGATGTCCATGACCGACTATGAGGCGAGGTATTCTGAGTTATCCCGCCATTCATTGATGATACTCCCTACTGACGGAGAGAGGGTGCAGAGGTTCATTGCAGGGTTGCATTCTGGCATAAGGGCCAACATGACCCGAGAGGTGGAGATGGGGACTCCTTATCAGCCAGTAGTGGAGATTGCTCGGAGGATTGAGGGCTACCGTTTGAGGGGTAGAGAGAAGATGCAGCAGAATAAGAGGGCTAGATTCTCTGGAGAGTTTAGAGGTGCCCTGGCTAGGGGTAAAGGTCAGTTTGGGAGTGCAGACCCCCATATTCAGCACCATCACCTGCTCGGGGTGCTCCAGCACGCCCCTATTTCAGCACCATACTAGAGAGTTCTTATCGCCCGCCAGCTATTCAAGGTTCCTCCAGTGGGTATTCAGGTCCCGAGGGTTCTTCTGGTTCCTATTTCAGTGCTATGACAGAGAGTTTATATCGTCCAATGGCTATCCAGGCTTCTTCCAGTGGGTCTACAGGCCATAAGAGTCAGCCATCAGGGCAGCAGGTCACTGCACTATGGGGTTGCTTTGAGTGCGGAAACCTTGGTCATATGAGGAGATACTGCCCCAGGCTTCGGGGCAAGGTAGTACAGTAAGGCCAGCAGCCTATGATTTCAGCACCGGTTGCCCAGCCGTCTAGAGGTGGGGGGACAGACTAGTAGAGGCCGTCCTAAATGTGGAGGCTAGACAAGGAGAGGTCAGCCAGATACTGCTTCGTCAGGTGGAGGCCAGCCAGCTGGCGCTCCAGTCAGATTCTATGCCCTTCCGGCTAGGCGAGATACATTGGCCTCAGAGGCTGTCATCATAGGTATTATTTCCGTTTATGGTAGATATGCTTCGGTATTATTTGATCCAGGGTCTACCTATTAATATGTATCATCATTGTTTGCTCATTTCCTAGTTATTACTCCTGAGCCTTTGGGCACTCCGATTCATGTATCCACTCTTATGTGCGATTATGTGGTTGTGGATTGGATCTACCGGTCCTGCGTGGTCACATTCTGTGGTTTCAAGACTAGAACAGATCTCATGTTGCTTGATATGATCGACTTTGAGATCATCCTGGGCATGGATTGGTTATCTTCATATCACGCCGTCCTACATTGCCATGCTAAGACTATTACATTAGCAATGTCAGGGTTGCCACGGTTGGAGTGGAAGGATTCCGAAGTTGATACATCTAATCAGTTTATCTCTTTCCTGAAGGCTCGGCATATGGTTGAGAAGGGTGTTTGGCTTATTTGGATTTTGTTCGGGACACCACAGTAAAGTCTCCGACGATTGATTGAGTTCCAGTAGTCCGGGAGTTCGCCGATATGTTTCCTTCTGATCTTCCTGGTATGCCACCGGATCGTGATATTGATTTCTGTATTGATTTGGCTCTAGGCACCCAGCCTATATCTATCCCATCGTATCGTATGGCTCAGAAAGAGTTGAAGGAGCAGCTGGAGGAGTTGTTAGTAAAGGGGTTTGTTAGACCTAGTGTATCACCTTGGGGTGCACCAGTGCTGTTTGTGAAGAAAAAGGATGGGACTATGCGGATGTGCATTGATTACCGCTAGTTGAACAAAGTCACCATCAAGAACAAGTATCCATTGCCTCGTATCGATGATTTGTTTGACCAGTTGCAGGGTGCTAGGGTGTTCTCTAAGATCTACTTAAGGTCAGGGTATCATCAGCTGAAGATTGAGACTCGGATGTTCTGAAGACTGCATTCCGGACTAGATATGGCCATTATGAGTTTTTGGTGATGTCCTTTGGCATGACTAATGCCCCAGCAGCATTTATAGACTTGATGAATAGGGTGTTCAGACCTTATATTGATTCCTTTGTCATCGTCTTCATTGATGACATCTTGATATACTTATGTAGCCTAGGGGAGCACGGGCAGCATTTGAGAGTAGTGCTTCAGACCTTGCGAGAGTAGAAGCTATATGCTAAGTTCTCCAAGTGTGAGTTTTGTCTAGAGTCAGTGGCATTCTTGGGGCATGTGGTGTCAGGAGATGGTATTAAGGTGGATCCTAAGAAGATTGAGGCAGTCCAGAGTTTGTCACGTCCTACTTCAGTGACCGAGATCAGGAGTTTCCTGGGGTTAGTAGGTTATTACAGGAGATTCGTGCAAGGCTCTTCATCCATTGCATCACCTCTTACTAGATTGACCCAGAAGGGTGCTCCTTTCCGTTGGTCCAATGATTGTGAGGCGAGCTTTCAGAAGCTCAAGACAGCTTTGATTACTGCACCAGTTCTTGTATTGCCTTCCGGTTCGGGGATGTATATGGTATATTGTGACACTTCACGTGTTGGATTGGGATGTGTATTGATGCAGGAAGGGCGAGTTATTGCATATGTTTCGCGTCAGCTAAAGATTCATGAGAAGAATTATCATGTGCATGATTTGGGGTTGGCTGCGATTATTCATGCTCTTAAAATATAGAGGCATTATTTGTATGGGGTGTCATGTGAGGTTTATACCGATCATCGTAGCTTACAACATTTGTTCAAGTAGAAAGATCTCACTTTGAGGCACCGTAGATGGCTTGAGTTACTGAAGGATTATGACATCAACATTCTTTATCATCCAGGCAAGGCAAATGTGGTCGTGGATGCCTTAGGCAGGAAAGCAGAGAGTATGGGTAGCTTGGCATTCATTCCAGTAGAGGAGAGGCCTCTAGACTTGGACATTCAGTCCTTGGCTAACAGACTTGTGAGGTTGGATATTTCAGAGCCCAGCCGAGTTCTTGTGTGTGTTGTTGCTCAGTCTTTATTATTGGAGCAGATCAAGTCCCGGCAGTTCGATGATCCACATTTGGTAGTTCTTAGAGAGATAGTGCTTCAGTGTAGTGCCAAGGAGGTTTCTATTGGCGAGGATGGTGTTTTACGACTCCAGGGTCGCCTATGTGTTTCTAATGTTGATGGTCTGAGGGATAGAATACTTGAGGAGGCGCACAGTTCGCGATATTCCATTCATTCGGGTGCGGCGAAGATGTATCGTGACATGAGGAAACATTATTGGTGGCGGAAGATAAAGAAAGACATAGTAAAGTATGTGGCTAGATGTTTGAATTGCTAGCAGGTTAAGTATGAGCACTAGAGGCCGGATGGCCTACTTCAGCAGATGCCTATACCAGAGTGGAAGTGGGAGCGCATTACTATGGACTTTGTAGTTGGGTTGCCCCGAACTTTGCGGAAGTTTGATGCAGTGTGGGTCATTGTTGGCAGGTTGACCAAGTCGGCACACTTTATTCCAGTTATGACTACTTACACTTCAGAGAGATTGGCTCAGATTTACATTCGGGAGATAGTCCGATTGCACGATAAGCCTGTTTCCATCATATCATACATAGGCCCTTAGATCACTTCCCATTTCTGGAGAGTCGTTTAGAGTGAGTTGGGGACCATGTAGAGCTTAGCACAGCATTCCATCCTCAGACCGATGGGCAGTCGGAGAGGACAGTTCAGATTTTGGAGGACATGCTTAGAGCATATGTGATTGACTTTGGAGGACAATGGGATCAATTCTTGACTTTGGCAGAGTTTGCTTACAATAACAGCTACCAATCCAGCATCGAGATGGCTCTATTTGAGGCTTTATATGGGCGGCGATGTCATTCTCCTATCGGGTGGTTTGAGCCTGGTGAGGCTAAGTTGTACGGCACAAACTTGATGAAAGATGCCTTGGATAAGGTGAAGTTGATTCAGGAAAGGCTTCGCACAGCTCAGTCCAGACAGAAGAGTTGAGCGGATCAGAAGGCACGTGATGTAGCATTCATGGTTGGCGAGAAGTTCCTCTTGAAAGTCTCGCCAATGAAAGGTATTATGAGGTTTGGGAAGAAAGGCAAGTTGATCCCAAGATTCATTGGCCCATTTGAGGTGTTGATACGAGTTGGAGAGGTTTCTTATGAGCTTGCTTTACCCCCCAGCTTATCGGGAGTTCATCCAGTATTCCACGTGTCCATGCTTCGGAGGTATCATGCCGACTTGTCCCATGTGTTAGACTTCAGTACTATTCAGCTGGATGAGAGTTTGGGTTATGAGACAGTTGCCATTGTTGATAGATAGGATCGCCAGTTAAGATCCAAGAGGATTTCAGCGGTGAAGGTCCAGTGGAGGGGCCAACCAGTCAAGGAGGTGACCTGGGAGTCCGAGGAGGACGTACGGAGCAGATATCCTCATTTATTCAGCACCTCAGGTACTTTTCTATGTCCGTTTGGGGACGAGCATTTGTTTAAGATGTGGAGAATGTAATGACCCGACTGGTCGTTTTTTATCTTAGAACCCCGTACCCCCCAAATAAAATTTGTCGCGCTTGGTTTAACTAATTTACAACCTGCGAAGATGGTTGGTTCGAGTTTTGGAAGAGTTTGGATTGAAATAGGCTCATTTGATTCCTTAAGATTTTCTTAAAAGGCTAAGTTTGACTTTGGTCAACATTTTTAGCAAACGGACCCGGATTTGTGTTTTGACGGTCCCGGAGAGTCCGTAAGAAAATATGGGACCTGGGCGTATTCCCGGAATCGAATTCCGAGGTTCTTAGCCCAAGTAGTGAATTTTTTGTTAGAAATTATTAAACTGAAATTCTAAGGATTTAAAGAAATTAACTAATGATTGATCATGTTGGTAACGGGCGCGTATATTGATTTCGGAGCCCGGTACAGGTCCAATATAATATTTAAGACTTGCCCGCAAAATTTGGTGTCAATCCGAGAAGTATAAGTACGTTTCGACATGTTAGAAGTGAATTGAAGAACTTGAAGTTCATAAGTTTGATTCAATTGGTTTTAGGGGGTGATTCTTAGATTTAGCATTGTTTTAGGCGTTCCGAAGGTTCGAGCAAGTCCGTTTCATGATTTCAGACTTGTAGGTATGTTCGGTCGGGGCCCGGGAACCACAAGCGTCAATCGGACGAGGCTCGAGTGAAGTTGGAAAATTTGGGAAGAGCTGAAGCTTCAGGTTGCTATGATAACCGCACCTGCGGTTGGTCAGCCGCAGGTGTTAGACCGCAGAAGCGGTCGTCCTCTCGCAGATGCGGCAAAGGTAGGCCAAGCCAAAGCCGCAGAAGCGACTTCAAGACCACAGAAGCAGTCCCAACTCGCCTGGAAAATTACGTAGATGCGGCCTTCCTCTCGCAAAAGCGTGACCGCAGATGCGGAAATCACTGAAGCAGTGAGCTTTATTTAATACGGGCTCTAAGCCATTTTGGCCATTTTTCACTCACCCATTGGGCGATTTTGGAGCTCTTGAGAAAGGACTTTCACCAAGCATCTTGAGGTACATTTATCCTACCTATTTCTAGTTTAATACTTGAATCTTGGGTAGATTAACACACAAAGATTAAGGTAAAATTATGGGGTTAGAGCAAAATCTAGGGTTTTGATAAAAGTTAGATTTAACCACGAAATTTATTATGAAATGAATTAGAAATCATATATTATTGATCCTTAGGTTATAAAGAACAACTTTTTTCATTTTGGAATCCGAGCACGTGGGCCCAGGGTCAGATTTTAGGAAACTTGTGCTTAAGTTTGGGAAATTGTTTTAATAGTTAGAATGTGATCATGTGAGCTTGTATTGACTAGTTCCTATCTCGTTTAATTAGTTTTGGATCGTTCGGCTCCAAATTGAGAGTTTGAGCCCATTCTTGGTATTGGAAGTACGCTTTGGAGCGAGGTAAGTCTCCTTTCTAACCTTGTAAGAGGGAATTATCCCCATAGGTGTAATAATTGAATAATTTGCCACTAAATGTGGGGGCTACGTACGCACTAGGTGACGAGAGTCCGTGCATAGCTACTATTATGTTAATTGTCTGGGTAGTTTAGGACCTGTATCATGCCATATTTGCGAATGTCTATATATTTTCTTGCTAATGTGATCACTTAGGATATGCTAGAGAATTGGAAATGAACATAAGTGAACGTACATACTTGTTGAATAATTGCATGAATTTATTTGAATATATATGCACCTTCATGTATTTTTCTGATGATAATTGATATTTGTGGATCGGGCCGATCGCCTAGGTAGAAAAAGATTCATCTATAGTTCACGTCATTCGACCGTCTGGCAGTGCACAGTTTCTTTTCTGTTGGATCGAGTCGTCGACCTCGGCATAATGTGCGCATGATATCTATGTAAAATCTTATTCATGACTTGCTTGGTTAAAAATATTTTAAAATGTAAATGGCTAACTGTGACATCATTAAGGACATGACTTATTACTTCTTCCTACAAACTGTTATTTACTTGTGACTTCCATGTTTAGCGTAACATTTTATTATATTATTTGACCCTAGTAAGTATCAAGTCGACCTCTCGTCTCTACTTCTTCGAGATTAGACGGGATACCTACTGAGTACATATTGTTTATGTACTCATACTACGCTTCTGTACTTAATTGTATAGGATCTGAGGCAAGTACATCTGGCTATCAGTCTGGTGTGCATCCCTGATCATAGTCCGAGACTTCCACGGTGAGTTGCTCCCTTCCCGCGCCGTTCTGCAGCTTGATGGAGTCTCTCTTTATTTTTGGCTGTCTATTCTATTTCGGACAGTAGGATAGATTTATTTTTTTGTATATTCTACTAGTTGCTCACAACTTGTGACACCAGGTCTTGGCACACACATTAGTAGACTATTCTTTTGGGAACTGTATAATTATTTTGGGTACATTACTCTTTATCACTTGTTTTAACTTCAAGTTTAGAAATTGTAGTGCTTGTTTTGGTAAAGTAAAGTGAACCCTTATTTATATTTCTGTGTTGGCTTTCCTGACAATGGTGTTGGGCGTCATCATGACCTATAATAGAAATGGGTCGTGACAACTACTATTATGCTAATTGTTCAGGTAGTTTAGGGCACGTATCATGCTATACTTGCAATGCTTGCATCCTTACTTGCTACTAAAAATCACTTAAGTCATGCAGAAAATTGTAAAATAAATATAGACGGTTATACTCACTTACTTAAGAAATTGTATGAATTATTTGACTGTAAATGGGCAATGTGTGCTTCCTTAAACATAAATTGTTATTTATGGATCGGGCTGAGTGCCTCGGTAGTAAATAGATGCATCTATGATTCGCGTCATTTGACCCTCTGGTAGTGTACAATTTAATATTATATTGGACCGGACTGTACGACCTCGACATGATGTGCGCATGTTATTTATTTGGAACTTCCCATGATTTACACTGCTTAAATGCTTGAAATGTCAGTTGTTACCTGATATGACTGAAATTGACATGTTGTTTATGAAGAAATATCTTACTTCTCAATGTTCTTAAACTGTCATTATTATCCATGCTATTCATGCTTAGCGTAACACTTAAATTATATTATTATTGACCCTAGTAAGTGTCAAATCGACCCCTCATCACTACTTCTTTGAGGTTAGACTAGATACTTACTGGGTACATATTGTTTATGTACTTATATTACACTTCTGTACTTAATTGTACAGGATCTGAGGCAGGTGCATCTAGCTACCTGTCCGACGCACATTCCTGATACTTGATCGAGATTTCACTGTGAGCTACCCTCTTCTGAACCGTTCAGTAGCATGCCGGAGTCTCTCCTTTTGTTTATTACTGTCTATTCTATTTCATGCAGTAGGATAGTTATACTTTGTACATTCTACTAGTTGCCCTCGTACTTGTGATACTAGATCTTGGCACGCACATTAGTAGACTATTATATTTTGGGTTGTATTCCTATAATTATGATTTCCTTTAGTCATTCCCGTTTCAGTTGCTTTATAAATTCGTTATTTATCGACTGATTAAAATTTAAGTTAAGTAAATGTTGGGATTGTCTAACAAAATAAATGAGAACTCACTAGTTGATCAGTGTAAGCTTGCCTAACAACGGTATTAGGCGTCATCATAACTATAATGGAATTTGGGTCGTGACAGGTGCTTCACACACGCGTGCCACGTCTGCACCATGTCAGCGCCACGTCAGAAATCTTCAATCCTTGGTAATTTTTACTCTTTTTCTTTTTCCTTTTTTGTTACTTATATTTTTACACTTATAATCCCAATTGACTACTTAATCCTTCAATAATAATATAACCAGCATCTCTCTCTTCAATCAAATAAGTATAAAATTTAGATTCAATAAAATCTCAATCTATTTCTCTTTCTTCAGCAAAACAATCACAGAGCCTACAGATATGTCTCCAATCGATTCTCCTTCCAATTCATATTCGAAATGCTCCTTTAATTTTATCCCATTTCACTTCCACCCGTTGTGTGAGACATCACCACATTTTATTGTCGGAGATGTTAAATGATTTATTGCACTGTGGTATGTCGACCACGACGACCTCTGTTGTAGCGCTAATCCTCTCTGCGGCTTCATTCTCTTGTTTCGTCATTTGCAGAGCTGGGTGAAAATGTTGGGTTCAAAATATGAATCGGTCACATTGATTCTTTTATCTTATAGTTTAGTACAAATTTGCACATTCATTCAAAATCTTCTACTATGCTTATTGAAAAAACGCACATAGAAAAAAAAAAAAAAAAGAAAGAAACATAAACTTGTGAGAAGAAGAAAATGATAATCCTTCTAATATTTGAATTCATTTAGTACCAAAGAGCCAAAAGGGTAAAAAAGCAACGCATTGGTCTTTTCATATTTTTTACCATGAGAAGAGGTTTAAACGTCACAAGCTTCAATACTTTTGTTAAACATGTGAGAAAATAATTCACTCCAAATATATTTGGAGGGGATGTGTGGAAGGGGGTAAAGAAATGCTTGTTTAGTTTAAGTGTTCAAACTTGTCTATTGAACAAATTTAATGGAGTCTTTATGTATTTATATTTTGGATCCATGTACAATAGAAATGGTGTCATATAATGGGATTATCTATATTATATTAAAAAGAGAGTAGTATGCATTGTGGTTAAGCCAAGTGACAAACTAAAATAAAGCCACTTGGCAATTTTAGGACAACATTAATAACTAAAAATTATATATAGAAACATAATCAATGAAAGTAGTTTAATGAATCTTATACATAATCTAAATAGATCTTAGACAAATCTAATCTATATATCTATAATTAAATTTATATGTATATTTGTATCTATATCTATATCTATATCTATATCTATATCTATATTTATATTTATATTTATATTTTGATCTACTCATAGATTTTTTTCTATATTAGCTAGAAATATGGAGGTAAAAAATTAATTAAAAACTATAATAGAAAAAAATAAAAATATATAAAGGCGTAAATTGAGATAACCTATAACTATTTATACTTTGGAGTAAGTTAAAATATAAAATAAAAATAAAATTTACTTAAGATATTAAGGATTTATTGAGTTTAAAAATTAAATAATTTCAAGCAGCAAAATAAGATCTTACATAAAGTATAATTATTTATAAGGTAAGAGAAAAATTAAATAATTAACAAAAGATATTTTAATAACAAGAATAATAAATTCATATTAATATTGATAAATCGTGCAAACGAATATTTTATAAATAAATATTACTAAAACATTTAGATATAATGTGTTGAACAATTAAGAAAATATTTTTCTATGATTATATTTGAATTAAGTTCAGTTAGTTTAAATTTGAAAGCATAACATAATTTTTTGAAAATATAGTCCAATTAAGAAAATAGAATTACAAAATATATTTGAATTTGAGATGAGAAAGTTTTTAAATGTTTATCTATATTATATTAGAATGAGTGTAGTAAAAATAGATACTAAATTCAAACAGGCTAATAAAAATTCACATGACAATGTAATAATATTAGGTATTGAATAATATAAATCAAAAATAAAGAATAAATAGAGAAAAAATAAAAATTCAGATTTTTTATCATAGGAAAAAGGTTAAAACTTATTTAAATTTGAGATGAAAAAGTTTTTTGTATTATACTAAGAAAAGTTATAATATAAGTCCACATAACTCAAGTCTAATAGTTAAAATCAAAAACTAAAAAAATTGAACAATAAAAATAAATTAGAGATAATGTAAGGACATTTATAAATCATAAGTTTAGAAAATAAAATAAAATAAATATACAATACTTTAAAATATTATTAAATTTTAAATAATTTAAAATTTTTGAGAAATGTTTTTTTAAAAAAATAAATATTTATTTCATAATTAAAAAATTATATATTTATCTTATATTATTACAGAAAAGTAGTTGATAATGATATTAAATAAATTTACAAGTTAACGAAAAGCCACATAAAATGTAATAAGATTATAAATTAGATTAAAAAATAGCAAAACTATGTTAAATTATTAGAAATTTACTATTAGAAATTAAAAGAAAGACTATTTGAATTTGAGATTAGAAAGTTCTTAAAACTATGATATGAATGCTCAAATTATGGATAATACCACGAAATTGAAGTCTTACTTATTAAAAATAAAAAAATAATAAAAAATAAAATTTTTAAATTACAAAATAAATTTCGAATATAGGTAATTTTACAAAACATAAATTTGTATCTTAAAACTAAAAAAGAAAGAAAATTTATGTAAAGAAATAAAATGACAGTAAAATATTATAACAACATTTAGATATAATATGTTCAAACAATTAAGAAAATATTTTTCTATGATTAATATCTGAATCGAGTGCAGTTAGTTTGAGTTTGAATGCATAGCATAATTATTTTAAAATGCGGTCCATTTTAGAAAATAGAATGATAAGAATTATTTGAATTTGAGATGAGATTATATTTTTGTTTTTTAAAATATTACTTAAAGTACTAAAATGACAGTAAAAATATTACTACAATATTTAGAAATAATGTGTTCAAACAATTAAGAAATTTTTTTCTATGATTAAACAAAATTTTAAAAATACAAAATAAATTTCTAATATTGGTAATCTTACTAATGAAAATTAAAAATTAAATTGTATCTTATAGCTAAAAAGGAAAGAAAATTTAACTGCATCTAATACAAAATTAATTATAAGAGAACTCAATACATTTGGAACATGATAATCAAATAACTTATGTATTGATATTTTAGACTAATTAAAAATTACAATTTAAAACAAAATATGACATTATTTTGGCTCTAGGTAAAATATTAATATAAAAGCTAATTAACATTTGTAGTAGGGAAGAGAATGTACATAAAAAAATAGAGGTAGTGTGAAGATACTTATACTTTAAATTAATTTAAAAATAGATAAAATAAAATAATTAAATTATATTTAAAATATTACTGATAAATTTAAATAATTAAAATATTATGATTAAATATTAAATAATACAATAACTATAAGAAAAGAACAAAAAAAAGAATTTATGTAAAAGTGATTTGATGAATAAGATATATTTGACTTTCAAATAAAATTAAAGTGATAATAAGAATTTTGTTAAGATAATATGATCTAATGTCCTCGAACAAGATAGATCACAATATGACATGTTTAGTATTCTTTAATATCGATAGCGGAACGAAATACAAGTACCAAAATCAAGAGGTTAGGTTATTACAAATATATATTAAAAAGATTGGTTGTTCACTACGAGATTTGAACAATAATTTCATATAATGTTTCATAATTAAATTCTCATGTTATATAATTTTTATCTGAGCGGTTTATATTTTAAGGTTATTTGTACATGATTCAAACAACATACATCGCAATTTGAAATGATTTGTCCGTGCATCACGCGGGTACTGATACTAGTTAAGTGGTAGTGAAATTATTAAAAATAACAAGACAGTATAGTTACGACCGTATTTACCGCAAATTTGAGCAATTTTTCATTTATATTTTAATTATAAGAAGGACGTTATATTATTTTTATGTAGCTTTTTATTATCGAAATTTTACTTCAATAAAATTATTTAAAAATTAATTTCAAAATTGAAACTGAAAATGAAAAAGTTTGACCTTCGTACTTCGAAGCCCCTCATTTCTTTTGAATCAGAGGGAATATATTATTTAGCCTATGGAGTAATGTTTTTCTCATAATTTTTTCATAGATAGACATATTTCCGATCCTTTCCCCATATTTAGGAGCGGTTTGGACCTAGATTTTTTCATTTCTTCAAAAAATATTTTCAAATCAGTGTTTGGTTATATATTTAAGATGAGTTTCAAAAAAATTTGTAGATGAGTTTTAAATTTGAAAAAATAGTTTTTACTTAATAATATTTTTCACTCACAAAACTACAATAGTTTTTCACAAGTGAAATGTATATTCAAACACAATTTCAATTTTAATTTTTTTTGTTTCAACTTAACTTCAAAACTACCTTTTTTAAAATCTCCCATTTTTATGTCTAAACGTCTACCTAATATACCACATTGTATTTTGAATACCCAATACTAATGTAATAAGACCTTATTGTCAGGAGTTTTCCTAATTTGTTCTTAACTACTCAGTCTATTCCGTTAATTCTCTATTCTAATTAGGAAATACTTTTAAGTTTTTCTTATTTGCTTTTACAACTCCGTCTTCCAATTCCAATTATGAAATACTTTCAATATTTTTTACAACTCCGAATAATTTCCTATTCGAATTAGGAAATAATTTTAAGTGATCTTCTTGATCTCTTTGTTGCATCTCTAAACTTTCTCTATATGTATTGCAACGTTGTTTTCTCACATTCTTCTTTCGTTTAAACAAAAAGAAGAAAATAATGACGACGAATAGCGAACAAAAGTGTTCTTCATGTACAGTCAAACCTCTCTATAACAACATCATTTGTTTCGAAATTTTTTGGCTTTTATAGTGAATGACTGTTATATACCTATAACAACATTTGGCATTTAAATATAATTTGGCTGTTATAGACAAAAATTATCCAAAAACTAATTGTTTTTCTTTTATAATATTATATATAAAAGATTAATAAAATATTTAAATTTAAAATCTCTAAAGATATAAATATTTCACGAATTAAATGCTAAAGAAATCTAATACATTATTAAAATATTCTTAACTAAATGCACAAATATTTAAACTCTAAGGTACACAATTAAAAAATACGAATAGATTACGTTTACATATTATTGGTGATTTTCTAATGTAAGATTGATAATTGTCCAATATAAGATATATCATGTGTAGATCTTTAGTTATAAAAATATTTAATGTGTATATGTTCATGGAACATACTGCTAACATACTGCTATCCTTAATATAATATATATAGCTATTATAAGTTGTACATTAAAGTTATAAAATATTTGCTTAAATATTTAGAATTATTATTAGTAATAATCTTAGAAAATCTGCATGGCTGTTATAGAGGGGTAATTTTACAAAGAGTATACTCTCATAAAGATGGTTGTTGCTGTTACAGGCAGATACTGTTATAGAGAGGTAAAATATAACATAAAATCGGTTCTGAGAAAAACTAGACTTTTATAATGAATGGTTGTTATATAAGGATGATGTTATAAAGAGGTCTTGTAACGACCCGGCCGATCGTTTTGAGCTCTAGTGCGTCGTTCGGCGGTTTGAGTCCATGGGCAGCTTCACTTAAGGTATTACGACTTGTTCGTGTGGTCGGAACTGAAATTCGGGAAGTTCGGAGTTGATTTGGAAAGAGAATTCTCATTTCGGTAGCTTTAAGTTGAAAGATTCTGACTAAGGTTGGATTTGAATAAACGACCTCAGAATTGGGATTTGAAGGTTCCAACAAGTTCGTATAATGATTTTGGACTTGGGTGTGGTGTTTTGGATGACCCGGGAGCGTTTCGGCACCTATTGTGGAAGTTAGCATTTTGGAAGAATTTCATAAATTTGGGTTGAAGTGCATTTCCATGTTATCGAGGTTTGGGATTCTCAGTCTGGGAATAGCTCCGTATGGTGATTCTGGTGATGGGAGCGCATCCGGAAGCGGATTCGGAGGTTCGTAGGTCATTTCGGGATCATTTGGCAAAAGTTGGAAATTTAAAGGTTTTTGAGGAGTTTGACCGGAAGTGGACTTTTTGATATCGGGGTTAGATTCTGATTTCGGAAGTTGAAGTAGGTCTGTAATGTCAAATGTGACTTGTATGCAAAATTTGAGGTCAATCATGCGTGATTTGATAGGTTTCAGCTTTGAATGTGGAAGTTGGAAGTTCTAAAATTCATTAAACTTGAATTGGGGGTGCAATTCATGATTTTAATATTGTTTGATGTGATTTTAGGCCTCGATCAAGTCTGTGTTATGTTATGGGACTGGTTTGTATAATTGGACGGGATCCCGGGGCCTCGGGTGTGTTTCAGAGGAGTTCGGGTTGTATCGCACTCTTATTTGATGTTTCAGCATTGTTTCTTTGGGCATAAAGGGAACTATATTGAGCAAATGACTTCTGATTTGTGATTGGATTAAACTATTAGATCAGTATCGTAACTACAGAGCCATAGCAATAAGAATCGTTGAATTTTGATGTCGTATAAGAGAGTTATGCCCATTTCTGTGTCGGACAAAATTGTTGGTTTCTGATGCGAAGATTTGTTCTTCGCGAACGCTAGAGAGGTTCCGCGAATGCAAAGAAGTATTTTTGGGTTGACCGGTCAACTCGAAAAAATTGCTCTTAGCGATCGCGAAGGTCTCCCACAAAGGCGATGAAGAAAAATTGCTTGGACAGTGTTTTAAACCGAGAATTTTAGTATTTTGGGCATATCTTGAGTTCTAGAGCTCCGTTTGAGGTAATTTTCGCGGCATTGTTCTCGTCTCAACAATGGGGTAAATATATGACCTTTATTTTTATGTTTCTACTTGATTATTACCGTATTTGAATTGTAAAAATTGGGATTTTGAGCCCCAAAGTTGAAAAATAGTAAATCCTTGATTTGAGGGTCGATTCATGGACAAAATTGGATGATGTGACGACCCGGCCAGTCGTCTTAAGAATTTATGCCCTGATCCCTTATTAATTGCTTTCCCCAAGTTTATTTCTGCTATTTTTATTTGCCGGGATGTTTGGTTTCGAGTTTCGAAGGACTTTGGGATACTTAGTCCCTAAATGAGAGCTTAAGTGTTGGAAAGTTGATCGTAGTCAGAACATTATAAAGACAACCTCGGAATGGAAATTCGATGTTTTCGTTAGCTCCGTTGGGTGATTTCGGGTTTAGGAGCGTGTTCGGATTGTATTTTGGAGGTCCGTAGCTAATTTAGGCTTGAAATGGCGAAAGTTGAATTTTTGAAGTTTCCAGTCCGATAGTGAGATTTTGATCCGAGGGTCGGAATGGAATTCCAGAAGTTGGAGTAGCTCCGTAGTGTTGAATGTGACGTGTGTGCAAAATTTTAGGTTATTCGGACGAAGTTTGATAGACTTTTTGATCGAAAGTGTATTTTGAGAAATTTGGAGTTCTTAGGCTTGAATCCATGGTTAATTCAGGGTTTCGATGTTGTTTTAGGTGTTTTAAGGATTGGTACAAGTTTGGATAGTTGTTTGTGACTTGTTGGTGCCTTTGGTTGAGGTCCCGGAGGCCTCTGGATGAATTCGGATGGTTGACGAAAAGATTTTGGAGTTAGAGTTGCAACTTCAGCTGCTGGTTCTATCATAACCGCACCTGCGGTTTGGGTTTCGCAAGTGCGGCATCGCAGAAGCGGCTCAGTGGCCGCAGAAGCAGAATTTGGGAATTTCTTCAAGAACCACATAAGCGGTGGTAATTCCGCAGAAGCGGTACCACATCTGCGGATTGGGAGTTGCAGACACAGAACTTTTCCATTTAAGTGAAAAGTCACAGGTGAGACCTTTGGTCCGCAAAAGCGGGACCGCAGATGCGGAAACAGCTGAGCGGAAATATGAAATTTTGAGAGTTTAGTTTCAAAAGTTGGAAATTCGCTTTTGAGCTCAGGAGAGGGAGATATTGAGAGGAAATTGAAGAGGAGATCATTGGGTAACGATTCTTTAACCCTTCCTAGTTATATTCCATCAATCCATAGTTAGTTTCATCATTTAATTTCGGATTGGAGATGAAAATGGGGAAAAATTGGAAGAAAGTTCTTAGACCTAGAATTCAACTTTTGATTTAGAATTTGACTTTGAATTTGGATAATTTTGGTATGCATGAACTCGTGAGAGTGTGAGGATTCTGAAAAAATAAATTTTACCCAATTCCGAGACGTGGGCCCGAGGGGCGTTTTGGTCATTTTACCTAATTTCGCGTATTAGCTTAGAATTGTTTTGTAGAATCAGTTACTTGAAGTGTTACTTATGTTATGAAATTGAATTGAATAGATTTGGTCCATTTGGAGTCGAGTACTCGTGGCAAGAGCGTGGTTTCAGATTGATTATTGAGTCGGTTTGAGGCAAGTGGCTTGTCTAACCTTGTGTGGGGACCTTTCCCTTAGGATTGGTATATTTGGTAATTGAAATGCCTTGTACATGAGGTGACGAGTGTGTACTTGTGTTAATTGTTGGAAATCTGGTTTTCTTTAAGTAATTACTAGTATGTTTCCTTTCCTATTTCTATTACTTGCACTATTAAGCGTGTTGTTAACTTAGGATAGCATGTCTAAGTGACTTAATTGTTTTATTTGCTCAACCTGCCTTACCCGAATTCTGTGCAGCATGCTAGGCTAGAATCATTTGTTGCTTTAACTTGAAATTTTGCCATTTATGTATATTTTCTTGTTGTTGCCGTGTATTTATTTTGGGACTACGAACGTGGGATTCTGGTAGCTCCCCCTTGTCTGTTTATTTTGGGACTACAGATGTGGGATTCCGGTAGATCCCCCTGCACAGTTATATGGAACTACAGAAATGCACCCGGTAGATTCTTCCAGTACTGGATATTTATATTTGGGAGTACGGAATGGGATTTCAGTAGATCCCTGCACACTATGAGTTCGACTACGGGACGGGATCTCGGGATATCCATTGGATATGACATATGGGACTACAAGACGGTATCCTAGGAGATCCCCGATTGTTATTATTGGTGCGGAGCTGTATTTACTTTCCATGTTTACCTTGTTTCTGTATAGTTGTTGCTGTCCTGTACATCCTGTGTTATTTTATTGCAGTACTTATTTATAATGTTATGTTCTATACTACTAATCTTTATATTTTATTTAACCTCAGTAGGTCCTTGACCTTCCTCGTCACTACCCAACCGAGGTTAGGCTTGGCACTTACTAAGTACCGTTGTGGTGTACTCATGCCCTTTCTGCGCATGTTTTTCATGTGTAGATCCAGGTACCACTACTCAGGTCTACCATCCTTGAGGGAGGAGATTGCTCTAGAAACTTCGAGGTACATCTGCCACGTCCGCAGACTGAGGAGACCCTTTCTAGTCTAGTTGTTAAACATTGCCCTTTTGTATTTTCTTTCTTGTTAGATATTCTGGAGTTAGACTGTTAGATATTCCAAAGGCTTGTATTTCTGTGAGTTTCTGGGTTTTGGGATAGCGTACTTGGTTTTGAGAATATTGTGTTGTACATGCCGAGCGGCATTATAACTATTGTTTCCATTCAGTTATTTTGGTTTTTGATTATTTCTTCTGCGAGTTTCGTTTATGTTCTGCATTTGCTAGGCTTACCTAGTCGTAGTGACTAGGTGCCGTCACGATAGTTCACAGAAGGCAAACTGGGGTCGTGACAAGTTGGTATCAGAGCTCTAGATTCATAGGAGTCATGGATCACAATCCGATTTATTAGAGTCTCGCTGATCGGTACGGAGATGTCTGTACTTATCTACGAGAGGCTATGTAACCGTTAGGAAAATTCCACTTCATTTGATTTCCTTGTCGTGCGATATTTTGACATCATAATTATAAACTTCTGTCTTCTATTCTCTCACAGATGGTGAGGACACGTGCTACCCGAGATGATCAGGCACCCGTGCCCTCTACTGCAGCCGTCAGAGGCAGGGGCCGGGGTAGAGGCCTATACGCACGTGGTGCAGCCATAGCACCTGCGCGAGCTGCCGCCGAGGTACCACCAGCAGTTCCAGCTAGAGTCCAGGCACCTAACACGCCTACTGCTACTACTACTCCAGCTCTTCAGAAGACTCTAGCACAGTTCATGAGCATGTACACCACTCTGGCTCAGGCAGGGTTGTTTCCCCTTACTGCAGCCACATCCCAGGCCGGGGGAGGAGCATAGACTCCTGCCGCCCACACTCCTGAGTAGCGAGTGCATGTTGAGCAGGACCCTGAGATTATTCCTGTACCGCCTGTAGTGCCAGCTCAGCCCGAGGATAGGGCATCGGCTTTCGAGGAGGAGCAGCTGAGGCTTGAGAGGTTCAAGAGGTACAAGCCTCCTGTATTCAGCGGTCTAGCATCGGAGGATGCTCTGGGATTTCTAGATGAGAGTTACTGCATTCTCCATACCATGGGTATATCAGGATCGAGTGGGGTTTCCTTCACTACCTTCCAGCTTCGAGGAGCCGCCTATGAGTGGTGGCACACCTATAAGTTAGACAGTCCGGATGAGGCTGCTTCACTGACTTGGACTCAGTTTTCAGATCTGTTCCTGAGAGAGTATGTTCCTCAGAGCCTTAGGGATGCATGGCGCGCAGAGTTTGAGCATTTGCGTCAGGGTACTATGACTATTTCAGAGTATGCTGTCTGTTACACCAGTTTGGCTAGGCATGCACCAGCCTTGGTTTCTACTGTTCGCGAGAGGGTTCGCCGGTTTATTAAGGGCCTTATTCCCAGCATCAGATCTAGCATGGCTCGTGAATTGGAGATGGATATTTCTTATCAGCAGGTGGTGAGCATTGCTAGGAGGATTGAGGGTATGCATGCTAGGGAGAGAGATGAGAGGGAGGCGAAAAGGTCTCGACAGTCGGGCCATTTTTCTAGTGCCCATGCCCCAGCAGCAGGTCGTCATGGTAGGGGTTATATGAGTCGCCCCGTTCATTCAGCTCTTCCAGCAACCAGTGGTATCCCAGCTCCTTCTAGACCTCAGGAGCCTTATTTTGCACCACCGGTATCTAGCGCGCCTCCTACACGGGGTGCTTTCAGTGGTCAGTCCAGCAGACTTGGCCCGAGCCAGTCACAGTCGCCACATCCTGCCAGAGCTTGTTTTGAGTGTGGTGACACACGTCATATGGTGAAGGATTTCCCCAGGCTTGGGAGGGGTGCGCCTCCACAGACTTCTCAGCCACAGCATGCCCTGCAAAGTTCTTAGAAGCGGTGGTAATTCCATAGAAGCGGTACTGCATCTGCGGATTGGGAGTCGCAGATGCGGAACCTGGACATTTAAGTGAAAAGTCACAGGTGCGAACTTTAGTCCACAAAAGCGGGACCGCAGATGCAGTCCCTTGACCACAAATGCAAAAACAGCTGGGCAGAAATATGAAATTTTGACGGTTTAGTTTCAAAAGTTGGAAATTCGCTTTGAAGCTCGGGAGAGGGCAATTTTGAGAGAAAATTGAAGAGGATATCATTGGGTAACGATTCTTTAACCCTTCCTAGTTATATTCCATCAATCTATAGTTAGTTTCATCATTTAATTTCGGATTGGAGATGAAAATTGGGAAAATTGGAAGAACGTTCTTAGACATAGAATTCGACTTTTAATTGGGAATTTGACCTTGGATTTGGATAATTTTGATATGCATGAACTCGTGAGAGCATGAGGTTTCTGAAAATATAAATTTTACCCGATTCCGAGACGTGGGCACGAGAGCATTTTGGTCATTTTACCTAATTTCGCGTATTAGCTTAGAATTTCTTTGTAGAATCAGTTACTTGAAGTGTTATTTACATTATGAAATTGAATTGAATAGCTTTGGGCCATTTGGAGTCGAGTACTCGTGGCAAGAGCGTGGTTTCGGATTGATTATTGAGCCGGTTTGAGGTAAGTGGCATGTCTAACCTTGTGGGGGGGCCTTTCCCTTAGGATTGGTATATTTGGTAATTGAAATGCCTTGTCCGTTAGGTGACGAATGCGCACTTGTGCTAATTGTTGGAAATCCGGTTTTCTTTAAGTAATTACTAGTATATTTCATTTCCTGTTTCTATTACTTACACTATTAAGCCTGTTGTTAACTTAAGAAAGCATGTCTAAGTGACTTAATTTCTTTATTTGCTCAACCTGCCTTACTTGAATTCTGTGCAACATGCTAAGCTAGAATCACTTTTTGCTTTAACATGAAATTTTGCCATTTATGTATATTTTCCTGTTGCTGCTGTGTATTTATTTTGGGACTACGGATGTGGGATTCCGGTAGCTCCCCCTTGTCTGTTTATTTTGGGACTACGGATATGGGATTCCGGTAGACCCCCTGCACAGTTATATGGAACTACGGGAATGCACCCGGTAGATTCCCCCAACACTGGGTATTTATATTTGGGACTACGGAACGGGATTCCTATAGATCCCCGCGCATCATGAGTTGCACTACGGGATGGGATCCCGAGAGATCCATTGGATATGTACATATGGGACTATAGGACGGTATCCTAGGAGATCCCTGATTGTTATTATTGGTGCTAAGCTGTATTTCCTTTCCGTGTTTACCTTGTTTCTGTATAGTTGTTGCTGTCCTGTACATCCTGTGTTATTTTACTGCGGTACTTATTTATACTGTTCTATTCTATACTACTGATCTTTATATTTTATTTAACCTCAGTAGGGCCCTGACCTTCCTCGTCACTACCTAACTGAGGTTAGGTTTGGCACTTACTAAGTACCGCTGTAGTGTACTCATGCCCTTTCTGCGCATGTTTTTCATATACAGATCCAGGTACCGCTACCTAGGCCTACCAACCTTGAGGGAGGCGGCTGATCTAGAGACTTCGGGGTACATCTGCTGCATCCACATACCGAGGAGTCCCTTTCTATTCTAGCTGTTAAACATTGCCCTTCTGTATTTTCTTTCTTATTGGATATTCTGGAGTTAGACTGTTAGATATTCCAAAGGCTTTTGTTTCCGTGAGTTTTCGGGTTTTGGGATAGTGTACTTGGTTTTGAGAATGTTGTGTTGTACATGCCGAGCGGCATTATAACTATTGTTTCCATTCAGATATTTTGGTTTTTGATTATTTTTTTCCGCGAGTTTCGTTTATGTTCTGCATTTGTTAGGCTTACCTAGTCGTAGAGACTAGGTGCCGTCACGACAGTTCACTGAGGGCGAACTAGGGTCGTGACAGATGAATTTCTGTATATAGACCACATGAGTTATGGGTAATATTTATTTTTAATAATTTTCAGAATACGGGCACGGGGACACGAGGGTTGACTTTATTGGCTTTTCGAGCAGAGTTGGGAGTTGTTGCAAATTGATTTATTATGAGTATTAGAGTATATTTTTATTGTTTGCAAATTGCTTGACTAGTTTTGGAGCGACGGATACCAGTTTGAGGTGTTAGAGTGATGTTGGAGCCGGTTATGGAACTTCGGAGCGAGGTAAGTCTCCTTTCTAACCTTGTAAGAGGGAATTAACCCCATAGGTGAACTAAATTATTATGTGCTTCTATTTGCGGGGACTACGTATGCACGAGGTGACGAGAGTCCATATGTAGCTACTAGCTATGCCTATGTCTTGGTAGTTTTAGTTTTATATCATGCTTCGTTGATATTGTTATTGATTTATGATTATTATTTGCCTTGAGAAGGAGAGAGATTGAGTTTGCTTATTAAATGTTTTGAGAGGAGTTGAAATTGAGGAAGAATTTGGGATCTTAAAAGTTTTCATTCGAACTTCGTATTTTGTAAAGAATGGAAGAATACTAAATAATAACTTTAGAAATCTATGTGTAACTGCGTGCAAGTATGAATCCGCGAGTGGGGTAATTCCTTAAATTTAAATTTAACCGCGTCGCAAGCATGATTCGCGAGCGGGGTAATTCCTTGAACTTATATTTGACTGTGTCACAGGCATGATCCGCGAGGGGGTTAACTCCTTCTACTACTCTCATGGGAGCGGGTCGATCGCCTCGGCAGGTTAATAGATGCATCTATGGTTCGCGTCGTTCGACCCTCGGTAGTGTACAATTTACTTTTATGTTGGATCGGGTCGTACGCCTTGGCATTTCTTATATATATTATCCTCATGGAATCGTGTGTAATATTTGGCAAGAAGCCAGTGTATCTGAGGGTTTTTCCCTGATTTGAATTATGACAACCTCTTTGATGAAATCTATTATATCTATATATATGCTCCGGTTACGGAGGAAACTTACTAGTTGAGAGCTTTAGTAAATTGTAAAGAGGAGAATTGTACCACGTATTTTATACTTGTTTGTTTCATATATTTACTCTGTTTCATATTTATTCACTTCTTTACTGTACCTGATATTATTTGACCACCAGTAAGTGTCTAAGTCGACCCCTCGTCTCTAATTCTTCGAGATTAGACTGGATACTTACTGGGTACGTGTTATTTTCATACTCATACTACAATTGTTGTACATTTTATTGTACAGGTACATGTACGTCTAGTGGCCTTGTGGGTGCAGCGGCGTGATTGATATGGAGACTTAGGTGAGCTGCATCTTATGAGATGATCCGTAGCCAGCAGAGTCTCCTTCAGAGTACTTGTATTTTTCTTTTCTGTCCAAATTTATATTTCGGACAGTTATTGTATTTTATTTTAATTCCTATTAAATGCTCATGCACTTGTGACACCGGATTCTGGGATGATGATGAGATATTAAGTATTGAAATTGGAAAATATTATCATTATTCTGTAAAGTTCATCTTTTACTAGTTATGTTGAAGGAAATTTATAATATCAAAAATATAAAAATGAGAATTTAATTAACTATTTAGTATTGGCTAGCCTGACAGTGGTGTCCGGTGCCATCACGACCTTTAATGAATTTTGGGTCGTGACAGGTCTGACCGTACAATAGAATTTCCGCCCTATAATGATCAAGATCTCATAAGCTATCTGCAGAAATTTGTTTTTGGAGTACCAATTGTAAACGATCGTATTCGACATATAGACGTGTACGGTAAAAAGAAGCCATGTGAATTATTCCAAAATTTATTATGTAGCAAAGAGGAGACAAGTATTGATCATGTAAACTATTTTTTTGCTCAATTGAAGAAAAAATCTGCCAGTGTAAAAAGTACAACAGGTCAATTATCGGAGGTGGCTCATGGAAAGGACGAGGCACGAGTAAAGCTGTTGACAATAAGGAACGATTAGTGATGGATTGAAGAAAACTTTTCATTTTCATGAAGAATGTGGTGGCCGTAGTGATCATCAAAGAATCATATGGAGTATGATAGAATATTGTCTTATGACAACGTGGTCAAATGTCACGACCCAAAATCCACCAGTAGTGATGGCACCTAACCCAACCCGCTAGGCAAGCCAATTAACAATTATCCAGTTTCATTTAACTTAATAAAATAATTAACCAAGAGAATTATCTAAATCTTATACATTTTCCAAGGACTGGTAGTACAAATTATGAGCTTCTACGAATGGAGTTTACAAAGAAACAATAAAACAATTACACAATTTGTTTGAAAAGCACATAAACAGAATTTTATAGCCTAAGGCTACCATGAACAAGAGGCAGCTACAGCATGAACGCAGGTACGCCTTCTAATCCAACAACCATCGAACGTAGCAACGTCGACATCCGGGATCTGCATGCACTGTGTAGGAAGTGCAGTATGAGTATAACCGATCTCATGCACTCAAAAAGTAACAAACCTAACCTCAGGTTGAAAGTAGTGACGAGCTAACACATGATTGGGTCCAAAGCCAATATTTCCACAACAATTCATAACAACATAAATGAAAGTATAAAAGAGATATCTCAAAAGTAAAATACTCAGCTCGTTCACAGTTCCAGAAAATGGTCATACTTTTCAAATATCTCAGTGAAAGAAAATCCCAGATCTCTTACCGAAAATGCCAAAAGTACGAGTAAGTTTGAAAACTGTAATTTTTCAAATATCCTTTCCACAATAAATAAAATATTTCATTTTCTTTCCAAATAACAAGTATAAAGTGCCTCTCCATACCAACATATCAATGTTTATAATAAGTCATGATGATGTGATACTATATAACATGAGGAAGAATGCGTCTCTATGCATGTATGTCATGTATGCATGTGAATGCCATGTATCTCAGAGATGAAACATGTAATCACATTCTCAAAGTACTCAATCTCATTACCTTGCATCCTCTCTTACTAAGCTCAATACTCAGCACACTTTTCACTCAGCATCGTATAATAACTGCTGCCGCGTGCAGCCCGATCCATATATATATAGTCGACTTCGCTCACTGGAGGTGTACAGACTCCGAAGGGGATCCAATAGTCCAAGCGCTATATCGCTTCGGCGTACAGCCCGATCCATATATATATATATATATATTGTTGTGGCGTGCAGCCCGATCTATATATATATATCCTCACAATCAGGCCCTAGGCCTCACTCAATCATCACTCTTTCTGGTCTCGCTCACAGGCTCCAAATGTCATGAAACTAGCCCGACAACAATGATATGATGCATCAACAACAACAACTGAGATTGAGATACGATATGAATGCATGAATGTGACTGAGTACAAAATATCAATGAAAATCAGTGAGATGACAACAAGAAATAACCATGTATGGGTACAAACAATATCAACATAAAGATTAAACATGATATTTAGCATGATTAACAACTCAATTACTTTATCACATGTTGAAAACACAAATATCAATAAAATAGGTCCACTATACAGGGCCATGGGAACAAAAGAGTCCCATTTCACCGGGTGCACGCCCACATGCCCATCATCTAGCATGTGTGTCACCTCAATACCAATCACATATTACGTAGTTCGGGGTTTCATACCCTCTGCACTAAGCTTAGAAGAGTTACTTATCTTAAACAAGCCAATTCCGATACCGAGCAAGCCAAGCGATGCTCCAAGAATCCCATCATGCGCGTTCCGACCTCCGAATGGCTCGAAAATAATCAAAAAAACTCAAATACATTAAATAATGCTAAAGGAACCAATTCCAATCGAAAAAGGTTGAATCTTTAATAAAAAGCCCAAAATTGGCAAAAATTCCAACCCAGGACCATACCTCGGAACCCGACAAAACTCACAAAATCCGTCAACCCATTCAATTACGAGTTCAACCATACTAGTTTCACTCAAATCTGACTCTGAATCAGTGTTCAAAACTCAAAAATTCATATTATGAAACTTTAAGCCAAAGCCCCCAATTTCTTCTTTAAAATACATAAACCAAAAGCTAAAATCGAAGATAGATTTATGAAATATAACCAAAACCGAGTAGAGGACATTTACCCCAATTCATATACTGAAAAGCTCCTCGAACAATTGCCCAATTCCGAGCTTCCCAACTCAAAATATATTTAATACATAAAACCCTCGTTTTTACACTGTTCTGCCTTGTTTCTTATGCCAAAAGATCTCGAAACTCACTTTTGATACCTCCAATGGATTCCTTATAAAATTCTAGTCAAGTTAGGCTCTTGAATCAATCAATTTGACCTTATATTGAAGGAGATATATTGGTTTCAATATTTGAAAATTGTGCAGATTTTTAAATACGCAGCAGTGACAATTTCGTAATTAATCTGAAAAATTTGGCAACCCAATTCTTAGTAAAATGACCATAAAATCCTTATACGATGTCCAACTTTGACGATTCTTTTTGACATGGCTCTGTAATTACGATACAGATCTAATGCTTCAATAAAAAGAGAAATCAGAGCTTATTTGTTCACTGTGGTACCATTTATGCTTGAAAAAATAATGTCGAAACATAAGAAAAATGAGCGCAACACAACTCAAACTTATTCGAAACTCACATGAGCCCCTCGAAACCCCATTTAAACATACCAAAAAGTTCCATAACAGAATACAAACCTACTCGAGGCCTCAAAACATACATAACAATATCGAAACGACAAAATGCACCTCAAATCAAACTTAATGAACTTTCAACTTCCAAAAACTCACGCCGAAAAATATCAAATCAACTCGGAATGAACCCAAATTTTGAACACAAATCCTAATATATTATACGGAGTTACTCGTGCTCCCAAACTACCGAGTGAAGTGCAAATGCTCAAAACGACCGATCGGGTCGTTACATGACGAACGTGCCCAGAGTTGTTTCAAAAGCCATTAAATTATTGCGTAACCTCACTATACATATACCCGGGGTGATACCACGTCACCCTATCCCATATAGATCTGAGAACACAACATGACTGAAATTCTTAATCCAACCTAGCCCATAAGCCTTCGAATCCAATTTGCACATCCAAAATTTTCTATAAGATCAGAATCTCGCATCTACACACTGTATAAGTCTGAACAAGCTGTATCAAGCCATAGACATAACTCAAGATGAAATTACATGATATACCATATAACTCAAACACTCATAGCAATAACTTCTATTCATAGTAGCTACTCAAAACAACCATATACCGGTAATAAACATCCTATCAAATAGAGCCTCGTTCTAACACCTTCATATACTGCTAACGATAAAAGAAACATGCATAAACTAATAACCATTCATCAAACCAACAAGTTGTGGAACTCTCCCTCTTTTGATAGGAACTATAGCAAAATTTCTAAGCCGATCAACATCAACATCCTTCTAAATATACCGCAGCCTGATCGATAGCACCCATTCTAGGTACGATGACCTCATCCCATCTAACATAATCACTCTAGTGACATGACACATTAATACAGTCTAAAGCCTCAACTCGTGCAATCTGTCCACCAATAAGCAACATTCCAAGTGTACTCAATCATGGAAAATGACTCAGACAAAGGAACTATCTCGCAAGCTCAATAGGTACCACTACAAAACAATGCTAAGAACCTATCACACACCGTATAACCAAAACACACAAATCTAATACAAAGGATCATGTATCAACATAACTCCGCTACAATGCGTGACCCATCCAAACGCTGGCCCATATTATGTACCTCGAGCCACCCTGCTCAAAATCAATAACCACGCAAAATTCGACATCAGGCACCCAAAGTGAATTACCATAACCACGGTGAGCAAATAATGCAATACCACAATCAGGAAAGAACATAGCCAATGCGCAATCAGACATGCAATACCCAAATACTCTTCTCGCTCAAATTTCGCTATAAAGCTCAAATAGAACCGCACTATATGTGCATATAACCAATGAATAACAACTCCTCATGGCATGGAAGAGTAACTCATAGATCATTTCAGAACAAAAATAAGCTCAACAATAACCAAATGGCACATCCCTCAGTAATAACAGTATGGAGCCAACCAATGCGACTTGGTGTAAAATACACATCCTAATGGGCCTACCAATGGACCCCCAAGTCAACTTTAGTCACCTACAAATAGATAAATAATCCTCCGAAAGTCCACAATGACTGAATCATAACACATACTATCACCTGGCTAGCTTCGACCACACTTCACAATCCACAACCATGCAACAATCTGCCCTTGAGAGCTCTTAGTCTCCAAATCCATAGAAAACATGAATCACCATATCTGATCCCAACTCCACCGCCTGAATGTCTAACACATCTCTCATACATGATCATCCCGCGAGGAGTACTTCTATAATTCTTCTGTGCCATAAAGCAAAATTTGAACACCAGCAGTCGATCAACTAGGAGAGTGCCGCAAAATCAATAAAGTATCCATAAATCAAAACACATCCCCCTTCTGAAATATATACTCTCATCAAGCCATACCAAATAGTAATGTTATTTACCTAGTCATCTGAAACTGTCCATGTTGCCTAAGGACTCATAACCTCCCCTTCAAAACTAAACTGTGATCTTACACATGCAAATCTCAATCCTTCACAACACACCGCATATACTATGTCATCATACAAAAAATACGAGAACTATGTAATCCACTCTGAGTCATAAGAAACTACTCACTCAATTAGCCAAGAACTTTCCATTTGATTTTATTCGGAGAAAATCACTATACATCACATGCTCCCCATGTCAGTAGAAAATATACATCTCAAACTGTGGTAGAAACCATCGAGAACTCTCAGAAACCCATTTGCACATAACCAAACCATCAGAACTGAATCTCTCTAACTTAACCAATCCACGCAGGCCACCAAAACCCAGGAGTACCACCACAAAACACCTATAGAAACTCACTACCTCATAAGGACCAAAAGAGCCAATCGCGTCCATTACCATGCCGATCCAACCTACTACCAAACTGTCCTATTTATCCTAGTTCCTTCTGAATTACCTTCAAATTGGTACTTCTCCTTGCCATAATACCACAATCATCAACCAAGACTCACCACGCGAGACCCTAGCATAAACGACACCGCCCTAAGGCTCATAAGTCGTTCAGTGCTCTCTTAATCACCCCAAAAGTACCACAACCGAGATACCCACTCTGAAAAGACCTTCTGCAAATCTAAAGCCATTACCTTTGCCTTCCTAATACTAATATGTAGAATCCATAATGATATAGAAATACCACAAGTCCTGAAATCCTCCAATATGAATCTCAATTTCTAGCCAAATACACATCCTGAAGATTCCCAATTGCCACACTCAAATCTTGAATTCATTTGAACCATTCTCGAGAGTCTTCCACTCTGCTCAAATCTTAACTAGACTGACCAAACAGACCGAACGACCGGTGCCCTTTTAGCACTCCAACACACAAGGAAGTAACTCCACCTTAATGCAACCAAATATATTCCTGCTCCATACACATTACATCTTTCACCAATAACAATTTAAATCATTCCGTGATTCTCATATACTCATAAAGTTTACCTAGAATTTCCTTTACTCAAGTCATCCTTGATCTCACCCTCTACAGAACATAACTTGTTCATAAGTATACCTCAAACCGAAACCAATACAACACATAACCGTGAAATCAACTTATCAATAGCTGACTCTCCCACTTGGCTCAAAGCCATAGATCAAAACACACCATAACTCCCAATGCCCATACTTTATTACAGCCATAATATTGCAATGAGATTTAACTAAATCCTTCATAAGTTCATACAACACAAACCATATAATACCTCAAATCATTTGCAAATCTCGTATTCATCCTCGTAACAGTCAAGCCCACTCTCATAAGCGATCTAAACTCAAATTGCAACACATATTTCACTGGTAAAAGAGAACTCCCAACAAACAATCATAGGGATCACACAAACCTCAGGATACTCCTCAGGAGATAGCCCACCTGCTATGCCTCAAATTTACCTCTCTCTATACCTTTCCACGGTCATAAACGTTACGCAATCGCTTAATCTTCCTGAGTCTGAACTCATATAGCGACATGAAATCTGCTTCACTCCTCAACTAATCAATATGAAAAGACCCTTCAACACACCCATAACTCGGGACTATACATTAAATCAAGATGGAAATCAAGCACCAAATAGTTCTTTCTACACTCCAAGTAGACCCTTTTCGTCACATTCAACCATACGAACACATCTCGCAGTCACATCATACTCATTACGTAGCCATCTAGACATAAATTCTACTAATAGGGACACTATCGGACATATAAATCCAAAAGCACGTGATCACACAATCAACACCTCTATGCTCAAACAACAGTCAAAACCCGGCCTCAAGTCCTCCAGACTGGCCCATCATCAGCATACCAAAATTACATCTCGCACCTCTTCCATGTAATCACAAGTCGTTGATATACAAGTGATACCAAGCGATCACATAAACATACGAATGTGTGGAAGGAATTCAAAGAGTCACACTTCAAGTTAAATCAATGTCGCACGATACAGAAAGAAAGATGGGAAGTTTATCCTAAATGTCCTGTAGCCTCTCGAAGATAGATATGGACGTCATCATACCGATCCACAAGACTTTACTAGACACTTGCTCATGACTTGTAAAACCTATGAACCTAGAGCTCTGATACCAACTTATCCCGACCCAAAATCCACTAGTCGTGATGGCACCTAACCCAACCCGCTAGGTAAGCCAATTAATACTTATCTAGTTTCATTTAACTTAATAAAATAATTAAACAAAAGAATTATCTAAATCTTATACATTTTCCAAGGACTGGTAGTACAAATACAAATGGAGGTTACAAAGCAACAATGGAACAATTACACAGCCTATTTGAAAAGTACATAAACAGAATTTTATAGTCTAAGACTACCGTAAGTAAGAGGCAGCTACAATAGGAATACGGGTACGCCTTCAAATCTAACAACCATAGAACGTAGCAACATCGGCATCTGGGATCTGCATGCACTGTGTAGGAAGTGCAATATGAGTACAACCAACCCCATATACTCAAAAAGTAACAAACCTAACCTCATGTTGAAAGCAGTGACGAGCTAACACAGGATTGGGACCAAAGCCAATATTTCCACAATAATTCATAACAACATAAATGCAAGTATAAAATAGATATCTCAAAAGTAAAATAATCAGCTCGTTCATAGTTCCAGAAAATGGCCATGCTTTTTAAATATCTCAGTGAAAGAAAATCCCAGATCTCTTACCGAAAATGCCAAAAGTACGAGTAAGTTTAAATCTGTAATTTTCCAAATATTATTTCCACAATAAATAAAATGTTTCATTTTCTTTCCAAATAACAAGTATAAAGTGCCTCTCCATACCTACATATCAATGTATATAATAAGTCATGAATGATGTGATACTATATAGCATGAGGAAGAATGTGTCTATATGTCTATATGTCATGTATGCATGTGAATGTCATGTATCTCAGAGATGAAACATGTACTCACACTCTCAGAGTACTCAATCTCATTACCTTGCATCCTCTCTTACTAAGCTCAATACTCAGCACACTAAATCACTCAGTGCTGTATAATAACTGCTGCAGCGTGCAACCTGATCCATATATATATATATATATATATATATATATATATATATATATATATATATATATATATATATATATATATATATATATATATAGTTGACTGCACTCATTAGGGGTGTACAGACTCCGGAGGAGCCCCATCGCTATATCGCTGCGGCATGCAACCCAACCCAATATCGTTGCGGCGTGCAGCCTGATCCATATATTGTTGTGGCGTGCATCCTGATGCATATATATATCCTCACTCAGGCCCTCGGCCTCACTCAGTCATCACTCTGTCCAATCTCGCCCATGGGCTCAAAATGTCATGAAACTAGCCCGACAACAATGATATGATGCATCAACAACAACAGCTGAGACTGAGATACGATATGAATGCATGAATATGACTTATTACAAAATATCAATGGAAATCAGTGAGATGACAACAAGAAATAACCACTATGGGTATAAATAATATCAACATAAAGCCTAAACATGATATTTAGCATGATTGACAGCTCAATTACTTTATCACATGATGAAAACACAAATATCAACAAAATAGAGCCACTATACAGGGCCATGGGAACAATAGTGTCCCATTACATAGGGTGCACGACCACACGTCCGTCACTAGCATGTGCGTTACCTCAATACCAATCACATAACACGTAGTTCAGGGTTTCATACCCTCAACACTAAGGTTAGAACAGTTACTTATCTTAAACAAGCCAATTCCGACACCGAGCAAGCCAAGCGATGCTCCAAGAATATGCGTTTCGACTTCGGAATTGCTCGAAACTAATAAAAAAACACAAATATATCGAACAATGCTAAAGGAACCAATTCTAATCGAAAAAGGTCGAATCATTAATCAAAAACCCAAAATTGGCAAAAAGCCCAACCCGGGCCTGCACCTCGGAACCCGAAAAAACTCTCAAAATTCGTAAACCTATTCAATTACGAGTTTAACCATACTAGTTTCACTCAAATTTGACTCCGAATCGGTGTTCAAAACTCAAAAATTTAAATTATGAAACTTTAGGCCAAAACCCTCAATTTTTTCTTTAAAATTCATCAACCAAAAGCTAAAATCGAAGATAGATTCATGAAATATAACCAAAACCGAGTAGAGAACACTAATCCCAATTCATATGATGAAAAGCGCCTCGAAATATCGCTCAATTTTGAGCTCCCCAACTCAAAATATGTTAAATGCATAAAACCCTCGTTTTTACACTGTTCTTCCTCGTTTCTTGTACCAAAAGATCTCAAAACTCGCTTTTTATAACTCCAATGAATTCCTTATAAAATTCTAGTCTAGTAAGACTTTTGATTCACTCCATTTGACCTTATATTGAAGGAGATATGCCGGTTTCAATATTTGAAAATTGTGCAGATTTTTAAATACGCAGCAGTGGCAATTTCGTAATTAATCTGAAAAATCTGGCAACCCAATTCTTAGTAAAATGATCATAAAACCCTCATACGATGTCCAAATTTGA